>NC_056739.1:1174140478-1174790478 GCF_019279795.1 Protopterus annectens | reverse complement strand
TGTTTAAAGTCTTGCTTGATGTTATCGCTCTCTGGCAAGTTTTTAAACATTTCAGTTGTAGCAGGGCCAAAAGGTTTCTCCGTATCCAGAGGAGCATCCAGTAGCTTACATAAATTTGTTCTGGAAGAGATTGCAACCTCAACCAAGAATGCTTTCTCAACACAGATGTGGTAGCAGCAGCTCTGGAAGATGTTTCTGCGGCATCACAACTGCATTTAATGCAATACCTGGCTACCTGTGTGGTAGAATTCAAAAGAGATAAAGCAAATGTTTTACCTTGCTACTGAAAATGCTGCATCATTTTGAGCACTTTGTCCCCCAAAGGAAAGTTCTTCCAAAGGAGACTCAGGAGACATAACGTCATCTTCCTCAGATTGAAAACCAGCAGTGAACTGGATGTGGTAAGAGTATGCCATATAATCAACCTCAGATTCTGATTTATCTTCCTCAGAAGAGGAATCTATATCTCTTGTGAGAGATGAAGAAGTAGAAACAGAAGAAAATAATTGAGACGGCTTAAGGGATGCAGTAGCTTTAAACAGCCCCTGTGAAAAGTCAGGTCACTATTTGATGGTCTCTGGCAACAGAAGGAACAGAAGGAAAGCTATGTTTGGTATTCTTCTTTTTTCCTAAGAGCAAAATCATAAATTAAATATGAAGGGATCAGACCTGTGATGTACCTCAGTAAGGGTACCTGGATCCTTTTCCTGGACAAAAATTTGAGAAATGCTCTCTAGTAACTCAGAAACAATCAGATGCAGTTCCTCCTTCTAGGCTAAGGCAATTGTCTGATCAGTCATGCTTGAAATATCAAGAATCTGCATCTTATCAGGCTCCAGATGGGTCACAACAGCAGGAACAGCAAGAGCACCCTCTAAGTCTGAGGGCTTATCATAAGCCACACCGATATGTCTGGCTCTAAGTCAACAACAAATGCTTCGGGCTTTGATTTTTTTGAACTTCTTCAGCTGCTGAGAGACATCAAACTGGGAAGATTCAGTAGCCATCTTTTCCCACGCAATTTCCTTTAGTCTTTGACTTTTTAAATAAAGAGTAGACAAAAAACTTCTATGGATTTTAGGAAGAAAAGACAGACGGATTTAGCAATGTTTGTAATTGTGGCAACTGTAAGCAGAATATACTGGTATGACTATCTCTGTATGGAATCTGCCTCTCACACACATTTTTGTCTTCAAGTTGACTCAAAAAAATCAAGGTTTTTGATATAAAATGAAAGATTGGCAAAGGCAGTATGGGTGACAGGCTCAAGTTTTAATTTAGACTCACTGTTTGGACTGGTAGCAAGAACGTTCTGAAGGTTTTTTTATGTCCATATATCCATACTCACACTTTGGGCATACTTTGGATATGCAACATGAGAGGAAGGCACCCAAGCTTTGACATGCTGGCCAGACATACAATATACTTAGCAGGATACTTTCTGTATGTTATTAATACTGTAACAGTAATCAAGGCAGGTTATCTGGGAAACTAACTGGTTTAGTATCTGTTCTTTGTCATTGATTACCCTCTAGAGTAGAACATTTCTTAGTTCTAAGTGTAAATATCACATTGAGCTGTTCCTTATCCCTTATTTCCCTATCTACTCTTGCTATAATGTCCTAGCTCTGCATAGCATATGGTCTTCCCACTGAGGCTTCTTGAAATTGAAATGGATTATCTCAAGGTCACTCAAGTTAGGATTATTTTCATTAGTATTCTAATGTGAAGAGTGGAGGTTGTGGCCTCTTCTCCTGTAACATGCGGGTACTGGTTTCTCCCCTCTATTTAGTTTACTCTTTCAAATCTCTGCTTGCTAAACAGAAGAATGCTACTCAGGAGTAAGCTTATCTTTAAGCAGAAGCATGTATCGATATTAATACTTACTACAGATGAATGCTCTTTTATGAACTGAAGAGTTTCTACCCTTTCTCAGTTACCCAAACATGCTTTGAAGAGTGTTGTATGATTGTGCAGATACTATGTCTAGAGCCATTGCTATTGTTACAGTGTTGAGAGGATTTGCTTAGATACATAACCAATCGTTTGTGAATGAGGTAAACGCTGAAATCTTGGATTCAACTTTAGTTAAGGAGATATTAATTTAATTTTCTGTTACCCCGGTTCTCAAACAATATGATGAAAGAGGGAAATCAATTCAGAGAGTTTCTAAGATATTTCATGTACCCCAAAACAAATCTTATAAGATTCCTTCTTGTACAAAACAGTCAAATAAATGAAACCAGTCCTCTTCAAAGTCCTCTTCAAACAAAATGCAAAGAAGAGATGGCTGGTGGGTAGCAACAATGGGAAAAAAAAGGTCTTTTCAGAAAAATGGACAGATCAACAGTACAGAATGTCTATGGCAAAATTCATTGCCCCCTTCCCTTCCAGTATCTCTTCAAATCTGTTTCCAAAACTGGTCCTCAGCATTTCCCTTTGGCAAAAGATTGTTTTGAATTCATAGATGTTAAGAGTAGTGCAGGACGGATACTGGATACAAAATATTTTTTCAGGGGAATACCTTCCCACCCTCAAAACCAACCCGAATGTTTTCTTCAGGTTCTTCAGACTTTACACACCCACTGAGTCATAGAACCAGTGCCTTTAGATCAAAGTGCAAATTCTTATACTCCAGAATATTTCTTGTACGAAAGAAAGAGATCTCTTGGTGACCAGTACTGGATCTTTCATTTCTAAACCTTTACATGAAACTTTGAAAGTTCAAAATGTTCAACTTACAGAACCTGTTACCTCTCACTCCGCACATGAGCGACTTATATGCTTACTACAATATTCCCATAGCCATAGGCTTCAGGAAATTTCTAAGGTTCTCTGTTTCTGTGTCACATTATCAGATCATTGAATTATGCTTTGGTTTATCTACAGCTCCAAGGATATTCACAAAATGCCTAGCCCCAGTCAAAGCTTATTGCCGACTGAATGGTATTCACATCTTTCCTTGTTTAAAGAACTTACTTATCTTTGCAGAGTTATTATACAAATGCCAAGAGGCATTAAAATGGGTTATATTTATTTTGACCAATCTGGGCTTCCAAACAAATATTGCAAAATCCTCCTTGACTCCATGTCAAAGGATTGTGTTTCTTGGATGCCTTGCAGAGTCTTCTCATCAAAGAGCATTTTAACACAAGACATCTTAGATTGATTTATTTATTGATGTTTGATTACTGGGAAAGTCCGACTGGGTAGGAGCCCATTGTCAGCAGGGGCCCAGGGAGAAAATCTTCGAAGTATTGCAAACATTTTAAGAATAATAATTTTGCAAGCTTTAAAAATAAAACAACAAAAAAAAACCTACAGTTTAAATAATTATACCAAATTAGACATAATATGAAAACATGTGTTAAGAATAGATACAAGTTATATGACAATGATTTAATGTTTAGAGAAATTTTAGCCAGTTTATAGAGAAATTAAAAGCCAGTTAGTATAATACAAACATGCATTGTGATATGAAGTTAGAGATAAGCAGGCTTATGGTATATTTAGATAGAAAGGTAGGGGGGAGAGAAACTGATAAAAGTAAGGAAGTGAGTGAAGAAAGGAGAGTAAGGAGGTTTAAGACACTAAAAGGTATTTATTCACATTTAGAGATAAAGTTTACTCTGGTGTTGACCAAGAACAGAACCAGCTTTGGCTAGGAAGTATCTCTATTTGGAATTTTTCTTGAACTTCTTCAGTCTCAGACTTATGAAAGAGAATTCCTCAGGATCCCAGGGATCATGGCATCTGTGATTCTAATGGTGCTTCTTGGTAGATTACACATGAGAAAGATACAGAGGTTTCTAAAAAACACATGGACCCAGAATGTGTATTCTGTGGCATATCAAATCTAGTGTTTGGCTTTATAAAAAGGGAACTGATTTGGTGGAGACAACAAATTCAACTAAACCAAAGTCTCCTTTTCTCAGACCCTAATCCAGTCTGTCACGCACAGATGTGTCAGATTTTGCCTGGGGAGCAGTTTCCAGAGATAATAATGCAAAGCCTGTGGAATCCTTCAGCAGATCAAAGCACATCAATTTAAAAGAGATGTTGGCTGTAACACATGTCTGGAAATCTCTCCATCACCTTTGGTCCCTGGGACCACTCCAAGTTATTACAGAAAATACCACAGTCATGTGGTATATAAACAAGCAGGGAGGTATGATTTTGCACTCTATATGCAGGCTGGCAGTGATAACTTGAGAGTTAGTTCTTCAGCATTCCTCAGCCCTCTAAACATCTTTCATTCTATCAGAGCAGAACATTGGGGAAGATGAGCTGAGCAGGCAGGGATAGACCCTCACAAATAGAAACTGAATGAGGGTGTCTTCCATGAATTGTTCTAGTTGTAGGCACTCTTAAAATAGATCTGTTTGTCTCCTTTCACAACAGACAAGAAGACAAGTTTTGTTCCAGGGCTCCCTACAAACAAGCATGGAACATAGGTGCATTTTCCTTCCCTTGGAAGGGAGTGCTCGTTTATGTCTTTTCAACCCTTCCCACTGATTTTCAGTGTAATTCTGAAGATTCAAAAGGATACCCAAAAAAGAAATTATGGTGACCCCCCCCCCCCTTGGCCCTGGCACCATTGGATCTCCCTTCTTACACAAGGCAGGAGGAGTTTGATACACACCAATGTTAATCAATCTGGATGGTTACATTTTAATACATTTTAGGCCCCTTTTTATGAGAATGTGCAGCGGGTACTAAAGAAGACAAGAAAGCCTGCTACTATAAAATCCTGTATTGGTAAGAGGAAGTGATTTTTTAGTTGGTGTATAGCCAGTAACCAGGGTCCCATCAGGGATTTTGTACCACTAGTTCTCAAATATTTGTGTCAGTTTCTTTTCTCTGGCCTCACTTTTTCATCTGTGAAGGTTCATCTTGTGGTCATTTCGGCATGTCTGCCCATAGATCCTCCTCTGTTTTCTCTGTTTGTTGTCTAACAGTTCCTGAAAAGGTTTTACATTTGATACTTCCTCACAAACAAGTTGTTCCTCCTTGGGATTTCAGCCGTGTACTGTAGAAATTGACTGTGTCACCTTCAGAACCTGTCTATCAATCCAATTTAAGGCTCTTGACTTGGAAAACTGTACTCATCATTGCTCTGCCATTTGCAGGAAAAGTATCTGAATAGCAAACTCTCATGGTGAGTGAACCCTGTCTGATTTTCCATGTGGATAGGGTATTTTTAAGAACAAACTCCTCATCCATGCCCAAAACGGTTTCTTGAGTTTCCTTTGAATCAAGCCATCAAACTCTCAGTTTTCTACCTAGAGCCAAAGAACCAGTGAGAATGGATTCTGCATACTCTGGATATGCATACACAGCTCATGTACTATCTTAACAGAACTAAGCCTTTTAGCTATTTCTTTCATTAATCAGAGAATTTCCAGGTGGTTTTCTTCAGCTATTGTTTTTTATTCTCACTATCGCAAATTTGTTCCAGGCAGTATCAAGGTATGTTCCTCAAGAACATTGTCTTCTTAAATAGTATACTGGAAAGAGTGGACTTTAACAGCTACATGGTCCTCTGTACATACCTTTATGTTTCTAAGCCCAGGTCAAGCTTTGCTAGGAACATTCTCCAGGAGCCCATGGATCCATATCTATCCTCCTCCCAGAATGGATAGGCTTTGGCATTCAACCCATGTAGCCTAAGGGCTAGCGTAATAATGGGAATGATGAAGAATATAGTACAGTTGTGTAAGTTGCACTTGCCCATAACAGCAAATGTTTAAATTCCTCACTGCTGCAGTAGCTGTACCCATCCTGCATCCCCCCTACTCTTGCATATAGTTGTAGTTGAGATATAAAGTAGGGTTGTGTTTGCTTTCTACTTTATATGTTCTGTTGTTAATATTGGTTTGTTAATTCAGGATATTAGACTATTTTCTCATTGTATTGTAAGAATGGCCTGAAGAAAGCTTCACTCTGACTGTTGATTTCCCTCCATGGGATTAGCCAGTCAGCAGTCAGAGTGAAGTAGTTGAAGGGTAGGGGAAGCCAGAGCTTTTTGAACCTGACCAGTTGTTGGGAAACAACCCATGTAAGAGCTGGGTTATGGTCAAATGGGGACCCCAAGCAAGGTAATGAGCAAGCCCCCCCCAGCTATTCCAGTGTGTCCCATCTCTTGGCTGTCTTTCCCCGGTTACAATAAAAAGAAGTTATGTACTTACCATAACGTTCGATGTTTGTAGTCCATCTCGCCCTTCATTCTTACACTTGGGACCGGAGCCTAATCTCGGCTCTGACTCAGCCATACTCTAGCTCAAAACTTCTGGTTGGCTCGTGGCTAGGAGGTATCCCATAATGCATCACTAACATAACCCAGATCTTGTTTGCTGCAAGGAGAAAAATAGAGAGACAAAGAACAAACCAAGTTGAAAGGACCAAACATAAGAAAAAGGCAGTAGACACTCTATCCTCCAGGTCCTCAAGGAAGGGGGCAGGAGGGTGGGTTTGTAAGAATGAAGGGTGAGATGGACTACAAACATCGAATGTTATGGTAAGTACATAACTTCTTTATGTTCTGTAGTCCTATCTCGCCTTCATTCTTACACTTGGAACAGCGTCCCTAGCACCTTCATCTTGGGTGGCTCATTGGAAAATGCTCCTGAGTATTGTGGAACCAAATGAAGACCTGTTCCTGGAAGCCATATCCAATTTGTAGTGAGTAATGAATGTATGAGGTGAAGTCCATGTTGCTGCAGCACAAATATTATCTATTGGAATTTTTGCCTAAAAAGCCACCGAGGTGGATACAGACCTGGTAGAATGAGCTTTCACCTTGAAGGGGAGATCTTTGCCACTGGGTGAATTGACAAAGGAAATGCAGCTGGAAATCCAGTGAGATAATGTGAGTTTAGAAACTGGAAGGCTCTTCCTAGTATCTGAAAAGGAAACAAACAATTGATCTGACCTTCTGAAATCTTTAGTTCTGTCCAGATAAAAACACAATTGTCTATGCACATCCAGTTGGTGAAATTTGTACTCTGCCTTGTCAGAAAAATTAGGGAAGAAAACGGGTAATTCAGTAGACTGATTAATATTGGCGTGAGAAGACACCTTAGGGATAAAGGAAGGGTTTGTCTGTAAGGAGACCCTATCTTTGTGAAACACCAAATAAGGGGGCTTAATGGAAAGAGCTTGTAGTTCAGAGACCCTTCTTGCAGAAGTGATAGCCACTAAAAATATAGTTTTCCAAGATAAGAACTTAAGGTCATATGTAGCTGAAGGTCCGAAAGGGCTTAACGTTAGTCTATGGAGACGAAAGTTCAAATCCCATGGCGCCACCGGATCCATGACTGGGGGTCTTAACAAGCTGGCCCCTTTGAGGAAAGCTTTACACAGTCTATGAGCCATGAGATTAGGTTCATTAGCCAAATGAAAGGTAGAAATAGCTGCCAGTTGAACATTAATAATGGCAGCTGTTGAACCTTGGTGGAATAACTGAGAGAGGAAGTCTAAAATGGCAGAAATGGGAGCTGTGTAAGGATCGTGTTTTCTCTCACTGTCCCAAAAGGAGAATATTTTCCACTTACTGGTATAAATGTTCCTGGTAGAAGGTTTGTGAGAAGATGTCAGAATGTGTACAACCTCAGGAGAGAAGTCATGAAGCCTGACTAGGGATGGAATTGGAGCAGCTAAGCTGTCAAATTGAGGGTGTAGAGAGAGAGATGGAACACCCCCTGACATGTGCGTCAGCAAATCTGGCACTGGGTCCAGGGTCAACAGTTCGTCCTTTAGATGAGGTCTGAGAAAGGGGAACCAAATCTGTTGAGGCCAGTAAGGAGCAATTAGGATCATTTGGCTTTCCAAGGATATTGCTTTCTGAATTACCTTCAATATGAGGGGGAAAGGAGGGAAAGCATAGAGAAGTCTCGAGGGCCAATCATGAACGAGTGCATCTCTTGGAGTTTCCCCTTCCAGGGGAATCAGGGTGAAGTAGCTGCTGCATTTTGCATTGAGAGGGGTGGCAAATAGATTGCATCAAGGCTGACCCCATTTGGAAGCCATTGTCCCTAACAACCTGAGCACCATCTTTGCCTTCACTTTCTTTAGAGGAAGTAAGCTCAAAACTTGTTCTCTGGGGTTCTAAATTCTTTCTACGGGAAGGTAAGCCCTCATTGAGACGGTGTTTATTTCGACCCAATAAAATTCACATGCTGAGAGGGTGATAATGCAGATTTTTGCCAATTTACTGTAATCCCTAACTGCAGGCAAGTTGAAATGGTAGCATCCCTGGCCTGTAACAGTAGATCCTTGGTTGTGGCAGTCAGGAGCCAGTTGTCCATGTACAGAAACACTTGGAATCCCTGACGTCTCAAGTGAACCGTAACCACTGCCATGCACTTGGTGAACACCTTGGGGGCTATGGTGAGACCAAAGGGCAGGGCACAAAACTGATAATGACTGGCTCCCAGCTGGAAGCGTAGGTGACTCCTTGATGTCCTGTCCATTTTGATATGGTAGTATGCATCTTGGAGGTCTATGGAACACATCCAAATGTCCTTCCCTAACAATGGGAGTATCGACTGTAAAGTGACCTTTTGGAACTTGGACCTCTGTACAGATTTGTTCAATTTGCTGAGATCCAAGATGGGTCTCAAGTCCCCTATTCTTTTTGGCACCAAAAAGAATCTGGAGTAAGTCCCTAATTTGACTTGGTCTGTGGGGACAGGTTGGATGACTCTCTTTACGAGCAACATTTGGATTTCTTGAGTTGCTGAATCCCTGTGACTGGGTGGCACATCTGGGATTCGTCTGATCCAAGGAGGTGGAGAAGAGAAGGAAATATGGTAACCTCTGGTAATTATCTTTAATACCCACTTGTCTTGAGTGATATCATGCCAAGCTTCTGGGTATAAAGAAATATGACCCCCGACTGGCTCCAGAGATGAGCAGTAGGGCTTCCTTTCAGGAGTGCTGATAGGGATGACCACAAAAGGAATCACAGTCTCCCTGGTTCTGCGAGCTTCCTCTACCTCTATGGGGGCATTTACCATTATTTCCTCCTCCCCTGCCTCTGGAGAATGAATCACCTTGTGCATCCTGAAAAAACCTCTTCGACTTTTTGAACCACATTTTGCTGCCCTTCTGCCTTTGGGATAGGGTCTAGATTAGAAGGAACAGAAAAACGGACTCCCACGGCAAACAGGTTTTTTCCTTCCTGCTCGCAGCTGGTGAGTTTGTCCTTTACTTTGGTTCCAAGCAATGAGGATCTGTCAAAGGGGGGTTGTAAATGTAGATTTAAAGGCCTCTGCAAAGTTACACAAGCGCATCCAGGAGTGTCTTCTAAGAGACACTCCTGAACCCGCTGCCCTACTCGCTCCTTCAGCTGCGTAAGATATCAGCCTCATGGAGGAGTTCACAGTAGAATTTAGGGTAGACATCTGTGCATTAACCTTCTGAGATACTGCATCCAATACATTACCCTGCAGAGTCTCTCCCAGCTCTTTTCGGAGATCTCTCTGGAGCCTTGTGAAATGAGACAGGTAGTTCAGCGATCTAAGTGTAAAAGCCGCTGAAGAAAAGATTAGCTTCCTGTACCTATCCATCGTTCGAGACTCCTTGTTCGGTGGATGGACAGTGGAGGAAGTTTTGGCAAGTTCTTTCTTGGTGGCTGCTGCCACCACTATGGCATCTACTGGAATGCCCTTAGGAAGAAAGTCCTTGTCCTGGGGTGCTGACAAAAATTTATTTGATCTTCTGGGAACCAGTTCCACAGAATCAGGAGATTCCCACACCTTTTGACTCACTAGATCCAGTAGCTTGTCAAAAGGTGGAGACACTCAAGAGATGGAGGGTTGAGACCTGAAAGCCTTCAGGTATACTGATTCCTCATCAGAAGGGGATGTGGTGGGCCAGCCAACTCTCTGTGTCAGGATCTCAAGGATATCAGTGAATGAGATATCATCAGAGGATGACTTGGGGGACCCTTCTGACTCCTCAAGGTCAGTGTCTGATGTAATAGACTCATCAGGGGAGTCAACATGTTTCCTCTTACAAGTTTTCTTCCTAGGTGGCTCCTCAGAAAGGTATTCTGGGGAGACCTCAGAAGACTGGGGACCACTCATGGAGGTTTCCTGAAGCTGCGAGTCTCTGCTATGTTGGTAAAGAGAGGGAGCTGAGACTGAAGTCGGCGCTTTAGGGGAAAGAGTGTTGGTACCTCTGGTTGAACCTGAAGACCTGGACAGCACACTCCTCATCACCTCAAAAGCCGATCCTCCCAGCTCCGAGGATGCCCCCAACTCCAAAGATGGAGAGGCATTCCTCAGTGCCGAGGAGATGGGCTCCGAGGCAGATGTGGGGTCCAAGCTCACCCGTGCCAAAGCACTGAGAGGTAGGCTCGGAATCGAAGTTCAATTCAAAGTGTCCCCCTTGGGCCCAACCAGAGAACTGAGGACCCTAGACCCCATGGATGGCACTGAAAGTGTCGGAGTGGATATTGGAACTGAGAGACCAACTGAAGTAGCTGGAGCCCAAGTAGCTGGAGCCAACCTTTCCACAACCTGAGGCACTGACAACTCTGGCTCCAACAGCCCAGAATGGCTCAAAGGAAGAACATTGACAGGGTGTAAGGGCACATTAGGCTCTGGAGCTGACTGGGACGGAGCCGAAAGTAAATTTGCCAGCGCCAAAGTCTGAAGCAGTCTGCGCACCACTCTCTCGATGTCCTCATCCGAAAGTCTCCTAGAGGACCTGGAAGATCGAGTGGGGGACCTAGATCGCTGGAGGATAGGCGACCTAAGAGTCGGAGAAACCAGTTGGAGTTCTGCTGACCGGCTCCGAGATACAGGTTCAGTAATTGGCTCCGAAGCTTCTAGAGCAGAAACTGATGGATCCACAATTAAAACCTCTGTCGGCACCGAAACCAGTGGAACTGATGAGGAAGAAGTCATTTTGGTTATTTTGTCTGGTGGCTCCGATGACACAGAATGGGTGGGAGACCGCCTTTTTGTTGCTTTTGCCTTGTCTTTCTTGGAAGAGGAAGGAGATTTAGAGCTGGAGTATGAGGATGCCAATTCCTCCTCAAAAAAATGCTTTCAATATAAGTTTGTTCTTCCTCTCCTGAAGAACACTGGGACTAAATGCATGGCAAAACAGGCAAGACTCTTGGAGGTGAATATCCCCCAAAAAATGCGCACACGGATTATGCCCATCCATTAAGGACATTTTCTGGGCACATTTAGTACACTTTTTGAAGCCCAAAGGCTTATGATCCTTGGTATCTTTGGACATAGTGCAATAACCACTAAGAACAATGCACAACAACTGTCTCCAAACTGATAAACAAGCAACAGAACAGACAAACAGAGGACTAGGTCCTCTAACTTAAACGGGCCTAGCCCTAAGAAGAGAAGAAGAGAAGACAAACCAAGGACTAGGTCCTCTAACTTAAACGGGCCTAGCCAATGGAGAAAGGAAAATAGGAAGCAAACACAAGCAGCACAAGAGAAGCGATGCAGGGATACAATAGGCCAATGAAAGTACAAACAGTACACAAGTAAACAAGTAGCAAATACTCTAAAACAGACACGGACTGAGAGAAAACACAAAACTATCAAAAGGGATTATTTTAGTCAACAATAACTAGTCAAAAGGTATTGAAAATTTTCACTTAGCCACGGCCAAGAAGAATCACGTCTGAGCTGAACGAGCGGCAAATGAGATTTGGGTTATGTTAGTGATGCATTATGTGATACCTCTTAGCCATGAGCCACCCAGAAGTTTTTGAGCTAGAGTATGGCCTAGTCAGAGCTGAGGTTCGAAAAATGAAGAGTGTAAGAATGAAGGCGAGATAAGACTATAGAACATACAATGTTCACACCTGTCAGTGGGCATCCTGTTTTCTTTTTTACTTTTACAATGATTACAGAGATTTGATTTAAATACTTTATTTCAAATTTTGTAGCTTAAACAATGATGGCCATTGCTAAACAACGAAAAAACAAAACAGACAGACTTAGCCTAAGCAACAGTAAACTTATTTTACATTGAAACTCGCATTCACTGAAAATTCATCTGGTCTATGGTGAATTATGTGGACATTTATATCAACAGATATCCCCCAAAACCAACAATTATAGTTACATTGTTGACTGCATCCTTCAAAGATGTCTGTATCAAAAAAATAAATAAAAATTGAGCAAAGATGCATTTCAAATGTGTTTCACTCAAACATGCAGTAGCCAAAGTATTCCAGTTTAAGTCACGCACACACCAGCTCTGCCAATCCAGATTAAAGACCATTTAAAAATGTCCGGATGATAAGAGCATAAGGTACTTTCATACACAGAGAGTCCCCCATCCCACCAGCAGTTATACCCACTTTGGCTATGTACACCCATTACTATTATGCAAAAAATAAAATTGCATATACTTTATCGGTAGGTTTGGATGAAATACATGTAACTTTATAATGATCACTAGCATGATATATATATATATATATATATATATATATATATATATATATATGTATGTGTGTGTGTGTACATATATATATATGTATGTGCTCATACGGTGTGTATATATATATATATATATATATATATATATATATATATATATATATATATATATATATATTTATATATAGGGGTTCCCTTCAGAAATCTCGAACTTCATATGGTCGAGTCCATTTGATCAAGGTTTCAGAATTTCGAAATTCTGAATGGAGATCTGCATACAGTGCAGAATGGGGAATTTCCCTTTTCCTCGCTGTAGTGCGATCTCGGAGTTGGTATATTTAAGTAGTGGGGGTATGGGGTGCAGGGGGGCTTTCCCCCCCTGTAGAAACGTTTTATTTTTTGTTGGGTTTTTTTTTTGGATTTGTTTCAGAATTTTGAGCTGCTGAAACCTCGATCATATGGTCTTGACTATATGAAGTTCCATATTTTAGAAGTTCGAGATTCTGAAGTGAATTTATATATATATATATATATATATATATATATACACACACACACATATACACTCACACACACATGTGTGAGTGAGAGAGTGAACTAGTCCACTGCAATAACGATTTTAACTTTCAGCATTGCTTTCTGTATTCAGCAGTCACCATCCATAGCTCTCAAAAAATTGGGGACAATTCCAGAAATAATTAGGGACAATCAAAGACACTTTTATAATATTAGTACTATTAACTTGAGATATTGACAGAGCAAGAAAATGTGAATTAATATACATTTTCAGAAGTAAAAGAAGTCTATATCTTTAATTATTGTCATTATTTATTAAGTGTATTTCACCACCTTTTCTCCAAAAGTGATCAATTTCTGGAGAGATTAAGAGGGACAACCTTTATGCCAGTCAATAATAAAGTATGGCAGTCAGCAAAGAGGATAATGTGAGAATTAACAATGGAAGAATTTGGAAGGAATAAACAAAATATATAAATAAATAAAAATTACTGTTATTGTAATTCTGTACTGCATACCTCTCAACTTCTTAGGACAAGAAATCTGAACAAAGCCTAAAGTAATGGGTGGATGAAAACTCCAAAAATAGGGACAATTTTAAATATTGCTGTTATAAACTGCTAACGTTGGGAGAATAACAGAATGTTTGTTAGTATGCATTTTCTGAATGATAGGCAGAAGTCTGAAACTCAAATGTATGTCATTATTTAGTGACTTTAGTCCTCAGTGAGAGGCCAGAAAACCACAAGTTTTATGAAGAACAGACCAAAAAATATGAGGCAAAAATCTGGACATTCTGTGAAAATCTGTCAGCTGAGATGTATAGTGATATGCTGTTACGTCAGATCACCACTCACTCAGTTCACACTACATTTGTCAGTCCACTCATTCTACATTTTTCTTTATGTAGTTTTTTTTTTTTGTATTAGAAAAGCAGGAAAGTAGTGACTTGGGCACACAGAGAGCAGTCCACAATTACTTATTACTTTTTGGTTAGTAGTTCGATCCAGTCAGGCAGTCAGGGAGTCCTCTGGGCACTGTGGACAGCCAAGCTTTGTCAGCATCACTACCAACATTACTCTTACTTACTGTCTAGTTTGGCAGCCTGGTTCTGTCTTGAAGCTCTTCTCATGTCTCTTGGCTGGTGATGTTGCTTGCTGGTACCAAACTTTCTTTTTTTCTTTTGTTGTTTTTTTTTAATGCAGGGCAGTATATTAAGTACAGCAACACATTATCTGGCAATTTTAAACCTGATGCAACTGCAGCCAAGCTGAATGAGCAGTTGTCAATTCAGTTAGAGGGAGCAGACCAAACTGGTGGGGGCAGCTTAGGTAAGTAGTTTTTCATAGCCATGGGAAAAAGAGAGGTGGGAGGTGGAAGATACAACTTTTCATTTTTAAGCCTGACAGAAATTAAAAAAAAAAAAAAAAAGCACCAATGTCAAAAACAAAATAAAGGAACATGCTCCCATCTTTTTACTTGAAAAGAAGAAACCAACATGATGATGTGAGAGTTACTTGCTTAGCTAAGAGGAGACATGCTGCAGCAACTCACAAAGGAGGAAGTAAACAGGTGGATGGGTGACCAGGTCAGAATCACTGGACTGGAATCCAATGAAGGAAACAGAACATTTTTGTTATGTTTTATGAACCCCATCCCAGCCATCATTGGGTCCTAGACAACTGCCTAGGTTGCCTAGTGCTGTATCTGGCTCTGACACATATAGCCTAAGGACTACTGCAGCAATGAGAAATTTGAACATGTACTGTTCAGGTAAGTGCAACTCTCAAAACTGTGCTTTACTTTTAAGTACATAGAGAGCAGTAGCCACTTCCATTTATGAAGCAATAAAACTTGTGCACACACTGTCAAACTATAACAAAACAATGACTTCAGCAAAGTAGAACAGCCAATAGTACACATGCAGCTCTTGCATGCAGTGGCAAACTATACCTAAACAAGTGAGTCAAGCAAGCTAGTACAGCAAACATCTTGATTTTGACATTGTAAGTTAGTATTTAACATTTGAAATCAGCACCGACACAACATTTAGCCACAGTGGATTCAGGCATATATACAAAAGAAAATGTACATCTAGCAGGCAAATAAAAAAAAGATTTTTTGGCATTTTAAGTTGTCTGTTACATGTGGAAAATGTTAACATTCATATAGCAGAAATGCAATCTGTAAGATAATATGAAATAATGCATTGTACATTCCTTTAAACCCAACAGTAATCAAATAAGGAAAATGTCAGTACAAATATTAATAGTTAAAACACTGATACAGTACGTAATACCAGAGGATGTGTACACTTAAGCCAACACAGAAAGGAGTATGTGAAGCAGTGTACTGAAAAACAATTACTTACAGCAAGTTTGAAAAATGTTGTCATTGTTTGTCTTTCGGCTTGTCCCGGTTAGGGGTTGCCACAGCAGAACTCCAGTCTGCTAATGATTGGCAGTGGATTTTCCCGAACGCCAAGGTGCCAGCTCGACATCCAACCTCAAACGAAGGCACACCCATTTACGCATGTCTTTTGAATGCCACCCAACCTCAGGGAGGACATGCAGACTCCACACAGAAGGCACTCCCTGCACTCCAGCCGAGAAATGAACGGGAGAACCTCTTGCTGTGAGGTGGTAACGCTACCGCTGCACCACCGCAGCTCCTGAAGTTTGAAAAATGTAGTGATGACAAATATACAGATGTAAGATGCAGTGTACCAAATGACAGATAACCAGAGCAATACAAAAAAGTGAATAGGCATACCTTCAATTGTGGCAGGTGTCAGTCAGTCATACTGTCTGCGCGTGGGTAGAACAGAGGATACCAGGCTAGTTCAATGATTTTCAGTTAAGCTAGACTAAATGTATATCAAACAAGTGGAACACCTCTAAATGAAATCTTGAGAATTAATGCAGAGTAGCAATCAAGGTATAACACAGATGCGGAGAAAATTAACATACGAGTGTAGGGAGCTACAAATCTCTTCATCAGGGAAAACAACAGTGTAAATAAACCAGCAGTGGAGCTAGGGATACATGCAAGCAAGTAAAAAGGATTTGTGGATCAGTGTACCCAGTCTATACTATGCTAAAAATCACAAGATCATATGCCTCACAAAGTTTAACTCACTACTGTAAAGTGTTACTGTTTATACAAGGCATGCAGGAATACAGTTGTAGTAATGTATATGAGATGCTCCTCTCAAAAGACAGATATGACAAACACATACACACTCATGACACAGAGAATCACATGACATTATATCATCTACTTCAGCTACAGAAATGCCGAGACAAGAATGGGTGAGTTGGTGATCTGGGAGATCTTTTTAGTTGGAATGGTGTAACAGCATGTGCAAGAAATGGACAGAAATGAGGGCGGTATTGTTGTCTATTCAGATCAAGTGGGGATTTGTTCTGATATGTAGAGCAACCACATTTAGCCATTTAATATATCATTCTGCTTATTTGATTTTATGTAGAATAATACAAATGTCTAGCCATTTAGGTGAATTAAGAAATTTTACATGGATATTATTTGAAGGGTATTATGGTAGGCCAGAAAAAAAACAAAGAGGACAAACCAAGCACTGAACAAATCCAGAAGGGCCCTTGTCATCCATGCCATGAAGGCAAAGAACCTTAGATATTATGTTTACCATATTTAAACTAGGGACCATATTTAGGGACATTAATGTAAATAAAACTCAATTCACGTTCATATTCATTAAAATGTGCATCCCTAACTAGACTGACAGTAAGTACACCCTAATCAAATTATTATCTCATAAGAGAATCAGAAAACTTACATTTTTTTAGTTTTAAATAAGGTAAGATGGAACACATCTCATTTAGACCTGGGACTAAATGAGACGTGTTCCATCTTACCTTATTTAAAACTAAAAAGTTTGACTAGATGACCGCATATTTGTATATATTAGGTTTAGTCGTATTACTAACATTAAGAGCTTCATTGTCATGATGTATTTCTTGATGTGTTTTGTTCTAGTTGTTAACATGTCCCTTAATGTAATTTTAGTATTTTATATAAGTATTAATTTGAGTTTTCTGATTCTCTTATGAGATAACAATTTGATTAGGGTGTACTTACTGTCAGTCTAGTTAGGGATGCACATTTCAATGAATATGAACATGAATTGAGTTTTATTTACATTAATGTCCCTAAATATGATCCCTAGTTTAAATATGGTAAACATAACATCTTAGGTTCTTTGCCTTCATGGCATGGATGACAAGGGCCCTTGCATTAAAACATTACTTCACTGAGAACTTTCCTTATTAAAATAAGTTATTGCAACCCTAAAGGGAACAACTGTATCTTTAAAAATCATTGAGCTGCTAATTGTGTAATTAGTTATTTATTATGTTAATATTAGTGGTCACATGATGGTTTTAAGTGTTTTTAAGCATGAATTTATGTTCACTTGTTTGTCTGAAGAAGTCGAGTTATTGTGCTTGACGAGAAGCACTTCATTAAATTCTATTTTATTTTATTCTCGTTGTGGTTCTGACATCCTTTGGTTCCTGTGGATTTGTTCAGTATTATGGTAGGCCACCTTAAAGGGACCTGGCTCAGATGGGACCTGTTACACGTAATATAAACTTAGGTGTAAGCGCACAGCGTTTCTTGTTTTTCCACAGGCAGTAGGTCATTATAGGTAGGCTAGTTAATGTAGCTAGCGTAGAATGTGACTTGCAGTTTGAGTACATTTAGTGTGAATGTTTTAAGTAGATGTCCAGAATTATATATGCAAAGACAGAGTTTTGGGGAGACACTATGAGTAACTGGTAGACACAGTAAGTAAAAGTTTAATCCTGGATGCTGAATCTAGTTGATGTCAACATTATGTGAATTGTAGGAGAGTGTTCATGGTATAGCAGACTGCATGAGGACAAGACTTGATCGTTCTCCACATTCTTTAAAAGTACGGCTATTGTGTTTGCTCAGTAGTCTAAGCCTTTAAATGCAGCAATACAAGTTTATAGTCATCTGTTATATAACAGGTATTCTTTGATAAACTGTGCTCATCTGGATAGGCATATAGACAGGTACATGTAAACAGTATGAACAGCTGAAAAGTATATCTATTAAAGTAATGGCTGATTATGTTTTGAACTTGACCTTGACAGGATTATGATTGTGATGTGATTATTTTTTTTTTATTTGGTTTGATTATAATTGTGATGTGTGTCAGATTCATAAAATTCAAAGAAATATTTGCATTTTCATATAATGTTTTTTTTCCATCAGCCGAAGATACATATAAAAGCGCTCACACACACACACACACACACACACACACACACACACACACACACACACACACACATACACACTCTCTCTCTTTCTCACTCTCTTAAGGTGAAACTTAGTAGATGGAAAAGTAATAACAAGTAAATAAGCAAACTCTATACAACTGTGTTAAAGTATCTGCCACCTTCTGAAGTAACAAAACCTTGACGTTGGGTATAACCTATGCACCACATGAAACAGTAAATTAGTATTATCTACTGTTTGAATAAAATGGTACATAACAAGAAAGTGACCAATTAAACATGATTTATTGAAAATGCTTAACTATGCAAACAGTTTAACACGTTGACCAAATACCATCTAAGGAGTAAAATCTCAGAAAGAAACATAGGTTTAAATGCATTCAAAATCACACAACCATAAATCAATTAAATAATATTTTAAAATAATTAAATAATAATAATATATTAAAGTAAAAATCTCCATTCTAATTCCTGGTTCAAATTATATGACATCAAATAATTATATTTAAATATATCAAAAGCTTCCTTGTGCTTTAATAATGTTTCAAAACATATATAGGATCATAAGAAGTTACTAGATTATTGACCCTGAGGCCCTTACAAGCCTAGCCAAGAATTTAGCCCATGTTCCAACAAGTCAGCACCCTATGCCACTGTCCAGCAGGGACACAGGTGGAATCCCAGGGATGTATTTTCTGTTCCCCATCCAGTTATCCAGGTTGCACTTAAAACGGTTTAATGAGGTACTCTGCTTTACGTAGAGAGGGAGTCTATTCCACAAAAGGGGGAGTCTCTAGGACACAAATCTGTCCCGCCAATGAGTCCAGTTGATGTCACAGACCTTCTATTGATGTTCCACTTATCACACTGTACCTGTTCTAAAACTGTACATTTAAAATCTAATTATTATATTTTTGTATAAAATATTCTACTACTGGATTTATCATCTTCTCATTTTTAATACATCCATAATAGGCTCCTGTATTCTTTTCTTAAAATTCTTGTTATTTCAGCTTTATAATAAATATTACAAATATATCAAAAGGCATAAACAACAGATCTGAAATAGTTAACTTAATTTTATCTGAAACCTGTGGGTATTCGGATCCATATCAGATCCGAGCCATCAACTTTTCAAGCATCTGCTCTGAGCTCCAAGCTCCTCCCCCTTACCCATAACCCATCACATCTCCTGCCTTCCCCCAGATCTCGTTTGCCGCTTTGTGTTTCAGTATCATGATCTTTATAGCTCCAAGTATTGGGTGTTAGTAAGTGACTTTTGCTCTTTATATTGAGTGTGTGTGATCATTTAGTTCCCTTTACCTCCCCCTTTCGCTATTCGTCGGTTTTGTAAAAAAAAACAAAACAAAAAAGTTTTGTGGTAAAGTAGTATAGCAAGGCCTTCCCTACCCCATAGGTGTGTGTGTTAGACTGTTGGGTGTAAGTAGGTTGGCTGTGTGGGCTAATGGTATGGCTGATCAGCCAAAGCCTACCTTTAAAAAATGCACAGTTTGGCCATAAGCTTTCACCGGCCGATGGCCACACTCTGTGTATTATTTGTCTGGGTGTTCCCCATCTCTCAGTTCAGTATAGACTATGCACTGGGTTTAACCCTAGGGCCTTAAAAGAATGGAAGGCCAAACTAGTTGCAAAGGGCCTGCTACCTGTTTCCTCCTTGGATGCAGCAGCCTTGGCCTCAGCTCCTTCTGCAACTGCTTAACCCCCCTTCAGGCTGAGACTCAACCTCCCACTAGACCTGTTGAAGGGGAGGCTAAAGCAAAGGACAAAAGGAATAAGAACAGAGAGAAAAGAGGGGATATGCCCCACAAGCGGTCTCCAGAGTGGGAGCCCTTCCCTAGCCCGCCTTCCAAAGTGTCTAGACCTACATCTCCTCGGCTCCACTCCCCGAGGTTTTCCCCAGAGCCGTCAGAGCCCTTGGATCTGAGGCCTTCGTTGAGGTTGTCACAATGACCAGCCAGATCTGAGTCGGTCGCCTCCTCGTCCTCGACTTGGCGTCTATCGGAGTTGGATATGGACAGGATGATGAGATTTATTCAGACCCAAATCCAAATGGGAGTCTTGCCAGGCCCCTCTCTCTGGAGGCGGGACCTCCATGCCCTTCTTACATCCAATTTCTCCTTCCCCGATCTGGCCTGTGGTTTTGGGATTTATGGATCCAAGGATCCTCGGAGCTGGGGGTTCGGCACTGACGGTTCTTTCAACCTTGACACCGGCGATTTCCTTGAGTTCCTCAGATCAGACCAATTCGGATCCGAGCAACTCTCAGGGCCGAGGATGGGGAGTTGGATCCGAGGGGATGGAGGAGGTGTCTTCGGCTCTGACCTTGTCAGATATGAGCCATTTCTTTGGAACCCTGGTTACTCCTGCCTCTGCCCCGATCCTCACGGTGGACCCAGGGAGAGTTTCCTCCTTGTTGGGTGCTAAGGAGGTGCACTGTCAATCGGCGTTCGACATGGTGGAGAGGGTTCTCTCCCAAGGATCGAGACCTCAGCCTATTTGCTTGGACTCCGCCCAGACTCCCTTGGATTTGGCTACAACTCCCTTCAGCTTATCCCCGGGACAGCCCATGCTAGAGGACCCCCAGGTGGTTCCTCTGGAGGAACCCCCCGTGGCTCATGAGCCCTCTTCAGAGAGTCCCACTGAAGAGGGTCCCCGTAAGCACACATGTAAGTGGAGGCACCTGGACTCCCCTGAGCCCTTGACAAAAGACACTGATTTAGATGAAGGAGGAAGTTCCCCCGGTCACCTCTCGAGGATGTCTCCTTTGGAGACATCATGGAGATCCTCCACCAAAGGGGAGGTTGGTCAGACCCAAAACTTTCTACGGATGAGTCAGTGTTGCTGGAGGCCTTTGTCATGGGCCCCTCTACATCCTGTGTGTCCCCTCCTGTGGATCCCTTGGTGGATCTTATCACCCTGTGGGCATGGAAGGAGCCTGACACCATAGAGCCAATACCAAAATGCCCGGACAGGATTCTCTCTCCACCCTCAGACAGACAGACCTGGTACAAAGGATCCCCGGTGGATGTTATGGTGGTTGCAGCAGCCACCAAGAGTGAACTGGCACAGGAGAGTTCCTTGGTCCACCCTCCAGACAAGGAGTCCAGGGCAGTGGATCGGTTTGGGAAGCGAGTGTTTTCTTCAGCAACGTTTTCCATTCGAGCGCTGAATTATTTGGCACAAGTCATATGACTACAGAGAGACCTGGTCACGGAATTCACTGAGTCGCCCCCAGAGTCTTTGTCATTAGAGGACAAACATCTATTCTCCATGAAAATGTAGACTCTCAAATCAGTATCGAACACGTCCATGCATCTTCTTTCCCATGCCACGGAAGGAGCGGTGAGGGTGGCTGGGACTGGTGTAGCTATGAGGTGACACTCTTGGCTCAGATTGTGTCAATTTGTGGACCCCTTCAAGGCGTCTTTTACTAATGCTCCCTTCGATGGTTCTTCTTTTGGGAAGACAGTACGTGGCACTCTGGTCCAGAGCGAGAAGGACGGGAAGACTTTGTCTGCTGTTGGAGTCTGCTTCTCTAGCCCTCAAAGATCCTTTTCTAGGAATCAGAGAGGGCAAAAGAAGATGTGGTTCTGAAAAGCACAGTTTTTCTGGGATTCTCAGGACAACTCATCCCCTAGAGGTAGAGGGGGACAAGACAGATGCCACCCCAGAGGCAGAGGGGGGCCGAGGAACTTTGCATCTAGGGAGACCTTCTCAGACAGGCCCACACAGCAGCCCTGAGAGGTTGCCCAACTGTCCGACTCTGGAGACAGTTGGGAGAAGATTATCATTGCACCCAACAGCTTGGGAGTCCATAACTGTGGACCGTTGGGTGCTCCAAATAATATCCAGAGGCTACACCATCCTGTTCATTACCCCTTCCATCCAACCAAAGTGCCTCCCAGATGTTCCACCCGGCCAAAGGGAGGTGGCAGTGCTAGAGATTTCCAAGCTGCTTCACAAACGAGTCATCAAACTGGTCCCCCCAGATCAGTCTGGATTAGGCGTTTACTCCAGGTTCTTTTTAGTGCCAAAAAAGACGGGGGACCTTAGGCCCATTTTGGACCTGTCAACCCTGATCCTGGCTGTAGCCAAGAAGAAATTCCGGATGGTCACCCTACAGTCCATTCTACTTTATCTTCAAGAATGCGACTGGATGTGCTCGTTAGACATCCAGATTCGCAGAAGCTCCAGGAGATTCCTTTGCTTCAGGCTGGGAGCCAATCATTTCCAGTTAAGAGCCCTACCCTTCGGTCTCACCACAGCCCCCAGGGTATTTACCAAGGTAATGGCAGTCATAGCAGCTCACCTGAGGCTTCAGAGCATTCAGGTATTTCCTTATCTAGACGATTGGCTCCTCGCTGCTTCCACCAAGTGTCTTCTTTGCATGGCCAGAGACTCCTTCCTTCATCTTGCTATCCAGCTAGGGATTACCATCAGTGTTTCCAAGTCCCTCTTGGACCCGGTGCAGATCTTGGATTTTATCGGGGCATGGCTGGACACCCTCCAATTGAAAGTCTTCCTAACTCTAGACAGGTCCAGAGCCTACGGGCCCATATATCAGTGATCCTTGGCCCCAGGATACCAAAGGCGGGTGATGTTCTCCGAGCCCTAGGCTCTATGGCCACAGCAATCTTGAGTCTTCCCTGTGTGCACCTTCACCTGCGTGTTCTTCAGTGGACTCTGGCAGTAGAGTGGTCTTGGCTAGATCTCCCCATGGACTATCCAATTCAAATCAGCAAGGCCTGCAGGGCATCATTTCTCTGGTGGCTCCAATCGACGGAGATCTTAGCAGGACGGTCATTCATTTCACCCACAGCCCAAGCCACAGTGACCACGGATGCCTCCCAGCTTGGGTGGGGGGGCATTATTTGGGGAGGACAGTCCAAGGCACATGGTCCCAGACCGAGACCAGATTGCATATCAATGTTCTGGAGATGAGAGTAGTGCTTTTAGCGTTGCAAGTCTTTCACACTGTTCTTCACCTGGGGACAATTGCAGTTCAGTCAGACAACATGTCGGTTGTCTGGTACATCAACAAACAAGGGGGAACCAGATCTTACCCTCTCTGTCACGAGGCCATGAGAGTGTGGGAGTGGGCGATAAATACCAGTCTATTTCTGATTGCAACACACATCCCAGGATGCTCCAATATTTTAGCGGACAGATTGAGTCAGGCTAGTCTAAGGCCATACGAGTGGTCTCTGAAACAATCGATAGTGGAGGAGATCTTCTTTGCATGGGATCAGCCTTGCTGTGATCTCTTTGCATCTCCTTCCAATGCGAAGTGCAGCAAGTTCTTTGCTCTGATCCCCTCACCAGGGGATCCCCCCAGAGATGCTCTAGTCCATGCTTGGCCTCCCAGGTTACTGTATGCTTACCCCCGTTACCTCTCATTCCGAAGTTTCTTCAGGAAGCTTGCCGACTGGGGTGCAAAGTGATCCTCATTTCCCCATTCTGGCCTCATCAGGTGTGGTTCCCCTTCCTCTGGTCTCATGTTCTAGCTCCTCCTTGGTTTCTGGATCCTTGCCCGGATCACATTTCTCACCCCTTGGGCACTTGTCTGCCCAACCTGGACAGCCTCAAGCTGACGGCTTGGTTGCTCCAGTTCCCTTGATTGCCAGGACTCCCGGTCTGTCATATTCAGTTAAAACTATTCTGGTGGCATCCCACAAGGCTTCCACTAGGAAAATTTACCACAGCAAATGGAAATGTTTCTCTATTTGGGCTTCTCAGAGGAATCTAGATCTCTTTACAGCCACTGTTCCTGCAATGTTGGATTTTTTGGCCACTACATTTCAACAAGGGGCTGGTTCCTCCACGGTAAAAGTGCAACTAGCAGCCATCTCGAATTTCCATGGTGAAAACATGAATGCTCTGGCCTCCATGAGACTCTGTAAGGCTTTTCTTAAAGGCACTTTTCTTTTACGTCCCCTGATCAAGGACTCGGTTCCTCCTTGGGACCTTACCCTGGTTCTGCAGGCATTAGTTGCTCCTCCCTTTGAACCTGCAGCATCAGTAGATTTGAAGTTCTTATCCTGGAAAACAGCCTTCCTAGTGGCCATCATGTCAGCCAGGAGGGTTTCTGAGATTCAAACTTTGTCTGCCATGCCCCCTTACTTGATCTTCCATAAGGACAGGGTCTCGCTCCACACGAACCCTTCCTTCTTGCCAAAAGTAGCTTCTGAATTAAACATTAACCAGAACAAGGATGAATGTAAACTGCATTTGCTAGATGTTCATAGACAGCTTCGTTTTTATTTACACGGAGTCTGACCATTTATTCGTGTCCTTCTCTAAACCCTTTCTGGGCAAAGCCATATCCAAGGTTTCCTTAGCTAGATGGATTACACAATGTATTTTGTAAATTTACAAGGACAAAGGTCTGTCCCTGCCTGGTCCTGTTAAAGCCCATTCTACCAGATCTATGGCGACTTCTGCTGCTTTTTGGTCTAGAGTTTCACTGGATGATATTTGTGCAGCAGCAACTTGGGCAAGGTCACATACCTTCATTTCTCATTATAAATTGGATTTGATCTCCAGAGGGAGAGCATCCTTCGGCTCTGCCGTGCTCAGGAATATCCTTCCATGAGGGCCAACCAGGAGTGTTAGTAGCTGGGGACTCTGTCCCACAGGTTGCAGATAAAATGAAGTTAACTACTTCAGATAAAGAAGTTATGTACTCACCATAACGTTCCATCTGAGTAGTTATACTTACTTTTTCTGCAACCATCCCGCCCTCCTTCCCCCGAACCTGTTCTAGGTTTGTGATAAAATTGAGTTGCGGATTGTTTGATTAGTGGCAAACTCGATCTGAGGGAAGGTAGGAGATGTGATGGGTTATGGGTAAGGGGGAGGAGCTCGGTGCTTGGAGCAGATGCTTGAAAAGTTGCCGGCTCAGATCTGATATGGATCTGAATATCCACAGGTTGCAGAAAAATTAAGTATAACTACTCAGATGGAATGTTATGGTGGGTACATAACTTCTTTTTAACAATACAGCTGACTTGCCCTTTAATATCAAACTTACACCCATTAATTTTACTTCAAAGAGATATTTTGAACTCACTTACTTGCAGTTTTCTCAGATGCTCCAGGGGCCTTCTAAAATAGCTATATATTAAACTATCATAGAATGTACTGCGGTGGTGGTGCTGCGGTAACGTTGTCACCTCACAGATAGACGTTGCCCGTTCGATTCTCAGTCAGAGCTTCTTCTGTGTGATGACATGCGTGAATGGGCGTTCCTTCGTTGAAGGTTGTGCATTAGGCCCGGCAAGCCAGCACGTAAAACTGTACTGCCAATCATTAGCAGACCAGAGTTCTGCTGTGGGGACCCCTAACTGGGAAAAGCCAAAAGACACACACACACACTAAACTATCATAGAAATTTCTGCCCCTTGTATAAGAAATTTTGGGCTTCTGAGATATCACAGAACCAAGAACACTATAATGTGTTACAGTTTGCCAGAATCCATACAGTCCAACATCCCTAAATGTATTACTTTAAATGTCATCATAAAATAATCATCCATGCTTATGTATCTTTTCATCTTTCAGATAGCTGCATACTCATTAAAAATTAAATCTTGTCTATGCAGGCAGCAACCCCCCACATGCATCTTATCATAACCTCTTCTCAAAAAAAAGTTATAACTTTTTTTGCTTCTTTTAGGAAATCTTCCACTTTGCATGCATGAGATACATTTATTAGATCCTCCTTAGGCACTGGTTTTATAAATGGACAGGATGACAGCTGTTCCCATTATTGTGTAATTCATCAATAGAATTCTTAAATTTTTCCTCGTTATCTTTACACAAAGAAAGCAAGTCATCTGTAAATCTAAAATAATTTTTGTACTTTTTCCTTAAAAATAACTTAGACTACATATTGCTTTTCCCAAAGAAGCCCATAAATAAGCATAATAGGAGTCAAAAGGTATCCCCATAGCTGTTACAATAATCTGACAATATAATTACTCATCATATTTAAAAAATATTATGTAAGCAGAATTTCACTAATTCTACAATATAACTAGAAGTTTTAGTTATAACTTTATGCGATTTTAATGTATCTAATCCATCACCTTGTTTAATTAATATATATGTTCTCTACATCCATTATAGCAAAGTACATATTTTTTTAAGTTTTAACATATCACAATCTTTGTAGTAATTCTTTTGAATTCTTTAACACAGAAGGAACTTCAGCTAAATATTTTTGTAAATAATCATACCTGTGTTATGTTGTTTAATTAACATTTTGTCAAAAGTGTTCTGATGTGGATAAGTATTCCAAATGTAAGGAGTGTCATATGTTGTGTTGGTCAGTTTGTGGTTATATGCCAGATGCATGGTGTTTACAGGTAAAGAGGTATGTGCAGTTCCTTTTTTTGATGCTGATATATTTGGATTTATTGAACATTTCAGCATTAGGGGTTAAAGTGTGTGTGTGTGCTATAGTATGTGTGTTAGGTTAATTGTTAGGCAAGGGGATAGACTGAGTGTTATGAGTGTATAGCAGTGTGTGTAGTGTGTATCTAAACCCATTTTACTTAGTGATTAGTGTTATCAAAAGGTTTTATTAAGGTAAAGTGCAGGGTTGGGTTATAGACATGGGTTAGGGTTAGAAGGTATTAGTAAGGAGGTGTGGTATTCCCCATGCATCATCTTACTAATACCTGCTAACTCTAATCTTAACCATGTCTCTGCTCGTAACCCTAGCCCTGAAACTTAACTTAGAAAAATATTTTCTCTAACACTATCACTATTCAGACAAATCTGAACTGATTGTGATGGTGTTTTATTTTCTTTTAAGATTGCAAATGGAATGTTTTTTTCCTTCTCTGATCTTTTTCTATTTTGATAGTTTTTTTTTGTAACTGAGCTTTTTGATATTCAAGCATCAGTGAATTGTCTCCTGATGGTTTTGCATGTTAATAAGTTATTATAACTCAAATATTCACTAATAACTTTTCTTATATTCTCTAAGTATGCTGAACAACCAGAATAATCAGTCTTCCTGGTGGATTCATACTAGCTTTATGTATATTGGATAAACAGTTAAATAGTGGATTCCAGGATTGATCTGGTATTAAATTCTTTATTTTGCCACTGGAAAACAATCTAGTTTAATTCCTTCTTCCACTAGATCTCGCAACCTAATATAGGCTTACTCATATTCATATCCATACACTGTTAGAGGAACATAAACTCTTAGGCCTAAAATACTCATTTTATAATATTGATCACTGGATAATATAATTATTACACTGCCTTTATCTTATGGTTTAACAACTAAACTACTAATGCCGATTAATTATTTCAGCAAGTTCCATTCATACTCAGTTAAATTGTAATCGATATTATTATGTTTTCTTTCAAATTTATTGTAAAATTCCTCGACATGATATAATAAGTGTAACAAACTCATTAATTGTTTTGTTTTTACTTTGTGAAATAAAACAACTTCTTATATCAGGTACATATTCTTTTTTAAACAAGAAATGTCTTTATTAATTTACCACTCATGAAACAGAAAAACATATACTTATATAAATGGAAACAAACCATATTGACATAATCTTAGTTGCAAGCATTTTACATCACAAGCCATATTGACATAATTTTAGTTGCAAACATTATATATCACTTATAATCTAACCAATTATTAGCATTCATATCCTGCCTTCCTTTAAACCTCATTCCTCCCCTGTATTGTTCCCACACTTCTCATTTTCTATGTAATTTGCTCCTACCCTTTTCTAAAGATCCCAATTTCAGTTGTTTTTATCTCTGTTACTATAGTCACTACTTCTAGTACAGTCAGTTTAGACTTTGAGTTCCGTTTTCTAGTAATTGCTTTTTTGGTAGCCACCATAATTAAACTCAGCAAGGCCTTACTATGTCTAGGCAATTCCGATTCTGTATCATAGTTTGGAAAAATAATTTCCCTGGATACACCAATTTGCTTACCCAGTATCTCTGACAGAGTAGTCTGCAGGGAATCTTTAAAGTTCACCAACTTATTACACTCCCAGAAAATATGATCCCAATGACCACTTTCTTCCTCATCACACCTCTAACATTTGCTGTCTACCCGAGGAAAAAATCTTGGAAATGTACTTGGGATATAAAAATACTTATATAAACATTTCCAAGCAAAAATCCTAAATCTTCAATATTTTGTTGCATATTTGGAAGACATACTTATCTCCCCCATTGTTTCTTTGTAAATCACTTATCCAATCTCTCTTCCCATTCCTTTCTTATCTTCTTCTGTACTACATTCTACTAAAAACTCTACTGGTGCTGTTTTTTCATTTAGGACCCCCCCCATTCTTTCTTTTTGCTTATACTCTGATATCAATCCTTGACAGGAAAGGCAATCTCTAACCTACAGTCCAAATAAATTCTTGGCGTCTTCCCATTCTATTACCTTTTCTCTCTAGTTATTTGCTCCCAGTACCTTGGTTCCTTTTCCAGTTTTCTCCAATAAATTCCAGCCCTGTCTTGCCTATTGTCTGTATCCCTAATTGCAGTCATCCCTATTGGCAGAACCTCCTTTCTACAATCCTGTGTTGGTTAGTCCTTAGAATGCTTTCTGCTGCTTTATGAATATAATATTCTGTATGATTATTGTTATGCGCCTTAAAGATCTGCATCTAAAATCCCAGTCTCTCCTTGTTTCTTGTGTTTCCCTCTAATTCATCTTCATCCCTTTCCACTTTGAATTATAGATTTCTGCTTGTGCTATGCATAGGAGCCTTAACGGTGTAACTCTGAAACACCTCTTCAAATCAGGTAATCCCAATCTGCCTTGTTCTATTGGAAGAATCATCTTATCCCACACGACTCTTGCCATCCTACCCTCCCAGATAAAATCCTTTAGCTCTTTATTAATTGCAATCCACAACTTCTCCTCTGGTTGATAAAAGTGTGCCTGACGTGTGTATAATAAAGGGACTAAAAACATTTTAACTGCTTGTATGTTACTATCGATAGTCATATAGCAGAGTTTCCAGTTTCTCGGTTTTGTATTATCTTTTGCTTAGTCTCTTCCCATGTATCCTTAGCTGCAACACCTGCATCATTTTTAATCCATACACCTAAGTACTTCATTTTATCATGTCCCCATAAATATGGATATTGCTGAACAAAAATGTTTGTGGGCACATAATTTACAGCTATTGGCTTTGTTTTACCTTGATTAATGTTGTATCCTGAAAGGATTTGAAGCTGTCTTAAAATGTTCCACAACACTGAAATGTCCTTTTCTGGCTTTATCAGGTATAAAATAATATCATCTGCAACTAGAAACAGCTTTTCTTGACTACCATGCCAATTATATCCTATAATTTCGGAGTCCCTTGTTTTCTTTGCCAATGGTTCTAAATATAATGCAAATAACAAAGGGGAAATAGGACACCCCTCCTTGGTTCCTCTGTTCAAGTAAAAATTATAAGAGAGGAACCCACCCACTTTTATTTTTGCCTCTGATCCCTCATATATCCTCCTAATCAACCTTATAATTTTATCAGGGAATGCAAATGCTTCTGTTGCCCTGCTCATAAAGTTCTAGCTTACTCTGTCAAATGCTTTCGGTGCAACAAGACCCACCAACAGCAGTGGTATTTTCTTACATTCTGTTTCACTCTGGATCATCAGTGTTCTGTTAATGGTGTTAAATGTTTGCCTTCACTCCACAAAACTACATTGAGCCATATGTATCAATTTTGGCATCACTTTTGGCATTATTTTAGCCATTATAGATATAAACATTTTATAATCATGGTTTAGGATTGAAATAGGCCTGTATGAAGCTGGATCTGATGGGTCTTTACCCTCTTTAGGTATTACAACCTCCACCACTTATTTCCAGGATGCTGGTACTTCTCCTCTTAAAATACTGTTAAACAAAACCTCCTAGATCTTTATCATTTTTTCCCCTCATAGCTTCCAAGCTTCCACAGTAATACCATCTATTCCTGGGGACTTTCCTGTGGCTTAATTATACATCATCATTTTTATCTCATCTCCTCCTGTCCTAGCTATTAGTAATTGAGCCTCATCTACCTCTAACCTTGGCATATTTAATTCTTCCATAAACATTGCATTTGTAACTTTTTTCTTTTTTTCCCATATTTCTCTGCTCTATACAGACTCTTATAGAATTTATGAAATATTTCTAGTATCTCTACAAGATCTCTTGTTATCTTCCTTGTTATAGGCTCCCTATGCTTGTTGACATCCCTTTCTTCTTTCTGTTGCCTGAGTCGTTGTGCTACAAGTTTTTGTGCTTTAGGGTTATTATCAAAAAACAGTTGCATCTTTCTAAACTCATGCATGTTATCGAGGTAATCCCTTATTTTCTGTTTAGCATTCAGCAGTTGCTTCTCTTCTTGTTCAGTCAGATTCCCCCTATTCTGCAATACTTTAACATTTGTCAATCCCTCTAAATAATTCTTGATACATATTCATCGTGTTATACTGCTGCAGTCATCACACTTGGGTTATCCTGCCGTCAGGCGGTCCCGCAGTCGGCCGAATCCCAAAGTCTTGGTCCGGCGTCAGTTGTCGTTGCTTCTTCCCTGACGTCAGTGCGACAGGGGGATAAAAGAGGCAGCCGACGCCATTTTCTTCAGTCTTTCTTGCCGCTCGGTGCCCGAAGCAGAAGCAGTTCGCAAGTGCCGGTCGGCTAGCTCCAGAGATTTTCGAATCGAATTTCAGCCCAAAGTCTTCTCTAAAGCTAAGTACCCTATTGGGGAAAATTTTCTTTCCTCAGACCGATGTCAGACAAAGTTAATAATTGCATTTCTTGTGGGAAGCAAATACCTCATAAGGATTTTCATTCTTATTGTATTCCTTGCCTAGGCCCAGACCACAACGTCTCTGGTTGTCGGTTTTGTGCTAGGTTCAACAAACGTACAATCAAGCATCGGGCAGATTTCGCCCGACATTATTTTGGCAGAAAATTTAATTATAGCATGTCGTCGGAGCAACCGACATCAGCAATGATTAAAAAACGCAAGGATAAGGACAGGCAACCAAGGCCAAGACCAGATACCGAGGCCTCAGCAAGGCCTGCCGCCGGTTCTTCAGTTTTCAGCGAGGCGCCTATGCAGCCTCTGACTACCGCAGATTTAGAAATTCTGACGGCCCCCCCGACCGAATCAGCTGGGCCTCAGGAGCCAGTTCCATCTCACCCCTCGGACGCCAACCCTGACGGTGATCCGGAGATTTTGGACAGGCCTTCAGTTTCTGAAGATGTCTTCAAACCAACAACTATCTCTATTAAGTCTTATGCTAAACTTAAAGCCCCCTTAAAAGTTAGGAAACCGGGTCCACAGTCCCCCCCACAGGCCCCTATGCCTAAAAAACAGATGCTTAAGATGGCTGAGGATTTAATTACCCTTATCAGGGGTTCACAACCCCCTCCTGGCAAAAGGCCTAGACTGGAGGAAGATTATCCTTCCTCTGACCAAGCATCCATTTCCTCAGCTAACTCTGAGGACCAGGATTATTCCTTCCATCCTTATGAAGACTCAGATGCTGAAGAGTCCATTCCCTCTGTGTCCCCCGCTGAAGACTACTCTTTTGGGGAAACTTTACACACCATGAGGGAACACTTCCACTGGGAAGGCCAAGATTACTCTGACTCTAAGAAAAGACTCTGTGAGTTTCTTCTTCTCCCACAGCATAGACCCCTAGCAATTCCTCCAGTTTTAGACATTTTGGATGATGTTTACACCGAATCTAGTCTAAACCCAGATTCCTTACCTCCTGCACCAGCTAAACCAGACAGCTACTACCGAGTTCCTGATTCTCATAAGTTTCTATATAAAATCCCTGTTGCAGACCCCAAAACCATTTCCCAGGGTCCCAGAGGGGTTAAGGCCTCTACTGCTAAGAATCCACTACCTTCTGAAAGAGATTCCAGAGCATTAGAAAGATGGGGGAAGAAAGTGTATACGTCTGCCACTTTGGCCATGAGCACCTTAAACTGCCAATTCCACATGCTAAAATACCAGCAGTACTTGATTACACAATTAAAGCAGAAAATGATCCCTCAGACAGATCAACCTGATTTCAAAGAGATGCAGGATTTGCTGCATGCAGCAAAACAGGTGGGAAAGCATACCTTACAGTGTGGTTTTGATTCATTGGAAGCCTCATGTAGAGCAGCTGTCACAGGATCTGTAATATGTAGAGATGCTTGGCTAAAAGAGCAAGCCTTACCAGAACATGTCAAAGCAAAGTTATTGGATGCTCCATTGCAGAAAGGTGTGTTATTTGGTGTCAAAGCAGAGGAAGTTTTAAAGAAAATGGAAGAAAAGGCAAAATCTATGCAGACAGTTAAAGATTTTTTACAGGTACAACCTCCTCGTTTCAGCAGAAACTAGCCATCAAAAAACTGGTCCTTTCCTGCATCAGACAGACCCCAAGGGGGTAGGTACAGATGCCCAAGGGGCAGAGGCTAGCCACAAGGTTCTTTCAGGCCTAGACAATGGCACACAACAACTCAAAGAGGTGGAGACGAAAGATCTCAACCCTTCAGGAAAAACACAATGACTTCCCTCTTTGCCTGCCAAGCAAAATTGCCCTGGCAGTACCTTTGGGAGGAAAACTGGCTCTATTTCCACAAAATTGGCGCATCATAACAAAGGACAAATGGGTTCTGGATATTATTACCTGAGGCTACATATTTCATTTTCACACTTTACCACGGATGAGAGGCATGCCAAATCTGCCTCCAAACCAATGGGCAGAGGCACAAACGCAAATTTCAGTTCACATGGATATGAAAGCAATTCAAAAGGTACCTACAAAGGAGCAAGGTCAAGGTTTTTACTCAAGACTATTTCTAGTACCAAGAAAGGACAAAGCCTGGAGACTCATTTTAGACCTCTCAATTCTAAACACTTACCTGGAGGTACCCAAATTCAAAATGCTCACACTACAGCAGCGTCTTCCCATGCTGGGCAAGGAGTCTTGGCTGGTAACGTTGGACCTCAAAGAGGCATACCTGCATGTCCCTATCAGACAAGATTGCAGAAGATACCTCAGAAGTTTGGCAGGTACAACGCATTATCAATTCTCTGCATTGCCCTTTGGCTTATCTACTGTGCCCAGAGTATTTACGAAATGCCTGGCATCAGTAATTGCATACTGCAGACAACGAGGAATACAAATTTATCCATATCTGGATGACTGCCTGATCCAAGCGGACAGCAACGCCATTCTATTACAGCATCTGGCATTTGTAACAAAGCTGCTAAGTTGCCTAGGGTACACAGTAAACAAAAAGAAGTCAAAGCTAATACCCTCACAAGACATAATATTCCTGGGTGCCAGCTTAAATACAATGGCCCAGATGGCTTATCTCATGCCAGGCAAACAAAAACAACTGACTCAATACTTCAAAAAGATGGCTACTTTTACCCAGCTCACTGCAAGGAAAATCCTGCAGGCATTGGGGTTCATGGCATCCTGCATTCAACTAATTCCACATGCAAAGCTGCATATGAGGAAATTACAATGGTACCTGAAAAGTGTATGGACTCAACACAGGCACAGCCTCGAAACAAGTATACCTCTCATTCCCTGCCTTCAAAAAGAGTTCCTATGCTGGGCTCAGGCATGTCAAATAAACAAGGGTCTTCCTTTTGTCTTACCTCCAGCAAACCAAACTATGACAACAGATTCTTCAGACTACGCCTGGGGAGCACACATGGCAGGACAGTGCATACAGGGCAAATGGTCCGCAAAACAAATGCATCTACACATAAACCAAAAGGAGATGCTAGCTGTGCAAAATGCACTGACAGCCTTCAAAGACCTCTTGCATCCAGGACAACTACTAATAAGGACAGACAACACCACAGTTATGTGGTACATAAACAAACATGGAGGAACACACTCCTACCCTTTATGCAGACAGGCAATTACCTTGTGGAACACAGCATTGACTTTCCAAGTACAACTGCAAGAACAATTCCTGCCAGGAAAGGAAAACATATTGGCAGACGAATTAAGCAGAAATTTGGCAGATCCTCATGAGGGGAGACTACACCCACAAGTATTTTCAATGATAACTCAAAGGTGGGGACGCCCAGACATAGATCTATTTGCCTCCCCCAACAATTGCCAACTACAGAAATTTTGCACAAGGACTTATCATTCCCTAGCCTGGAAAGTGGATGCCCTATCATTCAGTTGGACAGCAGTGACAGTCTATGCCTTCCCTCCACTACCTCTATTGACCAAGGTATTACTGAAAGTCAGATCAGAGAGACCTCAAATGATCCTCATTGCTCCAGACTGGCCACGTCAGCACTGGTACCCATTACTAAGGACCTTGACTCACAGCCCTCCATGGATCTTACCTCAATTCCCACTTCTGTTGACTCAGCAAAACTCTCAGATCCTTCACAGTCAGCTCAGGACTTTAAATTTAGCTGCATGGAGAATACCTTGAATTATCAATCAACACTTCTCTCAAAGGACGTCCTGAATGTCATTTTGGAGGCCAGGAGGACCAGCACCAGAAAAACTTACTCAGACAAATGGAAAAGATTTTGTGCATGGAACCAGGCTAAAGGCCAAAATCCTTGGATACCAAACATTCCTCAAATACTGCAATACTTAACTGAGATGCTACACAAAGGCCTTTCTTACTCATCCATTAAGATCCATGCTTCAGCCATTTCAGCTCAATATAATACGGATCCTCCCATATTCTCACACCCTTTATTAAGGCAGTTTCTCAGAGGGGCTAAGAATATAAGACCCCCCCGAAAACCCCCAACGCCAGCTTGGGACCTCAACTTCGTTTTAGAAAAATTAACACTGCCTCCTTTTGAACCAGCCTTCTCAGCAGAACTACAATACTTGTCATGGAAAACAGCTCTGTTGCTGGTTATCACCTCAGCACGCAGGGTCTCAGAACTACAGGTACTTATGGCAGTGGAACCTTTCATCATTTTCCATCAGGACAGAGTCTCTTTACGAACTAACCCTACCTTTATGCCAAAGGTAGTATCCAGTGTGGCTTTGAATCAGACCATTCATTTACCCACCTTTTATCCAAACCCCCAGAATAAAGGAGAAAGACTCCTTCACTCTTTGGACATTCACAGACAGCTACGTTACTATTTGGATAAGACAAAGACCTTCAGAAAAACTGACCAACTCTTTGTATCCTATGCTGCAGGTTCACAAGGAAAGGCTATTTCAAAACAGACCATCTCCAAATGGATAGCACATTGTATCCGCTTTTGCTACTCACACCATAGCAAAGCAGTGCCTGTTAATATTAGGTCCCATTCTACCAGGGCTACAGCAACCTCAGCAGCCTTTCTCAGGGGGGTTCCAACCAAGGACATTCTGGAGGAAGTTACTTGGAGTTCAGTGCACACCTTTACCAAGCACTACCACCTTCCGTTATACTCAAAAACCAGAGCTGGTGTTGCCACTGCAGTTCTGCAGGGCATCCTAGCTTCACCTAACCCAGTTTAGTACCAGCCACCCATCCATAGCTTTGGGATTCAATGCAAGTGTGATGACTGCAGCAGTATAACATGATGAACATAGTACAGTTTTGTACCTACCATAAATGTAGATGTTCGAGTGTATATACTGCTGCAGTCCAGATTACCCTCCCACCATCCCCTCTACATACCAGGGTGTTAGTTATTACTCCATGTACATCAGTCTATTGGATGCATGCCTATATGGTGTATTTGCTAACAGCTAGCACTATTGTTTATCTACTAAGGTATTTTGCATAGTTATTTGTATTGCCTTCCTAGTTGGGGGCACCTGACATCTGGGGCAAGAAAAACTGAAGAAAATGGCGTCGGCTGCCTCTTTTATCCCCCTGTTGCACTGACGTCAGGGAAGAAGCGACGACAACCGACGACAGACCAAGACTTTGGGATTCGGCCAACTGCGGGACCACCTGACGGCAGGATAACCCAAGTGTGATGACTGCAGCAGTATATACACTCGAACATCTACATTTATGGTAGGCACAAAACTGTACTTTTTTAACCATATCTCTTTTTCTTTTATTTCCACCCTTTTTTTAAACTCCACTTTAATTTTATCCCGCTCCCTAGCTATATTTTCAAAAGAAATTACTATCTTCTATAATAGCTCCTGAATAATTTCCACTACCCATTCCTTAAATTCATCTTTTCAACAGATAGGTGGGAAAGCACCATTGTCTCATTTTTATTTCATTACCCTGAGTTTTATTTTAGTTATTACTGGTGCGTGATCTGTAATAGTTATCAGGTGCACATCAAAGCTTTCGGTTAAATGCACATGTCCCTGTGAAATGTAAATTTTGTCTAGCCTAGCCCAGTTTTTTTTAACTTGAAGAATGATATGTAAATTCACTCTGAACTCCTAGCACTGAATTCATATCTGCCATGCCAAATATTTTCATAAACTTCTTCAAAAATCTACCCTCCTTTGTTATCTTTTCCCTTCTTTGCCTCCCAGAAACATCTTCACTGCTGCAAATCAAATTCCAATCCCTACCTATAAGTAATATTCCTTGCTGAAAGACGATTCTTTCTCCCAGAATTTTCTTAAGCTCCATTATAGCAGTTTTAGGTGGAATATACATACATGCCAGTGTAATCCTCCTTCTTTGCCAGTAGCCCCTTAGTACTACAAAGCTACCATTATTACCTTTTTTATACTCTTCTATCACTATTCGAGCTCCTCATGCAGTTAATATAAGCACTCCTCTTTTCCTTTGTCTCATGTATTCCACTTTATAACCATCCTGAAAATCTTTCTTTATCAAATTCACATGTTCAATTCTTTCCAAGTGTGTGTCATGTAGGGGCTATGTTATATATTCGAACTTTCAAAATGTCGAATACCATATGTTTGCTAACATATGGTCGATGTTTGGAAGTTTGAATACATACTAAAAACAAATTAAAAAAAAAAACATACCTTAACGGTGTGAGCAGGTGGGCAAGCCCCCCTGCACCCTCCATAGCCCCCTACTTAAATAGACCAACTCCGAGCCTGCACTTCAGTGCAGAAAAGGGAAATTCTCCCATTCTGCACCATGCGGTGCCATTAAAGTCAACCTTCGAACTCTTGAAATGTCGATCATATGGTCTCGACCATATGATGCTCGACATTTCAAGCGTTCGTTTATTTGACATAGACCCGTCATGAAGCCTAGCTATTTGTATCTGTCAAACCACTGACATTTAAAGACATTACAGAAAGAACCATTGTGTTAAAAAGTTATTATTCGTAGCTTTTATGTGTAACAGCTTTTGTTAAGTGTCTGGTTCCAGCTTTTGTGTTACATGCATACACTGTTTGGCAGGTTGATCTTTTATACAGTTGTTTTTTGTCATATCTATTTGAGCCTATGTCACATCTTTACAAATCTTTTTGATGTGATGTTGTCTTATCTCACCTTCATTCTTAACTGGTTGGGTTCGGAACCAATCCTTGGTTCCAACTCAGCCTTATACAAAAGTTCGAGGTCTTTCACTAGCTCATGGCTGTAACCCTATCCTGTCATGCTCTAGGAAGGCTCCTCAGATCTCGTTTGTCACTAAACAAGATGGGCTGCTTCCATATTGGCTCTGGCTAAGTGGGAATTTTCTTTCCTTCTTTGTTGCATAACTGTCATTTTGCTATTTTAGATATAGCTTCTAGAGTTTATTAGATACTTTAATTAGTTTTTAGAGAGTTCACCATTGTGGTTTTCTGCTTCTGGACATAGATTTTGCTGTAAGCCTTTTTTCCCCCTCCCTATCCCAGCTTAACTTTACTTCCTTAAGCCTGTTTTAGTTTAGAGGGCTTCTTTTGGTTTATTTTATTAACAACAAGCTCATTTAAATTAGAGAGTTTTGTGAAGTGAGATATTTTAATTTTTCCCCCTTAACTTTAGGCGACATCTCATTTGAATTAGAGGGCTGCCGTTTCCCATTTCAGTTAGAGGGCTCCTTTTTCTTCCCTTATAACTTTATGCAGATTAATTTAAGTTAGAGAACTGCCCCTTTCTGCTTTACTTTTCAAGGTTGCTCTTCAAGGTCTCTAACTGATTGTAGTGGAATCAATGGAGCCGAGACCTACCCCAGGATTTTCGGTCCCAGCTATTGCTCCGACATCCTCGGTTCCATCTGAACTCGAGGAGTCTAAGAGCCGATGCTCTCCATTTGGTTCAGGGAGGGGAGTTGGGTTAGACAGTTGTCAGATCCGAACTTGCCTTTCGGAGCTTCGGCATGGGTGAGCTTGGCTTATATATCTGCCTCGGAGCCAACCCCCTCAGTTCTGGAGATGCTCTCTGGTTCCTCAGAGCCAGGTGTTTCTTTGGAATGGGGGCAGGGAGCGTTCGAGGCAATGAGGAGAGTGCTGTCTCCACAGGCAGGTCCACTCTCAGATTGAGACATTCTTCCCCCAAAGGCACTGGTGTCTGCCTCAACATCACTCCTTCCAGAGAGACGTGGGGACCCCAAGCCTCAGGGTGCCCTATCAGGTGAAACCATCTCTTCTGAAACCTCTCCAGAACACCCTTCTGAATAGACCCTTGGAAGAGACTATGCAAAATGAAACATTTAGACTTTCCAGAGGAGTCCATCACATCCGATACAGACCTTGATGAGTCGGAATGGTCCCCACGGTCGCCCTCTGAGGATGTCTCCTTTGCAGACATCTTAGAAATACTTAAGCAGAAAGGAAGCTGGAAGCCCATCAAGCCTTCTGAGAAAGAGTCTGTATACCTGAAGGCTTTTGGGTCTCACCCTTCCATGACTTGAGTGCATCTGCCTTTTGAGGAACTTATGGACCTAGTTTGTGGAAAATGTGGGAGTCTCCAGTGGAGCCTGTTCCTTGGAGGCCTAATAAATTCATAATGTCACCTACGGACATGAACTTTCTTACAAAAGGAGTCCCAGTAGATGCTATGGTGGTGGTGGCAGCCACAAAAAAGTAGCTTTCAGAGACGTCCTCTTCTGTCCATCCACTGAACAAGTAGTCTCATACAATGGACAGGTACAAAAAGTGCACCTTTTCTTCAGTGACATTTGCACTCAGATCACTGAATTATCTTATCCATTTTACAAGACTACAGAGAGATCTCCTGAAGGAGCTATGAGATACTCTCCAAGGTTCTGTAGCTGAAGGGGCATCAGAAAAAGTTTCCTCTCAGTTCTCCACCTTAAATTCAGTGGTCAACTCCTCCATGAGGCTTATTTCTTATGCAGCGGATGGAGTGAGTGGGGCAACGGGTTCAGGAATTTCCCTAAGGAGACATTCCTGGATGCGCTTGTGTGACATTTTGGAGCCCTTTTTTCCTTTATTAAAGCCCTTTTCGACGACTCATCCTTGTTTGGGCCAAATGTTAAAGAGACGCTGACCATGTGTGAACGGGAAAACTGTCTCTGCCATAGGAGTCCATTTTTCCCTACCTTCTAGACCTTATCCAAAAAGGTCAAAAGGGGGGAAAGATGTGGTTCTGAAAATCCCAGAGAGCTTTCCTTGATACACGTGGTGATCCTTGCTCCAGGGGCAGAGGGGCAAATAGTAATGGAAGATGCTGACCTCATGGCAGACGGGAGTCTGCAAAATCAGGGTGACTAGGAAACCTTCCTTGTTAAGAGCCCTTTCAGCGCTCCTGAAAGGAGGCCCACCTGTCCATCTCTGGAGGCAGTCGGGGGACACTTATCTTTGTACCCAGAAGCCTGGCTAAAAATGACAAAAGACAAGTGGGTACAAAATATCATGTCCAGCGGTTACTCCATACCCTTTTCCTTTCCCATCCCAAACGTAAAAAATATCCTGGACATTCCACCCAGTCAAAGGGAACAGGCAACTCTAGAAATTCAAAAGTTTCTAGAAAAAAAGAGTCATCCAGACAGTCCCTGCAGACCAAGTAGGATCCACAACTTACTCAAGGTTCTTTTTAGTTCCAAAGAAAATAGGGAACTGGAGACCAATACTGGATCTCAGCCAATTGAACATGTTGGGAAGAAAGTCAGAGTTCCGGATGGTAACACTGCAGTTGATACTCCCTTTTCTGGGACAAGACAATTGGATATGCTCTATAGACCTCCAGGATGCATACTACCACATAAAAATGGACAGGCAATCCAGAAGTCATTTGCACTATTGGCTGGGAGCCAGTCACTACCAGTTTTGAGCTCTGCCCTTTGGTCTCACTTCAGCCCCCAGAGCGTTCACCAAGTGTATGGCAGTGGTCACAGCTCACTTGAGACACCTAGGACTCTGAGTGTTTCTGTACCTAGACGACTGGCTCATAACTGCTGCCACTGAGTACCTACCCATAGAAGCAAGAGACACCACCATCCAACTCTGCTCTCACCTAGGAATCACAATAAATTACAAAATATCTGCCTTGTTGCCATCTCAACATATTGTTTTTATAGGGGCAGATCTAGATACAACCAAAATAATGGTGAAACTTCCCCCCGAAAGAGTTCAGGTCCTATGACATCAGCTCCAAACCCTACTTTCTAAGAGGAAAGTACAAGCAAGAACAGTCCTGTGAATTTTAGGAACCATGGCCGCTGCAATAAACTTGATTCCATTAACACGTCTGCATATGAGAATCCTTCAATGGCTACTTTTCACTCAATGGTCCATGCAGGAACTACCCATCTCTCACCAAATTATTATAACAAAATCTTGCAAGAAAGACCTTTGTTGGTGGCTTCACTCTACTCATATGTCTCTAGGGTGAGCATTTGTTCTCCCATAAACTTTGGCTACAGTGACCTCGGATGCTTCCCAGGTATGGTGGTGGTGGGGGGCATTACCTGGGGAGGACAGTCCAAGGCACTTGGCAGGATCATGAGGCTCATTTGCACATCAATGTCCTAGAGATGAGAGCAGTGCTTTTAGAGTTGCAACACTTCAGGACTCTCTTCCGCTGGGAACTATTGCAATACAGACAGACAACATGTTGGTTGTGTGGTACATAAACAAACAAGAGGAATCAGATCTTACCCCCTTTGTCGGGAGGCCCTGAGTGTATGGCAGTGGGCAACCTCCTCCCAATGCTTTCTGACAGCAACACACATCCCAGAGAAAACCAATGTGATAGCAGACAAACTCAGCAGGGCAATTCTGATAGCTCATGAGTGGTCCCTAAAACAAGAAGTAGCAGAGAAGATCTTACACAAATGGGGCCTGCCTTCAAACAACCTTTTTGCCATGGCAATGAATGCCAAATGCAGCAGCTACTTTGCCCTAATCCCCCCTCCAGGGTAGTCTGCAAGGGATGCACTTGTTCACGATTGGCCCTTGGGTGTCCTCTACGCCTTTCCTGTCTTTCCGTTGATACACCAAGTTCTTCAGAAAGCCAGTTCCTTGGGAAGAAATTTGATTCTAGTCCCCCGCATACTGACCTCATCAAATCTGGTTCCCCTTCCTTTGGCCTCACCTGCAGGAGGCGCCATGGGTTCTGGATTCAGTTCCAGACCTTCTGACGCATGCATCAGGGATTCTTCACCCTTCACTTCCAACCTTCAAACTGACAGCTTGGCTGCTCTGATTCCAAATATAGCCAGGCTTCCTAGCCTTTCTCCATTAGTGAAACATATCTTGATGTCATATGATAAAGCTTCAAAGAGAAAGTTATATTTAAGCAAATGGAACAGATTTTCTTCCTGGGCTCTAAAGAACTGCATTGATCCTTTTTCTGTCCCTATAACTTCTATTCTTGAATTTCTGGCAAAGCTTTTCATTGAAGGTGCCACTGCAGCTACCGTTCAGTTAGCAGCGATATCTAATTTTCATACAGGTGAATCGGGACCTAATGTGATGTCACACAGACTTTGCAAGGCCTTTGTTAAGGGCACTGTGTTATTAAGGCCATCCATTAAAGCCCCTTCAGCACCATGGGACCTGAACTTTGTCTTATCCCATTTGATTCTTCTCCCTTTTGAACCTGCATCATCCTGCGATATAAAGTTTTTAACCTAAATGTTGAAGGGAACAATGAAATAGCTGTTTTAGATAGTACTTACAATGGAAGTGATGGCATGTTAGAACTGTTAGTGGAATGTCTTGACCAACAACAACACTCTAATATAGAAGGGCCGGATATAGTGACCAATGGTAAAGGTGATTTTAAAACCTACAATTATTCTAGAATGGACATTAATGTGAAACATGCAGATTTTTTAGCAAAGGGTTTCACATTTGTTCCATGTAGAGATGGGAGTTTGGTAGAGTCCCTTATAGATTTAAAAATAAATACACAAGGAAACTAAACTTGAAAGTTTGGTTTGGTCATGATATAAACATGGAGTATCAGTCTAGTGATAGATGTAAAAAAAAACTAGCATGTTTAATCCCCCTTTAAACAAAATTGTTGAACTTTTTGTAAAAATGTGTGAGAAAGAAATAAAAAGAAAGTGCATGTATAATAGAAAGGCTGATTACTTAAATGTATCCGTGGAAGAGAAACAACTTATGTTTGAGTTGGTCAAAGACCCCACTGTCAGATTCATGAAACCTGACAAGGGAAGTGGGTGGTGGTTATGGATAGGGGGGAATACCTAGATGGTATGAGTAATATATTAATGGACAATGCATATGAGGAAAGTTCTCTTAATGAAATTAAGGTGGCATATAGGAGAATTGACCTGACACTTGACAACATGGTATATCAAGGCCAAATTGATGTAGATGAATATCACTATTTGAGAAATGAATTTCCTAGGGTGCCAAATATTTTTGGCATCCCTAAAATACACAAAGGGTTGATCAACCCAAAATTTAGGCCAATTGTGGACAGTAAAAGATGTAAAACTTATTTTATTGCCAAATATTTAGACCACTTAATGCAAAAAGCTTTGTCTTTTTTGATTATATTAGTAAAGATTCTTGACAGTTTATTAATAAGTTAAATGGGATTGTATTATCAAGGGACATGTTAATGGTTACGATTGACGTAGTAAATTTGTTCACAGTTATTCCTCAAGATATTGAGATTAATTGGTTAGAGCAACAGCTTCAAAAGACCAGAATGTTCGATCAAGGTGAAATTAATAAAATAAGTGCACTTATGGAGTTAATTTTGAAGAATAACTATATTTGGTTTGAGGGGCTTTACTACAAACAAGTCAAAGGTGTTGCAATGGGGGCCGCATGTGCCCCCATTTTTGCCAATCTCATTATGTCCTATTGGGAGCAGCAGTTTGTATTTAATAGTATAGGTGTAACATTGTTCACTATACTCATTTTTTGGATGATTTATTCCTGATTTGGAAAGGTACAGAGGACAGCTTGAAAGACTTTATTTCATACATCAATGAAACTGTGGAATTATTTAAATTTACACACAAATTTAATAGGGACAGAATTGTATACCTAGATGTCGAATTGACAATTGATCATACTCAAATGGGTTTTGTGACTAACATTCACAGAAAGTCAACTTTTTCTAACTCCTACCTGGATTATGGCAGCTGCCATCCAGACCATCAAAAGAAGGGGTGGTGAAAGGGCAGCTGATACAAGCAGCCAGGATGGTTATCTCTGATGTTGACTTTCTAGCTGAATTGGAATTCATCATGCATATGTTTAAACAAAGGGGATATCCTGACAGGTTACTGGTGGACCTCACAAAAGAGGTCACTCACAAACGAAGTCAAGGGTTTTATAGACCTATTTTGGGTCATGGGTTCATCAGGGGTGGTAGATATACAAAGGAAGGTGGTCAGTACAGTTTATCCCTGGTGTTAACATACAATGGGATGGCCAATTCCATCATTGGGGTGATAAATGACAGTTGGGATATTCTGCAAGTTGATGCCAGTGTAGGTTCAAAGGTAGGTAAGAATCCCAAATATGTGTTTAGGAGAGACAAGTGCATCAAGAACATTCTGGAGGGAATAAGACCTACTTTTAAGACATATAGAAAAGTGGGGAACTTTAAATGTAATTCTTGTTCTTTTTGTCAATATTTAATGGAAACTGAGGATCGTTTTAGGGTTAATGGTCAAACATTAAACATTAGAGGCCATTATAATTGTAACAGCAAAAGGGTCATATATATGGCTAAGTGTCTAGAATGTCCCATTTTCTACACAGGGAAAATTGTAGGAAATGAAAAACAAGAATAGGGGAACATTTAGGGGACATTAGACACTGTAGGTTAACAAGTGCCTTATTTAGGCACATAAAAGAAAATCAAACACATCTTTTTACATTTTTGGTTTTACAGCAGTTAATGGAAGATGAAAAAGGGGGTATTTTAGATTAACATTTAGATTTAATGAATTGAGATGGCAATTGTTTATGAATGCCTCTCGACATCCAGGCATAAATGAGACTATTAGTATTGCTAGTGTTTTAAAACTTGATCAGATTTCAGGATAGTTTAAGTGTTAAAAGTTCAAGATAAAAATATATGTATAACCATGTAGTGATGGAGTTTTGTTTAGCGTTGCGTGTTACAAATTTATTAGAAATGTTTTTTAAATGTGTTTTAAGTAATTGTTTTTTAACTGAGTATAGTTTTTGTGAGTATTGCTTTAAATTTTAATGATTAACATAAATTGATTAATTCAAGGGGGTATTTAATATGGTTGGGTGACTGTGATGTTTCTTTGTTCTGAGGAAGTCTCTGTAGTGTAGAAGAAAGCGCTTAACATTTTGTCAATACATTTTGGTGTCCTTTTGGATTGTTCACACCCTCCTGGTTTTTATCTTATCCTGTTTGATTCTTCTCCCTTTTGAACCTGCATCATCCTGTGATATAAAGTTTTTAACCTGGAAGACAATCTTTTTAATAGCCATCACTTCTGCTAGAAGAGTTTCTGAGCTACAAGTATTGTCAATAAAGCCCCCCTACATGCTCTTTCACAGAGACAGAGTATCTCTATGAACAAATCCATCCTTTCTACCCAAAGTATGTTCAGAATCTAATTTGAATCAATTCATAGACCTGTCAGTATTTTTTCCAAACTATGGCAACAAGGCAGAGTACATGCTACACCAACTTGATGTCCATAGATAATTACGTTTCTACTTATATAGGACAGAGGATTACAGAAAATCTGACTAGTTATTTATATCCTTCTCAGACATCAAAAAGGGTGCTCCTGTATAAAAAGTCACTCTTTCAAAATGGTTATCAGATTGTATTACCTTTACTTGCAAATCTCAAAACAAAGAGCTTCCCATCAACATAAAAGGTCATTCTACAAGGGCTGTATCAAACTCTTCTGCCGTTCGGGTTAGACATCCAATTGATACCATTTGTGCTGCGGCAACATAGGCAAGGCCTTATACCTTTATCACTCATTAAAAAGTGGACTTGGCCTCCAGGAACAAGGCTTCCTTTGGATCCACTGTTCTGACGAATATTCTCCCTTGAGCCACCCAGGAAACATGGTGCTAGGGACGCCATCCTAACCAGTTAAGAATGAAGGCAAGATAAGACAACATCACATAAAGACGTTATGTACTCACCATAATGTTCAATGTGTGTTGTCCATCTTACCTTCATTCTTACATCCCACCCTCCTTCCCCCAACCTTTAGCTCTTGGAGGACAGAGCGGTTTTTAATTAGGAATAATGGTTCTCCAACCTTCTTCATTGCTCCATAACTTTTTTTATTTCTATTGGTACCTATAGTTATATCAGCAAACAAGATCTGAGGAGCCTTCCTAGAGCATGATGGGATAGGGTTACAGCCACGAGCTAGTGAAGACCTCGAGCTTTTGTAAAAGGCTGAGTCAGAACCAAGGATCAGTTCTGAACTCAACCAAGTAAGAATGAAGGTGAGATGGACAACACACATGGAATGTTATGGTAAGTACATAACTTCTTTTTTTATTGAAAGCCCTCAAAAAAAAAAAAAAAAAAAAAAAAAGCAGTCGTCCAATACCCCCATATCCCTGAACTGTACAGATTTTCATAGACAGTCCAGATTTTTGCCTCATATTTCTAGTCCATTTTTCATAAAATTGTGGTTTTCTGACAAATTAGTAGCAAATCATTAAAGACTGAAGTAAGACAATAATGACAGATGCTTCAGTTTCACATTTAATACCCTTCCATACCCTTCAGAAAATTCATGCTAATGCAAAATCTTTTATTCTATCAACTTCCAACAAGTTTGTAGGAGCAATATTTTAAAATTGTCCCTATTTTTTGGCTCTCTGTCCCACTTTCATTAATGGATTTGCCCAGATTTTTTACTCTAAGAGGTTGTGAGGTATGATTATCCCTCTAAAACTTATTAACTTAATATCAACATACAAAACTATGTATATCTTCAAATATTGAAGTTTTACCCGCTAATAGGAATAAGTGTCCCAAACTGACAGCCACACTCATACACTTGGGTTATCCTAAGAGAAAGGTTACTCATGCTAAGACACATGGTACAGTCTGTGATGCCCGTGCCCTGGCCCAGCAATCAGGGAGCCTCAATCCTCACCACTAACACAAGTGAGGGGCGTCTCATATAGGAGGAAAGGATAACAAATACACACAATAAAGGGCAATTTCCCTTAAGAGCACACAGAGATCAGAGTCAGTCCAAGGCTGGTTGCTCCCTTGCTCTCTAGGTCCCCAATAAGACTCCCTACTGGCACAGCTATAGGGTCCAGATCTCAGCCTAGTGGGCAAGCTAAAACCTCCAGCACCCTCTTTGTCCAACCAGTGCTTCGTGTCCCTGCCCAAGTAGCTGACACACACACACACACACACACACACACACACACACACACACACACACACACACACACACACACACACACACACAAACTTTGAGAAGAGTTTATAGAACCACACAGACCCTCCTGGGGAAGGCTGGGACAGGTTCTCCAGCTGTGCCCCTTTTCTCAGACTATACGGTAGTACCAGCTGCCACCACTCACTAATATTTATCAGCTACTCAAAGGCCCTTAAAAGGGTGTCCAATTATTACTGTGCAATATTATTATCCAATTGGTAGTATAGCCCAGAGCTAAAGCTATTAGAATGGCTTTGTACTATTTTACCAAAGGCATGCGAGTACTCTAAAGAGCATAACTTATCTCTACAAAAGCATCCACAGTTGAAAGGGTTTAAAAATATATAATAACAAATAGTCAAAGCACAAGACAATACTTTTTACTACACAATGCTAGTCAAGAGTTTAGATATCACAGAGAAATACTTAATTCAGTAGTGCAGTTCTGACATCACAGAAAAACACTTAGTCTAATATTTCTAGTTTCTAACTATTTCTAAGAGAAAACACAAGTCTAAGATAAACTTACATATAGAGCAAAGGCAGAGTGCTGATGAGTTGTATGTTCAAGACAAAAATGCTTAATGTTCTCTTATTCTCTCTGTTTTTAAAATCACATTCCTGGTTCACATCACAGCATTCTTCACACTTTCCTGGGGTTCCCAGGCTACATTCTTTAGTAAGCTCACACCAGGTCAGGAAGCAAAGCCATTAAGGACATTTATGCATGCAAATTCTGGCCCTTACTCAGGCCTTAAAACAATAGCAAGAATTCCTTCATCTAGACTGGCTGGATCCGACTTTAGATTAAAGGGTCACAACATGTTTTACTTGGTCAGCAGAGTGCACTGCTGTTACATTTTTGTAACAGCATTTTTTCCATTTAAGACAAAAACCCTGTGGCTTATATTAATATTTACAAATGACAGAATTATCTATAACATTCTATCTGGCTAGGCTGGCAGCCTTCACCCATCTTCACTCAATCTTCACATATCGCCCCCCCCCCCGGATAACTCACGCTATTTTTTTAAGTGACCTTTGAGAAACGCTGCTTGAGTGGGTTAGGTCTGTCTGAGTACACCTTACCCCATTCCCTGTCCTGAGAGCCCATCTGCATTGGCATTGCTAATCCCACTGTGGTGCTGCACTGACATATCATATGCTTGCAACCCCAGGCTCCATATTAGCAACTTGCCATTTTGCTGGCTGGCTCTTTTTAACCATTTTTGGGGTTGTGATCTGTCATAACAGTGAATTTCCTTCCATACAGATAAGGCTGAAGTTTCTGCAGTGTGCACACTATGGCTAGACATTCCTTTTCTATAGCTCCATAGCATTCCTTCCTGGCTTGGAGCCTACGACTGAGATAAATCACTGGGTGCTCTTCATCCTCTGAAAAAATCTGGCTAAGTACAGCCCACACCCCATGCTTCAAAGCATCCACCTGCACAACAAATTCTTTGCTGTAATCTGGACTTACTAACACAGGGGGGTCCTCCCAAAGCTTCTTTAAGCTTCTAGAATGCCTGCTCACATGCTGGGGTCCACACTACCTTATCTGGCCTGTTCTTCCTTGTCAGGTTTGTGAGGGGAGCAGCTATGGTACTATAACTGGGGATGAACTTTCTGTAGCACCCTGCTGTCCCTAAAGATGCCCTCACCTGCTTTTAGTAACAGGTGTGGGCAATGCCTGAATGGCTTTCACTTTGGCAGGTTCTGGCCTTATCTTACCACTACCAAACCAAAAAGCATGATGGGAAAATCCAAATGAAGGTCTGCAACACAATTAACTCCTTTATTCAAAGCGAGTATAAAAGCAACAGTCCTTATCTTACCACTCCCCACTATATGCCCTAGGTAGGAGACCTTTGCCATACCCATCTGACATTTGCTCGGCTTAATGGTCAACCCTGCCCTCTGTAGTCTGCCCAGCACCTCCCTGACATGCTGAAGGTGCTCTGGCCAGGAATGGCTGTAGATGGCATCATCTAGGTAAGCAAGGGCAAACCCTCCTGCTTCTGCTAGGTTATGATCTACCAACCTCTGGAAAGCTGCTGGGGCATTCATCATCCCAAACAGCATATTGGTGAAGTCATACAAGCCAAAAAGAGCCAAAAAGGCTGTCTTCTCTCTAGCACTGGGAGTCAAGGGCACCTGCCAGTAACCCTTGGTAAGATCAATGGTTGTAAGATACTTAGCCCAACCAACTGCTCTAGGGCCTCATCTGTCCTAGGCATGGGGTAAGCATCTGACTCTGTGTGACAATTTAATTTCCTGTAGTCCACACAGAACCTAGTTCTGCCATCCTTCTTTGGCACCAGCACCACTGGGGAGACCCACGGACTGTTGGACTCTTGAATCACCCCTAGTTCCAACATCTCCTGTACCTCCTCTCTCAGAGTCTGTTTGACACTCACAGGCACTCTATAAGGGGCCTGCCTAAAAGGTCTTTAGGGTCCTGTATCCACCTGGTGCTGCCCCAGGTGGGTGCACCCTGGTTTCCCAGTGAACATATCCCCAAATTCCTGCAACACTGCTCAGATTTCTCGAACCAGGGTAGGAGATAGCTGCTGGGACACTGCTACCCCTTTCACTGAGGAGTCAGCCCGAGCCTCACTGAGGAGATCAGTCCACAGATCTCCCTCAGACTCCTCCTGCAATACACTGCAAATGCTCAGCACAAGGGCCTCCCTATCATGGTAAGGTTTCATCATGTTAACATGGTACAATTTGTGCCCCTGCCTTCTGCCTAGCAGTTCCACCATGTAGTTAACATCACTTACCTTTCTTACCACCTTGTAGGGTCCCTCCCAAGCTGCTTGCAGTTTGTTGTGTCTGACAGGAATGAGAACCATTACCTGCTGCCCCACAACATACTCTCTAGCTCAAGCATTCCTCTCATACCACACCTGTTTCTATTGTTGGGCTTCTGCCAGGTTCTCCTGGGCCAAGCCCATGAGTTCCTTTAGCCTTGTCCTGAGGTTTAGGATGTTTGCCACAACAGAGTCCTTGTGAAACTCACACTCACCTTCCCACTCATCTCGAATTAAATCTAGAGGTCTCCTCACCCTATGCCCATACAGCAACTCAAAGGGTAAAAAACCTGTGGATTCCTGGGGAACTTCTGTGTAAGCAAACAACAGATGGGGCAAATATTTGTCCCACTCCCTCTTAAACTGATCTGCAAATGCTCGTAGCATGGACTTGATTATAGAGTTTAATCTCTGAACAAGACCATTAGTCTGGGGATGGTAGGGGTGGTCTCCATGTGCTTCACCCCACATGACCTGCACAGACAAGCCAGCAGGTCTGAAATTAAATTGGCACCTCTATCAGTCAGTATTCTTTTGGGAAACCTACCCTTCTGAAACTTCCTTTAGACCCATGAGCAGTACTGGGGGTCTCTTTCCTGTGCAGAGCTGCCCTGCTTGCTATGTATAGGTCTCACTTCTTCCCCAACTCATCTGAAGTAGCACATTGTCTATCAGCTAACCAGATCCTCATGTCCTCAGGCAAAGTGCTAAGGGCTTGTTCCATCACCAAACAGTCTGCCAGCCCTTCAAAAGTGGTGACCTGACATCCACTCACTCACCTATAGAAATAAGTGCTCACTTCAGCAACATATTCACACACACTGTCATCTGTCTTGTCTCTATGCTCACAAAACTTTTCCCTGTATGTTTTAGGTGTCAGCTTAAACAATTCTAACAACTGATTTTTAACAGCAGTATAATCAAAGCATGCAACATCAGACATTTTTGACAAAATGGTTACAGCTTTACCATGGAGTAAGGGGGTCAGGAACCATACCCAGAGCCTTTGGTCAACACTATACTGTTTGCATACGCTCTCAAACATATGAATGAAACTATCAAAACTATCCCCCTCTTTAAATTGCGAAAGAAATTTACTGACCTTTTGTGCTTCTGGGGTCCAGTTACTCCCTTCCCCACTACCTCAATGACTCTAGCGAAGAGTCAGCATTTCCCTCTCATGCCTCCTCTGCAGCTCTATTTCCTTGGCCTCTATCTCCAAACGCCTGACCTCCAACTCAAGTCTCTTTAGCTCCAGATGGATTTTTAAGTCCTCTGCAGAAAGGTTGAGCTGTCCATTCTCTGAGGGTATTATATCTCCACTGCAGGTCTGATTGTCCTCCAGGTTACTGTTTTCTGATGCAGCTGTAACCAAGGCTGCAATCAGGTCTGTCTTAGTCAGGTTTCCATGCACCGGTCCCCTAGCCTGGCAAATCTCCACCAGCTGGCTCATTGTCAGCTTTCCATACTCCTCTGCTGACATGCTGCCTGCTCACCCTGACTAACTAAGCTAAAAAAAGAAATAAAACAATTGTGATCTGAACTCTGAGTATTCACTGCATGGCTGATTTAGAGTACAAAACACCTTCAAAGCTCACTGCACACAAGCTTCAGGAATTCACTCTACCCACACCACTACAAGCCAATTAGTATTTGCCAACCAATTAATATGTGGTGTGAATATCTCACCACTGCCAAACAATTAATATGTGAAACCCATGCCATGGCCCAGCAATCAAGGAGCCTCAGTCCTTACCATTAACACCAGTGAGGGGTGTCTCATATAGGAGGAAAGGATAACAAATAAACACAGTAAAGTGGAATTTCCCTTAAGAGAACACAGAGATTACAGTTAGTGCGGGTCTGGTTGCTCCTTTGCTCAACAGGTCCCCAATAAGATGCCCCACTGGCACAGCTATAGGGTCCAGATCTCAGCCTAGTGGGCAAGCTAAAACCTCCAGTACCCTCTCTGTCCAACCAGTGCTTCGTGTCCTTGCCCAAGTAGCTAACACACACACACACACACACACACACACACACACACACACACACACACACACACACTTTGAGAAGAGTTTATAGAACCACACAGACACTCCTGGGGAAGGCTGGCATAGGTTCTCCAGCTGTGCCCCTTTTTCCCAGACTATACGGTAGTACCAGTTGCCACCACCCACTAATATTTATCCACTACTCAAAGGCCCTTAAAAGGGTGTCCAATTATTACTGTGTAATATTATTATCCAATTGGTAGTATAGCCCAGGGCTAAAGCTATTAGAGTGGCATGCAAGTACTCTAAAGAGCTTAAATTATCTCTACAAAAACAGCCACAGTTGAAAGGGTTTAAAAATATTTAATAACAAATAATCAAAACACAAGACAATACTTTTTACTACATAGTGCTAGTCAAGAGTTCAGAGATCACAGAGAAATACTTAAAATAAAACAGTAGTACAGTTCTGACATCACAGAAAAACACTTAGTCTAATCTTTCTAGTTTCTAGCTATTTCTAAGAGAAAACACAAGTCTAAGATAAACTTACATATAGAGCAAAGGCAGAATGCTGATGAGTTGGATGGTCAAGACAAAATGCTTAATGCTCTCAGATTCTCTCTGTTTTTAAAATCACATTCCTTGTTCACATTACATCATTCTTCACACTTTCCTGGGGTTTCCAGGCTAACAGGCTACATTCTTTAGTAAGCTCTCACCAGGTCAGGAAGCAAAACCATTAAGCACATTTATGCATGCAAATGATGGGAGTTACTCTGGCCTTAAAACAATAGCAATAATTTCTTCATCTAGACTGGCTGGAGCTGACTTTAGATCAAAGGGTCACAACATGTTTTACTTGGTCAGCAGAGTGCACTGTTGTTACATTTTTGTAACAGCATTTTTTCCATTTAAGACAACAAGCTTGTGGCTTACATTAATATTTACAAATGACAGCATTATCTGTAAAATTATATCTGGCTAGGCTGGTAGTCTTCACCCATCTTCACCCAATCTTCACACAGTCTATACTTTTTCTAAGTGCTGTCTGGTGTTTGTCTTATTTTTATAGCTCTCTCAGGTGGGAAAACACTTTAATGCTTTTAGGAAACATTATCTCCTAGCCATTTCTCTTTATCGGATTGTCTCCATGGAGACATGAAAACCAGATACAAAGTTGCTTCTAAAGGCATACATTTATTTGCTAGAAAAAAAGCTTTTATGAAATTTGTGATGTTATGAGGTAGTGCCATCCAGAGAGAGTAGGGCAGTACATGTGTACATATGTCAGCATAGCTAGCTGGAGTTTTGTAAGGAATTTTATGTTATTTGACCATCACACTGATTTGTACAGATGTTTGAGTTAAAAATATATTAAAGTTACTTATGTTAAAAATGCATCAACAATAGGTCCTGTTGGACAGAAAGAATGTATGCATGTATATTAGGTTGTATTGTTGTAACTGATCAAAGTTGCATGTTTATCAGAGAACTTTGGAAGGCTGGAAAGTTTGAAATTGTGTTATAGCTTTCAAATGCTGCCACAGATCTTAGCAAGTCTGTTTGTGTGTATTGTAGCAGTCAGGTGACCAGAGGTGATGTCATCCTCTAACTAGCATCTGGTTTCTTTGGAGCTGTCAGAGCATCACTTTGGAAGCTGACAGGAAATATTTCTGACAGGCTATATATCTCACACAGCCACACAGGCAAGGAGAGACATCATCTGGCTTTAGCTATGGTAAGACACTCAGCACACATCAGCTTGCCTTGCTTTAGTAAGTAGTCAGGGAACAGTAAATATTTATTCAGTCAGGAGCAGTTAGTGAGAATAGTTTAATATTGCTTTCTGTATCTGTGAGAAACTATCCAACTGTATTATTTTTTTATATCTCTGTGGTTGAAGCCCTTTTGTTTATTGTTTCCAGTATTCTCCTGTTTTATGTTTTATTATGTATCATTAAATATTTTAATACGTTTCATTGTGGCTGGTCCTTTAGAGAATACTTTTGATTGAGAGTACTTATGCTTGTTTTAATGACACTGTGGCTGCTTCTAAAAGCCGTCCTGCTTTGGTCACACCCTACCATTGTATTAGTATTGATTTTTATAATTGGGTATCCTTTGTAAGAGCCTTAGGGTGGCTAACTGGTAGCAGTGCGATTTCCTCAGAGTCTGGGCAAAAAGGGGCACAGCTAGTAAATCTGTGCCAGCTTTACCCAGGTGTGTATGTGTGTACAAAACCTCAAATATCCAAGTGTGTGTGTGTGTGTGTGTGTGTGTGTGTGTGTGTGTGTGTGTGTGTGTGTGTCAGCTACCAGGAATAGGGACACAGAGCTCCAAAGTGGTCAGTGTGGAATTTTGTATGAGCCTGGAGAGAGAGAAAGAGAGTCCAGCCCCAGGTCTGGAGCATGCTCCCTGTTTTCTCTTAAGGGAAATTGTGCTTGGTGCAGGGAGCTCCATTTGAAAATCCTGTGCAAATCCATCTTTGCTCTTAGTGACCATCCCTCACTGGAGTCAATGGTGAGGACTGAGGCTCTTTGACTGCTGACCCAGAGTAGGGACCTGTCACAATATTCAATGTTGTTTTTCATTTACTTGCTTTCTCTTAAAATGTGTTACTAGAACAAGCTAAGGGCCATGAGCCTGTCATTCCCCTATGCAAGAATGATAAAATGTACATCAGTTTTTCTTTTTCATTTTGTCATGCTGTTTTGACCAGACTTTTCTTCTTTTTTTTAATATTGCAGTGCCTGCATTTCTTAAAACTGAATAAGTAAAAACAGAGAAGAAGGGGTGGGCATCTGTTTACATTAGTATCCCCATTACACTTAAAAGTAACTGAAAAAAAACTTTATAGCATGCAAATAAATTCATGCACTATAAACATATTAGTATTAAGAAAAAAATGTTTTACTTACATTAACTTTCTCCATCCTCTTCCCCTCTCCTAAGTATTTTTCCAGACATTAATGACATGAAGTAGGGCATATGCTTTATAGTCCCCTACAAGTTTAACAAAGTCAAAAAAGTCAAAAAGATAGCGTTCCCCAACCACAGCTGCAACAATGAAAATGTAGGCAATGCTAGACAAGACACTGTCTCCCTTATGACATTAAAGACCCATCTCACTCCACACTCTGAGTGAAAACATTAGTGCAAAGTTTAAAAACTCTCCCTTTGCACCAAACCCTTTAAAGAAAAAAAAAATAAAAATACAGTAAAATTGTAAGTTATAAAAACAAGTAAAAATATTGAAAAATGTGTATGAAAAGTAATATTTAACTTGATATCCAAATCTTAAGATTTTAAAATTCCAAAGCATACAAACATAATTTAACCCTATATTGTATGCTTTGGAAATTTTTACTCAGAGTATGCGATTTACTTAATGTTTGCACTAGCAGTATTCCTTTAAAATGTGAATCTAAAGAGATAATTAGTGAGCAGTGTTTTTATTGGTTGAATAAGTATATTTAAACGTGGTTATGGAGTGTGTTTAATTGAGTCTGATGAAGTCCACGGGTAGTGGATGAAAGAACTAAATCAACTAATAAACTACATTTTTAATATGGACTGAGATGGGTCTTTATTGTCATAAGAGAGACAGTGTCTTTTGTAGTGTTGCCTACAAAGTCAAAAAAGTCCAATATTTCCAGATTTTCTTGTTCTGTCATGTTTCACAAATATAATTATTGTTTTGTAATCCCACATCTGTCAATTTCCAAGTTACTGATTTTATTCCTGTTCATCTCTATTTCCCAAATTCTGTCTGTGCTTCATTTCCAACATACTCTCGACTTCTCTGGTCAACTCTTGGGCTTTTTTCCTTCTCTCAAGCATTTTCCATTGAGACATTGGAAAAAGTTTCTGTAGCAGAGTCTTTCTGTGGTCTTTATTACTAGAACAAGAAACAGAACCTCCTTCTTTTTCACAGCTCACATTTTATTGGACAAACTTTTATATTTCCTCCTTACCATGAACTTCATCAAAAAATGATTTTGTCCCTCCAGGAAAGAATATTTTGAAGATAGCCAGATACATCAGTTTGAATCTCATAACTGCTTCTTGACATTCACCGAATAGTGGAATAAGTTTACTTCTCTTCTGTATGTTGTACAGTGAATAATCATTCTCCACAAACACTCTGTTGTATCCCACTTTTAGTACTTTGTCCTTCTGCCATAGTTTTGTCAGAATCTACTCCTTCTGCTGATAGGATTGCATCTTTACTATCAAAGGTCTAGGTTGCTTTCTCATAGCCAGGTTTGGAGCATACACATGATTTACCCTTTCAGTTAACAACTCCTGCTATGAAATGCCAGTGTGGTTGCTTATTTGTGCTTTTATAAAATGAATACAGTCTGTTCCTTCCAGCTTACAGCAGAAAATCTATTTTTTTTTCCATATCTGCTCTGTCCTCTAATGTTATTATTTTTTGGAACATTTCTTCTTGAGCAATCTCGTATTCAGTCAGCCTTTTCTTCATTTTGACCTCTGAATTTTGCAGTTTTAACACCTCATCTGAATATCTGTTTAAAGCTTCTTCCATTTTTTCAAGCCTTCTGTTATTTGAGTTGATATACTCCATCAGTGTTTTGTTTATTTTAATCAGGTTTGTGTGCAATTGTCTTATACTTTCCTCTAGGTTACTGGAAGTTGTGTCTGGAGTTTGCACTGCTTGTACTGAACAGCTGCTGTACTCTTCCCATTCAGTGTTTTTCCTCAGCTTTTGTAGCAGATTTTCTCTCAGGTCCTCTGTAATTCATGACATCCAGGCAGTGCACTTACTCACCAGTTACTGAAATTTACCCAGAAATATAAGACCGCTGGCTTTTTCTGCTATCTGATATGATGTTGTTAATCTTCATTCATTCCTTACTGATGGGTTATCGGTTCCGTCCGTGGAACCGTGCCAGCCAATATCAAGCTCGCATCAGCCAAAAACTCTCGAGCCAAGGTCCTACTCAGAATGCTCTGCTCCCTGTTACCTCAGATCTCGTTTGCCATGTTGCTGAACAGCCATGTCAAGCCACTCTCTCAGCTAAGTGTCTAATTTTTTTGACAGTTTATATATTGTTATTACTCTAAATTTTTTTCTCAAAAGTTTATTCTAATATTTTCTTACCCTATCGGCACCGTTGGTGCAGTCACCTTCGGCTCCAAGTATGACTCTTCTGCACGCCAAGGCACAGACTTTTTCAACACCGACATGTACTTCGGTGCAGTCCTTCTCGGCGCCGTCCTTATTGCCAGTGCAGACACTTTCCACTATGGCACCGTAGCCTTAGGGGAAGACCTTTGCCTATACAGTGCAGACACCTTCAACTACTGTGGAGCTGACATTTTCGGCACAGACCTTTTCCACACCATTTTCTTCAGTGCAGACTTCCTCGGTTCCGTGCTCTGCACCTATTGAATTAGCAAGGACAGAATATTCCCCTTCACTGGATCATTATGCAAGCAGTCAGTATAGTCCTTTCCTAGAAAGGCCAGAATTGCCATCAGTTTCCTCCATGAGGTCAACCAAGAGTCTTTCTGAGCAGGATGTGTTGCGGCTTGTTGACCAGTTGATTGTAGCCAGAGTTCTCTCTCAACCATCGAAGTCCATGTTCCCTCATTCAGGTGAGTGTATTTTGCATCAAACCCCAAAGTATACTCCTCCTTCGACTTCCACTCAAGTTTTGAAGGCTATTACTCTGACAGCAGCTTTCCTCCCTCCGACTCCAATAGTGAATCTCACTTTGGAACCAGAGTTGTCCTTGTGGCTTTGGTGCACTGGGCATCAGGCTCTTCTCAGGCCAGTGGCTGTGCCGATGGGGAAGGCATTCCTGGCTCCACGCTGATTTTTTTCTATGGCACCTTCCAAGGATGATCTCTCAATTATGATTCATGGTCCTCTTGAGACTCCTGGTCTGGGGTGGGCTTGTCGGGGTGGGATGTGACCCCGGTTCCAAGGTTGTTGTGCTCAGTTCTGGGCTCCCATCCCTCCTTGAGTGGGCCAGCCTTCCAGGCCATGGAGAGGGAGCTTGCCTCTGCTGGCAAAGTTAATTTGTCGAAGTCCTCTCCTCCCCTCTGTGCCGCAGCTGCCACATGCTTCAACTCCCGGACACAGGGCACAAGAGCCTCAGGTCTCTCCTCCTCAGGAGACCCCCTCTTTGCAGTCTTCCCTAGAACCTCCCATTAAGGAAGCACCCTGCAAAGCATCGTGTAAGAGGAAGCACATGGACTCCACTGAGGAGTCATTGACTGAAGATACGGATTTTGATGATGAGGAAGGGTCCCCACAGTCACCCCCTGATGAGGTGTCCTTTGGTGACATCCTCGAGATCCTTAGACAGAGCAGTGACTGGAAGCCCTCTAATCCTTCCTCTGAGGAATTTGAATTTGTGCAGGCTTTTTGTGCCCGGCCCCCTACCTCCTGGGTCACCCCGCCTGCTGATGAGTTCATCCAGCTCATCGACAGTGCGCATGGAAGGCTCCCGATACCATGGAAGCAATACCTAAGAGGCCAGAAAAAATATTATTGCCCCTTGCTGAGCACCCCCACTGGTCACGTTGTCTTCCACTAGATGCTATGGTGGTGGCAGCTACTACTAAAAAGGATTTGGCAGAAGAGAGTCAAACTGTTCATCCGCCCAACAAGGAGTCCCTGGCGATTGCCAAGAATAGGGAAGGATGTGTTTGCTTCATCAACCTTTGCTGTAAGGTCTTTGAATTATTTGGCACATTTTACCAGGCTTCAGCGAGATCTTATCAACCAGCTCTCTGAAACCTTAGCAGGAGCTGTTTCTGATGAAGTCCGTGATAATGTGGCTTCTCAGATAGCCACCCTAGAGCCCATTTCTAACTCTTCTATGTGTCTTATTTCTCATGCAATGGAAGGGGTGGCTAGAGCAGCAGGCACAGGTATAGTAGCCAGATGACATGCTTGGATGAGCCTTTGTGCCTTTATGGACTCCTTTAAGGATTCTTTCATGAATGCCCCTATAGAGGCAGCTTCTTTGTTTGGCCCTAAAGTCAAGCATATGCTGGCACAGTGCGAACAAGATGGCAAGGCCTTGTCTACCATTGGTGTCAGACACTACACTCCTCAGCGATTCTATTCCAGAAATCAGAGGAGCAGAAAGATCTGACACAAGAAATCACAGGGTTCTTTCTGGGATGCACATGCCGAGTTTTCCCCTAGAGGCAGAGGGGGAAACTCCAATGGAAGATGCCTCTTTCAGGGCAGAGGAGGTCTGTGAAACTGGGGTTCCAGAGATTCTTTCTCTGGCCAACCGTATCAGTGCTCCTGAAGCGTTGCCCGACTGATCACCTCTGGAAGCAGTCATGGGTCATTTCTCCTTGTACCCCACTGCCTGGCAAAAGATAAAAACTGACTCTTGGGTACAACAGATTATATCCAGAGGCTATCACATCCCCTTCCATCTTTGCCCAGTCACCTCAAGAGTATTACCCGATGTTCCACTCAGTCAAAGGGAAACAACAGCACATGAAATCTAAAGGCTGCTACAAAAAAAAGAGTCATCCAGACGGTCCCCCCAGACCAGATAGGATCCAGATTTTACTCAAGGTTCTTTTTAGTGCCAAAAAAGTCAGGGGACTGGAGATCAATTCTGGATCTCAGTACACTAAACAAATTTGTAAAAATAGAGAAATTCCGGATGATCACGGTTCAGTCTATCCTTCCTCTTCTGGAAGAAGATGATTGGATGTGCTCTGTAGGTCTTCAGGATGCGTATTACCACATAACAATTGACAAACACTCAAGAAGATACCTCTGCTTCCATATAGGAGCCAGTCACTACCAGTTTTGAGCCCTGCCCTTCGGTCTCTCTACAGCCCCCAGAGTGTTCACAAAATGCATGGCAGTGGTTATCGCTCACTTTCGACTTCAAGGATTCCAGGCATTTCCATATCTAGACGACTGGCTCCTTACTGGTCCCACCAAGCGTCTACTGGAAGAAGCCTTGCAGTATACTCTCTTAACAGCTCGAAGCCTGGGAATCACTATAAACTGGGAGAAATCCAACACAACCCCAGCTCAGTCTTTGGAATTTATAGGGGTACTGTTGGACATGAGAAATTGCACAGCATCCTTCCAGAGCACAGACTTCAGAGAATAAGCAACAAGTTCAACCGCTGCTCTGTCACCCCAAATCCCCAGCTCAATCTGTACTTCAGCTATTGGGGTCAAATGGCAGCTTCGATTACCATTGTTCTTCTAGCCGAATTACACATGAGACTTCTTCAGTGATTACCTCTCACTCAGTGGTACCCTCTACAGCATTCTTTGTCTTTTCAAATAAGTGTAACTCATAGATGCAAGCAAGATTTACTCTGGTGGATGTCTCAAAAACCCCAACAATGGTCTCGCCCTTTCAACCCCCATTAACCGATAGCCACGGTGACCACTGACGCCTCCCTGATAGAGTGGGGGGGGCTATGTCAGGGAAACTTGGGCCAAGGCACCTGGTCAGAGACAGAGGCCCTTTTGCATATCAATGTCCTGGAACTGAGGGTGGTGCTTCTAGCATTGCAGGCATTTCACTCCATCCTTCCGTCAGGGACTATTGCGATCCAGTCAGACAACATGTCAGTTGTCTGGTACATCAACAAACAAGGGGGCACCAGATCTTACCCGTTATGCCGGGAGACCTTGAGAATATGGCAATAGGTGATAGCTCACAACCGCTTTCTGATTGCAATGCACATTCCTGGGAGCTCTAATGTGATAGCAGACAAATTGAGCAGGTGCATTCTACAGCCTCACAAATGGTCCCTCAATCCTCTGATAGTGGCAAAAATCTTCAACCGCTGGGGCCAGCCTTGCTGCGACCTATTTGCCTCCCCAACCAACTACAAGTGCAGCAACTACTTTGTCCTGATCGCCCCCAGGGACAGTCACCAAGGGAGACTCTAGTCCACGTTTGGCCCTCAGGTCTTCTTTATGCCTGTCCTCCTCTCCCCCTAATCTCCCAATTTCTAAAGAAAGGATGACACTTGAAGAGCAAAGTGATCCTCATTGCTCCATATTTGCCTCAACAAGTCTGGTTTCCCTTCCTGTGGCCTCACCTGCTAGATCAACCATGGATCCTCAATCCATCCCCGACATTGATCTCCCATCCACAGGGTCTGATTCACCCCAATCTAACAACCCTGAAACTGACAGCTTGGTTTCTCCACTTCCTATGATTGCCAGGCATGAAAAGCTTTTGTCCCTTGTGCGCAATATTCTTATTGCATCTCATAAATCATCCACCAGACTAATCTATCTTAACAAATGGAAGAGGTTCTGTCTATGGGCAGCAGATAAGCAAATAGACCCCTTATCAGTCCCGGTCTCGGTGGTGTTGGATTACTTATCACATCTTTTCCACTCTGGGGTGTCTGCCGCCACTATCTGTGTACATTTAGCTGCTATCTCAAATTTTCATATTGGTTTTCAAGATTCTTCACTTATGTCACACAGACTCTGTAAGACTTTCTTGAAAGGGGTTATCCATCTAAAACCTCCCTTTAGAGAAACCATGGCTTTGGTTCTGCAAGCTTTAATATCTCCACCCTTTGAACCTGCGTCTTCTTGTGATGTAAGATATCTCTCTTGGAAAACTTTGTTTCTGATTGTAATCACATCGGCCAGGTGATTGTCAGAACTTCAGGCCTTATGCATCAAACCTCCCTATCTTATCTTCCATAAGGATAGGGTATCATTGAGAACCACTTCTACCTTTTTACCAAAAGTGGTGTCAGAACAATCTATCAACTAGTCTATTGCTCTCCCAGTGTTCTTCCCTAACCATTCTAACAAGGGAGATTTTATCTGAACAGAACAAAATTCACCCGTAGATCAGACGAACTGTTTCTGGCTTTTTCTGGACCTAGATGGCATCATCCTGCATCAAAAGTTACATTGGCTTCATGGTTGAGACATTGTATCACCTTTATCTACAACAAAAACAATCACACCTTGCCTCATAGAGTCAAAGCACATTCTAAAAGATCTATGGCAACTTCAGTAGCTTTCCATGCTTAGGCTTCCCTCAATGATATTTGCTCAGCTGCAACTTGGGCCAAACCTCATATCTTTATTCTTCATTACAAATTGGACTTGGCCTCCAGAGGTAGAGCTTCCTTTGGCTCCATGGTGCTCAGGAATGTCCTTCCATGAGGGCCAACCAGGAATACAGGTATCTGAGCTGGGGACTCTGTTCCACCAGTAAGGAATGAACGAAGATTAACAACATCAGATAAAGAAGTTATGTCTTACCATAACATTCCATCTGTGTTGTTGATCTTCGTTCATTCATTACTTCCCACCCTCCCTCCCCTTTCTGGAGGTACTTGGTTGATCTCATGTACTTCTTTCTTGTAGGTCTGTTATGACCAGAGGTAGCCTCTACTTTTATCTATCAACTTGCAAACTCGATCTGAGGTAACAAGGAGCAGAGCATTCTGGGTAGGACCTTGGCTAGAGAGTTTTTGGCTGATGCGAGCTTGATATTGGCTGGCTCAGTTCCGAAGACGGAACTGATAACCCATCAGTAATGAATGAACAAAGATCAATAACACAGCTGGAATGTTATGGTAAGACATAACTTCTTTTTTTCACTCTAGGAGAGCTAGAATTAAGCTGTGACTCAATGTGCAGCCATCTTCAAAGTCCTTCTTTTACCCTGTGTTTTCATTAGGGAAAAATGAAGTTTATATCAGGTACATATTCTTATAAAGACTCAAGTTGCTCAAAGTTGAATAAATTATCAGAAGCACAAAAAAAAAACTTCATCAAAACTGTGACACCCGTGCCCTGGCCCAGTAATCAAGGAGCCTCAGTCCTCGCCACTAACACCAGTGAGGGGCATCTCATATAGGAGGAAAGGATAACAGATACACACAGTAAAGTGCAATTTCCCTTAAAAGCACACAGAAATCACAGTCAGTCCAGGGCTGGTTGCTCCCTTGCTCTCCAAGTCCCCAATAAGACTCCCGACTGGCACAGCTATAGGGTCCAGATCTCAGCCTAGTGGGCAAACTAAAACCTCCAGCACCCTCTCTGTCCAATCAGTGCTTTGTGTCCCTGCCCAAGTAGCTGACACACACACACACACACACACACACACACACACACACACACACACACACACACACACACACACACTTAGAGAAGAGTTTATACAACCACACAGACACTCCTGGGGAAGGCTGTCACAGATTCTCCAGCTGTACCCCTTTTTCCCAGACTGTACAGTAGTATCAGCTGCCACCACCCACTAATATTTATCCCCTACTCAAAGGCCCTTAAAAGAGTGTCCAATTATTACTGCACAATATTATTATCCAACTAGTAAGTGTGACTAAACAGTCAAGGCTTATTAGAGTGACTTAGTACAGGATCACTATATACATGCAATGTACTCTAGCGTTTAAAGTATCTCTACACAAACAGCCACAGTTAAAAGGGTTTAAAAATATTTAATAATAAATAAAATTACAAGACAATGCTTTTTACTACACAGTGCTAGTCCAGAGTTCAGAGATCACAGAGAAATACTTAAAATAATTCAGTAGTACAGTTCTGACATCACAAAAAACACAGTCTAATCTCTCTAGTTTCTAGCTATTTCTAAGAGAAAACACAAGTCTAAGATAAACTTACATATAGTGCAAAGGCAGAGTGCTGATGAGTTGGATGGTCAAGACAAAAATGCTTAATGCTCTCTGATTCTCTCCTTTTTTTAAATCTCATTCCTGGCTCACATTACATCATTTTTCACACTTCCCTGGGTTCACATTACATCATTCTTCACACTTTCCTGGGTTCCCAGGCTAACAAAAACTACATTTGCATTCTTCGACTCTGAGCAGAAACTAGAGCAATAAAAGATATTTATGCATGCAAATTCTGGCCATTAACTCTGACCTTAACACAATAGCAACAATTCCTTCATCTAGATTGGCCGGAGCTGTGTTTACATCAAATGGTCACAACATGCTTTACTTGGTCAGTAGAGTGCACTGTTTTCCATTTCCACATGTAACACTATTTTTACTATTTAAGACAACAAGCCTGTGGCTTACATTAATATTTACAAATGACAGAATTATCTATAAAATTCTATCTAGCTTGGCTGGCAGCCTTCACAAAATCTGTTCATAAAGCCATAAAAATTATTATACTTTTTATTATTATCTCAGAAGTTATTAAAACAAAACTTTTCAAATGCAATTTCCTACACAATTTAAAATAATCAGCTTGTAATTTATAGTAACAGGGTCAAATATTAGATATGCATTTCAGATCTGTAGACAACAGAGCCAACATTCCATGATCAAAATCCATCCCTGTTTGTAGAATACCAACTTATGCATTTTTACTCAAAACTCTGTTGTTTCTGCTTTTTATTTTGTTGATAATGATTACTTCCTGAAGTTTCTCTTGGAGGTGAAAACTTATACCATGGCATCATGACAGACCAAACCCACAACGCCTTACTACCTAAATTAATGTAAAGACTACTGTATTTCAATGCTAAGTTCCCAGTAAGAGTTTTTTACTTCCTAGAAAGGCAAGTTTGCAACTAGCTCTTGCAGGTAGACTACCTTATATTTAAAACCAATGAAATTATGTGGTAGTGAAACCACAGTGTAAGAGGCTGCTCTTCTAAAGAGATATGCCATTTTGCTTACTGAAAATGTTATGCAGATGCATGTAAATCCTTGCCCAGTACCTACCATAACATCAGTTTGTGGGTGCAGTTTTACAGAAAGCCGAATAAACAGTGAAATTTAAAAAAAGTCAAACAACTCACTAAAATCCATTTTTTTAAATCTTTTGCAACTTTAACAAGATTAGATCTAGAAATTAAATTAACTGAGCGATAAACTTTAAAAAATAAAATAAAGATTACTTAAATGTGTCATATTAAAAAGAGTGAGACTCCATGTTTTCAACTGCCAAATCTATATCTGAGTTACATCTTACCCAAAATGATTTCACTTCAACCGAAACTTGGATGTCAAACAACCATCTTGCTCTACATCCTAATAAAACCAAACTTCTAATATCCCCCTCCAAAAAAATGCCACTCTGTACAAAAATGCTTTTTCTGTCCAATCCCATAATAGTACTCTCACTGAAGTTGTTCCAAGTACCAAATTGCTAGGAGTTATTATTGATGAAAATCTAATATTTGACCTCCATATCCATAGCAAGATAAAAAAACACATAAAAAATTAGCTACCCTATATAGACACAAACACTATCTTAATATGACTGCTAAAAAAACTCTAGCATCATCCTTCCTGCTACCATCTCTACTATATGCTGCCCTAATCCTCACCAACGTCCAGTCCTCCTTGGAAACCAAACTGGACTCATGTTACAACAAGACTGCCAAATTTGTAACAAATTCTAAAAACTCAGCACACCACTGCTTATCTCTAAAACAGCTAAACTGGCTTAAACTCCCATACTACCTCACTTATTCGCAGTTAACCAATGCACATAAACTCATATACAAGCCTTCAACATGCCCCTCCCTCTCCTCCTTATTGACTACATACCACCCTAACAGGCCACTAAGATCCAAAAACACAATGATACTGAAAGTTGAAAAACCTAACCTTGCAGCTGGTCAAATGCTGTACTCTTTTACTGTCTCAGAACTATGGAATGCCTTCCCACCTTTTATCATAACAATCAGTAATCCTGCTCTTTTTAAGAAGTCTCTCAGATCACACATCTCTTCTCTCTGGCAATGTACTTGTGCCAAAATAGTACCTCCTAACACCTGATCCACTACTATATCCCTCTACAATATCTGACTTGCTAAATTCAACTGCTTATGCCTACAAAACTCCAAAAGAAGCAATTAAAACTGTTGCCCTACCTGACTAACTCCATCCTCAGTGATCAAATTGTATACAATGTTGATGTGTAATGTCTGTAAATAACTTGCACCATTGTGTTTAATATTTATTTCCATTCATTGAGACTGCATATACACTGTATATTGTGCTTTTTCTTGTATGCCCTATTAATGTTATTGTGGAGCTTTTCTCCTCGGGCCGCTACTGAAAATGGGCTCACCTAGGCCCAATAGACTTTCCCAGTTAACACATGCAATAAATAAATAAATAAATAAACTGGCTTCATGACAAATGAAACATGAAAAATAAACTATTAGATTTTCAAAATTAAATTATTAAGTTGGAAAGAAAATTGAAGTGAAAACTGCCTTTTATATTAAATAGCAACTGTCTCAAATGATATGTACTGCAGAAAACATTCTTGCTAGCATGTAAAACTTAGTATAGCTAAGATTGTATAACTTTAGTTAACTTAAGGCAAAGTAAGAAAATGAATTACACCAGACAGAAGCTTTGAAAGATTCAAATTAAACAACTTCATTGTACTCCTTTGATATGATGATAAAGATTTTGCAACCCTGCATTGCTCATTTAAACTAGAGACTTTGTCCGTCCATTGTCAAAGTAGGTGATCACACTGATAACGGAGTCCTCTTGTCTGGGATGGAATGAACATATAAATGGTCACACAGCCAAAGGATTTGATCCTTAGAATCAAAACTTCATATCAGTATGTTGGAAATAAGTGCAGTATGGCAGCAGTATTCCTGGATCTTCACAAACTGGAGTCTTGGATTTTTAAGGGTCAGGTGCTAAGATTGTTAGACAGCATCCTGTTGATCTGGTAAACAATAAAGAAGGGGCAATCCATTCATATCTATAATGCAGGGAGACCACTAAATGCTGAGAAAGTGGGCTATTCAGATTAACAGGCCTGTGGTAGCAGTACATATTTGAGGGAAGTCCTGCTGTCATACAAACAAACTGAACCTAAATGTACTGTTTCTCCATATTATGATCCACAGCCAAGCCCGGTGTTCAAGAAGTGCTTTTGCCTTGGATGCACCATGTTTGCCTCTTCATCTAGCATCAAGTATTGGGTTATTTTCTACTGTTTCTTTCCTAGTGGCAAGTAGGAAGACATTGTGATGTTTTATTGGTGCCAAAGGACACAGTATACCTTTCTATCCCTATGTTTGATACCCAGGTTCTGTTTAAGTACCTCAGCGCCATGTTGATATTAATTGCTCCTTACTTTCCCAGATATATTTGATTTCCAGTTCTTAACAGTTGTTCCCTAGTTCTACCACTTCATCTCACGTGTCAAAAATATCTTTTGACACATCCCTCGGGCACATAGCATTACTAAGCTTAATGCACTCAAACTAGTAGCATTGTTCATCCATTTCCATTAGTAGACAATTTAGTGGAATTTTAGAACAGGTAGCATTAGTAAATGGACCTATGTGCAGTCGGACTTTCCTAGTAAACAAATGTTAAATAAATAAATAAATAAATTTGTCATGAAGGACTTCAAAAGTCTTTTTTAAAAAAGGAAGTAAAGAGAAACATTTTTGTCTATTTCAGATATTTGTAGGGTCACAGATCCTTTTTTTTTTTCAATAATTTTTATTTTTATTTTTACATTAATAAATGTCACAAATAAAAACTATCTTACAACATGACCGTATATAAATATATATATATATATATATATATATATATATATATATATATATATATATGTTATACATTGATGTCAAATACCACAGGATATAGGTCATACAACATATCTATTTACACTATGTACATAGATGCTTTCACTGTTAGTTCCACAGTTATATAGACAGTATATACATTCGTAATATCCAAGTTATTATTTAATATCTGAACTTGTATGTGTTCTTTGGTTCCATTTTAGTGTATTTCTAAGTTGCTGTGTGATGAATTATGCTAATATGATATTAAAGGTTTTTTCACAAATTTCTCTGGATTTCATGTTTTTGTTTCTTTTATCTATTAATATTTTATGAGCTAAAAGGTGTTGTATAGCTACTTGTTTAAAACCCTCCCAAGAGATATTTATCGTATCTAGCCATTTAAAAGCTATATACAGTTTCATTAGTAGGAAAATTGTTAAAAGTGTATTTGCTTGTTTTCTTGGTATGTTGGGTGGGAGAATGTGTAATAGAGTGAATTCCCAAGTTAATGTTGATGTTTGATAACCTGTTTTTTGTAATTGTACCTTGAGAGAGTTCCAGAATTTATAGACACATTTACAGCTCCAAAATACATGGATTATGTCAGCTATCTGGTCCTTACAGTGTGGGCAGAAAGGTGATGTTGATGTGTTAAATTTGTGTAGGATTGCAGGTGTAAAATAAGCATTATTATTGATCATGAGCTGAGTGTATGCTAACTTTTTGAGGGGTATAATCTTCAGTGTTAGATTGATTGCCTGGCTTATTTTCTGATCATCTATGGATGGTTTAATTTTTCTCCAGTAGTTAGAGAAGAGGAGGTCTTTCTGGTATTTGATTTCATTTATCATTTTATATGAATTAGTAATAGTTTTCTTTGTTGTGATAATAGTTTTCCAAAACCTGCTACAAGTTTCTATGTCACTATTGGTCATAGTAACATTTTGGAGGTAAATGGAACACAGTTCTTTCATTTGTCTTAGGATTATTATGTGTGATTTAGGGAGGTTTAAGTTGGTCCTCATTTCTTGTATTGAACAGTTAAGGTAGAGATAAATATCTTGGATTGTTTTATCTTTCAGTCTGGGAAAAGGGACTAAGTCCAGCATCTTATTGTTTATTTTTAAATTTGTTTTTTTATGAAGGGGTTGCAGTATTGTTATGGCTTGTCTAAGGTTCAAGAATTGAAAGAGTTTTTGCGCTAAGTTGATAGAATGTTTTAAGGGTTCTATAATATTATAAGTTTGTATTTCTTTCTGCTTCAGGAATGGAAGTGCTTTGGGATTGAAACCTAGAGCTTTAATATAACTATAATCGATTGTCAAAGAGGAGACCAATTTTCCATTGACGGGTTATGTTCAGCTATTCTTAATATTCTGTTAGTGTTAATGATCGAGTAGTACATTTTAAAATCTAGTAGATTTAGTCCTCCTTTGCTTTTGGGTAGTGTTAATTTTGGATAGGAGATTCTGTTTTTTTTGGGGTTCCCATATAAATTTTGCTAGGAACGTATGAATTTGTTTGAAGAATTTATTATGTATTGTTGTCTGTGATGTCATGAATATATACATTAGTCTAGGTAAAATGTTCATTTTGATTATTGATACTTTGGCCAAGAATGGTAGTTTTAGGTTGCTCCATCTTTTACAGTCTTGCATTATATTTTGCCATTTAAGGTTTACATTGTGTTGGTAGAAGTCTTTGTTATTCTGGAAAAAGGTGATTCCCAGATACTTAGTTTCTTCTTTTTTTTTTATTGTGTTTAACAATGGTATTAGTGAGATGAGTTTGGGTGTTTTTAGGGGGAAAATATTAGTTTTATTGAGGTTTAGTTTGTAGTTAGACATAGTCGAGAAATGCTCAATTGCAGCAATTATTTTGTTTATATCTGAATTTGGTGTAGTGCAGTATATGTTCAGATAATTCGCAAATGCAGTGAGGTATATTTTGAAGTTGTGTATTGATGGAGGATTGTGGTATGTATTTTGTTTAATGTATAGAAAGAGTGGTTCTAGGTATAGGTTAAACAGGAAGGGTGATAATGGGCATCCTTGTCTTGTTACATTTTTCATTAGGATCCTATTTGACCAAGTTTTATTTATATATAGAGATGTGTATGGGTTGCTATAAAGAGTTTGGATGATCTGAATGAAGTTATTGGGTATATTAAAGTAAGGTAGTGTTTGGAGTAAGAATTCTAGATTAACCCTATCAAATGCCTTGTGGGCATCCACTACCATTGTGTAGATGTTGATATTGTATCGGTTAGCATAGGATATTAGTGGATCTAATGTTAATGTATTGTCACTGGTCTGTCTATGTGGTGTAAAACCAGATTGTTCTGAGGAAATGATTTTCTCTATCAGATTTTTCATTCTGTTTGCAAGTATAGAGGTAAATATTTTAGTATATATATTTAAGAGGGAGATGGGTCTGTAGCTGTCGGGGTTTTTGGGATCTGTGTGTTCTTTTAATATAAAGATGGTTTTAGAGGCATTAAAGTGGATATCATTTATTTTATAGCTTATTATGTAATTCAGTGTATAGGTTCATAGGTTCATAGGTTCATACTAGGCTATCTGCCCTAGGGCATTTATAAGCCTAGCCAGAATGTGTTTGGCTTTCGCCACCCATTTTAAATTTATTTTGCTATGCCCTTTTTCGAGGTTAATATACTGTGCCTCTGTCTAACAGTGACACAAAAGTGATACCCGGGGTAAACCTATGATCTCCCATCCACTCATCAAGATTCCTCTTGAAGAGAGTCAATGAGGGACTCTGCCTAACCTGGACTGGGATTTTATTCCAGAGTGAAGGGAGCCTCTGGGTTATGAATCTGTCCCTCCAGCATGTCCTATTTATTTCAGTGCTGAGGTTCAAGTCTCTCGAGCATGTAGCTCGATGGGATTTGGATTTTCTGAGGTGCAGCATGTCCATTAATTCTGGGTTGGACATGGCTTTATACGTCAGGCACAGATCGCCTCTGAACAGGCGGTATGCCACTGAGTAGAGCTGGAGTTTCTTTAACCGGACAGCATATGGCATCTGTTTGAGCCCTGTGATCCTCTTGGTGAGGTACTTTTGGGGTCTTTCCAGTTGCTGCAGGTGTCTGGTAAGGTACATCCCAAAAGGGCATTGTACCCAATTATGGGCCTGATGAGGAATGAGAAAAGAGGCACGATGACCTCCCTGATCTAGATGTGAATCCCTTCATGATTAGGTGGGCTATATAAAATGTTTTTCTAACCACTTTGGCCACGTGGTTGTCAAATGAGAGATTGTTATCAACTTGGGTCCCCAGGTCCCTAATTACTTCTTCTGTACTTAATGGATTACCACCTATGTGGTAATTTGTGGGCACTTTGTTTTTGCCAAAGGGGATGACTATACACTTTTGGAATTTAGCTTGAGGCCATGGCTCTGGCACCAGTTGTCTGTTTCTATGAGGCCCTTTTGGAGGATGCTTGTGTCGGCTGGAGAGTCGATTATGGCCCAGTTTGCAGTCATCTGCGAACTTGGTCAGCCACAGTCCTTCCGTGTTGGCCTGTACCTCCGAGAAATATATACCGAACAAGAGAGGTCCCAGGACTGAGCCTTGTGGGACACCACTTGTAACTGGTTTGGAGTCTGACATGGCTCCAGCAATTCTAACCATGTGGGTTCTGTCCTTGAGCCAGTTTGCAATCCATCTAGTGACATAGGGGTTTATATTTAAGCTGGTGAGCTTATCTATAATGCCCGAGTGGGGTATTGTATCAAAGGCTTTTGCGAGGTCCAGGTAGGCTGTGTGGACCACCTTCCCTCGTCAATGGCCTTGGTGACTGTTTCAAAGAAATCAACCAGGTTTAAGAGGCAGGATCTGCCCTTAACAAAGCTGAACTGGGTAGGATCCAGTGTCTGTAGGTCCCCAATATCTTTATTTATGAGGTCCATGATGATCCTTTCCATAGCTTTGCAGACCAAGCTAGTCAGGCTTATGGGGCGATAGTTTCCAGGATCCGTTGAGGCACCACCTTTATGGAGAGGGACCACTGTTGCTGTACGCCACTCTTTGGGCACATATCCTGTAGTAAGGCTGAGATTGAACAGTAGTTTTATGTTTGGGTTTAGCTCTTCTTGGAGTTCATGTAGGACGCAGCCCGGGACACCGTCTGGTCCCATTGATGCTGTGTTTTTTGCTTTGGAGAGGGCGGCTCTTACCTGAGCATCTGAGATGTCAGGGGGCAGCACTCTGCTGGGATAGATTTTTGCCTTTTTGGTGGGGGGGGGGGGGGAGTTTGCACTGAACCTGTCAGTCAGGATGTTGGCAATGTCTGTGGGTTCAGTGTATTTTTTGTCGTTTTGGACTAATTCTGAGCATATCTGGGAATTACCACCCAGGTCCCTAACATAACTAAAGAAAGCCTTGTGATTATCCTTAGTGTCCTGTGCAATTTTTCTCTCAAGCTGGCCTTAGACAATTTTATGAGTGCCCGTAGTTTTTGCTAATACTGATCAGTGATGCCTTCCCTTTTGGGATTTTGCTCTATCATTTAGTAGCTTCCTCCTTCTATTGTATAGTTTGTTTATGGCTGGGGTCCACCAGACAGGACGTCTGCCTTTGGAGGATTGGGTCTTGGTTTTATTTGGGATCGATGATCCATGCATTCCTGAAGGTGTTCATAGAATGCGTTTATAAAGGATTCTGCGGTCTGGGCGTATTTTCCACAGGCCGGGGCTTTGAAGGATTCCACCTCGGTTTTGAGGAGTGTGAAATTTGCTTTAGAGAAGTTTTTCACTGTGGTTTTCTGGGCAGGGGGTGGTCTCGGGATGTGAATATCCAGTGAGATTAGTTTATGGTCTGATCTTACCAGTGAGGGATACACTTCTGGTCTGGAGCATAGAGTCCCCATGTTGGTGATGATCAGGTCCAGTATGTTTTCTCCTCTTGTGGGAGTGGTAACAAGTTGTTCCATAGCATTTGAGTTTATAAATTCTAGGAAGCTTTGGGCTAGGGTGTTGGAGCTAGAGTAATGCTCCCAGTCTATGTTTGGGTAGTTGAAGTTGCCCAATATAATGGTGTTTGGAGAGACCTTCATATTTTCCAGTGTTCTCAGGAAGGCCGAGTGGGGTTCCTGGGTTTGGGAGGGTGGTCTGTAGCAGGCTATAAACTGGAAGGCAGTTTTACCCACTGTTAGTTGCACATGGATAGTCTCTGATGCTTCGTGCTTTGCCACCAACCTGGAGGTGTGGGTATCTTTGATGAATATCGATACTCCCCTCCTTTTGTGGTTTGGTCCAAGTTTTGGGGCGAAAAGCATGGTATGAGGTATAACCTGGTAGTGCTGGGGTGCTCTCGGAGCCCTGAACCAGGTTTCTGTTACTGCACAGATATCGATGTTCTCCATGCTAAGGAGAGTTTCGAAAGCGTGCATCTTGAGGTTTAGACTTCTGGCATTGAGTAGCATTACTCTTAGTTTCTTATCCCTTGTGATACCTATGGAGGTGGGTTTGTCTTTGAGCCTTGCCTAAAAAGGCACTATGGGGTAGCAAGAGCCTTTGCCAATATCCGAAGCCCAGGGGTGACAGGTGCAAGCCGTCCCTAGTGAAGCATCGTGGCTTGTCGAGCATATCATCCCAAGCTGACAGGCATTGGATCCCCTTTGAATGACACCAGTACTTAAGCCAATTGTTGAAATTGATCATCTTGTCTACATATTGTGGCATCATTCTTGGTGAGGGTAAAATGCTACTCAAGGTCAGGGTCATACCGGCCTGGGCTACATGCTCAGAGAGCTCCTTTATGTCTCTTTTCATGTAGTCCAGGGAGGTGCCTCAGGTCATTCACACCAGCATGGACAATGACTGAGTCATATTTGTACTTGCCTTGGAGTGACCTGAGTGCTTGTGTTATGTGGCGGATCCTAGCCCGACAGGCTGCTCACCGTGACCCTCTCCTTGTTCAGCCTGGTGTGCGGGACGCCAGTGTGCCTGACGATAGTGTCACCTATTACAAGTGTATCAGGTGTGTTGTTTAGTCTTAAGGGCTGTGACTGTTCGGCACACTGGCTTTGTGAGATATGTGTTGCACGTGTTTTGTTTTGGGGTAGCGGTTGCTTGGGTGTCTGCTTTGGAGGTCTCTGCTGCTTAGGCAGATCTTTATTTAGAGCCTCCAGTATGTTTTGTGTGATTATGTGTTTGGTTTGCTGTCGTGGTAGGTCTATGTGAGACTGGAATTGTAGTGAGTGTGGTTTCCTTCTCCTCCTGACTGGTTATGCCAGTACTGAGTTGAGAGAGCTTAGCCTCCAGTTTGGCTATATGGTTGCATCTCTCACATGTGTTGGAATTTGTTGGGAGGAGGAGAGGGTTGTCTGTGTACATGAGGCAGTTGTAACATTGCCTCAAGATTCCCAGATTCACCAGCTGGACCGAGAGGAGATTGACAACTGACCTTTGGACATGCTAGAATAATATTGGGAATTCCTTAATAATTGAAAACAAGGGCCAGTGGGGAGTGAGGGTGTAGTGCTTTTAATTTTAGTGCTGACTTATATAATTGCTTTAGTGAGCAAGTGCCAGGTAACTTAAGTGCAATGTGTTACAGGTAACTTAAATGCAAAATGACAAACAGTAACTTTCTTTCAAGTGAAACAAGGAAATAAGTACAGTAAGCAATGCAGATATCACTAGTGATCCACAGAAGTGCTGAGAAGCTGCGTATTAGGTGGAATTAGCGTTCCAGGAAATAACAAGCAAACAAACAACAAGCATATAAACAAAGCTAGATTCAGCAGGCCTGGATCTAGTCTTTGCTACAGCAAACAAGGTGTACCAATTTCAGTAAGATACAGTTCAAATATTCAGGCACTATAAACCTTTAACCAGAAATTCCCAGCTCAGAAGGGCAGAGTCCAGCCTCTTCTCCCACAAGAGTGCAGACCACGAACCTTCTTAATGTAAAATAACTGGCCTGAAGCCCAAGTGCTTAAACCAGAACTAATACACTTTAAGAATAACAGACACTGGGCTCTCAATCAGCAGTTCCCAACTTAGAAGGATGAAAGCTACCTGTCCTGCCACAACAGTGCATGCCACAAACCTTCCTAATGTAAAACAACTGGTCTAAAGCCCAAGTGCTTAATCCAAAAGACTTAGAATGATAGCTACACTTTAATCAAGTTACTACCAAGAAGTAATAAATACAATTGAATACTTTAGAGAATTCCTGGATTAGTGCTCAAGTTACACAAACAAAGCTAGATCCAGCAGGCCCGAATCCAATCTATGCAACAGCAAACAAGGCGCACCAACTTCAGTAAGAAGCAGATCAGATATGCATGCACTATAAGCCTTTAACCAGAAATTCCCAGCTCAGAAGGGCAGAGTCCAGCCTCTCCTCCCACAAGAGTGCAGACCACGAACCCTCTTAATGTAAAATAACTGGCCTGAAAGCCCAAGTGCTTAAACCAGAATTAATACACTTTTAGAATAACAGACACTGAGCCCTCAATCAGCAGTTCCCAACCTAGAAGGATGTAAGCTACCTGTTCTGCCACTACAGTGCAGACCACAAACCCTCTCAGTGCAAAACAACTGGTCCAAGCCCAAGTGTTTAAACCAAAAGGCTTAGAATGAGTTACACCAAGCAGTAATAAATACAACTGAGTACTTTTAAGATGATGCAAAAGTAAAATAAAGTAGGTAGAAACACAAGTACAGTAAAAGCAGATGAAATTTTTTTTTTTTTTTTTCTGAACAAGTGCTGAGATCAAAGAAACAGATTTGAGTGCTGAAACTAGAAAACTGGCTAGTTATAAGAAAAAAAAACTAAGCTAGAAGGCTTCCCTCCAACACAGAAGGGCTTGGGGGCTCAAAAGCCTACATATAGTCTATACCACTTAACAGGAAAGGCAGGAAACAAGCTTAAATTTTTTTTTTCTGTTTCCCAGATGCTCTCTTTGTACACAGTAGGAGTGCCTGAAATCAGAATATGATCTCACTGCACTCAGTTGAGTGAGCAAATGAGATTGGCCCAGAAGGAGTATCCAAACACAAATTTACAAGAGGGGCTGGCAGTTTCAAGGCCACTAAGATTAACACCAAAACAAAAACAGGGAGAGTGGGTGTAACTGAAGAGCAGAGTCAAAACTTCCAGTTCAGTTAATATTCCTGCAACACAGTCAAAATCAATTTAAATAAGTACAGATAAAGGTACTTAAATTCTCTTATACGTCCAGTTGAAAACAGCAAGTTCTTAGCCGGCCAAAGCTGAGGTTTTTAAGCAGAAAATATTTCACACTGTACCACTTAAATAGGCAAGGACAGGAAATCAAAGAATGTGGCTACCCCCACACCTGTAATTACTAGCAAATAACAAAATTCAGCAAACACTGACTAACTTCCAGTTCAGTTAATATTCCTGCAACACAGTCAAAATCAATTTAAATACTGTATTTTTTGAAAAAAGTGCAGATAAAGGTACTTAAATTCTCTTATACGTCCAGTTGAATACAACAAGTTCTTAGCCAGCCAAACCTGAGGTTTTTAAGCAGAAAATATTTCACACTGTACCACTTAAATAGGCAAGGACAGGAAATCAAAGAATGTGGCTACCCCACACCCTACTAGCAAATAACAAAATTCAGCAAACACTGACTAACTTCCAGTTCAGTTAATATTCCTGCAACACAGTCAAAATCAATTTAAATACTGTATTTTTTTGAAAAAAAAGTGCAGATAAAGGTACTTAAATTCTCTTATACGTCCAGTTGAATACAGCAAGTTCTTAGCCGTCCAAAGCTGAAGTTTTTAAGCTTTAGTAGTAGTATAGTATAGTAGTTTGGCTATCAAGGGGGCAAATGCTTTGTAAAATTCTGATGTGAGTCCATCCGGACCCGGAGCCTTATGCGCTTTTTAAGTATTTGATTGTTGTAATAATTTCACTGATGGATATCGGTTCAGTTAGTTTTTTTTGTTGGTCTAAATTGAGTTTAGGGAATTTCAGTTTTTGAAGGAAAAGAGTTCTATCTTCCTTTGAGGTTTGTAGTATTTGTGCTTTATATATTTGAGAGTATATTTGTTCAAATGTTTTAATAATGTCTTCATTTTTTGTGTAGTTTTTGTCTCTGTAGTTTATTTCTGATATATTGGAGGCATTTTTGTGTTGGGAGATAATTCTGGCCAGAGCTCTAGATGGTATTTGAGCTTTTTCTGCATAAGTGGCTAACATTCTGGCTTCATAAAAAGATAAGTTCCTGGTTTCTAACATATATAGATCCCTTTGCAGTTTTAAAAGTTCTGCTTCTGTTTGGTTCTTAGGGTTATTTATTAGTTCTTTTTCAAGATGCTCTATTTTCCCTTTCAGTATATGCTCTTCTTTCAGTTGTATTTTTTTATAGTATGCTGCTTTTTTGATAAACAATCCTCTAATCTGTGCTTTGGTTGCAGCCCATTCTATGTCAGTTAGTACTTGGGAGTTAGTGATATTTGTAAGAGCTATTTTTAGTATTGCTTCTGTTTCTTTTATTACATCCATTTTGGAAAGTAAATTAGGGTTTAATGACCAATTATGACCCCTATTCTCTAAATATATCTTTTTGTCCCAGTTAATGTTCAGTGTGATTTTGGAGTGATCTGAAAAGAACCTGGTATGTATAGTTATTGTTGGGTCCATGTTAATGAATATGTCAGAGATTAAGAAGAAGTCTATCCTTGACCACATTTTGTGGCATTGCAAATAGAATGTGAATTTCCCTGTTTTATCTGCACTGTTCCCATATTTAAAAGGGTCATATCATTTGAAATCTTGTTTGAGTTCATTAAGGGCTAATGTGGCTTGTTTATTATGTGATTTGGTCAGATTAGATTTATCCTTTTCTGGGTTTTGATATGTGTTCCAGTCACCTCCAATCACCAGGTAGTGATCTTTAAATTGGTTTAAGGTTGGGTATAATGACATAAAAAAGTGTTGTTGGTTATTACAGGGTGCATAAACATTAAGTACCATTATAGGTTTTGGTATTGTAGGACTACTAAATGTTACATAACACCATCTTCCTTCCTTGTCAGCTTTGGTTTTAAGTATTTTTTCCTTAAATTAGTTTTTAATTATTATGGCAGCCCCAGCACTGTTTGTTTTCCCCTCTGAAGCTATAATTTGACTTATCCATTTCTTTCTGCTAATTTCTGCCCATTGCTCTGCAGTCAAGTGTGTTTCTTGTATTAGTATGAGGTTGGCTGTAGTTTTTAATGTAAGGTGAAAGAATAGTTTTCTTTTCTTCTTGTTTTGGAGCCCTTTAGCATTCCATGATTCTATTTCCCACATTTATTTATTAGGTGTATTCTGTAGATATGACATGTATATTACTTTTGTTTTGTTATCTTTGTATGTGTTACTGTGTGATGGTTTAGGAAAGCATCTATTTATCCCTGTCCCTACTCTGTGCCTAACCACTATATCCCTGGACCAGGAATAATCAGGGGGGGAGGATGAAGGTTCATTATATGGTTTACCTTTACGTCTAATCTTGGAATGTGTTTTCTTTTTAGATATAGATTTAACCCATAGTATCCCCCCTGTGTTACTATAAACAATGTGGACAAAGCTGAACAAACTAATTCCCTCAACAAACACTGCTACTTAATATCCCTAGCCTCTTCCAACATATTATTTATACAATTATGGTATTTCATTTAAGGTAAAGCATGTATTGTTTTTGTCTTGTGACTAATTCATTTTAATAGTATTTTTAAAACAGCACATTAATATACATTTCTTAGTAAATTATAGCAATATATGTACCATAGTAATATTGTTAAACAATCAATCTTGTCATTTTTACATTTTTCTTTCATTTGACTTCTTTTTCCTCCCCTTTATTTATTCAGATTTTGGCCTTCTTTGGTGCTTGTAATGTTTTTCCACATCAATCTGTGTGGGTTATAAAATATATACTTGGCACCTATTTATCAGAGGTAGGAAGTATAGAGAGACATAAAAAAAAAAAACAGCTTAGCTAAACAGTCCTTCTGCTATAGTTAATATATTAAGGCTATATTTACATTACCCCAAGATTGTTAGGTTATTTTACTATTTTCCTGAGATTACTTCTCTCCAGGATCCTTTAACACATTTCTAGTGTTTACATAAAACATTTAACAATTTTTTTTCCCTTTTTTTCCCAGTATTAATCTATGAGCTAGCCTGTTTCTGACAGTTTATTTCTTGCCTATTATTTAAGGCTGGATTTTCATTCACCTACACAGTACTGGGTATACTGTTTTAGTGAATGGTTCAGTTCAACAGTACCTTATTTCTTCAAGGTTTTGCTTGCAGGTTGATTGACATCTAAGGTGCAGCTTTCTTCTTTTAGCTGGTGCAGATCAATTTTCATTTTTCAGGCAGTAAAATCTTTTGGAGCTTGCTGAAATCCATTTTGACTGACTGTTCTTAATGGAGTCCTCAAAATCATAGGGGGACTGAATTTGCAGACCAATGTCCCAGAAGGAGGCTCCTTCCTATATTCATGCATCGGAAATGGCAGTTGATTTTTGGTTCCTACCCAGGCTGTACTTCCTTTTCCTGTGTTCCTCATAGCTCACATCATGGATTTAAGGGCTTAGACAGCAAGGGGAAGCTTTCAGAGTTGGATCCCAGCTAGAGTGCTCGTGAATGGGGTCGTTTTTTCACCCAAGGGTCCTTTATCATTTTTTGTGGATTTATTTCACTTCTGAAGGTGGAATTTGCTTGAAAACAGCCAGGAATGTCTCTTTTGCCTCTTTGGGGTTAGTGACCATGTATTTAACCTCTTTGATGTAGAAGATTAACTGATTTGGGTATTTCATCTGGAATTTGATTTTTTTTTTTCTATTAGGAACCTGCAGTATGGAGATATTAGTTGTCTTGCTTGTCTTATTTGTATTGGGAGGTCTTCAGCAAAGGAGATTTTATTATTATTCCAGGTGAGTGTGCCTTTTTTCTTTGCTGCCAGTATGATTTTATTTACATCTTGGTAGTTTAATATTTTAATATAGACAGGTCTTGGTTTCAGTGGTGTTTGCATTTCCCTTCAGGTTCTCCTAGCAGGGAGTTCATTATTTGCTTGATTGTTGGTATTAGATTGTTATGAAGTACAGTTTCAGGTATTCCTCTGATGATGATATTGTTCCTTTGAGATCTTGCTTCCAGGTCTGTTATTTTTGCTTGTAAGTTTTGTATTTCTTTGTCATGGGCATCAGTTCTTTAAGAAATATAGTCTATTTTTATTTCATTTTCTATTATTTTGGACTCAGATTTTTCCATTCTGGATATTATTTGGCTGAATGAGTCACCAAAGGTTTGAAATTGTAATGATAAGTCCTTTATTGCTTGCTTGCTGGATAGGTAATAAGGCAGATTTTATGTCTTCCAGATTAGCTGGCTGGTCTGTCTTGGATTTATTTGTAGTTTTAGAGTTGTCAGTTTGTTTAGTTGTCTTTTCGCTTTTTGAAGTTGTGTCTTTCTCAGGTGAGGCTAGTACTGAGAATTTGGTCTTAGTTATTGTTGTTTCCATATTATTTTCCTCTTTTGACATCTTGCTGTATAGTGTTTTACCAATCTTGCAGTCAGATGCAGGGCCTTAGTAGCACATTGCTTAAGCTGTTATTCAGACATCTTAGTTAATCCTGCTGTTTCTGAGCTGAATCTGTCACTTTTTCTTCCTCTTTTGTTTGCTGGATGATATTAGCAGTAAATATCTACAGTTATTTCTGAATTATTAATTCTGCGTTGCCTTCTGGGTTTGTTTTAATCCAGGGTATATCAGAGACCTAGGTGATAGCAGTGCTCATCGAACAGCGGCTATTTTGAACCAAAACACACCGATCCTTTTTACCCCCCCCTACTGTTTCATTACTTCCCTATCTGGCAGAACTTTTAATTCAGATCTAAGGCGTGCTTCATTTAAGCTCATTTAGAGTTGCTTTTAACCATTATGTTGGTAAGAATTAAACTGTGCTATCTTTTAGTATATGGTGACTTTCAAGAATGGTATTTCTTCTCTATTGAAGTAAATATGTAAATTGAATGTCTGGCAATACTGATTCTTACAGGCATACCTCTCAACCTGGAAACATCAAAAATCTGGACAAGGCCCATGAAAAACAGGTACAAATCTGTACACTGATTAGCATAAAATTTGGATATATAATTACATAACCCCACCCACTCCAATGGAATTGTGGGATGCAAGCTTTCAAATGCAAACTGAAGAACAGACAACCAAAATATGGGACCAGAGTCCCCCTGCAGCCATTCCAATGTTCCATTACCTGACTGTTTAGCCCCATTTACCATAAACACTAATGTATATACTGCTTTACTTCTACAATGATTATTTGGATTTTATATTTACATTTTATGGCACAATGCACAAACATTAATAGACATCTGCCAAACAAAGCAATACTGACTCACAATGAAAATAGACTTAGCATTAAAACTGAAACTCACATTCATTGAAACAGCATTGAAACCCACACCACACCCAAAGAAAATGTATCTGGTCAGTGTTGGATAAAGATTACCTTTGGGCTGTTTTCAAATCATAAGCCCCTTGTACACAAAACAAGATACATACATGTGTTCACGGATACACCTTCCTGACTTTATTAAATTATATTCCTTTTATAATGCAGCATACTTGTTAGACTTAGAGCGCATTTTAAATTTTCTAGTAGGCAATGAAACAAAACCAATAATGACAAAACTGCCCAATTCAGAACATTTCCATCATAAAAGTCTACTTCCACACATACATACACACACACACATTTTATATATATGTGTGTGTGTGTGTACATATATATACACATATATATATATATATATATATATATATATATATATGTATATATATATGACAGTAGTCATCATATGCATATGAAATCAGTCATCATGAAGATATCCAAATAGTAGGAAATAGTCTGACCAGCTTGTGTTTTTCTAATACTTGTTTTAATAACCTAACTTACACTGATATCATCAATTTTATGCTGAGCTGCAGACTAATAAATGCTTAAAACTGTTTATTTCTGATTTCTCATACATACATATTATTGTTCAAGTATATAAGAGCTGACAACATTTAAGTGCATATGGAAATGTAACTCACAAAAGAAAAAGTGCTATATTTTTAAATGAAATGCCCAAATTAACTGCAATCAACACTTAGCTAAAATGTTGTAAGCAGCTGAAAAAATCACAAATTATTCCTTGGGTACAGTATAGTACCTGGAAATCTAACATTAGTTGCAGTATGTGTGAAACACATGAAGAGAGATGGATAAAATTGTCTCTAGGAAGTGGTAGGATAACTAAAATAATTTTGTTATAACCATTAAAACTGCATTTAATAAGCACATTGATGCAAGTTTTCTTCATAATCTGAACAGTGATAACTTGTTCTTTACTTATTTGTAGAAAACATGAAGACTTATTTTTCAAACATGCATCTTTAAAAAAATGTACATGAATAAGGAATGCAATTATGAGTCTTATGTTAAGTTATGGGAAGAAAACTCTATTAAAAATATAAACCAGCAGAAAGACTTTCTTCCAAAAAATAATATTTCAGAGTAAAGAGTGGACACACCCTTAAATGATGCACTTAAATAAATAGTAAATTTCTAAAAATCCAAAGTACTATATACATTAAACACAGACAATGAAGGTGTGTGTTCTCCCATTCACATATGCATATATTTTACTTTTAGTTCTGAAATATCTCATTCTCACTCTCTCTGTTTTACTGATAGTAATGTACAATTAAATAAATAAATAACCTTTCTTTTCTATCTAGGTAATCCTATAATTCTCTTTAAACTATCCAACGAATGGAAAGGAGAGAATGTATCTAGTTTCTATTTTATAAATTAGAGTCCAGTCAAACTGATATGTCAGTTAGAAGCTTTGAATGCAAAGACCCTGGTCCAAGAAAATCAATACTAAAGAAATATCTGATTCAAACCTAGTTAAACCTAGACTATATGATTCATCATCTTTGAATGCTCTATGACTATGCTAGTGAAGCAGCTGAAAAATAATAGTGGTAGTGTCGTCTTTCCCTCATACAAATATGAAACACAGTGAAGCAGCTGAGAAATGGCAAAAGTGCTAGAGTGCCATCTCTCCTTCATACAAATATGCAACACAGGCAAGTGAGAACAGAGCAGAGGCAGTACATCAACTCAACGCACTTGAATCCAGGTTCAGAAGCATATTCCTCTCCCCAGCACATACATCAAATAATCAAAGACTGAAAATGAGAGGTAGCACATTTCATTGTTCCTTTTTAAACCACTGCTCAGATAATCAACTAGAACAATTATAAACCTGAAGCCAAATGTCCTACCTCAAGTCCTGGAAGACAGCTCTGAAGAAGTACATCTTTCAATCAGAACGTAAGATAGACTATCTCTGGATTTACAATTTTTTTTGCCCTTTTACTAAGTTATCAGAGAAAATCTGACCATGCTGCTGGAACATCATCTTTCACACGGGCGCACACACACACACACACACACACACACACACACACACACACACACACACACACACACACACACACACACACACACACACACACACACACCAGTTCCAACCCTAAATAAGCAGCTCCACCACAAAATGAAGGCTGAAGTAGATCCAGGCAGAAAGCAGTCCATTCTTTCCTATGAAGCAGCAGAAGAGAAGGCGTTCTTCTCACTCCCACCAGATCGATGCAGAAAGCAGCAGCAGCTGTTGCCTTCCTGCTCGCTTGCATTCACACATCGGAAATGCACATGCGAGTTGAGCTCAGTTCTGACAGGCTGATGGAGCTGACGTCATCACACATGTGATGACATCAGCTCAAAGCCAGGAAAAAATAAAATTTTAGAGAAGTTGGGAAAATCGGAAATAAAGGGGTGCCACTCAGGAATCGCGGCACCCCATTATTTGACCCCAAAACTCGTTAAAAAATGCGTAATTCAGTATGGCTGGGAGGTATGCTTACAGGCAAATTATATAAGCTTTGACCATGGTATTAAGAGAGAGAAATCCAATTTACAGCAGTGAGGGTTATTATTGTTTTGACTGGCAAATGAAACAAAGTGTCATCTAAGCTTTTTAACTCATATTTGCATAGCATCTGTTTATTCAACCACTTCACAAATTCTAGACTGGGCTACAGTATCAACAATCTGTCTGTAACAAATTTCATGAATATATCTGAAGTTTAAGTAAGACAATGGGACTGATAAATTTTGAAAGATATGTTTTTATAAGTATAGAGAGTCCCAGTGGATTTTTGGTATCTGGAGCACTAAGCTTTAAGGACTGCAGCCCTCTACTTTTCTTGAGGCCCTGTTTTTTCATTTTGTCATAAACAGACATGGTGGCATGCCTAATCACATTTTCATCCGCCTTAATCATTAAACTGTCTGCTTTGAAACAATGCAGTCCTGCTCTCCCACTGTGTGTAAAATACAACCCAATGTCAAATAATTGCTAAGGCAAGGCAAAAGTACTTTTGGATTGTCATTTTATATCTACAAAGCATTGGAATGCACTTTATCTGTAGCCCCTGCTAGGAGTGGTGGGTGATGACAGGACCTATCCTTTGAGTGTTTTTCTAACTAGTTTAGTATGGCTGTGATTTTTTTTTTTGAGTTCTCTTTACTTTAGAACAGAAAAGCTGGCCTTCTCAGACGGTTAACTAGAAATATGTTCACATAAGACAAGATTATATTTAGCAGCATATATTACATCATTCATTATATACATTCTTCATGGAAGGCAGACACTGTCTCTTCTGATAACACTGATGAAGTGATGATTACAGTTGTGATATTTCTTAGTCAGATTTTGAATATATTTGTAGATCATAGTGACCCTTACTTGATGTTTACGTAACATATGTTAAACTCCTTTTCATTTGCAAAACTTATGGAAGGGTGAACTTGAAATTAAATAAATTTAGATAATGTTGAACTACTAGGAAGAGTTTCTTGTACACTATGTCTGAATCTTAACTGAATTCAAATGCATATAGTAGAGGCTGATCCACAGAAACAATTTATTTCTCATAAAACAAATAAAATGCATAAACTTTCACATTTACACATAACTCTTCATCATTTTTCCTGGTTTTATGCTGGCTAGAAAGCATTAATTCCATATGTGAAAAACAAAGCTGGCATACTTATTTTGTTATGGAATTCAAATACTAAATCCACTCATTTGAATGTCAGCTGCCATTTTGGTAGAATGGCATTTGTACAGGAATATAACCTAAGATTTTAAGGGTTACATAGTGTAATCCATGCTTTAGTCTATTTTTTGTGGGACAGTTTGCTGATTCAGTGAAACAGTGAAGGGATTTAGATACATGTATTATGACAGTAAGGTTATTTTCTGACTGTCTTCAGTCATAGGTTAAACCATTGTAGAAGGACTCAATAATGAACTATTGAACTTCATTGTGTTTAAAACAGTGCAACTAAATCAACCAAAACATATAAAAATGTTGAAATAGAAAACATTGCAAAAAATAAACTTAATTTTTGTAGAAGGGCTGGGGATCTTCATCTGCACCGCCATCCCTAAATATATTATTTCCAAGGCCTTACAACCTGAGAGGAAATGGAAAAGTAAGAAAAAAAAAATTAAAAAACTCATCTCTTATTTTTACTCTGAATTGTCTGATCTCAGACACAATATTAATCTGTACTGGTGTCAACCCAACAGCTAATGCAAAGATATATCACACTTCTAAGTATCAGGGAAACCTTTTCTGACATGAAGCAGCCACCACTATCAATTGGAAAGCAATCTTTTGGGATAAGGACGATTCCATTTTATCTGCAGGCAACATTACATTTCCAAAGGTTTTAGCAGCCAGTATGATGAATGCCATTATAAACACAAAAAGGTAATAAAGACTGTGAACAAATATAAATCTGTAGTGGAGTAATTAATAAAGTAAAACATATAAGCTATGAAGTAGTCAGTTATTTGTACAATTTGTTAAGACAGTAACATTCTACTTGTACATCTGAACAGAATTCTATGCCTATGAATTATTTGACAAATATTCCACGATTAACATTCAGCAATATCAGTACAAGTAAAATTGGGCAAAACAAAAAAATAAAGTAGGTAGTCTTACGATTTTAAGGAGTATATGGCCATGGCGGTGTGGGTGGCTGTGTTGGTGCAGCAGTTAGCATTGTCACCTCACAGCAAGAGGTTCTCCGGTTCGATTCTTAGCTGGGGTGCCTACCATGTGGAGAGTGCATGATCTTCCTGTGGTCACATGGGTTTCTTCCAGGTGCTGCGGTTTCCTCCCACATTCCAAAGACATGCAGTAGGTGGACTGGACACTCTAACTAGGCTGTAAGTGAGAGTACGTGTGCGAGTGAGTGGTACAAACTAACTACCGTGGCAGGGCTAGCCACTTGGCAGTATATACCTTGGCTCAAGGTGATTGTCACTGGTGAAGTGACACTCCAACCCCATGTGCAAAATGGGAAAAGGGGTCGAGAATGGATGAATGTGGAAAAACATGGTTACAGTGATGCAAGTTTAGCCTACTCCTGCACATTCTTGAAGAAACTGGAAGCATGCATATTTAACCATTCAATACATTTTCCAAAGAAACTGGTCAGATCTCAGTGAGGTGTGTGTGTGTGTGTGTGTGTGTGTGTGTGTGTGTGTGTGCGTGCGTGCGTGCGTGCGTGTGTGTGTGTGTGTGTGTGTGTGTGTGTGTGAGACAGGGGAACGTTGCCTGTTGATGACTGGTGCATGAATCAGCCTCAGTACACTAGTGATGATGTACAAGTTGAGTAGCTCAAATGACCTGAAAAGATGTAGCTGCATCAATGTTTTAACTTAAAAAAAGACAGATTCAATTGAATCAAGAACTAATAGGCAAGATATCACAGGCCCAAAAGATGCCTAGCCATATTCTTTTAGCAGAATCTTTTTCAACTTAATAGTGCTCACACAAATAGACATACACACACACACACACACACACACACACACACACACACACACACACACACACACACACACACACACACACACACACACAGACACACACACACAAATGCATATGTATATGCAGACATACTTATACACACACAGAAACACATGCATGCACTCATTCACACACATTATGACTTAACTACATCAGCAATCTAAGCAAGGTGAAGCAAATTTGCTTCACTTTCCACAAACGCCCATCACTGAAATTCTTAGACCTGCACAGATCTTTCATAATATTCACATCTATGAATCCCATCTAATGCATGTCTCCACTGGGAAGCATTTTGCATAGACACCACCCTCAGACAGCTGCACTTATTTCCAGCTGTAGATAGCTCACTGCCTATTAATACACAGTGGTGCTTATAGCAGAGAGTGAGGTTCTATGATTAGGGACATTCTAGAAGAGTAGTATTGCAAGGCAGCTTGAGCTCACCTTGCATACTTCACAAACAGACTATGAATATTAGCTAAGGAGTTCTTCAAAACAAGAAGAGAAGCAAACTGGCACAATTTAAAAAAAATTAAATCACATGACAAAATGCAAACCAAACACGTCATTTAGCAACCAGCTGGTTCACATAATTCAAACACTATTAAAAGCAAACATTTTTGGAACATCAACAAAAAAAAAGCTTAAAGTTCATTTTAGGAGAATCATAAGAGCTTTAAATAAAAATGTCTTCCACAGGAAAATCTGTGAGCACTGTACAAAATACAAATTTGTGAATACACTGTGTGTGCATGTATGTATATATATGTGTGTGTGTGTGTGTGTGTGTGTGTGTGTGTGTGTGTGTGTGCATGTCACATGCATGACTGTGTGTATGTGCGTACATATCTATATATGTATATAAATAAATATGATATATATGTATTTGTATATATGTTTCTCTAAATAAAATATACACAAGTGCACACACCTGCACATTTGCTCGTGCGTGCGCGCACACACACACACACACACACACACACACACACACACACACACACACACACACACACACACACACACACACACAAAAGCTATAATAGACTTTCATTCTTTTCATTAAAGGATTCATATTTTTGTTTTTAATATTCCAGTTTAGCTAGAATATGTATTTTAATGCACTTCTTCATCTACATTGCTAACATATATACATGAAATTATTTATACTCGTCAAACTAGCACAACGTCGGCAAGCAGTGTATCGATGTACTATCACTGAAACTTGAAACGTTGACATGTTGTGCGGATGCTCCAAGAATTACTCTGGAGTGGGCTAAACCAACAGCAATTATTTTTTGAGGAAGGCAAGCTCCCCTGATCCCCTCCCCCACACCTCCTTCTAATTATGTATACTAACTCCAAGATCACACAGTCCCCAGGGAAATGGAATCTTCTCCTACCTGGGAATTATCAACATCTTGCAAATGTCACAACCAAACAGATGCTGATGTTTTACTCATTTGAAGAGTAATTTTACAGACGTGTGTGTGTGTGTGTGTGTGTGTGTGTGTGTGTGTGTGTGTGTGTGTGTGTGTGTGTGTATCTGTGTGTGTGTGTGTGTGTGTGTGTGTGTGTGTGAGTGTGTGTGTGTGTGTGCTTGCTACACACACACACACACACACACACACACACACACACACACACACACACACACACATATATATATATATATATATATATATATATATATATATATAAAAGACAAGTAACCAAAGCCAAATGCACTGAAAGTGAAGTGTCCAAAAGAGTAGGAATCAAACCAGCTGGATACCAACAATGTTTATTATGTTATAATGAAATACTCAATCTATAGATCTAATCTTCTTCTGCAACATTAACAAAATGGTTTGGAGGGACAGGTATATCTGGCAGAGGATACCTCTTCTGTTTAACAGACTCCCCATCCATGTAAAACAAAGTTCTTCCCTGTCCATATTCAAGAAAAACCTAGGTCTATAGATAGGAAACAGATAATTTACCCAGGACTGCCTCTGTACTACTAATGGACAGAGGCAGCTGATGAATGCTTTAAACCGTGCATTGGTCCCCTCAAATTATCTATGATCCCAGTTATTTTCATTAGGGTAATATATAAGTATAGACAGTGGGATGGGTAAGGTCAGTCTATAACCAAATGAGATAGGTTATTTCCAGCACAACTATAAACTTATGAACAAATTTTAGAACAAAAATGGGAGAATCACAAAATGCTGAATTTCTCATAAGAGTGAATCACAAAGCATCAAATACTTCTCTACCACTAAAAAATGCCCTAGATCAGTAAACCCCAGCTATGAAACCAAGATCAAGTGTTGTCTTGGTAGTGATACAGTTAGGGAAAGAGTTTTTAGTAACGTAATGTGTAGGAATGGGGTCAGGGGGCAGGGTCCTGCACCACCTTAGTAATGAGTATAATTCTGATGTTAATACTGCCCTTTCCCGCAACCCTAACCCTACACCTTACCTTCATAAAACACTTCCCATAACACTGCCACTGCACATGACACACTGGGCCACACAAACTTTCACAAACACACACAAAAACAATATATTCCCTAACCTAACCATGACCCTAACCCTAAAATACACAAACTTGCACACAAACATACAACACCTATCCTTCACTTATCCCCAACCCTATCCCTGACTTCCCTAACTCACATACACATGCACATTCTCACCCCTCCAACCCCACTTGTCTCAAAATAATACATCAACAACATTTCCTCCTCTTGGCTAGCCATACCACCGACATTAATCCATGCCCCCTGCATTTGTCGAAGAAGTGTTATTCAACAAAATGATATATATATATATATATATATATATATATATATATATATGTATATATACACACACACACACACACACACACACATATATATATATATATATATATATATATATATATATATATATATATCTATAGATATCAATGGAAGGTGATGTGGTCATCAAAACTGATACTCACCACAATGGGTTCTGCCACTTTTCGAATTAATTAAAAAGCAATGCAAAGTTAAAATGTTGTGTGATTTCTTGATAAGCTTTTTTTATCACTGGATGACTACATGGTTAGCATATAAAAGTTTAGGAGTTTGCACCCCCCCTACTGGGTTGTTTTTAATATTTTTTTGTTTACTTCTTCATTTAGTCTTTCACTGGTTGTAAGCTAATATTTATTTTATGATTATTTTTTCAGCCTTTGCTTAATTCCATGTATTTGAATTTCTTTCTTGATAAATTATGGTTAAATTACTTTTGGTACAAACTGGTTAGTTTTGATTGTTGTTGTTCTATTCTGGTTCACTGGAAAGAAATTTCTAGTTTTGATACAGAACCTATGGGTGTGTGTGAGTTTTTGTGTGTATGTGTGTCTGTTTATCTATGTGTATATATTATATATACAAGTATGCGGAAGTGAATTCAGATGAATTTCCCTTTAGTTGACATTTGTTTAATCAACAAAATGTAGTCGACTGCACAGATAGTCAACAGTTGTGTGAGATCGACAATCCTTGGGTAGGGGAATATTCCCTTCCCTGGGGATTGTACAGAAGATTGCCTTTCCTGGGGACTGTGTGATCTTGGAGTTTATATAATTATCAGGGGGTGTGGGGGGTACAGGCGGGGTTGGTCTCTGCAAAAAACAATGTTTTATTCTGTTTTTTTATGTTGTTTTGCACGCAGCAAGATTTTTATTCGGCACATGCATAATAGTGCGTTGACATTTGCAAAGCTGCCCTTTTGTGGTCAGTCTAGTGATCACTGATATTTTGGTCATTTGTTATTTTTCAGTAGACCTATGTATATGATGTATGTAAGATAACTAGTCTGCAAAAGATCAAAGCAAAGATTTTTGACAAAAATTGATTAGCTCTCAAAATGCTCACAGCCCAACACACATCCTCCAAAACACAAAAGTGGAGCATGCAAAGTGAGAAATATCATTTTTAAGGGGGGGGGGGGTTTCAAATCTTACTTCATGCCTCCATGTAGGAGGCTGCACCCTCACACCCCCTGTATAAACCAACTCTTGAGATTGCACAATAGTGGAGAAAAGGTATATTTTACATCTCTCTGCTATTAGAGTGATCTTGCATCAGCAACTTAGATCATCTGATATGTTGCCAAACAAAGTAAACAGAACAGCTATCGAACAAACACAAAATGATAAACCCATATATTGTATATAACAGCGGTCTCCAACCTTTTTTGAACCAAGGACCGGTTTCATGTAAGTCAATTTTCCATAGACAGTCCATCGTGCACATAACAAAACATAACAAAGTGCACATCATTTATTTATTTATTTGACATTTATTTACCAGGGAGGTCCGACTGGACTAGAAGTCCATTCTCAGCCGAAACCCAGGGAGAAAAGCTCCAAAGTACAATAAAAACACAACTGGACAATAATTGCCAAAAAAAGTGTACATTCTGCTTAACAGCATAACATTGATCTGCTGTTGTCAAGAGGTACATAAACCTAATGGCAACCTAATTGACTTTCCAAGTTTATAAGAGCAGTATTTAAAATCAGTCCCTATTATTTGGCTCTGTCCAGATTTATTGTGCAAGAGGCTGAGTGGTATGGTCAAGAGGTACTTAACCTAATGGCAACCTCATTGATTTTCTAAGTTTATAAAAGCAATATTTAAAATCTGTCCCTATTATTTTTGGCTCTGTCCAGATTTATTGTGCGAGAGGTTGAGTGGTATGGTTGAGAGGTCCGCAAACTTTATTGCTGCTGCTACTACTGCCAGGGATCACTGTCACTCTCTCTCGCACATACATGCACACACACACACACACACACACACACACACACACACACACACACACACACACACACACACACACACACACACACACACACACATACACACACATACAGACACACACACACACACACACACACACGCACTCACACACGCAGACAGAAACATACAGACACACACACACATACACACAATGTCTCTTCTACTTTCATGCAAGCATTCACTCACACGCAGCCAGAAACTTATATACACCCACAAATGCACACTTTTTTCAGTTTCCTTGACTTTTATTTTACACTGACTAAACAGCAAAAGCGCTGCTTAGCGAGTGTAAAATAACAGCTCAACTGATCTCACTGTTCACTCTCTCTCTAATACATACACAGTCTCTTCTTCTTTTACACACACACACATACATTCTGCTTTGATGCACGCATTCACTCACACATGCAGACAGACACAAACACATTCATATACATACATACACACACACACATTCATTTTTTTCATTTCATTCCATGCCTGGAGGCCTGCTACCAAATGATCCATGGCCCAGTGGTTGGGGATGGCTGGTATATATATATATATATATATATATATATATATATATATATATATATATATATATATAGTGTATGTCTTGATAAAGAGCATATTTATATGTGTGTGTGTGTGTGTGTGTGTGTGTGTGGGGGGGTCTAGTTCTTTTTAATGAATTAACACTTCATTGAATGTTAAAAAAGTGAATCCTGTACTTCGAAAGCACCCATCTCTGAAAATACACTGCATCAAAACTTAAACCAATGAAAAACGTATGCACGAACCAAAATACCGCAACCGATAAACTCACACACAACTATTTCAGTCACACTTCAGCTAGTTTAACTAAAAGTATCCAACCTTAAACAAGAAATACAATATTATAAAATACCCTGCAATATAATAATTAAAATACACACACCATTATAACTTGAACTTCTTCTTCACAATGTCAAAACATGTACAATACCTTCTCACATAATAAACGTACTTGCATTCAACTCTACTATAAAAATTTAAGGAAAATATCCAAACACAGGTTATTAAATAAAAAAAGCAAACACATTTTCAAGTATTTTTGCAGGGGAGCAAGACCCCTGCACCCACACATCCCCTGCAAATTATATATACCAACTCCAAGATCACACTACAGTGAAAAGAAGTGCAGATCTCCTGATCCTTATTGCAGTGCAATCTCAAACTAAAGCTACCAACACTCTTAAAATAATAATTCTGCTCTTTCTACATATTGCAACACCTACCTCATAATCTGGCATACCACAAAACTAGTCAGCAATATGACCAGCTACATAAACAGTAAAGAACGTTTACCTGAACTTCTCCCACAACCAGAACAGCGTTAACTTCATTGATAAAACGTAATCCGGTGAAGTAAGCTTTCGGAAAACTGCACATTCGATAAACTGGATTCTCTTTTCTAATGTTCAGTGAAGTGTTAATTCATTAAAAAGTAGACCCATATATATATATATATATATATATATATATATATATATATATATATATATGTGTGTGTGTGTGTGTGTGTGTATGTATATGTCACAAAAGGAAATATTGCTAGCCCAGCTATTTGGAATTTTGTCAATAAGCATATGTCATTTGTGAATATTAATGTGATTTATATAAAATTGTAACAAAAGGAGATACTGCCACCCCAGCTATCTGGAATTTTTAAGTGGTTGTGTGTCATTTGTGAATATCAACATGATTCATATGCCTGTGTTACAAATGCATTAGAGCTTTATGTCATATTGTATAGACGTGTGCTGAAGAGAGATTTTTAAGCACTATGTAGCTGCTTAACAGACAGTCTGAAACACAGAAGATTAATTTGCAAAACTCAGAAGAATGGTTGACGTTAAGTTACTTTATAGCTGGGCCATAAACAAAACTCATCCCAAAATAGTTACTCTGATATTTCACCATCACTCTTCATTCACAAAGACACCACCACTTTCAAGACCAAACTGCATTTTAATATACCTAAAAATCAAACAATTATACATCTCATATGCATACTCCATACTTAACTAGATTTCATCCACAATCTTAACCACTATCTTCAATTTATTGTGCCAAAGTGGAGATATTCTTCCAAACCCTGGACCCTCTCCCACCTAACATATTAACAACTCTACATCACTCTTAGTGAAAACACCAAAAGACCCTTGCATCATGACATTAAACATCCGTAGTATTTGGAACAAAGTAGTAGACTTCCATGCATGGCTTACACAGTATACACCTGATATAGTTGCTCTAACAGAAACCTGGCTCAAACCCCAGATATCTGACTCAGAAATACTTCCCCCTGGATATCAAATATTATGAAAAGATAGACTTCATAAGAAAGGGGGAGGCCTGGCATTAATATATCGTAACCACTTAAACATAGTACCCCAAAAATCATTCCCACTTTCAATAATATGGAAATCCTATCAGCATCACTATTTTTCAAAAAACATAAACAAATATCTATTGCCACCATCTATATTCCTCCATGTTTCAATATCCAAACACTGGAAGACTTCCTATCATGGTCTAACCATTACATCTGAAATGAAACCATCATCCTCGGTGACACTAATATAAATTGGCTTAAACTAACACAAAGCAACTCCACAAACTCCATCAATAAGTTCAAATTTACACAAATTATACAAACCCCAACACACACAACAATCACCCGGAATCCACCTTAGACTGGATATTAGTATCCCACCCACAGTACTACCCCAATCCCAATACCCTTCCTAACACCCTAAGTGACCACTTACCAGCCCTGATACTCAGACTATCAACCTCCACTCCAAGCATTCTTTCATACAAATATACCAGAAATTTAGCCAGTTTTAGCCAGTCTCACTTTTGCAAACTATTACAAACACTAAACTGGAACTCATTTAAATATCTTCCCTTCAATGAAGTAGTACATTATTTCAATACTGTCTTCCTAGATACCATTAATTCCATAGCCCCCATAAGAAAAAAGAGAGTTAAACATAACCATGCTCCTTGGCTATCTTAATCAACCAAGCAACTACTGATTAATAGAGACCAAGCATGGCACAAATGGAGAAAAGATAAGACCCACCCAACAAAACCACCTTCAAAATACTTAGAAACAAAGCAAAACAGGCCATTAATGAGGACAAAAAGACTTACTTCTCCCATCAAATAAACACCCACAGTAATAATCCCAGACTTTTCTGGAAATCTGTCAACTCATTACTAAATCCTGGCAGAACCCAAAACCCATATCCAATTCCAGACAAAAGCCCAGTTAAAATCAGTGAAATATTTAATAAAAACTTTATTGATATTATCCTTACATTAGTAAATGCAGGCAATAATCCCAACCCTCATTAAACCATCCATCATACCTCAAAGCAATATCAGCTCCATACCATCTTTTAACTTCCAACCTGTAGCATCCTCTCAAATACAAACATTAATTGGCAAATTGAAACCAGGCTACTTATCCACTGATAATCTCCCCCCAGAATACCTCAAAAGTAGTGCTAAGGCAATATGTTTCCCAGTAAGTATCCTTATAAACTGATCACTTGCAGAACACACAGTACCCGAGCTCTGGAAAAAATCAGTAATCACCCCACTTCATAAAGGTGGAAACCCTCATGACCTATCTAATTTTAGACCCATTTCCATACTGTCCCCTCTATCTAAAATAATGGAAAAATGCATCCACAAACAACTGGTTGAATACCTAACCAACAACAACCTACTATCCCCTTCGCAACATGATTTTTGACCATCCCACAGTACCATTACTGCCCTAGTCTCCTTCACATATTACATCTATAATGCCCTAGATAGTAACCTACTTACATCAGTCCTGTTGTTGGATCTCTCAAAAACATTCGACACAGTCTCCCACATCAAACCTATCCAGCAACTCCACTCACTAGGATGCTCTGTTCACTAGTTACTTGGAAAATCGACAGCAATCCGTAAAATGGCTAAATAACCTCTCTAGCTTTCTCTCAAATAACATAGAAGTGCCCCAGGAGTCAGTCTTGGGACCCCTACTATTCAACATTTTTATAAATGAAATAAATAAAGTTCCCACTGACTGTACTACCATACAATATGCAGACGATTCAACTATAATCTTTACCTCCAATAACTTCTCTGACCTCCAAAGGTTAACACAAAAGGCCTTCACATCCATTGGCTAAACCAATCACAGCTATTACTTAACCCTAATAAATCTAAACTACTCATGTTTGCATCTAAACCTGTTCCCACAGACTTTACTATATTCTCCATAAACAAAACCCCAGTAGATTTAATAAATCAGGCCAAATTGCTAGGAATTACTATTGACAGCAAACTTAGCTTTGACTTGCATATTAATAATGCAATAAAAAAGACTCACTTCACATTAGGTAAACTTTATAGAAACAAACAATACTTAGATAAATTCATCTGAATAAAGCTTTCAAAATGTATTCTCCTTCCATCCTTACTCTATAGGTCTCCTATCTTCACCAATCTCCACAACTCTTTGCAACACAAACTACAGTCCTATTATTATAAGATTGCAAAATTCGTATCAGCCCAACCAAATCGCACCCACCATTGCCAGGCAACTAAAGAACTAAACTGGCTAGAATTTGGACATTATCTACATTACACACAACTTACCTTTGCCCATAAACTCATTTATAAAACCGAGTGTTGCCCTTCCCTGAAAAATATCATTGAACTTTACATCCCATCCCAAAATCTACGCTCTAACAGCAAACATCTACTTAATGTATCAAAACCTAGTAAAAGACCAGGTGGCTGCCTCTATTCCTATTCCATAACTAAGCTGTGGAATACCCTCCCATCATCAGTTACAGAATTAGACATCATAGTCTCCTTTAAAAGAAAGCTAAAACAACATCTCACTGATAACCCCAGCTGCACATGCAACACATATCCGCAGCCTCCTTAATCTAGCAAAACTGTTTCACGTAGCAAATATACTTATGTATATGTTATGCTGTTACACCATACAAGTTATCCCTAATCTTTAGTATCATAGTCCACACATCAATACAACCATCTTAACACATTTTTTCTACTCTGTCACTTTATACTTTTAATGCTACCATTAAATATATGCCACCTATAATTTAATTATTCCCACTAACTAGCTGTAAGATTCTAAGTATATCTGGCTTACCTTTAAGTTTAAATCTCTAATTCTATCTTTCCCTTTTCCTACTCCCCCCTCAAAAAAAATTGAGCTGTATTGTTAAATATTTCTAACTGTATAATTTTCCTACATGCTAATGTTCCATTGTTACTGTATTGTGCCTTTTTACAACATATTTGCTGTTTAGATATTTTTCTGTATTATTTCACTTGCTTTGAAGTTATAATTTTGTTTCCTTACAAATTCATGTAATGATTTTCATGTAACTTGGAGCTTTTCTCTCCAGGCCTCCACTGAAAATGGGTCTCAAGCCCAGTGGACTTTCCCAGTCAACAAATGTCAACAATAAACAATAAATCTTTCAGTTTCAGTCAAAAGGAGACAAAGTGTCTATACTAGGGGACTCTCTGTATTACCTTGAAAGAAAGATAATTACTAGGCTTGAGATGTAGAAGTGTTTTATTGTTTTAGGACTTCCAGGATCTGCAAACATCTGAGGAAAAGCCTTTGTTTATGTATTTTCACAGGTAGATGCTAAATGCTACTTCATTGGTTGTTTTTGAGCCTGGGAACTGAAGTCAGATGACAAGAAGTGATGTCATGCTGCAAGAATCCCAGCAGCAATATTTGAGATATTAATTTAACAACCTTCTGTGAGAGAGAGAGAGAGAGACTGTGCATTCTGTATTTGCCTTTAACCTGGCAGCATCAGCTGGGAAAACCCACTCATCACACTTTTCTTGCTATGTAAGTAAGTTAACTAGGGTACAGTAATTTCTCTTATATACAGTTAGGAATATAGTGAAGTATAGCACATGCATCACATAACAATGACGTCATTTCTTAATCCACATTGCCTCCTTCCTAATCAACCTATTATTAACATAATACAAGATTATATTGCCTTAGACTTATAGACTTGTAGCCTATTAGGACTGTTAAACTCAGCATTGCTATAGCACATGTCTCTATTTCTAATATTGTCTGTTTTTTTGTCTGTTTTCTGTTATTATTGCCTCTAATTGTGGAGCTTTTCTCTTCAGGCCTCCACTGAAAATGGACCCAGTCCAGTTGGATTATCCCGGTTAACAAATGTAAAATAAAATAAATAAAATAATAAAATATATGTTTTCTTTATTTATTTGTGACTGTCCTGCAATGGTGTTTTAAATATTTCCTGTGATTTTGAACTCTGAAGTTACTGTGATGATTTACTGAGTATTTTCTTGTTCTTTTATTATTTATTATTAAATATATTTAAACCTTTCAATTGTGGCTGATCTGTCTAGAGATATTTAAGTACTTCCATATCTATTTGGTGACACTGTGCTGGCCACTTCTAATAGCCTTGCTCTTGGTCAAACTACCATTTGGATTAATAGTAACATTACACAGTAGAATTGGCCACCCTTTGCTAAGGGCCTTAAAGTAGCTGATAAGGAGTGACTGGTGGCAGACGAAACTACCTTATAGTCTGGGTAGAAGGGGGCATAGCTAGTAAATCTGTGCCAGCCTTTCCCAGGTGTGTGTGTGTGTGTGTGTGTGTGTGTGTGTGTGTGTTTGTGTATAATTCAAACCTCTAAGTGTGTGTGTGTCAGCTACTTGGGCAGGGATATGAAGCACTGATTGGACAGACAGGGTGCTGGAGGTCTCGGCTTGGTCACTCAGCTGAGATCTCAACTTTATGGCTGTGCCAGTGGGGACTCTTACTGGGGATCTGGAGAAAGAGGGAGAAAGCAGCCCCAGACTGATTTTGGTCTCTGTGTGCTCTTAAGGGAAATTGCACTTTACTGTGTGTGTACTTGTCAGCCTCCCAGTCTGTACATCCCCCTCTTTTGCCAGTAGTGAGGATTGAGGCTTCTTGAGTACTGGGTCAGTGTTGGAGCGTCACAGTATATAATATGTAAATTCTTCATTGAGCTTGCTTCTTTCAAAAACCTAGCATCAGCATGTTTGCTTGTGATGACTTCCTCAATGAAAAGCAATTTGCTCCGATCACACAACAAAAAAAAACATCCACAAGTGAGCATAAAAGGTCCCAATAAGTCAAGTCATTTGCAGCTGATTATACCATAGAGCAAATAGACATCCAGTTTTCTCTAGTTAGATGACATGTAAGAGCACTCAGGATGCTGCAGCTATTAAAATATATCTTCAGTTTCATGGTGAAGCTGCAGCTTCCTTCCCTGTCAGCAAAATTTTAAGATATGGGGGAAAATAAATGTAATCATCTTTCCTGTGCACTCTTTCTCATTTCTTTTTTTTTTCAATAATAAATCTTTATTCTTTTCCAATTATTAATACGATACTACAACATATGTACATTATATACATGAATGCTTCCAACAGTTGCATAAGATCATTATACATTAAGATAAAATTCTGTCCTTAAAAATCTAGTATCAATATAAGGTTTATCTATACTAACCTCCATATTAAGTATGTACTTCCCTGAAAAGTGGATTAGAACATTGCTAACACAATGTTAAAGATTTGCCTAAATTGTTGTATTATTTATATTTTTCTTATGATCTTTAATTAGTAATTTATGTGCTAAAATATGTTTTATCGCTATACTTTTAAAGTTTTCCCATGAAGTCTGTACATTTCCAGATCAATTGTTGATTCACTGTTATTCAGTTTATTTAAAACCTTTGACAGCTCTGAGCACCATCTTTTTAATGGGAGAAGTGAGGAGTTGAATTCATGGGGAATTAATTGGACATAGCTATAGAAATCAGAAGATTGCATGGATATTTGGTAGGATGGAGTTCTAGATGACAGGGCTTATCTTAGAGAATACTCTAATATGTAGTTAAGGTCTAGCTGGATCTGATGTGCTAGAAAATGGAGTTTGAGTTCTTAAACTCTAGTCGGTGATGGAAAAGAGAGGTTGAAGGCTGGACAAAATGTATAACTAAGAATGTTATAAATTGTGGTGACAAACATGTAGGTGGCACAGACTATTACCAGCATTGGTTGAATTTAGGAGATTATAACAATGTGTTCATTGGCCAGCAAGTAGTGTAAATCTCTCAAGTTTATATGGGGATTGCTAGGATCATCTAGGGAAAGAGCATATCCTAATTTTGTGAATAAGAAATTCTTGACCATTGCTTTGTTAGAGTCATTTGAGAGACAGAATAGGCCAACCTTCACATCAGTATCCTCGAGATGAGAGCGGTCTTCCAAGAGTTGCAGAAACTTCAGAACTACCTTACTCCAGGGGTGATTTCTGTCCAAATGAAAAATGTGATAGCAGTTTGGTACACCAACAAGCAAGGGGGAACCATGTCATATCCCCTATGCCAGTAAGATATGAGGGTTTGGCAGTGAGTGATGGCTTTGCATTACTTTCTAGTGGCAATGTACATTCCTGTGTTTCTCAGCTCCCTTGTAGACATGCTAGGCATTTCAATCTGAGTACCTCAAGAGCAGTCTTTCAATCCTGTGGTGGTGCAGCAGAACTTCAACCCCTGGGGCCATCCTTGATTCAGTCTTCTTGCTTCCCCATCCAGTAACAGGTGTGGCAAGTTCTTCACTATGATCCTTCCAGATGAAAGATCCCTGAAGAAACACTCTGACTGAGCAATGGCCTTCTGGGCTACTATTTCCTTATCCTTCTTTACTCTCTGAATTACAGGTTTTTACAGAAAGTAATGAAATGTTAGGCATCCATGGTCCTCATTGCCACCTTTTGAACCACGCAAGTTTGGCTCCCTTTCTTAGGCCTCATGCTAGGGGCATCCTCCTGGATTTTGAATCCCAAACAGGATCTTTTTTCTCAGCCAACCTGGAAGCCTCAACTGGACTTAGACAACCTCTAACTAACCAGTTGTTTTCTGCAATTTCAATGATGGACAATAATCCATACATTTCTTCTAATATAGTTATGATTGTTACTGCCTCTCTGAAAGATTCCACATGCAGGTTGTATCCCATGAAGTGGAAACACTTCATTATCTAGGTATCTTCCCAAGACATTCACTGCTTTTCTGCTTCTGTCCTGAATGTTCTCTGCCTATTGGCCACCATGTTTGATTCAGGATCCAGCTTCTCTTCTTGGTTAGCATACATTTCTAATTTCCACATTGGTTAAGAAGTACAGTCATTGGCTTTGCATAAACTTTGCAAAGCCTTCATCAAAGGAGTTTTTCTTCTCAGGTCTCCAGTTAAAGAACAGGTCCCACCATGGGACCTCAGTTTCATCCTGACATCCTTGACAAGACTTCCATTTGTACTAACAGCAAATTTGAAGTTTCACTCTTGGAAAGCTATTTCTATTAGCCATCACTTCTGTGAGAAGAGTCTCAGAACTTCAATCCCTCTCTTCAATGGTACCTCATGGAGTCTTTCACAAGGACAGGGTATCTGTAAAAATCCTTTCTTTCTCCCCAAAGTGGCTTCCAAGGCAAATGTGAATCAGCCAATTCCCTTACCAGTACTTTTCCAAAATCATGCCAATAAAGGGGAATATATCTTGCATACTTTGGATGTCCATAGGCAGCTGAGGTTTTACCTTCATGGAAACATATAATTCAGGATAGACTCCCAACTCTGCTTCCTTCTCAGTTAACAAACTGAGATGTCATTTGTCTAAAGTCAGTATTTCAGGGTGGCTTTCAGATTACATTTATTATATATACTCAGGTCATAATCACTATTTACCATGCAAACCTCAGGCTCATTCCACCAAGTATGTCGCTACTTCCACAGCCTTCTTCAAGAGTTCCTCAACTGATGAAATTTGTGCAGTAGCAACTTGGACTAAATTGCATACTTTTTATTAAACACTACAAACTGGATGCTATTTCTAGGGCTAGAGATTCCTTTGGAGCCATGGTGCCACCCAAGAGTTTCTGATAGCTTGGGATTCTGACCCATAAGTTAGACTGGATGGACTGAATGGATGAATAGGATACAGTTGTTATGTACTTACCATAATGCTAGATTGTTTCATTCACATCTGTCTGATATGACAAATTTGCCCTGTCCCCCTTCCTTACCGTCACTGTAGGACATGAAGTATATTTTTATTCCTTACCATTGTTTACCTAAGACTATTGTTCCTTTAGCATTATACTTGATCTGAGGTAATTTTGCACTCCAGGACATAATGCAAAAGAATTCTTAAAGGGGCTTGAAGCAAGAGCACTAGTTTTACCCGGGCAGATCCCACAAGTGTCTTGAAGCCCCATAAGTTCTATCAGACAGACGTGAATAAAAAGATCCAGCATTATGGTAAGTACATAACTACCCTATTTTGGTCACAGCATAAGTGTCAGTAGAATCAGACCAGATGCAAGCAAGGTCAGAGCTGTAGCCAAACTAAAGAACCCATCTTATGTGACTGAGTTAAGACAAGAGCTTAAAATGACTAACTTCTTGGGCAAATTTTGCCATATTTGTCTAAAGTGCTACATGCATTGACAGACCTGTTAAAGAAATACATACCCTGGTTAACAGGAGCAGCTGAAGCCCAAGTTTTTAACTGAGTAAAAGAAATGCTTACAACAGTTCCAGCGTTAGCATACTATGAAGCGGCCAAACCAACAATTGTGAGTGCTGATCCAGGAAGCAATGGGCTAGGTGCAGCATTATTTCAAATGGCTGAACAAATGTTATACCTATTACTCCTGAATGTCAAATGATGCTGAACACAGATATTTGCAGATTGAGAGAGTGTATTGCAAGTGTGTGGGCATGTGAAAGATTCTCCAGGTACCTATTGGGGTTATAGAATTTCCACCTTAAGACTGAACACAAGCCAATGGTTCCACTGATTAGTTCTTATGAGTTAGACAAACTGTCATCCAGATGTCAAAAATCAGTAGCTTAGCTAGGGTAAGTTGAAGGGGGCAGTTGCCCTGGGTAAAAAGTAGTGGGCATGATCGGCAGATGCCAATTGTTCTTAAGTGCAATGCATTACTGGCATTCAGAAGTTAATGTTGCTATTGTATTTGTGGTTAGAACTGAAGTGCTTAGTGCTCCATGTCTGGCAAATATAGCAAGCAGTTTGCTACAGCTTAAAAAGAAAGAGTTTTTTGTTAGAACTGAAGTGCTTAGGTGTCTCCATGTGTGGAATAAACTTAGAGAATGCTTGTTATAACCCCTTGATTTTGGGGGTGTGGAGGACCATTTTTTATTTTGCTCCTCAGTTTAGAGTTGAGGGGGGTGCCAGATGCCAAGGGGATGGCAATAGCTAGCTACACCTCTGTCAAAAACTACTCATGAGTGTGAGATAGTTCAATGCCAGAACAATCCATGTGTCTGGATTAACTCTAGTAGAAATCCTATATGTGACCAGCTGCTGTCAGATAGCAAAGGAGATGTTGCCACCTAGTGCAGAGGATAATGACAGCAACAGATAAATAGTGTGGTGCATGTGATAAATACTTTGAGGTATAGAGTGTAATACTACATGGATAGGGGTTCTAATCTTAGAACATCCAACTAACTCAGTGTGTGTATATAAATATGTCCCCTGACAGCACTAGAGACATGACCTTGTGGCTTATTTCTGTGCATTGTTTAGTAAGGAAATGCTCACCCAGACTCTGCTACAGTTTGCTGTGAGGGAAAAGTTAGTTTGCTTTTTATTTGTTGTATTTTGTATCACTTTATTGCTTTTTGCTATTTTGTATACTGTGATTTCTTTTCTTTACACTGTGTTTTACTTGTATTCTGCTTTTAACTGGATATTAAAACTTGAACAGAGACCACAGCTCTGTCTCATGTGAGTCAGACAGAAATTTTTCCCACCCTCCAACCTGGTTACTGTTGTGTTCTTAAACACCACTGTCTTTCTAGTTGCCTGCCCCTTATGTTAATTTTACCATAAGTATGGTAAGGTATATAGAGGAATGATGAGGATGCAGGGAGTAGGTGGTGAAAGGTGGATGAGTTTAAAGTACTGAAATCACAGTTCAGTGTAATGATGATGTGTGGAAGATAGGTGAAGAAAGAGAGTACAAGCAGGATGGGTGGGTGGAGAAGAGTGTCAGGAGTGATTTTTGACAGATGGTACCAGTAAGAAGTGAAGGGGGGTCTACACAAGAGGGTAGTGAGACCAGCTATGTTATAATGGGTTTGAGACAGTGGCACTGACAAAAAGTCAGGAGTCAGACCTTGATGTGGCAGTTGAAGAAGTTAAGAAGATTTGTGATGGGTGATGGAGATGGACCAGGATTACGAATAGGATATATTAGAGGGTCCCTTAGGGGGAGAGGTTTGGAGACAAAGCCAGAAGCAAGATTACATTGTGGTGGACTTGTACTGAGAGGGATGCAGAGTATATTGGGAAATATGCTAAAGAAGAAGCTGCAGAGGAAAGGAAAAGGTAAGAGGAAGGCCTAAGATAATTAGATGTGGGTTGAGAGGATATGCAGGTGGTTGGTGTGGTGTGGAAGAAACAGTTGATCTGCTGTGGCGACCCCTAACGGGAGCAGCCGAAAGAAGAAGATCTCATTTCCTCTCTGCTTTTACTGGCTGGTGTGAGTAAGCACAAAATTATCATTTTGTGAAATCACTCCTCTTCAACTATTTAAATTTATTGGTCATCCTACTGTATTCCATAGTACGAGAATACAAAAGTGACCGCCCCTTTTCAATCTGTCTTGCTGTTTTAAAAATAGTAACTCTCTACTAAAACTTAACTTTTTAGACAGATAAAACTTAAGTTATTTATTTTCACATCTAATTCCTCAAGTGCACACTGCAATGTTTAGGATAAACTATTTTTTTTTTCATCTTACCTTTAAGCATCTATTGCAAGACCACCAGTTATTTGGAGAGCGCGCATTCTGCCTCTCAGTAGTCATCTTGGGATTAGTGCTTCTGTTTTCTCCTGGTGAGAGAAGGAGTGCAGTTACATTATTTCCTGGAGACTGCTGATCACCAGAAAGCTTAATAACTGCTTTATAGGTGACAGCTTGGAATCTGTGCTTATATCCTGATCATGGTGAGAGTAGGAGCAGTGTGCATTGATTCCTGACTCTCTCTGGTTGGAGAGTGAGTGTCTGTGCTTAACGTACCTGATTGGTCTGGTTGCTATTTGAGGCATCTACCAGAAAAAGGCTACAAGCCTGCAGACCCTTGCATCATCTGGGACAAGACTGTGGGCCACCAAACAGGTCATGGCCTGCTTCTTTTCTTGGGATTGGTGCTAACATTTTGCTTCTGGTGAGAGACGAAGCAAAGGAGTATTGTATCCCAACAGAGGGAAGCTGTACTGAGACCAGCATTAGTAGTAGCCATTCATGCGACTCCCCTCTTTTCATCATTCTTGACAAGCTAATTCTTTATTTTTCAGTAAGTACTGTTTGATTTCTTTCTAACTTCAGAATATCTCCCTAAATACTTCATCTTTAAATTTTCATGGTCTATGTATTAGTTTCCCCTCAAGTGTTTGGCAGTGCTCTATACAGACTCAGACACCTTGAGTGACATTTGTCCTGTAAAAGGAATATATAAGGAAACAGCTCCAGTAGTTAGTAATAATGACCATCCCTCCTGGCATGTCTAAAGGTCAGTTCCCTGTGCTTTCTCCTATTAACCTGGTGAACTTGGGCATTCTGAGGCAGGGTGGAAACTGCCTCATGTACACAGACAACCCTCTCCTCATGCCCCCAACACTCAGACTTGTGAGAGATGCACTTATATATCCAAATTTGAAGCCATGCACTATCAAGCCAAGACTGGAATAGCTGGTCAAGAGGAGAAGGTCAACACCTGCACCACACCACATGCAACACATAATCCTCCAGTCCTCCAGAATACTCACCATTACAGCTCTCACATAAAAACAAAAACTACGCACCCACCTTCGCGGAGGATCTCAATAGAAATCAACCCAAACAGCAGAGACCTCCAAGGCAGAAATGCACTCAACCACCACAACACAGCACAAACCACAAGACACATAGCTCACCTACACAGTGTGCCCCTTACCTAAGCCCCTAAGGCAAAACAGTTTGCCCAATACACTAATCATAGGTGACTTGTTAGTGAGGCACACTGATGTCCCACTCACTAGGTTGAATAAGGAGAAGGTAACAGTCAGGTGTCTATCAGGTGCCAGAATCCGACACATAACACATGCACTGAGGTCACTCCACAACAAGTACAGGTATGACTCTGTCACTGTCCATGTGGGTGTGAATGACCTGAGAAGCACCTCCCAGGACTACATGAAAAGAGACACGGAGGAGCTCTTGGATTATGTGACCCAGGCAGGTATGACCCTAGCCCTGAGAAGCATCCTACCATCATGCAGAATGATACCACAGTACAAGCAGAAAATGATTGACTTCAACAATTAGCTACGTTTCTGGTGTCATTCTAAGGGGATTCAGTATCTGTCTGCTTGGGATGACATGATTGACAGACCTCGATGCTTTGCCAGAGATGGCCTGCATCTGTCACCCCTGGGTTTTCAGATACTGGCCAAGGCTCTTGGCACACCATAGTGCCTTTTTAGGCGATGTTACAAAGGCCAAATTACTGCTGTAACAGCTATAAATAAATGCAATCAGAGGGTCATGCTGCTCAATGCTAGAAGTCTAAATCTCAAGATGCACTTGCTCGAAGAACTCCTCAAAATGGAGAACATCAACATTTGTGTTGTAACAGAGACATGGTTTAAAGCAGCAGAAAGCACCCCTGCACTACCAGGCTATTATAACTTATTCCACACCTTTGCGGCCCCAGAACATGGACAGAAGCTCCAAAGATGGTGGTGTCTCCATATTCATAAAGGATATGCACACCTCCAGACTAGTAGCCCAGCATAACACATCTGAGATACTTCAGGTACAACTAACATTGGGTAAGATGACGATTCAGGTCATAGCCTGCTATAGGTTTCCAACCGTATCCCAAGACTCTCACTCCATGTTCCTAAGCACCCTGGAAGCTACTAGGGTCCACCCCAACACTCTCATACTAGGTTACCTCAACTACCCCTCCATCAACTGGGAAAACTACTCATGCACCAATACACCAGCCCAACACTTCCTGGAATTCATCAGTTCCAATGTCCTGGACCAGTTCATTCTTACCCCCACTAGAGAAAGCAACATCCTTGACCTGGTTATTACTAACATGGACAACCATTGCTCTACACCAATAGTCAATTCCTCCCTGTTTAGATCCGACCATAAACTAATCACCATGGAAATCCACATCTCACCCACAACCCCCCGCAAAGGTAACCACCATGAAAAACTTCTCCAAAGCTGACTTTGGGCTCCTAAAAATAGAGGTGGCTAACTTCACACCACCCATGTCAATGGAAAATAGATGCATGACTGCTGAATCATACACCAATTCACTGTATGAACACATACATAAATGCATGGAACTAGCCATAACAAACAGAACCAAGATGCTCTCCTCCAAAAAAAGGAAGGCAATCTGGTGGTCCCCTGCCATTAATAAACTCTACAACAGAAGGAAGAAACTGGTGCAGAAAAAGGTGAAGTCCCAAAACTGGAAAATTTTCCTTATTAGCGTCAACAAAAAGTTGATATCCCTCATCAAAACCTCTAAAGCCAGCTATGAAGGCAGAATTGTGGCAGACACTAAAAACAACCACAAAGCCTTCTATAGATATATCAAGAATCTCCATGGCAATACCCAGGTTTGCTCTGAGTTACTGCACAATGGTACCTCCTATACTGAGCCAACAGATATTGTCAACATACTGGCTGACAGATTCAGTGCCAACTTTACCCCCCCAATGGACCAAGAACAATACCGGAGGAATGCCTGGCACCCAGCATTACTGCAGCGCAGGTTAAAGCTGCATTGTCTAAAGCCAAGAATACAGCTTCCATGAGACCCAACAATATCCTTGGATTTGTTCTACATGAACTACAAGGTGAACTGGCACCTCATCTGTGTGCCCTCTTCAGTCACAGCCTCACCTCAGGGTTTGTCCCTACTGAATGGCGCACTGCTACAGTCTCCATAAAGGGAGAGTGACTGGGAATTATCGCTTCATTAGCCTGATGAGTCTGATATGTAAGGCTGTGGAGCACATCATCATGGACCTAATTAACAAGAATATAGGGAATCTCCAAACTCTAGATCCCATGCAATTTGGCTTCGTGAAAGGTAGATCATACCTGCTCAACCTGGTTGACTTCTTTGAGTCAATCACCAGAGCTGTGGATGAGGACAAGGCAGTTCATGCAGCCTACCTCAATCTGGCCAAGGCCTTTGATACCATTCCCCACTTAAAAATTATTGATAAACTCACCAAACTAGGCATCAACCTCTGTCTCAATGGATGGGTTGCAAACTGGCTCACAAATAGAACCCACAGTGTGAAAGTAGTGGACTCCAATTCAGACTGCCAACCATTCACGAGTGGAGTCCCACAGGGATTAGTCCTGGGTCCTCTCCTGCTTGGCATATACTTCTCAGAAGTCCAGGCCAACACGGAGGGACTCTGGCTGTCCTAGTTCACAGACGACTGTAAGCTGGGAGCCATTATTAAGTCCCCAAGTTATGTAGACATCCTCCACCTCACTGAGACCAATGCCTGGTGTCGAATCCATGGCCATAAGCTCAATACCAAAAAATGCATCATCATCCCCTTTGGGAAAAACTCAGTTCCCACTAATTGCCATATCGATGGGAGCCCACTGAACACTGAAGGCGTTATAAGAGATCTGGGGACACAGGTTGACAGTATCCTCTCCTTCGACCACCACATTGCCACTGTGGTCAGAAAGTTCTTCTATGTGGCACATCTCTTTACCAAGGGTTTTGTATCCAGGAAGAAAGAGGTCATCATCTCTCTCTACTCTTACGTCATTAGGCCAGTCATTGAGTATAATGCTCCATTTGGCATGTACCTCACTAGACACATGCAATAGCTGGAAAGGCCACAAAAGTATCTCATGAAGAGAATCCTAGGCCTTAAACACATGTCCTACATGGACAGACTCAAAAAACTCCAGCTATTCTCTGTCTCATCTCATCTACAAGAGGCGATCTCTGCTTAACTTAGAAAGCCATATCTGATTCAGCTCTGTTAGAAATGTTACATCTTAAAGAAATCCCAATCCCTCCGTACCACATGCTCCAGAGACCTCAACCTCATTACCACAATCAACAGAACATGCTGGAGCGACAGGTTCATAACCCAGAAACTGCACACGCTCTGGAATAGATTTCCCATACATATCAAGCAAAGCACCCCATTGGCCCTCTTCAAGAGAAATCTTGATGAGTAGATGGGAAATAGAAAGTTTTCCCTGGGATCACTCCAGTGGCTCTACTTGATAGAGACACTTGGAACTAATGTTGGGCGGCATTATGCCAGGGCACATCTATGGGCTAGGCTTGTAAAGGCTCCAGGGCCATTAGCGTAGTACACACCTATGAACAGTAATATCTACAAAAAGACTTCTTCTTCTTCTTCTTTTGGCTGCTCCCGTTAGGGGTCGCCACAGCAGATCTACTGTTTCCATTTCTTCCTGTCCTCTGCATCTTGCTCTGTCACACCAACCACCTGCATGTCCTCTCTCACCACATCCATAAACCTTATCTTAGGCCTCCCTCTTTTCCTGTTACCTGGCAGCTTCATCCTTAGCATCTTTTTCCCAATATACTCTGCATCCCTCCTCAGCACATGTCCAAACCAACGTAATCTTGCCTCTCTGGCTTTGTCTCTAAAACTTCCAACCTGGGCTGACCCTCTAATATATTTATTCTTAATCCTGTCTATCCTCGTCACACCCAGTGCAAATCTTAACATCTTCAACTCTGCCACGTCAAGCTCTGACTCCTGCCTTTTTGTCAATGCCACTGTCTCCAACCCATATAACATAGCTGGTCTCACTACCCTCTTGTAGACCTTCCCTTTCACTCTTACTGGTACTCGTCTGTCACAAATTACTCCTGACACTCTTCTCCACCCACTCCATCCTGCCTGTACTCTCTTCTTCACCTCTCTTTCACACTCACCATTACTGTGAACTGCTGATCCCAAGTACTTAAACTCATCCACCTTCATCATCTCTACTCCCTGCATCCTCACCATTCCTCTATCCTTCCTCTCATTCACACACATATATTCTGTCTTAGTCCTGCTGACCTTCATTCCTCTTCTCTCTAGAGCATATCTCCACCTCTCCAGGGTCTCCTCCACCTGTTCCCTACTCTCACTACAGATCACAATGTCATCTGCAAACATCATAGTCCACGGGGAATCCTGTCTGAAATCGTCTGTCAACCTGTCCATCACCATTGCAAATAAGAAAGGGCTCAGAGCTGATCCTTGATGTAATCCCACCTCCACCTTAAATGCATCCATCACTCCCACCGCAGACCTCACCGCTGTCACACTACCCTCATACATATCCTGTACCACTCTTACATACTTCTCTGACACTCCCGACTTCTTCATACAATACTACAACTCCTCTCTAGGCAACCTGTCATATGCTTTCTCTAAATCCAGAAAGACACAATGCAACTCCTTCTAACCTTCTCTGTACTTCTCCATTAACACTCTCAGAGAAAATATTGCATCTGTAGTGCTCTTTCCTGGCATGAAACCATACTGCTGATCACTAATTTTCACCCCCCTTCTTAACCTAGCTTCCACTACTCTTTCCCATAACTTCATGCTGTGACTGATCAGTTTAATCCCTCTGTAGTTACTACAGCTTTGCACATCACCCTTATTCTTAAAAATTGGTACCAAAACAGTTTTTCTCCATTCCTCAGGCATCCTCTCACTTTCCAAGATTTCATTAAACAATCTAGTTAAAAACTCCACTGCCATTTCACCTAAACACATCCATGCTTCCACAGGTATGTCATCTGGACCAACAGCCTTTCTGTTCTTCATCCTCTTCATAGCTATCCTTACTTCCTCCTTGCTAACCCACTACACTTCATGATTCACTATCCACACATCATCCAACCTTCTCTCCCTCTCATTCTCTTCATTCATCAGCCCCTCAAAGTACTCTTTCCATCTGCTCAACATACTCTCCTTGCTTCTGAGTATGTTTCCCTCATTATCCTTTATCACCCTTACCTGCTCCAATTGGTACAGGTCCTTTTCTCCCTCCTTAATGTCCAACCTTTTATACAACTCTTCATATGCCTTATCCTTAGCCTTTGCCACCTCTCTCTTTGCCATGCACTTCATCTCCTTATATTCTTGTCTACTTTCTTCATCTCTTTGACAATCCCACTTCTTCTCCTTTGCCAACCTTTTTCTCTGTGTACTCTCCTGTACTTCTTCATTCCACCACCAGGTCTCCTTGTCCTCCTTCCTCTTTCCAGATGTCACAACAAGCACCTTTCTAGTCATCTCACTTACTAGCTCTGCTGTAGTTACCCAGCTATTCGGTAACTCTTCACTGCCACCCAGTGCCTGTCTTAACTCTTCCCTGAACATCACCTCACAATTACCCTTTTTCAATTTCCACCATTTGATCTTTGGTGCTGCCCTCACACTCATCCTCCTCTTCTTGATCATCAATGTCATCCTACAAACCACCATCCTATGCTGCCTAACTACACTTTCCCCTGCCACCACTTTACAGTCTCCAATCTCCTTCAGACTGGCCCTTCTACATAAGATATAATCCACCTGTGTGTATCTTCCTCCACTCTTGTATGTCACCCTATGCTCCTCCCTCTTGTTAAAATATGTATTCATTACAGCCATGTCCATCCTTTTCGCAAAATCCACTACCATCTGACCTTCTGCATTCCTTTGCTTAACACCATACCTACCCATCACTTCCTCATCCCCTCTGTTCCCTTCACCAACATGCCCATTGAAATCTGCTCCAATCACCAGTCTCTCACCCTTGGGTACAGTCATCACCACTTCATCCAACTCACTCCAAAATTTTTCTTTCTCATCCATCGCACATCCATCTTGTGGAGCATATGCACTAACAACATTCATCATTACACCATCAATTTCCAGCTTCATAAACATCACTCTATCCGACATTCTTTTCACCTCCAAAACACTCTTAGCATACTGTTCCTTCAGGATAATGCCTAAACCATTTCTCCTCCCATCCACACCATGATAAAACAATTTGAAACCACCTCTGATACACCTAGCCTTGCTCCCCTTCCATCTGGTCTCTTGCACACACAATATACCAACCTTCCTTCATTCAATCATATCAGCTAGCACTCTCCCTATACCAGTCATACTGCCAACATTCAAAGTTCCGACCCTCACTATCACAGTCCTAGCCTTTACCTGCCTTCGGGCATGCCTTTTCCCTCTTCTCCTCCTTCGGCCAACAGTAGCCCACTTTCCGCCAGCACCCTTTTGGCCAACAGTTCTGGTGGCGGTTGTTGTTAACCCGGGCCTCAAACAATCCGGTATGTATTTCTGTACTGTTGTCTGCATGTATGATTTGGCAAAATTTTATGCCGGATGCCCTTCCTGACACAACCCTCCCCATTTATCCAGGCTTGGGACTGGCACAAAGAAATGCACTGGCTTGTGCATCCCCAGTGGCTGGGTTAATATCTACAAAAAGACTAAAAAAGTAAAAGCAAGCTACCGAGAATGACCATGAATTACAAACTATTACTGAATATGTTCAAGATGGATGGCCTTCTCTCTGGACACAAATAAAACGTCTTATGTATAAGTACTACACAAACAGAACACAGCTATCAGAACATGATAGTTTATTGCACCAAGACAGAATAGTAGTAACCACATCACAATATTCTGAAGTACTAGACAAATAAGCAAAGGGCAATAAGGTCTCACAAAATGCTATGAGAGAGCCAAAATGTCAGTGTGGTGGCCAAACATTAATCAAGACATTGCAAAGCTTATGTCAATGTACCAATGTATTGTTCATAAACTGTCTGAAATATGAAAGCCATACATACTGACACTGTTACCACAAGTCTTTGATAGCTGCTGACTTTAGTGAGTTTGAAGGCAAAAGCTACTTAATAGCAGTGCAGTACCACTCTCAAGACATTGAAACATATTTACTGACTACAACTAACTAGCAAATAATAGCAATGTTCAAGACAGTGTTTTCAAGATATCTGAATATTGCTGATCTCTGTCTGCATTTTATTTTGAATTGAAGTTTTTCATTTAAGGTTTGGTTGCTTCTATTTTGTACCTTATTCTTGTATTAAATTTGTTTTGTTTTACATTTTCTGTTCTGTTGGAGTTTTAAGAGGTCTTGGCTAGGGTCTATTAGAAAAGTTAGCAAAGAATTCCTTTGCAAACAGTGACTAACATCAGCTAATTAGTGGGAGGAGTTGAGAAATAGCATTCCTCATTTAGCTAGAAATATCTCTATTTAGCTGGAGTGCTTGTTTGGGTTTCTTGCTGTACTCTGCCTGAATATTGCTAATCTCTGTCTGCATTTTATTTTTCCCACCCACTTGCCCAACTCTTGTATTCTTAAACTTGGTGGCTTTTGAGTTGCCCGCCTCTATCAAAAATCTGATTTTGGACACTCCTCCCAATCCCATCTCACTATCTCACTCTGCTGAGTACAAAGAGATCATTTGGGAAGGCCCACCCCTTTAGTTTCTTAACCCTGAATTATTTTCTATTTCCTCCCTTCCCATTTAACTTTAAAAAATTGCACTAGATTAGCTGCGTTCACTGTATTTGTGTTTTGTCCTACTTTATTACTTTATTTTGCTACTTTTTCTTAAAAGTGTTCAATTGTTTTTATTCTGCTGCATTTATTACTGCTTGTTAGTAGCATGATTAAATTGTAACTGTTATTCTAAGCCTCTTAGTTTTGGTTTAAGCACTTAGCCTTCAGGCCAGTTATTTTACATTAAGAAGGTTTTTGGTCTACACTCTTGTGGCAGGAGAGGGTAGCCTCTGCCCTTCTGAGATTGGAGTTGCTTGTTGAAGGCTGATTGCACCTGATTATTTGAACTGTTTCTTTTTTTCTGAAATTGTTGCACTTGTTTGCTGTAGCACAGACTAGATTCAGACCTGCTGAATCTAGTTCTGTTTTTATAACTTGAGCACTAAATCAAGCCTTTTGTTTGAGAGGGTTCTCCTGTACCCTAGTGGCATGAGTGTGCAGTTAGAACTAATCTGATTGAAGGTTGTTGGAACAGGGCTCAGTTGTGAGCATTTATTAGTTAATTTGTTTAAATCAGTTTGCTCTAATTTGCTACACAAGCACCATGTTTGCACAGGTTTGCACTTGTTTTAGCAAAGCTCCACAGGTTTGGCAACCAGCTACTGCTCTGCTGTATTTATTTGATCAATCCAAGCCATCTGCTCATCTCTGCAAAAGTTAAGTAGAATTTTTCACTGTATATTGCACTTTTGAACTGCATTTTTACCATATCACTGCTTATTTGAAGTGTTTTTTCCCTGAAATTGTTGTGCTTTGTTTGTTGTAGCATAGATTAGATTCAGACCTGCTGAATCTAGTTCTGTTTGTATAACTTGTGGACTAAACCAGGTCATCTTTTGTTGGAGAGGGTTCCCATGCTCCCTAATGGCAGGAGTGTGCAGTTAGAACTTATCTGATTTAAGATTGCTGGAACAGGGCTCAGTTTTGAGCTTTTTTATTGGTTAATGTGTTTAAATCAGTTTGCTCTCATTTGCTACATAAGCACCACGTTTGTGCTTGTTTGCACATTGTGCACTGCCGATCAACAGTGGGCACTGCTGGTGGTTAAGACGCAAACACTTGTGCCTGCAGATTTTTTCTTAGTACTCTGCTGCTCCATCAATGAGCTCTTGTGATTGTCCCTTACAGATAGTTGATACATTCAGCAAGCTCCTGTTGTACCAACACAGATCCTACCCTCTAGCTTTTTGTATTTTTTGTCCACTTCTCCTGTCCTCTACTTTACCTAGTCCTTCCTGTCCTCTCCCTGCTTTCTGACCACATTAACTTACCTAGCATTATGGATGGACAATTTCCCACAGTTTCTCCAGACAGCCTGTTCGACATGGGCATCCTGAGGCAATGTAGCAATTACCTCATATACTCTGACAACCCACTTCTTGTAGTCCACACAAATTCGTTATGTGAGACATGCATCTATATCATGAACCTAGAATCCAGGCTGTCTCGCTCACCAGTCAGTTCATCTGATACTAAGCAGGTTGTCAGCATTCACACCTCACCTCCTGCACCTACCAAACCAACAACAAATAAACCTACATACACTTACCAGAAGCTTACCTAAACATCAGGAACCTCCAAAACAAAGCAGCTGCAGAACATAGTGCACATAATGTATCACATACTAGTGTCTTACCAGTGAAGCCCCAAAGGCATAACACAAAAACAAACATTTTAGTCATAGGCGACTCACTTGTGAGACACTCACATGTCTCTTTCACCAGGTTGCATAAGGAAAAACTCACGGTCAGTTGTCTCTCAGGTGCCAGGATCCACCACATCACACACGCACTCAAGTCGCTCAACAGCAGGTACTATTATGACTATGTCATAGTCCATATTGGTGTAAACGACATGAGACATACCTGACTGGACTATATGACAAGAGACATGATTGAGCTCTCTGATTATTTCTCTCAGGCAGGTATGTCCCTAGCCTTAAGCAGCATTTTACCTTTGCCTAGGATGATACCTCAGTACAAACAAAAAATGATTGCCTTCAACAACTGGCTTAGTTTCTGGTGTCATTCAAAGGGGATCCAGTGTCTCTCAGCCCGGGATGACATGGTCGACAGACCTTGATGCTTTGCCAGAGATGATCTTCATCTGTCACCCCTGGGATTTCGGTTACTGGCTAAGGTTCTTGCCACCCACATAGTGCCTTTTTTAGGCAATGTCACAAGAACAAAATTCCTGATGTAAAAATCCCCTCAAAAACAACCTCAAGTTATGCTGTTAAACACTAGATGTCTAAACCAGAAACTGCACTCACTGGAAGCAGTCCTCACTTTGGAAGATGCTGACATTTGTGCAGTCACTGAGACCTGGTTTAAGGCTGCGAAGAGTACCCCAGCTTTACCAGGTTACATTTTCTTCCACATGTTCCGACTACAAACTGAAGGCATGAGAACTAAAGGAGGTGGTGTATCAATATTTAATAAAGATAAATACACCTCTAGATTGGTTAAACAGCACGATTCCCTTAAATTACTTCAGGTGCAATTAATTGTAGGTAAGACCCCTCTTCAGGTCATTGCCAGCTATAGGACCCCCTCCATGAATCAGGACATCTACTCAGCCTACTTGGATCTACTTGAGTCAATCAAGATACAACCAAACACCCTGGTTTTTGGTGACTCTAATTACTCATCCATTGATTGGGTAAATTATATGTGTTCTAACTCACTTGCCCAAAGGTTTCTAGACTTTAACTCCAGTGCCCTGAACCAGCTGGTTGACACACCCACAAGGGGCTCAAGCATCCTGGATCTGGTGCTCACCAACAAGGGGGACTGCTACACCACCCCCAGTGTGTGACCATCCCTGGTGAAATCTGACCACAAATCAGTCTTGCTAGAAGTAACTATAACACAAGACCCCCCCTTAGCAACAACTAGACTAAAAAATTTCTCCAAGACCAATTGCAACCTATTACATGACAACATAAATAGCTTCATAACCCCTCTCTCACTGATGGAACACACACCTATGCTGAGTTATACACCAATGCTTTATATGAGCACCTGTACAGTTGTATTGACTCTGCTGTACCTGATAGAACCAAAGCAAGATCTTCAAGGAAAAACAAACCTGCCTGGTGGACAAATGCCATTAAAAGGCTATACAATAGGAGAAAAAATTGCTAAGAGTAGGAAGGAATGGTCTCAAAATTGAAAAACTCCCTCCTCAGCTTAAACAAGCAAATAAGACTCCTACTTAAGTACTCCAAAGTTAACTACAAATCCAAATTAGCTTTCTTAACTAAGGATAACCACAAAGCATTCATGTGAAGTTGTTCAATCTCGCCATTCATTCTTACACATGGGTGCAGAGCCAATCCATCGGCTCTGAGCTGGCCGCTTTCACAAGCTCAAGATCTTAGAGTAGCTCGAGGCCAAGTCCCTATCCCATGATGCTCTGTCTCACCTCAGATCTAGTTTGCCGCTGCAACAGATCGGAGGTCGATAGAAAGCTCGGGCCAACATTCTTGTTTATTATCATCTTTATATCAAAGATTTTTTTTTTCTCTCGTCAGAGTGTGTTTTTGGGCTAGTTGGCCTTAGTTTTAGTTCAGGCTTTATCCTTGCCTTTCCTTCTGATGAGATTTTCATCCTTTAATAGTGGTTGCTCTTAGGCCTTTTGGCCGTGCTTTAGTTGTTTCTAAACAGTGTGTTTCCCTATCCTTGGTAGTTTGTTGATATAGATACCTTAAAAGTTAGCAAATTGTAGTTGCTGTTAGAGATAGATATATTTATATATCTAGATTTGCTAGTTCTATACATAACGGTAGAGTTTGCTGTGTGTGTGTGCTGTGTTAATAGCTGTTACCTTCTAGTGTGGTTTACATAGGTTTTCTAGATTGCTTTCTGATTGGTGCATAGTTTTTGTTGTTTATATGGCTGATCATCAGGAAAAACAAAAGTCAGGCTTTAAAAAATGCCCTAAGTGTGGGCAGAAAATGGCAATTACTGACTTGCATGTTAATTGTGTTTATTGTTTGGGGCCAGTCCATCTCCAGGAGGATTGCTCCATTTGCCACTCCATTAGCAGCAGGGTGTTGCTGGAGCACAGGAGAAAACTGGTGGACAGAGGTTTGCTGAAACCAGAATTTCAGGAGTCCTTGGATAAGGCTGACCAGGCTTCCAGGTCATTAAAGGGGTCGACGTCCACTAAAGCTTCATCGGAGCCCAAGTCACTGGCTCTGAGCATGGCTGTTAAGGTGCGGTCGTCAGCTACGCAGTCTTCGGAGCCATGCACCGAGCCAGTTTTTCGGAGCCGGTACCCGGTATTGGAGCCGGTCTCGGAAACCTTGAGGTCACCCATTTTGCAATCAGTGGCCTCTTCGATACCTTCGACTCATTCTTCAAGAACCCTCTCCGATGTGGATGTGAACCGAGTGGTGCAGAGACTTCTCGAGAACCCAGCACTGGCCAAATTATTATCGGCTTCAATCCAACTGGTTTCGGAGCCGAAAACCATTGTACCTGCTGTGACTACTCCTCTTCCGAGCCGAGCCGGGTTTTTAGAGCTGGGAGAGGGGGAACTGATGATTGTGGATCCTTCAGAGCTGAGGCCTGTTCCAGTGCTATCGGATTTGTCAACTCGGACTACTTTGGTGCCGTTCGAGGAGTCTGGGAGCCGACACTCTCTGGTCGGCTCCAGAGGGGAGAGTCGAACTGATGTGACCCTTCCTCTTTGAGCTTCGGCATGGATGAGCTGGGTTTCCCTTCCCTCGACTCTATCAACTGGAGGAACCTTGGATTTTGGACACAGTTCCAGATCTACTGACACATTCGTCAGGGGCCCTTCATCCCTCGCTTCATTCCCTCAGACTGACAGCTTAGCTGCTCCAATTCCCAACTTAGCCAGGTCACATGACTTCTCCTTGGAGGTACAGCATATTCTTGTATCTTCTCATAAAGCTTCCACTAGAAAGATGTATGCCAGCAAATGGAAGTGATTTGTTTTTTTGGCCTCCCAGAATAATATTGACCCTTAAGTTTCCCCAATTGCTAGTATTCTGGAATTTCTGACTAAGCATTTTCATGAAAGTGCTGCAGCTGCCACTATAAGAGTTAAATTAGCTGCAATTTTCTAATTTCCACCTTAGATCTGAAGATTCTTACCTAATGTCTCACAGACTATGTAAGGCCTTCTTAAAGGGTATCATTCATCTTAGGCCACCTATCAGACAACCTTTTACTCCCTGGAATGTCACAGATTATCTTTCCTCCCACTGAGCCTGCATCATCCTGCCATTTAAAATTTCTCTCTTGGAAAACAATTTTCTTGGTGGCCATTACCTCAGCATGTAGAGTGTCCGAGCTTCAGGCCCTATCTATAAAATCCCCATATTCGGTGTTTCATCCCGTCAGAGTGTCACTGAGGACTAATCCTTCCTTCCTTCTAAAGTTGTGTTCTGAGACTATCCTGAATCAAACTATTGAACTCCCAACTTTCTTCAGTAACCATTCTAACAAGTTGGAGTATATGTTGCATAAGCTTGATGTTCACAGGCAGTTAAGATTATATTTGGACAGAACAAAGAAATTCAGAAAATCAGAACAACTCTTTGTTTCTCATGCTGACACTAAGAAAGGGCTACCAGTATCCAAAGTTACTCTTTCCAAATGGTTAACTGACTGCATAAAATTTACATATTCTTCAGTGAACCAACCATTAGAGCATGGAGTGAAAGCGCATTCCACTAGGGCTGTTTCTACTTCTTCAGCTTATGAGGCTCAATTGCCTTTGGACACTATATGTGGAGCTGCCACTTGGTCTAAGCCACATACCTTTATCACTCATTACAAAGTAGATAGGGACAGGACTTCCTTTGGTTCCACTGTCCTCAGGAATATACTCCCGTGAGCCACCCAGGATTAGGGTGCTTGGGATGCTACCCATGTCTAAGAATGAACGGCAAGATTGAACAACTTCACATAAAGAAGTTATGTACTTACCATAACGTTCCATGTGAGTTGTTCATCTCACCTTCATTCTTACATTTCCACTCGCCTTCCCCCTCCAGGTTCTCGAAAAACGAGTAAGACTTGTTGTCTGGTGGGTCTTGTTATACGACTTCTTACTCTGGCTAGAGTACCTGTTATGTGTTATATATGTTACATGCTGGGATCAGCAAACTAGATCTGAGGTGAGACAGAGAGTATCATGGGATAGGGACTTGGCCTCGAACTACTCTAAGATCTTGAGCTTGTGAAAGCGCCCGACTTGGAGCCGATGGATCGGCTCTGAACCCATGTGTAAGAATGAAGGCGAGATGAACAACTTACATGGAATGTTATGGTAAGTACATAACTTCTTTTTTAGTTACATCCATAACCTCAAAGGTAAGGCCCAGATTTGCACTGAACTCATAGTTAATGGTACTACATATACAGACCCTGTGAATATAGAAAACCTGCTGGCTGACAGGTTCAGTGAAAACTTCACTCCCCTATCCACCCCCAACATATACCCCTAAGCATCCCTAACACCTGTCCCCCACCTAGTATCTCCAAGCATCCAGTCTTAAACACCTTCTCCATGGCCAAAGATACAGTCTCTTTGAGACCAGACAACTTCTCAGGCTGTATTCTACATGGGTTAAAACAGGGATTAGCATCACCACTGGGCACGCTCTTCAATCACAGACTAAGCACTGGCTTTGTCCCAGCAGAGTGGAAAACTGCTACAGTCAACCCTTTGCACAGAGGGGGTGCATCCACAGACCCTGGGAACTATAGACCCATTAGCCTGACCAGCCTTATCTGCAAGACCATTGAATGAATCATCATGGACCTTATTAACAAAGATATAGGAAATCTCCAAATGCTCAACCCACCCAGTTTGGCTTTGTCAGTGGGAGATCATGTCTGTTAAACTTGGTGGACTTCTTCAAGACAGTCACCAAAGCCCTAGACTAGGGCAGATTTGTGTGTACAGCCTACGTAGACTTAGCCAAGGCCTTTGACACAATCCCTCACTCAAACATCACTAATGAACTCACCCAGTTGGGTATCAACCCATATATTGTCAGGTGGGTTGCAAACTGGCTCACTGATATAACTCATATTGTCAAAATGGGGACTCCATCTCCAGCAGACCTATAACCAGTGGGATTGGTTATGGGACCCTGACAGTTTGGAATCTACTTTTCTAAAGTACAAGCTAGAACTAAAGGACTGTGACTAAAAAATTTTGCTGACAACAGCAACCCCTAGCAATGTCAACATCCTTCAAGAAGGATTTACACAGACTAATGACTGGTGCTAAAGTCATGGTCTTAAACTTAATGCAAAAAAATGCATTATCATCTCCTTCGGCAAGGTGATATTCCTGCAAACTACCACATCAACAGCAATATCCTAAGCACACAGTCAGTGATGAAAGATCTGGACACACAGGTCAACAGCGACCTTAACTTTGATCACCATGTCTATACAGTGGTAAGAAGGGCATTTTATATTGCTCATCTCATAAGTAAGGGCATTGCCTCCAGAAAAATAGAGCTTATAACCCTCCTGTACACTTCCCTCATCAGGCCAGTAATAGAGTGCAACGCTGCCTTTGGTATGTTCCTTTCCAAACACCTGTAGCAATTGGAGAGACCATAAAGGTTCCCTACAAAACAAATCAGGGTCTTCAGGATCTGTCTTATGCAGACAGACTGAAATCATTGTCACTTTACTTTGTATCATACAGACTGCTCAGAGCTGACCTGTGCCTTGCATATATAGCAATCTTTGACCCAGCTTTAATGGAAATGCTGCACATTCACAAGTCAAATAGCACACGTGTCACTCGCTCAAAGAACCTTAACCTGGTATGTGACATCAACAGAACTTGCTAGGGAGATGGATTTGTCTCACAGAGTTTGCCCCACCTTTGGAACAAGATTCTTACTCATGTTAAACAAAGCCCCTCATTGGCCCTATTTAAGCGTAATTTGGACAATTGGCTGGGTAACCAGAAATTCACCCTGGGGGTTCCACTGTGTCCCTCTTGGACAGGGGCAATAGGTGCTGATTTTAGTGTCGGCTTGAACCAGACACCCTTGAGAACATGGGTTGAACTTGGATAGGCTTATAAGGGCCCTGGGGCTGTTAGCCTAGTGACCTCCTATGATCCTATGGCAGACAATTACACACAGTTCGTTTCACCTGAATTCAGCAGTTTGGCAGCAGCTGGGGTATTACTCATACTATATCCAGGTTCTAACTATTCTCAATCAAATGGAACCACAAAGAGTGCAGTCCAAACAGCTAAAAAGATCTGCAGACAACCTGATCCTCTCATAGCTCTCATGTAATACTGAATTGCTCCAGGAGAAAGTCCATCTCAGCTAATGCTTGGAAGACAAATAAAGACTAATATACCAATGTTAGAAGCCAAAATTGAGCCAAAAATATTTTGTACAACTTAGTTAAACAAAATTACCAAAGAACTAAAATTTTGTACAAAATGTTTTATTACAGATACTATTCCAGACAACCACTACCTGTCCTTCAACCAGGTCTACTAATGCACCTAGAGTTAAGAAGAAAGTTAGAGGGGGGAGAGAAAGTGACCACATATGTAGCAGTGTGAAAAACTGATGATCCAAAGTCATACATGGTGAAAACAGAGGATGGTGCCATTGTTATATGCAGTTGGGGCATTTACAAATAGTTCCTGATGAGCCTCAAGCTGAATGCCCTTTTCCTAAGAGTAGGTGAGATGTTTTGGGTTGAAAATAATCAGGTTATCATCTTTTTAGTGTGTTCCTTTTCCCTCAAAAGCATTATTACAAACATGTATTCAAAACATGGGTGGAACTTCAAAATCTATAACATGTAATGACAAACCTTGTGCTGTTCATCTGAGTGTATTTGTTCCTGAACATTTTGAAATCATTATGCATTGTGATTCTAGGCATAATACTGTTCATTATAATTTCCTAACCATTTTCCTTCCATAGGTTCCAATTCCAGTACTGTTGGAGTGATGTGTACTGGGAGAGAAGTAAAAATGCTAATTTGTAAAGGCTGTAACAGAGTAGCATAGACAGAAAAGTGACTATTTTGAATGTTCCCTTGTTGAAAAACATGTTCTTCTAAAGTTATGCCTACCTCAAGTACTGATATTTGTAAATAATTATAACCTAGCATATGCAAACAAGTTTAGAGCACCATTTACTCAACAGCATTCAGAAATGTTAAATATATTCACTTACAGATTCATTGCAGATTGTTAAATAAGTTCATCAGTTGTGCACATATCTGTACTTTATAATTTAAAAAGAGCGGTCGGTCTGCCTTTCTGTTATTGGTGGAGGAGATGTGAAGTTTTGTAGAACTTCTATGCATCAATATAGATACTGTGAATATACATTATAGTACTGATAGTTTAGTGGAAATGTGTAGCATTGCAGTTTTAAGAAGTAGTGTATTCCATAATGCACTGAGTCTGGTACCAATGCCCAATGTATTTGTGATGAGGCAACTGTTATTATCCTTCTTACTGTATTGCTGTTTTGTACAGAATAAAATTTACCATTTTTATTGAAATGCTGGTACATCTTGATGTTGTTTGCACTGCCATTCGTCATGACTGAGTAACCAGAGGTGTGCATCATGACAGCATTTATACATATGTGTGCGTGTGTGTGTGGGTGTGGGTGTGTGAATGCATGCCCCCTTCCATACATTGGAACAATTATCATGTAGGTTCCACAGCTGATAGAAAGGCTGTTATTATGGAATCTTGAAGTTGGTGTATAGAAAGAAGTGGGTGTGTATGGGGTGCAGGGGAGCTTGTTCTCTTTCAAGAGATGCTGAGAGTAATTTTGCTTTGTGCGTTACTGTGGATTCTGTGCTGCGTTTGTGTGCGCGTGAGTGTGTGAGTGTGTGTGTGTGTGTGTGTGTCTGTGTGTGTGCACGTGCACGTGCGTTTGTATCCGTTTGTGTGTATGCTTATTTAAAATGTGTACTTTTTAAAACATGCTGTCTCCATCTGAAACTTTTATCCAGGTCTTAAACTCAGTAGTCCCAAATAGTGCAAAATGTATCATTATATCATGTGACCATTACATTAGGCAGAAATGGTAGCCTTCATTTCAAACATATTTTTATACAGGATACGATGGACCTATTTAACACCAACCCCTGAGACTTACATGTATAATAGGTTAATGTGTAAACCATGGAATTTGGATTGTTTTACCACTGAGCTCCTAATCAAAGTATTAGAGAGACCCTTCACATTCCTCTTCATGTATAAAGTGTGACAGATGCCAGAGCTGTTATTTGCAATGTTTATGTTCACACAGTGTCTGAGGCAGAAATTGGACACTGACAAATTCCTGTTTAATGAAAACTACTTTTGCCATTTTGAGAAAACTGTTAATGTGAATAGCTGGAAGAGAAAGACAATAGATTCCTACTCATATCAGTCATACATACTGCACCAAAATTATTCCATTCATTCAGCATGCATTGCTTGTTTTTCAGCCATATACTATTTCTCACACTTGCAGGCAGTCTGTTTTACTAGTTATTTCACACCTCACAGATGACAGGGATTAAATAAAATATTTTATAATGTGTGGTGCACATTATTTATGGCTGAGTCTTCAAATGATGACACTAATCTCTAAAATTACTTGTGAAGTACTTGTGTAGAGAAACAAGGACCCCTTCACATAAATACAGAATTTAAACTGGAGACTTAACTCAGTTCTAAAGGGTCATATTATAAAACAGACTCACAGCTAAGAGGAACAGCATTTAATAGTGCTACCTTCCCTTGAAGAGGCAAAAAACATTTGATTAGCTTTTAAATAATTTTAATATCTACAGTTCTGAATTAAAATGAAGGAATAGCTCTAGCCCAGCTTCTGTTATAGTAATGGTGTAACTCACACTATGATTAGCAGCTTAACACTATCTTTGCTAGAAATGCACAATTCTCTTGAAGACCTTGCAACCTAAAGATGTGCAAATGCTGTTATGTCCTTCCAAGATCACTGTTGCAGTATTACTAATGGATGGAATATTTTGCCAAGGATAGCCATATGCCTGACCAGCATGCCAAAGCCTGGGTGCCTTCCTTGTGCTGTATGTCCTACATTTGACCTAAGCCTGAGGATGGGAGGTACATAAGGGCCTTGCAAGTGCAAATGACCTCAGAGCCTCTTTGCTGCAGCTTGACAACAGAACTTCTCTTTTTCCTTGGTTTGGGAAATGTATGACTAATGCAGCTACCTAACCGTGGGCAGATAATTACCCTGTTGGAGACCTTTCCTTTTCTCATTGCTTCTCTTAATTGTTGTACAAGTCATCCAAGAGAGGGAAATGTCACTACACACAAAGATCATCACATAAGGTGTTCATTTTGCATTGATGTTGAGCTTAACTACAGTGTGTTATGTCAATCGTTTCTCCCAAAGACCCTACACAGTCGCCTCTCATCTTTAAAGATATATTTAGCAAACTAAAGGCTCAAAAAGCTCACGCACAATACATTCTCATCTGAGCCTTTCCTCCCTAATGTCCAGCAGTTACCAAAGAAAAAGCCTAAGAAGGCTAAACTGTAAGTTTAGGCTTTCCAGCCCAACCTGGATGTCTCTGCTGTGTCTATTGCAGAGACCTTGGACCATCTGGTGTCTACAGCTGTCCCTCTACCACAACCCGTCAGAGGCTGATAAGCAGCCCATGAACACATCCACTGTGGCTGATCAATGTCTGTTTCATACTGGAAGCGAGAACCTCGCCTGGTTAACTCCAAGGGACCAGACTGTATTCCTCAAATTTTAGTTAGAGAGGAAATTCCTGGTTCTCTGATAGAAGTCTGTCACAGCTCTGATCCACCATATTTTGTTTAGGCATATTTCTGAATAAAGAAAAGAATAAAAGACCAAGCATACTTACCTGTGGCAACTATTGAGAGATGCACAGAAAGAATGACAAAACCCAGGGGTTGTTAATACCCTAGTCTTTGAAGCCCTCTCAGTATTTTCAAGCTCCGCCTGCTGCTATACTGCCTTCTTCTATCCCTCCTAAGACACAGAAGGAGTCTTCCTCTGAGGAAAAATTCAAAATTCTGATGAGAGTTCTCTTGCATATTCTTCACAAATCCATTTCCCTTGGTTGTGGCTTCTGATGAAGGTGATATTCTTTCTCCTGATGCTTCGTTGGAAGAGCTCTCTTTCAGAAATACAGTGGTCAGAATGGTGCAACATTTTAAATGGAAAGCACCGAGATCACCGCTGCACAACACAAATATTATGCCCTTTTGAATATGGGTGCTCCTAAGCTGCCTGCCATCCTCCCTGACCTGTAAGCCCTCTTAGATGCCTTCTGTAATGCTTCTCTGAATCCAGAATCTTAGTCTCCTGCTCCCAAGAAACCAGATAGATTCTATAATGTACCTGAAGACCAAAAAGTTTATTTATAAAAAACCCTCTTCTGAGCCTGCTGTGATTTCCCTGTCTATGGAAAAACACACTAAACTATTGCTTTCCTGTAATGTGTTACCTACAGATAAGCATCACAGGACCATAGAAAGTTATGGTAAGAAGGTTTATACCTCTGCCACCCTAGCCTTTAGGACTGTTAACTATCAGACCCATAATACAAGGTATCTTTTATCTATTCTCTGTCTCTAACCTGGGGGAAGTAATCAATTTCATGCCAGAGTCAGACAATAAGTCTTCTGCTTTAACTCTACTTAGGCATCCCTCTCAGGTGGTCAGGCATGTCATCAAATGCAGTTATGATGCTGCAGATTCATCTTCAGCTACATCATGATCTGCCATTCATAAATATTCTTTGTTAAGACTTGAGTCCTTACTGGAAGATGTCAAACCCAAACTGTTAGATTCTCCACTGAACAAACAGTACATGTCTGGATCTGCAGTTGTGGATCTGTTTAAGACCTTACAGGAAAAGGGAACATTATGCAAGACTTAAAGCAGATTTTCCTTTATCCAGTGTCTAAATTCCAGAGAAATTACCCTGTTAAAGCTGGTCACTTTGTCAGAACAGAACAAAAGCAACCCAAAAAGGCAAAATTATTAACAAGAGGATATTTTAAGACAAATCAGGATGAATGACCTAAGCCCTCCTTTCCTGATAAACACACACCCCGTTATCCTCAGCCAGGTTCCCCTATACCAAAGACCATCTCTCTCTCTCTCTCTGTCACTATAGACAGGGGAGTTCTTCCTGTTGTGGGAGAGGGGTATGGAATATCTTGAAAGTCTTGTCCCCTTTTCTATGTGATCCCTGAACCTCCTCAAAATCAGTTAGGTGTTCCTCTTTTACAGGACCTCCTAGCACAATGAACTATTCCGCCAGTTTCCCACTCTCAGTATGGCAAGGTTTTTTATTCCAGCAAGTTCCTAGTCCCCAGAAAAGAGGGCTGTTGGAGACTAGTTCTGGATCTGTCCTTTTTCAACACATTCCTGAATATCCCAAGTTTCAAAATGCTAATCCTACATTCCCTATTCCCTATGGACCTTCCTGAGGCCTTTCTATTGTCTTTGGATTTGAAAGATGCTTACCTTCACATCCCTCTCCATCCTGTTTTGGGGAAATACTCGAGATTCTCTGTTTTTTCATCACATTTTCAGTTTTCAGCTTTACCCTTTGATCTTTCTGTGACTCTGATGGTATTCACAAAGTATCTAGTTCCTGTCATAGCCTTCTGCAGACTTCGAGGACTCCAAATATTCCCGTATTTGGATGATCTACTTCTCCAGGCTCAATTTCACAATGGAGATACCAAAAAATGCTTGCAAGTACAGCAGGTGCAAATGGCCAAAAAACTGATCCTGCAGTTCAAAAAAAGCCGCCAGCACCAAAGTGTAATAAGCACACATATAGTTTCATAGTTTCATAGTAGTGTACTAGGCTATCTGCCCTGGGGCATTTACAAGCCTAGCCAACAATGATGTGGCTTACGCCACCCCGTATTATATAGTTGCGCCTCTCTAGTAGTGACACATGTGGGACCCCATTATTTAGTAAACTATACCTCTATCTAGTAGTGACACTGAGGTGACTCCCGGGGTAAACTTACGATCTCCCATCCATGCATCGAGATTTTTCTTGAACAGTGCCAATGAAGGGCTCTGTCTCACATGAACTGGGATTTTGTTCCAGAGTGGTAACCTCTGTGTTATGAATCTATCCCTCCAGCATGTTTTATTCATATTTGTCCAGAGCTTGAAATCTTTAGCTCGTGGTTCTGGTGGATCTGGATTTTTGAGATGGAGCATGTCCATCAGTTCTTGGTTGGACATGGCCCTATATGTTAGGCACAAATCACCTCTGAGCAGGCGGTATGCTACTGAATAGAGCTGGAGTTTCTTTAATCTAGCTGGATAAGGCACATGTTTGAGACCCATGATCCTCTTGGTGAGGTACTTCTGGGGTCTTTCCAGTTGTTGCATGTGCCGGGTGAGATACATCCCAAATGGAGCATTATATTCAATCATGGGCCTGACAAGGGAGGAATATAGAGGTACAATGACCTCCTTTGATCTGGATGAGAATCCCTTCATGATGAGATGGGCAAGGTAGAATGTCTTTCTGACCACTTTGGCAACATGGTTGTCAAAGGAGAGGTCACTATCGACTTGAGTCCCCAGGTCTCTGATTACTTCTTCCGTACTCAGTGGGTTATTGTCTATTTGATAATTTGTGGGTACTTTGTTTTTCCCAAAGGGGATGACTATACATTTTTTGGCGTTAAGTTTGAGGCCATGATTCCGGCACCAGTTGTCCGTTTCAGTGAGACCTTTCTGTAGGATGTGTGTGTCAGCAGGTGAATCAACTATGGCACCCAGTTTGCAGTCATCTGCAAACTTTGTCAGCCATAATCCTCCCATATTTGCTTTCACATCCGAGAAGTAAATGCCGAATAAGAGTGGTCCCAAGACTGAGCCCTGTGGGACACCACTCATGACTGGTTTTGAGTCTGACATGGCTCCAGCAATTTTGACCTTATGGGTTCTGTTTTTTAGCCAGTTTGCTACCCATCTTGTGACATATGGATTTACATTTAGGCTGCTGAGCTTGTCTATGATGCCAGAGTGTGGTATCGTGTCAAAGGCTTTAGCCAAGTCCAAGTAGGCAGTGTGGACAGCCTTGCCCTCGTCGATGGCACTAGTGAGTGTCTCGAAGAAGTCAACCAGGTTTAAGAGGCAGGATCTGCCTTTTACAAAACCGAACTGGGTGGGATCAAGGGTCTGCAGATCTCCAATATTGCCATTTATGAGTTCCATGATGATTCTTTCCATAGCCTTGCAGACCAGGCTGGTCAGACTTATGGGGCGGTAGTTACCAGGGTCAGTAGAATTTCCCCCTTTGTGGAGTGGGACCACTGTTGCTGTGCGCCAGTGTTCAGGTACATATCCTGTAGTGAGGCTAAGATTGAATAGCGTTTTATGGTGCGGGTTTAGTTCATCTTGAAGTTCACGTAACCGATACCATCGGGTCCCATTGATGCTGTGTTTTTTGCTTTGTTGAGTGCTGATTTCACCTGTATGTCTGAGATGACAGGTAGGTTACATTCAGCAGGGATAATTACTACATCTTTAGGGGGTGAGGGAGGGGAGAAATTTGCACTGAACCTATCTGCCAGAATATTGGCAATGTCGGTAGGGTCAGTGAATTTTTTGTCGTTGTGTACCAACTCAGAGCATATCTGAGAACTTCCTCCCATGGTTCTGACATAATTGAAGAAGGCCTTGTGATTGTCTTTGGTATCCTTGGCAATCTTTCTCTCAAAGTTGGCTTTAGATGTTTTAATGAGAGAACGTAGTTTTTTACTTGTGCTGATCAGGGAAGCCTTTCCCTTGTGGGATTTGGCTTTGTCCTGCAGTAGCTTCCTTCTTTTGTTGTACAGTTTGTTTATAGCTGGGGTCCACCAAACCGGCGTTTCTTGGTGGAGAGGGTCTTGGTTTTAGTTGGGATTGCTTGATCCATGCATTCTTGGAGATGTCCGTAGAAGGCTGTTGTGTAGGATTCAGCATTTTGGGATGTGGTTTCCATTAACCCAGTAGGCTTAAAGGATATCATTTCTGACTTAAGGAGTGTAAAGTCAGCTTTTGAAAAATTTTTCACTGTAGTCTTTTGTTCTGGGGTGGGGTGGGATATGTACATCCAACGTGATCAGTTTATGGTCAGATCTTACTAGTGAGGGGTTTATATCTGGTGCGGAGCATTTGGACCCCATGTTTGTGATAATCAGGTCAAGTATATTATCTCTCCTCATAGGAGAAGTGACCAGTTGCTCCATAGCATTTGAGTTAATGAATTCCAGGAATCTTTGGGCTAGGGTGTTAGGGCTAGAATAGTGGGCCCAGTCTATGTTGGGGTAGTTGAAGTCACCCAATATGATGGTGTTTGGTGTGACATTCATATCCTCCAGTGTTTTCAGGAATGCTTGATGGGATTCCTGGGATTGGGAGGGTGTTCTATAACATGCGACCAGTTGTATGGCAGTTTTGCCTATGGTGAGTAAAACTTGCATGGTTTCTGATGCTTCATGGTAGCCACCAATCGAGAGGTGTAGGTGTCCTTTATGAAAATGGACACTCCCCTCCTTTGTGGTTCGGCCTGGAACTTGAGGCGAAAGCATGATATGAGGTAGAGCCTGGTAGCGCTGGAGTGCTCACAGAGAGCTTGGACCAGGTTGCAGATACTGCACAGACATCGATGATCTCCATACTGAGAAGTGCTTGAGTGCCTGCATCTTGAGATTTAGACTTCTGGCGTTGAGCAGCATTACCCTTAATTTTTTCCATTTTGTTTTTACGGAGGTTGATTTGTCTTTTGAGCATTGCCTAAAAAGGCACTATGGGGTGGCAAGAGCCTTGGCCAGTATCCGAAGCCCAGTGGTGACAGCTGCAAGTCATCCCTTGCAGCATGTCATCCCAGGCTGACAGACATTGGATCCCCTAGAATGACACCAGTGATTAAGCCAATTGTTAAAACTGATCATTTTGTCTTTGTACTGAGGCATCATTCTTGGTGAAGGCAGGATGCTGCTCAGGGTCAGGTTCATACCAGTCTGGGCTACATAATCGGAGAGCTCCTCAATGTCTCTTTTCATGTAGTCCAGGGAGGTTCAGGTCATTCACACCAGCATGGACAATGACTGCATGATACTTGTCCCTGCTTTGGAGTGGCCTGAGTGCGTGCGTAATGTGGCGGATCCTAGCTCGATAGGCAGCTCACCGTTACCCTCTCCTTATTCAGCCTGGTAAGTGGAACGTCGGTGTGTCTGACTATAGAGTCACCTATTACTAATGTCTCTGGCATAGTGTTTTGCCTTAGGGGCTGTGATTGTGTGACACACCTGTTGTTTGAGGTATGTGTTGTAGGTGTTACGTTTTGTGGGGGTGTATTTCTGGGTGTCTGCTTTGGAGGCCTCTGTTGTTGTGGTAAGTTTTTTATAAGAGCCTCCGAGTATGTCTTTGTGTTCTTATGTGTTTGGTTTGTAGTGGTGGTGGTTTTATGTGTGACCGGTTTTGCTTGGTGTGGGTACCTTCTCCTCCTGTCTGGTCTTGCCAGTCCTGAGTTGAGAGAGTTCAGCCTCCAGTCTGGATATATAGTTGCATCTCTCACAAGTATTTGTGTTAGTAGGAAGGAGGAGAGGGTTGTCTGTGTACATGAGACAATTGTAACATTGTCTTAAGATTCCCAGGTTAACCAGCTGAACAAGAGAGGATGCTAGTGGTCTACCACTCGACATACTAGAATATTACAAGGAGTGCTGTGCCTTTAAGGGAAGTGGGTATTCACAGGGGTAGTGGATGGCTGTAGTGCTTACTTTAGTATAAGAGTGCTTACTTTATTATAAGAGTGCTTGCTAAGACTAGAAGTCCGAAAACAAGTGCTAATATATACAGCTAAATAGACTGAGTAGAGCTTTCTAAGTGAAAATTGAAGAGCAGACTTGGAGCCAGAAATAGTTTAAACCTGTATAACCACTGCTGCTATTATGGCAACTGTGCAAAAAACCCTGAGGTGGATTTTTATACAGGGAACTTGAAAAGAGCTAGAAATGGTCCAAAGCAACCAATAATTTACAGCTCAAGTGCTGAGGTCACTTCCCCAGGGACAGATAGGCTGCTCAAGGCTCCCCACTCCCACTGGTGAGCTCAGAAACTTCCTTCTATCCAAGTAAGGCAATGGCCAACACAGGAACTACACACAGCCCAGAATACAGCAAAGCCTGTATACTGGTCCAAACTAGTCGAGCAAAGGCGGAAAACAAGGAGTATTTTTTTGTTTTTGTTTTTCAGGAAAGCACACAGAAATGCAATTAAGCAAACAGTAAAATCGATTTACACAGGCTAGCACACTTTAGTGGGCAGCCTCAGCAGTTAAATTAACAAAAAAACAGTATTAATCGACCAGAGTCGACCAAAATGCTACTTTTAAGTGCAGATACTTCAGAAATCAGCAGATAGACACAAAAGCAGTTATAGCTAGTTAAATGAAAGCCAGAGAGGACAATGCAGATAAAAAAAGCCAAAAAATACTTAAATCTGGAAAGTGGTCGCTTCTTTCAGTTCTCTGTTGCCAGGACCCTTCTGCAGGACCACGTGGAGCTCTGCTTGGGTATATAGCCAGAAAAAAACGCCGTGAGGCTGATTTTTATACTGGGAACTTGAAAAGAGCTAGAAATGGTCCAAAGCAACCAATAATTTACAGCTCAAGTGCTGAGGTCACTTCCCCCAGGGACAGATAGGCTGCTCAAGGCTCCCCACTCCCACTGGTGAGCTCAGAAACTTCCCTCTATCCAAGTAAGGCAATGGCCAACACAGGAACTACACACAGCCCAGAATACAGCAAAGCCTGTATACTGGTCCAAACTAGTCGAGCAAAGGCGGGAAAACAAGGAGTATTTTTTTTTGTTTTTTTCAGGAAAGCATACAGAAATGCAATTAAGCAAACAGTAAAATCGATTTACACAGGCTAGCACACTTTAGTGGGCAGCCTCAGCAGTTAAATTAACAAAAAACAGTATTAATCGACCAGAGTCGACCAAAATGCTACTTTTAAGTGCAGATACTTCAGAAATCAGCAGATAGACACAAAAACAGTTATAGCTAGTTAAATGAAAGCTAGAGAGGACAATGCAGATAAAAAAAAGCCAAAAATACTTAAATCTGGAAAGTGGTCGCTTCTTTCAGTTCTCTGTTGCCAGGACCCCTCTGCAGGACCACGTGGAGCTCTGCTTGGGTATATAGCCAGAAAAAAGCCCTGAGGCGGATTTTTATACAGGCAACTTGAAAAGAGCTAGAAATGGTCCAAAGCAACCAATAATTTGCAGCTCAAGTGCTGAGGTCACTTCCCCCAGGGACAGATAGGCTGCTCATGGCTCCCCACTCCCACTGGTGAGCTCAAAAACTTCCTTCTATCCAAGTAAGGCAATGGCCAACACAGGAACTACACACAGCCCAGAATACAGCAAAGCCTGTATACTGGTCCAAACTAGTCGAGCAAAGGCGGAAAACAGTATTTTTTTGTTTTGTTTTCAGGAAAGCACACAGAAATGCAATTAAGCAAACAGTAAAATCGATTTACACAGGCTAGCACACTTTAGTGGGCAGCCTCAGCAGTTAAATTAACAAAAAAACAGTATTAATCGACCAAAGTCGACCAAAATGCTACTTTTAAGTGCAGATACTTCAGAAATCAGCAGATAGACACAAAAACAGTTATAGCTAGTTAAATGAAAGCCAGAGAGGACAATGCAGATAAAAAAAGCCAAAAAATACTTAAATCTGGAAAGTGGTCGCTTCTTTCAGTTCTCTGTTGCCAGGACCCCTCTGCAGGACCACGTGGAGCTCTGCTTGGGTATATAGTTTATTAATTTGAATTAAAGTAGTTCCACCAACATGAGCCACTTTAATTCAAATTAATAAACTATATGTGTGCATATTTCACTTTCACAATGGATCTTCTTCTTGGTCTAGTATTCACTGTAAACCTAAAAAAGTCTGTTTTGACTATTTCCCAAAACCTGATCTTCTTATGGTGCAGGATTAACACCCTTACAGTGACAGGTTTTCTTTCTTTGGACAAAGTTCTGTTCCTGTCAGAGTTTTTTCAGAGCCTTCTCTTTTTGCATGACCTCAGCAAGAGAGTTTTTGAGAACCCTGGGATTCATGGCATTAACCATTTCTATGCTTTCTTATGCCAGACTCCATATGAAGAAGCTGCTGTGATATCTCAAGTCAGTTTGGTTTCAGCCCTGCTACCCATTAGACTTTCAGATTCCTTTCTTGCCTTACATCAGAAAGGAGAAACTGGTGGATCAACCAGATTTTCTTCTATCTTGGAATGTCCTTTCTGGTTCCTTCTCCTTGCCAGGAGCCCTACATAAATGCATCCAATCTGACATAGGGAGCATGTTCCAATAACATCAAGATCCACAGAGTTTAGTCTACCAATTTGAGGAAAGAACATATAAACATCAAGGAGTTGAAGACTATATGATTCCGGCCTATCAGTCCTTGAACCATCTTTGGACTCCAGGCTGCCTTATGGTATTCACAGACAACACCACAGTCATTTGGTACATAAACAGTCAAGGGGGTACCAAGTCTTGCCGTATTTGCTGATTGCACTTGATGGCATGAAAGATTGTAATTCAATGCAACCTTGTTTTTCAGGTAATTTACATTCCCTCAGGAAAGAATACAGTGGCAGACAAATTCAGCAGATCCTCACAAATGGATGTTAAACAGGGAGGTCTTCCTGGACATTGTCCATTGTGGGGTATTCCACAGATAGACCTTTTTCTTCCACGCACAACAGACAGCTAAACCTGTTCTGTTACAGGAATCCATACCCTCAGGCATGGAAGATCAATGCCATGTCTTTTTCTTCGAAGGAGAAGTTCCTCTATGCTTTCCCTACCCTATCTGTGTTGCTAAGAGTCCTCCACAAAACGCTAAAATTCTTGTTGGTGACCCCATTTTGCACAGACAGCACTAATTCTCCTTTCTCTTCCATTTAGCCAGGGGCAGTTATCACATGTTACCACACAAGATGGACCTGCACACACAAAATAAGGGCTCTCATTCTCCCTCATTTCAAAACTGCAATTAAATCTTTGGATGATAGAACATTGATTCCTGTCAGGCACCACTTTTCTGAGGACTTGCTTCTGGTTTTACAGGAGCCTAAAAACAACTACAATAAAATCTTATGTTTCACAATGGAAAAGATTTTCTTTCTGGTAGAAAAAGATGAACCAGAACCATTTTCAAGTGGGAATCTCTACTCTTCTCTCTTTTTGTGTAATCTCTGGCCTGGCATACTCTTCTGTAAAGTTTATTTGTCAACTATATCTACTTATCTGCCTTTAGATCAACCCCTTTCTGCATGTTTTAAGGTCAAACAATTTTTGAAATGAGTCATACACATTAGGCCACCAAGAAAAACTATTCCTCCTTCTTAGAACCTCAACTATGTCCTGGAAAAGCTGACTGTGGCATGTTTGAACCAGCTGATCTCTGGCCTGGCATACTCTTCTGTAAAGTTTATTTGTCAACTATATCTACTTATCTGCCTTTAGATCAACCCCTTTCTGCATGTTTTAAGGTCAAACAATTTTTGAAATGAGTCATACACATTAGGCCACCAAGAAAAACTATTCCTCCTTCTTAGAACCTTAACTATGTCCTGGAAAAGCTGACTCTAGCATGTTTGAACCAGCTGACATTTCTTCCTTAAAACTTTGCACAAAGAAAATGGTTTTGTTAGCAGATCTTATGATAAAAGATGTTCTGAGCTGCACACTTTGTTGGCTGTCCTCCCTTCCTGGTTTTCCACAAGGATATGACTATTTATTTATTCATTGACATTTGTTTACCAGGAAAGTCTACTGGGCCATGAAGAGCCCATTTTCAGTTGCGGCCCGGGGAGAAAAGCTCCAATACAAAATAACAATATAAAATGCAAGTTTACAAAGTATTATAAACTGTAAAAAAGCAAAGAAACAAACCAGAGTATCCATACATGTTTACAAAGTATAATGATATAATCCACAAAAAATAGAAGAAATGCAAAGTAACCATAGGAGCAATTTAAGAATGAATAAAATACACCAAAGCCAGGTAGACAAATGATACAAAATGTGTACCTCTAGTAAATAAATTGTGGGGAATATAGAAATAAGAGCAGAATGAATACAGATTTTCAGTGACAATTCAGAGTAGTGATAGGGTGATTAATGTTAGTAGCAGGAAGGAAACCGGTCAATACAATTACAGCAAATGTGCAAGAGATAGAATGGATAGAGAGGTTAGTTAGTAGAGGCACAATACAGGGTAGTTAGATTGACTGTAAAGGTTCGAAGCGAGGCTGAGACTGATACAGAGAGAAGTCAAGTAATGGCATTATAGGTAAAATAATAAAATAAATAAATAAATATTCTGGAGTATTTTTCAAAGGCCTGGATTCTAGAACTATCTTTGAGGCAGATACATGGTCCTTAGTTCATGGCATTTAATAAGCATTACAAGTTAAGTTTGTTTTTTAGAGCCAGAGTAAGATTTGCTAGGTTCATCCTTCAGGGCCTGTTGGACCACAGTGCTGTTCCTCTTTCCTCATATCTTTCATCCAATAAGCATAAGTATGCTTCCCATAAGTTAGTTATACTGCAACAGTGATCTTGGGAGGATATAGTACAGTCATGTAAGAACTTAACATAAAAGATGCTCTACTGATTACCTTTGCAGCATTACATCCTATCCCCCTTCTGGGCTTGTCTTGTCCTTTCTGGATGAGATGGACCTCTTTTCCTTCCTTCTCTTTGGAGGGCATGTACAAATGCAAATAGTTACCTCTCCTTTTGCTTCAATATTTCGGTCTGGGACAAACAAGTTCTGAGGTAATTTGTGCATATAAATCCCTTATGTACCTCCCACTTTCAGACTGAATTCATACATTGAGCATGTGGCGTGAGGCACTCAAGCTTTGGTATGCTGGCCAGACATACGGCTATTCATAGCAGATTATCCCATCATTTATTAATACTGCAACAGTGATCAGTAGGATATGTAGTGTTATGGTAATTTCTTACACAACTGTGCTCTCTTTCCTCATTTCAAAATTATTATATCTGGACAGTGATCATCTGCGTATTTGCTCTGGCAAATTAAGAGGAGCTTTTTGATTTTCCACAGTGCATTGATTTCTGTTTATGAAATATAACCAAGTGAGACACAGGAGTTGGGCATTTTAGGAAGGACTAGACAATGGCAATAGAATCTGACTGTTGGAATATGGAGTGCCATCTCACAGCTGGAGAATGAGCCGGAGCTTGTGCAGGAAACTGGAAAATACCAGTTTGACATAAATGGTCTTACATCTACATATTGCAGTAGTCTGGAAGTAAGAGTTTTTGATTAACATGACTTCAAGTTCCAGAAAGAAAAACTTTTGTCTTTTGCTGATGATATGCAACTAAAACCTGTTCAAAGTATTCAGGCGTCTTAGAGAATATAGGTGAAATACACCCATTGACACTGTACTCCTTCCCAAGAATTCCCTGGTCACATGGGGATGATGGTGATATCTGGAGGGAAGTGATTTTGATGAATGACTTGCTTGATATACACCTGAGTGATGAACCTTTTTTGGACTGTGCCACACACAGGTTGTCCGTAACAGACATCATATTTTTAACTATACTTTTCCTTCTGTACCTGACAGCCATTCAGCCTCCCCCAATGGCCTTGATCCTTGCTGCTCCCTTACTGAATGGGAAGTCCTTTGCTTTGCATGAGGCCAAAAGCTGACTGGAGGAAGCAGTCATCCATGCAGCAATTAAGGAGTTTGTTTCTTTGGCTCACTTTCAGTCTCCTTGTGTCACATAGGCAGAATGTGCACTCATCCCAGTGGCATAAAGATCTGCTTTTACCCCCTTCAGATTGGGACCATTTCAGGATTGGACCTTACTTGCCCTTAGCCCAGGGAACTACACAGTGCCACCAACCCAGTGATTGCATCATCCCAAATGCAAGCCGTGTATCTATTTTTGCTCCACCTTCCACCTGTGATGGCTGATGTGGATGTGCGTATCACTGTGAGGGCCTACCATGCTCTCCCCTTGTCCTCCCTTTGGGTGTGCATGTTTCCACTCACATGCCTCATGGGGACTACCATTGTTGGTCTGGTAATACCAGGGCATGTCTCCTGTCTCCTTCTGTCTCTTTAGCACCCTTAAGCCACTACTTGCTAGTGACAAAGCTACAGACTTAAATCACCACTCCCTCAACAGTACAGGCTAGCCAGTATCAACCACTCACTCCCAACCTGCTGAGGTCTTTCCTGGAGTTTCCTGTGTTGGCACTGACAGGATCGATGCAGTGGTGCTAACAGTGATGTCTCCAACTCACCTGACTCTAGTCGCATTGGAATCAATGGAGTCTTAGTGCTGATGCCTCAGCGCCTAAAGGCACAAGATAAACATTCATCCAGCCATGAGAAGAACATTCTCATTGCAAATGAAAAGAAAAATAAGATGAAAAATGCATTACATTTTTTACATTATGCTTTTAACTGTTCCTTTAGCCTGACATTACCCATGATTTTACAGTACTAACAGGACCTGTAGCATTAATGTAAGGAAAGGAAACAAAAGCAGTGTAGAGGAAAAGCCCTAATTATGTCCTAGACAATGTCTGACTAGTGGCTTAGGTAATGGAGGAGTTATCATGGGGAGGTGGGAATGAAGTGAATGACGGTGGTTCACCAATGTTAGGGAAAAGGGCCATTGTTTTGGCCATTTGGGAGGACCATACCTTTAGCTGCATATCAGTGCATAACACTGTCTCTGGGTATGGCATATATCCATTAGCAGCATTCAGATGTGATCATTGCAGAAGCAGCTTGTAGGAGTTCTGGAAAAAAGCAAAAAATTCCTGAACCTGCTATAGATGACAACTCTTCCTTGGCACTTGACTGTTGACCCCCAGGCAGAACAAATGGCCTGACATCTCTCATTCATGGAGATCAGATGCCAAAAAATATTGCAAAAGAAAGGCAGCAGAAATATGACCGCAGAAAACTGAATGAGGCATCACTGTAGGTGCTGATGGCAGACAGAAGTTTACATGAATGTTTATCTGGGGCAATTGATGTTTGTAATTCCAGTACCATTTTGTGTATTATCATATTGTTCTGCATTACACAAATGAAAACATTTTGTTGGTCTTATCTTTGATATACCATTCATGGTTTCCCAGTGGCAGCAACTTGAATCACCAGTTCAGGTACCCAGATATGCAAGCTACTATAGCACATGTTTGACAGTGACCTGCATTGTAGCTTTCTTCTGCATATCTTTGGGGGTTATGGATCAGAGGTTTGCTAATCATGGTTGTTGGCTGTAACTAGCATCTGTTAAGAAACTTTATGCTATTAATGTGCTTTTTGCTATCACTCGATGCTTATTCCACATTTACACAGTTAAACAGGTCATTAACCAGTGTTACAATCATTTGTGTCTCTATAACTTCTGCCTACTAGTGGTCATTTTTTAAATATTAAAAAGAAAAATTAACAAGCTCAGGAATCTGTCTAGTTCCAACCTTACCACCATGAGTGTTGAGGAAAAAAAAAAAATGTTTTGATTTTTTTGTTACTGAGGATCGCTTGTCTGTGATGAATAAAGGCTTGTTGCTTTGGAACACTAGCAGGGTTTCATAATTTTCGGAAATTATTGTGACTGAGCTCACCAATGAAGTTTTTAAGACCACTAGTTTCTCTGTTTTTTATTTTCTAGTTTTAAAATATTGTGTCATCTGTTTTTCAGATACAAGCTCATGTTGCTGGCCTGCATTTATAACCAAAGCACAAACATGAAGCAGCCTGATCTTCATTCACCAATATGTATTTACATTTGCACATACCTATTTCAGACCTTCTGCTCTATCATAGTCACAAACTGTTGGATATATATAACATCACCATTAGCGACATAGTTATGACCTATATCTATATTCATTATTATAGCTCTGTTATTATCCATCTACTTACTGGCAAAAGCAGTATACATGCTCTGTAAAAAAAAAAAAAAATCAAACATGCACATTTCCAGTCACTTCTAATGGCTGTGTCTTGAAGTGCAGTTGCATGGCACAGTGAGAGTAGACTACAGCCTATTGTTTCTACATGGGTTATATACTTCCATGGCAGCCAGGTTATGTACTCTTCTGGCAAGCAATAACAGCTATGCTTGAATGAAAACTGATAGTCCCAGACTTCCTGTCACTGTACTTCAGCTGCCATTTACAAGATGATCTTTAGCACAATAAGAGTTGTACCACACTATTTGCTGTCTGTTCACTTTTAGGGAATAGACCTACATAGCTGTGCCTAGAATCAGATTTGTAGTGCTAACAACACTGCACTTCAAACACTGCAAATACAGTGCATATTATATGCTTGCTGATATTGCTGCAGGAACATATTTATACAATATACACTTAATTCGATTGTAGTGCTGACGTGTATCTGGGTACATTGATCGCATGGAAATTATCTAGCTGAATTACAAACAGACTGCTGTGGCATGACATTCATGACTGTCTACCCATCCAATGTATATGCACTTTACTGTGACCCTTCACCAATGCTAGCATACTATGCACGTGATTTGCACATATGCTTATACATTGCTTAAACACACAAGCTCGTTTGCGTGCACCACATGCAGAAACACATACATAATTTGCGGTATCTGGTGTGTGGAGAATGGGGACTATGCCCTTAATTATGCCTTGTGACTTTAAATTCTCACTATTACTCAATTGATTGGTTGTGTTAAATAAAATAACGAGACACCGATTACATATTTGTGTGTATGAAAGGCAGTGCCTTGAAAACAACAGAAAATGTTAGAAATGTTAGCAGTGGGCAGATTTAAAAGAGCATTACATAGTAGTGGGTGTTACAAAGTGATACTGAGATCTTTGACAAGTTAGTAACTAGAAGAACGCTTATTAGTCAGGAATTGTTGTTGTTGTTTAAAATGTAATTGTCTGCTTCTAAATTTAAAGCTGCAGTAAGAAATTTGCAATTTCCTGGGAAAGAAATAGTATCAAATAAGGAATTAAATCATTTCAGACGTGGAGGGAGTGGTGAAATAGCAAGATTTTATTTCAATATAATGAGAAGACTGATGGTACTGGAAATGCAAAAATTAATATGCATATTACAAAAGAAATTGTTCCTATGGAATGTTCTAGAACTTATGCTAAGGTTATTGAATTAACATTCCTTCATTGCACTGCAACCAAGTTAGTAAAATGTACTGTTGTTTTAGAAGGGAGAGAAATATAAACACTGTTGAATTCTGGAAGCACAATTACCCTTGTTAGAGGTCCCTATATATGTAAGCATAAGATTAGTAACAAAGAAAAAGTAAAGGTGATATTTATTCACAGTGTAAAAAAAGAATGTCCAATCACCTATGTGGAAATTCAAACAATTCTAAGAAAATGTTTGCACCCTGTAGCTGTAGTTCCTGATGTTATAACAGGAAAGGCTTTAACACAGTGTAAAGCCCTATGAAAAATGCAGCAAGAGGGACCACCTATGCACACTGTGTGGCAGGTTAAAACACCTAATAAGAAGGGCATAAATCAAAAGCTTGATGTACTCATCCTTTATAAAATGGGGAAGGGACAGCAGACCAGTAACACACTTATACAAACTACTAAAAGGACTAAAGCTTGGTTATGGTTAGATGGAAAAAGGATCCTGGATATTACCAGAAACTTGTTCCAACAACAGATCAAAAGAAATAAGTAAGCAATATAAACACAAGAAATAAAAGTGAACTGATAAAAACACTGAAGTAAGAATCTTCACAAAACAAATGCTTGCTCCGACAAAGCACAGAAGGAGAAAGACATTTCATTGAGAACCCTAAGAGCAAAGAAATGATACTGAGTGCTAAAATGAGACAAGTAGGAGAATGTAGAGGTCTAAGCCTATTTTTGTCAAAGGAGGAGCAGAAAGCTAAAGAAAAGGAGAATTCCCAAGAGGCTTGTACATACAGTAGACAATATTAAAACAGAAGAAGTTTTTGTCCAGCGGGGGGGAGGGGGGGTTCTTTCCACCTCAAAAAACACCAGTGAAAAAAGTAACCCTGAATTATTAATACACATAAATAAGCAACAGATTTTTAAAAAAGTACAGTGCCATGATGAACCATTAAGTAGAACAGAAGGGCAAAAATATAACTGAGGTCATATGTGAAGACACTGAAGATATGAACATCACATCTACCGGTATGTCAGACAAAACTACTGCATTCAAAAAATCCTTTGCCTGTGGCCTTACGATTCTGTCACAGGATCCACATTCATTGTGTTTCTATCTAGATGTCTTAGACTTAGAATTGGACTGTGAGATATGCACATCTTAGGGAGCTGGGGCACTACAAGGATGCTAAGATAAGCTCATGCTGAAGGGCCTTGTTCCCACCCAGGCTGGGAGTTTGGCCACTCCTGCTCCAGAATTTTCTTCGCCTTTGGCTAAGAAGGCAGAGAAAGCAAATGTTCTAATGGTGAAGGAGAAAGAGAAGAAGAGCAAAAGGTCCAAGGAGTCAGGTAGAGAAAAGGAAAAAGAAAAATGAGAAAGGTCCAGGAAAGGGTCACCGAAGCTGTTGAAGCTTTCTGGTTTGGCCTCAAAGACACTGACTCATTCAGATCTGGAACTTTGTCAGATCCAGACACCATCTTACCCTCTACATTTCTCATTGGAGCTGGTGAGTCCGTGACTTCTTTCCTCTGCCATGCAAGAGAAGCACTCTTCTTGGCCACCTTTGGTAGCCTTATCCTTCAGGTCATTCCATTTGTTGAGGAGTCTTTCTGAAGACTATGTTGACAGGATGATGTGGAACTTCCTTGGAGACAGATTCTGCTGGGGGTCATAACTGCGTCAACCCCTTTGGTGGCCCCAGGTACTGCCCATACCACCCCTCCACAGGTTTTTCCTATTCTGGTCTGACTATTGGATCCAAAGCCCATGGACCCAAGTCTGCTCTTTACAGCACCTACATCAAAGTCAACAGGATTTTTGACTTTAACACTGATGGTTTCCCCCACTCTCTTGACTTCAACCTTCTCAGATTGGGATGAGTCTCAGAGGTGAAATACCAGAGCTGAGGCTTGGGGGTTGAGGTTGACTCCAAAATTATTGGTGCCATCCCTTTGCCTTGGCACCTTGGTGCTTGACAGCTTGACTCCTCTGCTGGCCTCAGAGCTGTATGGGGTTGAAATCAAGGGCACCCCAATCTTTCCCTCCTGCAGCTTGGTTGGGTACTCCCTTAGCTCTAATTTCATCTTCTGCCTTTGAGGCATTCATGAGGGTCCAGAGAATAGGTCTCTCTACTACACTTGGTACTGAGTCCCGATCACTTGTGGTTCCTGTTTCTGTAACTGCTCACCCTGATTGACAGGGACAGTCTGCCTCCTTCAGCCTCAGGCATTCTTGCCAGGTGAGTTCCCTGTCTGATTCCAAACTTTGCCCAAAAGCACAGATGGAGGAGATTCCTAGGAAACTGGCTTGTAAGAGGAAGCATTTAGACTCTCCACCAGAGTCAGTCAATGAAGACACAGATTTTGATGAGGGAGAGAGTTCCCAATGATCCCCTCTAGAAGACGTTTCATTTGGAGACATTTTGGAATTGTTGAAGCAAAGAGGGGGTTGTTCCTCTGACGTTCCTCTCCTGAGAAGTCAGTGTTCCTTGAGGCTTTCAGGGCTAGCTGTTCTACTTCTAGGGTGGTTCTATCCACTGACAAACTAATAAACCTAGTTTTTCAGTGGGCATGGAAGGAGCCTGATGTGATAGAGCCAATTCCATGAAAACAAGAAAGGATTGTGATGGCCCCTCAAGGCTAGGTCCTGCTGGAAAAAGGGTGCTCCATTAGGTGCTATGGTTGTTGTGGCAGCTGCAAGAAAGGAGTTCTCAGGAGAGAGCATGTTTGTTCATCTTCTAATAGAGAATCAAGGGCATTGGACAGATTTTGAACCAATGCATGATTCAGTGACTTTTCCATTAGGAGTGCTGAACTACCTAGCTCATAATGCCCATTTTCAGAGGGACTCAACAAAGGAGTTGACAAAATCCCTCTTGGTTAACTTACCTGTGGATATTCAAAAGTCAATTGAGGCCCAGTTGTGTACCGTCCAGTCAATGAGTAATGTATCCATGCATCTGCTTTCTAACACAGCTAATGGTTCAGCCAGGGTAGCAGACACCAACATGGCTACTTGTCGGCATGCCTGGATGTGCCTATGTGACTTTGCAGAAGGCTTCAAGACATCCTTCATCAATGCCCCCTTTGATGTCTCAGCCCTAATAGCAAAAGTGAAGGAAACATTTAGTAGGAGTGAGCAGGAAGGCAAGACCCTGTCTGCAATTGGCATATGCTTTTCTACCCCACAAAGGACTTTTTTCCCCAAAAAACAGAAGGGGAGCATAGTTCTGAAAAACCTTGCTCAGGATGCTTCTGTGGACAGACCCTCTCTTTGAGGCAGAGGAGGAAGTAATTTTACTGGAATTCATTCCAGAGGCAGAGACGAGCCACAAAATCAGTGCTTTCAATGTCCTTTTATGGAGAAACCCTACTAGTTCTCCTGAAAAGTTGCCCTACTGCCACACAATGGAGGCTGTCAGGCGACTGCTTATCCCTGCACCCTCAAACCTGGAAGGCCATCAATAAAGATTCCTGGGTGCAGAGGATAATCACTAGAGGCTACATTATTTTCTTTGTTTCTCCTCCTCAGAAAAAGAAGAAAATTCCTGATGTATCACCCAGTTAGATAGAATTTGCAGCAGCAGAAGTAAGAAAGCTGCTAGAAAAGAGTCCTCCAGTAGGTCCCCTCAGGCCAATCTTGATATCTGGAGTTTATCCAAGGTTCTTTGTAGTTCTGAAGAACACAGGGGACCTAAGGCCTATCCTAGACCTAAACCACGTCAATCAGTTCTTGAAACAGACAACATTCTAGATGGTCATTGTTTAGTCCATTCTACCTATTCTGATGAAAGGCAACTGGATGTACTGCATAGATCTCCAGGATTAGTGCTATCATATCAAGATAGCGAAGCAGTCCAGAAGATTTCTCTGTTTCTGGTTGGGATCCAATCATTTTCAATCCAGAGCACTGGCCTTTGGCCTAATCACAGTCCCCAGGGTGTTCATCAAATGGTGGTAGCAGCTCAGGATGCAGGGTTCCAGTTTTTCTCATATTTTGACAATTGGCACCTTACCACACCATCCAAGTATTTACTAGTTCAGTGCAGCGGCTTCTTTGGGACTGGTTTGTTTTGGATTACTGTTTATCTTGCTAAGAGTCAGTTAACACCAGTGCAGATGATAGAGTTTATTGGATGCACAATCATCTAGAGCCAAGGTTTGCAAGACAGGGTGTCTAACTGTGCCACAGCTGTTCTTCTATAGCACTGACTCACATGCACACTCATGCCTGTGGCCAGTTTAGAGTGTCCAATTAACCTATTGCATGCTTTGGAATGCGGGAGGAAACTGGAGCACTCAGAGGAAACCCACGCAGTCACACTGAGGGCATGCAGTCTACACACAGAAAGTACCCTAGCTGAGAACCTAAATGGAAAACTTCTTACTGTGAGGTGACAATGTTAAATGCTGCGCCATAGTGCACTTATATATAGTGCACACACACACACACACACACACACACACACACACACACACACACACACACACACACACACTATATATATATATATATATATATATATATATATATATATATATATATATATATATATATATATATAGTACATTACTGAGTGGAAATGTTCCCCTTTCAGTTGCTCTATATATATATATATATATATATATATATATATATATATATACATACACACACACACACACACACACACACACACACACACACACACACACACACACACACACACACACACACACACATATATATATATATATATATATATATATATATATATATGAAGTTATAAGGGGCTGTGGGTGAAGGAGGGCTTGCTCCTTGCATAAAATGTGATCTGAAGTTGTTTTTTCATTTGATCTTCAACCTGTGGGTTCGATCTGACAATGGAGTCGACTTAGCTGTATACTACACTACAGCTGTAGGATCCAAAAATCTGAGCTCCTCCCCTATCCATAATGCCCTGCTCTCCCCTCAACCCCTAAGATCTTGTTTGCTTCATTTTCATCAGCATCAGGATTGAGATTGTCTGAGTGCCCTTGGGTTATTTGTAAGTGTTTTCTTTTTAAATTTTTCTTCTGTTTTTCTCCCTATTGTAGGATTTCTTTCTAATATTTCCCAACCCCCTTTTCTATTTTGAAAAAAAACACTTTGGTCTGTTTATTTTAATTTTAGGTAAACTTCTACTCAGTCTGCCAGAAGTGCTTCCAGGTTACTTTCTATTTGGAACATCCTGAGTCTTCTGATACCTCCCCAGAGCACCCCACCGAGGAGGTCCATCGTAAGCGTACATACAAAAGGAGGCACTTGGACTCCCCTCAGGAATACCTCACTGTGGACAACGATTTGGATAAAGGGAAAGGGTCCCCAAGTTCCCCACCTGAGGATGTCTCCTTTGGAGATATTATGAAAATCCTTTGCCAAAAGGGTGGGTGATCTGTCCAAAGCCCTAACCCCGAGGAATCAGTTTTCCTGGAAGCCTTCAGTTTAGGCCCATCTACATCTTGAATGTCCCCCCTGTGGACACCCTTATTGATCTACTCTCCTGCAGGGCATGGAAAGAGCCAGACACAGTACAACCTTTTCCAAAACACCCAGACAAAATCCTTAATGCCCCATCTGATAGGCCCCATTGGACTAAGGGTGTCCCAGTAAATGCCATGGTGGTTGCAGCAGCCACCAAGAAGAGTTGGCCCAGGAAAGCTCCTCTGTCCCCCCTGTAACAGGAAGCCCAGGGCAGTGGACAGGCTTGGTAAGCGGATGTACACTTCAGTGATCTTTGCACTGCGAGCAATGAACTACTTGGCACATGTGACCAGAATATAGAGAGACCTGATCAAGGAGCTCTCTAGCTCTACCTTAGGGTCCATGTCTGCAGAGGAAGAGAAGACCTTTTCCTCCAGAATGGCCACTCTTCTTTCTATAGAGAATATGTCCATGAGGCTAATCTTGCATGCGGCATCAGGTGACTCACAGGTGGCCGGTTCAAGCATTGCTGTAAGGCTCCATGCCTGGATGCAGCTTTATGATTTCACATAACCCTTCAAGGAATCATTCACTATTGCCCCTTTTGACGGGTCATCCTTGCTTGGTCCTATGGTTAGAGACACACTCTCCCAGAGTGAGAAGTATGGAAAGACCTTGTCTGCCATTGGAATCCATTTGGCCAAACCTCAGCGATCCTTCTCCAGGAACCAATGTGGTGTTAAAAAGTTATGGTTCTGAAATCAGGAATCAAAGGGAGATTTTTCCTCCAGAGGAAGAGGGGAAAATGGTGCAAATGGCAGATGCTGCCCTCGTGGCAGAGGGGGTCTGATTAACTAGAGGTCTCGAGATACCTTCTCGGACAGACCCAGTCAATGATCCTGAGGGATTACCTGACTGATTATCTCTGGAGGCAGTCGGTGGATGTTTATGTCTACACCCAACAGACTAGGAAGCCATCACAAGTGACTGTTGAGTGTTAAACAGCACATCCAGAGGTTATGTCATACCCTTTTTCCAAACTTCCACTCCAGTCAAGACCCTCCCCAATGTTCCACTCAATTTGAGGGAGGCTGCAACATTAGAAATTTCAAACCTACTTGCAAATAGTCATCCAGACCATCCCCCAAGATCAGCTCAGATCATTCCAGATTCTTTTTAGTGCCCAAGAAAATGGGGGATCTCAGACCCATTCCAGATCTTACAACCCTGAACAAATCAGTTGCCTATTCAAAGTTCTGAATGGTCACAATTCAGTCCATTCTGCCCTTCCTGCAGAAGAATGATTGGATGTGCTCTGTAGACCTTCAGGATGCTTACTATCACATCAGAATGAACAGGCTCTCCAGAAGGTTTCTCCACTTCTGGCTGGGAGCCAGTCATTACCAGTTCAGAGTACTCCCCTTTGGTCTCACCACAGCCCCCAGGGTGTTCTCCAAATGCATGGCAGTAGTGGCAGCCCATCTGAGACTGCAAGGATTCCTTGTGTTTCCCTATCTGGATGATTGGCTCCTCACTGCTCCCACCAGGCATTGACTCCTCCAGGTCAGAGACTACATTTTTCAGCTAGCCTCAACCTTGGGCATCTCCATCAGTCTGAAGAAATCGCATCTCCATCTGGTCCAGGTGATAGATTTCATCAGAGCCCATCTGGATACAACACATTGCTTCGCTATCTCCTTCCAAATAGGGTCTCCACTTTCAGACTCCATGTCAAACAGATTCTAGACATCCCTTTGTCTCCAGCATGTCTTGTTCTAAGAGCATTGGAGTCCATGGCTGCCACCATAACTCTTGTTCCTGCAACTTGTCTCCATATGAGAATAATTCAATGGACACGGAGTCCAATGGTCTCTTCTATGTTATTCTCTAAATCATCCAGTTGGACTATCTTGAGTATGCAAGGAATCTCTTTGCTGGTGGCTTCAATTGCAGGTTCTCGAACAAGGTCATTTCTTTATCCTTCCTCCCTCAAAGGCCACAGTGACAACAGATGCTTCTCAGCTGAGGTGAGGGGGCATTACTTGGGTCAGACAGTTCAAGGCACGTGGTTCTCAGTAGGGACCAATTTGTTCTGTATATAAACATCCTGGAGATGAGAGAAGTGCTCCTAGGGTTGCAAGCACTTAAAACCTCTCTTCCCACAGGAACCATTACAATTCAGGCAGACAACATGTCAGTTGTTTAGTACATCAGCAAGCTTGGAGGAACCAAGTCTTACCCCTTATGTCGATACGCCATGAGGTTGTGGCAATGGACAATCTCTTCCAACCACTTTCTAGTGGCAATGCACTTTCTGAGGAAGTCAAACATTCTAGTGGACAGGCTCAGCAGGACCATTCTGATGCCTCTCTGAAGCCTTCAATGGCAGACATGATCTTCCAGAAATGGGGTCAACCTTGCTGCAATCTCTGTGTCTCCTTCCAACACCAAATGCAGCAATTTTTTTTTGTCCTGATCCCTCCTCAGGGACAGTCAGTGAGAGATGCCCTAGTCAATGCCCCCCCCCCCCAAGTCTGCTTTATGCTTACCTTCCACTTCCTCTCATTCACAAATTCCTCCAGAAAGCTCAGAGGTTGAAGTGCAAATTAATCCTCATTGCTTCCTTTTGGCCTTGGCAAGTTTGGTTTCTCTTCCTTTGGTCTCACATGATATGACCACAATGGACTCTGGATCCTATCCCAGACCTTTTGTCCCATCCATCGGGGTGCTCTCACCCAGATCTATCCAGCCTGAAATTGACCGCTTGGTTATTCCAATTCCAGTGATGGCTAGAAATCCTGGGCTGTCTTCCTCAGTTAGAAAAAATTTTAGTTGCAGCGCATAAAGTTTCCACCAGAAAAATATATAACAGCAAGTGGCAGAGATTTTCCATTTGGGCTCAGCAGAATCAGCTGGGTCCCTTTATGGCTCCCTTTCCTGCTGTTTTAGATTTCCTAGCATATGTTTTTCATAACGGAGCTAGTTTTTCTACTGTTAAAGTGTCATGGCCAGCTATCTCTAATTTTTCACATTGGGGAAAATTCGTCAAAGTTGTGCAAGACCTTTCTTAAGGGGATTTTTCTTCTTTGACTCCCTGCCAAAGATGCCACAACTCCCTGGGACCTCCTATGGTTTTGCAATCCTTGGTTGCACCTCTTTTCGAACTGGCAGCTAAAGTTAATTTGAAGTTCTTGTCATGGAAGACTACCTTCTTAGTAGCCATCACTTCAGCTAAATGAGAGTCTGAACTACAAGTTTTATGTATTAAGCCACCTTATTTGGTATTCCTCAAGGACAGAGTGACTTTGCATATCAATCCTTCTTTCCTGCCCAAGGTTGCACCTTAGGCTAACATCAATCAGGTCATCAATCTCCCAGTTTTCTTGCCCAATTTTCAAAACAAAGAGGAATACAAACTCCATATGCTAGCTGCACATAGACAATTATGGTTTTATTTGGATAAAACTAAACATTTCAGAAAGTATGACCAGCTCCTTGTATTTTTCTCGGAAGCTAATTTGGGGAAACCAATTTCCAAAGAGACTCTGACTAATTGGCTCAAAAGCTGCATTTCACTTGTTTATTCCATTAAAGGAATACACTTACCGGTACCGATCAAGGCTCATTCTACCAGGTCTGTGTCCACTTCTGCTGCATTTTGTTCTAGCATTCCTGTTGATGATATCTGCTCTGCACCTACTTGATCTAATTCACATACCTTTGTATCTCATTACAACTTGGACATTATTTACAGGAACAGGGCCTCCTTTGGTTCTGCTGTGCTCTGGAATATCCTTCCATCAGGGCCTCACACCGGTTGAAGATCAAATGAAAACAACGTCAGATAAAGAAGTTATGTACTTACCATAGCATTCCATCCATGCTGTTGTTTTTTCATTTGGCTTCTACCTTCCCTCCCTCCATCCCCCTTCCAAATTTTTAAGACTTGACAGATATGGGTATGGATATCTCTTTATCTGTCTGAGCTCCTGAAGTGCTCTTTTTCCTACAATTCAGGGACTTATATTTAAAACCTTTTGTTGTAAAAACTAGATAGAGTGTGAGCGGCAAACTCGATCTGAGGGAATGAAGGGAGAGTAGGGCCTTGTGGGTAGGGGAGGAGCTCAGATTTTTTTGATCCTAGAGCTGTAGTATATGGCCAAGTCGGATCCGATGTCAAATCTGAACACACAGGTTGAAGACAAATGAAAAACCAACACCTGAGATGGAACATTATGGTAAGTACATAACATTTTTTGTGTGTGTGTGTAAATGTTGTTCGTTGTTTTGGACTTAGTGTTTTGTGGTTAAGGGATATGAGTACTTTTTTATATAAAATGGTTCTATAGTTCTTCTGCCTACTGATTCAAAGTTGGTGTACGATATGTAATTGCTGATGAAGGAAGTATATTACATCCAAAATATAAGTTAAGCAGGTATGCAATAATATACACACACACACACACACACACACACACACACACACACACACACACACACACACACACACACACACACACACACACACACACACACGTGCGCACACGCACACTTGTGTGCAGACATATCTGTACACAAACAGAAGGATACAGAGACAGAGGCATACAGACTTTCACACATATACAGAAACTCATATGCCCACACAGACACACAGACACACACACACACACACACACACACACACACACACACACACACACACACTCACACACACACACGCACACATCCTAGTAACTGGTGCTGCATTTACTTGTGTTCGTTCTGTTTTCATTTTTATTTTTTCTTGTAATGGTTTCTAAGAGTGTGGTGTTTAATGTCTTTAAAATTAAATGTGTAGGGCGTGCACATGCACATTGTTTAGCAGATGGAAGCCTTCCTCAATAGCTCTGTGTGATGACAATGTTTTGGAAAATAAACATTGTCAGCTAGTGTTTTATTTGAATTGAATGTGATGCCAGTAGTGTCAGCAGATCTGCTGAGGAAGCTATTTTAATGACGTAATGGAGAATTATGTTTAGCATATAACAGTCTCTGAATGGCAATGCTGATGAAAATAAAATGGTGATAAAATACTTTTTCTGAGACATGTTAGTATTTGGTCTTGAAGGAACACTGCAACAACTGTGTTTATTTAATGGACAATTGAGTAATTACACTTGACACTTGGAAACTTGTGAGGTGAATAATGGCAATTTGGTTAAAGAACAGCATGATACAAATGGTCAGCTGAAGCAGGTTGACACAAGGATCTAGGATTGAGCAATAGATATGCAGCGATGTATGGCCTACATTCAGCAGCAGATAGTATGTTTTGGAAAATGAAGATAAAAAAAGGAAACTTGCAACTGAGTAGTGTACAGAAATGCAGGAAAGCTGAGACTACTTACAGTTTCCTAAAACAAAAATAATGATATGAAGTGGCTTTGCTAAGTGGAATTAGGAAATCGAAAAGGCATTTGAATTACATTTGTTATTAGCTGAAAAATACGGTAAATAGATGATTATTTTAGTATAATTTACATCCTGGTATGGAATGAAACACGTATTGTGGCACTTGTGGCACCCAGGTAAAAAGTGTAATAAAGGGTTAGTCGGCCTTTTTTCATCATGACTGATCAGTTGCTTTCTCTGCAACAAAGACAGCAATTTTTGACACAGTAGATGTATTCAGGAGGCAAAAAATTAGCTATAACTTGACTTTCTTGGCTGAATTAAATGTTTTTTCATGCTGCCAATACTGATCCTCATGAATATGAAGTTGGCATGGGCAAGGTTGGAAAAGACACCCCAGTTACCTGATATGGGTTTTGGAGACACTGAGTAGGCTAGACATGGGTTGGTATCTGTACCCCCTCCACACACACACACACACACACACATACCTGACTGTGTTAAAAGATGAGTAGGGAAAGCAAGATGGGACTAATGAGAATGTTAGATTAATTATGTGTCTAGCAACTGGATTTTATCTACAGGGAGAGTTTATATGCCTCCATGTCTGTTTGTTTGATGAACAATAAGTTCTTGGGAGTGTAAGTCTTTGGCTGACAATTGATGTTGTAGGCAGTTCATGAATGCCAAATGCCATACTGTTTAATATGCATGCTGACCTTGTAATGGTACTAAAATTGTTGAATTTATGTATGGCTGTACTTGTACTGCTCAGCTTTAATATGTTTTCAATAATACTTGATTAATAATATGTAATTAACCTTACTTTTTCCGTACTTTTAAATAATTGTGATTTTCTGAGGGTTTTAGAGCTGTTGATGAGTTACAGAAGGAAAAATGATACAGTATTTTATTTAACTGATATGAATTAATATTTGAAGGTAAACACCAATCTTGAACCTTAATGCCCTATGGCTTAATGTAAATGTTAGTTCTTCCATGGGACTGGCAATAGTGGGTTCAGTTAAATAAGTATTTATGTTGTCATATTTTGAAGTTTGGAATATCTATACTGCTCAGCTTTGACTTGTCTTCAATAACAATTAACCACTGGCACTTCATTCCTTCAACATATGAGCACTATAGATTGCAACCATGTGGCAATAAAGGCCCCAGCTGTTGTTCACAGACAATGCTACATCAACAGAAAGGATACCATGTCATCAGCTGCCAGGTAGCATGCAGTGGTCAAGGGCTCATTATTCATATGGCTTTATAACACCCTGGAAATGTCCATCATTTCCACAAATGGCATACAAGTCATTTGTATCACTCCTTCCTCCATGGTGACATCACACAGGACTACCAATTAGATAAGTAAAACCATACTACTGCTCCCATATATCGAAAGCCACAGACAGTGTGTATACATATTTCATCCCATGTGTTTACTATCAACCTATATTTCTTTAATGTATTGCAGGCGATGCAGTATTCCCTCTGGCAACCTGATGACATGTATGCAGAGCTCACAAAGCATGACCAAACCACCAACATAATATTACTTACACTCAAACCAGAAATGTAGTAGAGCATGTGTTTGAACTACTGAAATCCTGAATGCTCATCATTCTACTGCTGCAGTAGCTTTTAAGCTATAGGGGTTGTATCTAGCCCCAGGCAAAATAACTGCCCATCTTCCAAAAGCTCTGACTGCCTCCTACACTGCCACTGTGACTGTTGATTGGGCAGCCTTGGGGAGGGAAAATCAACTGCTAGAGTGGAAAATCTTAAGTACTTTCTTGCTGCCTCTGCAAAAAGCAGCTCAGAGGCTTCACAGGAGATGCAGCTGGCATTCAGCTTCTTTCTTTTAGATGAATCTCCTTTGGAGAAACCCTTCCACACAGAAATATTTTATTTTTACATGTGTGTTTTTAAATGCTATTTACTTTATTAACTTTTTAGCAGGACTGTCTCTTTAAGAAACCCTTGTTTTCCTATTCTCAGAAGTTTTTTGCTAGGTACCATTATTTTTTGCATCTGTTAATTTGGGGGCTAATTTTGTGATGAAATGTGCTACTTGTGTAATGTTTAGTATGAGGGCTTGGGAGGTAACCCTTCAGCACTCATTAACCCTCCAAGCATCCTACCATCTGTCAGAGCAAAACATAGTAGCAGACAAGCTGAACAGGACCAGGACAGACCTTATGAATGGAAACTGAATGAGGGAATCTTTCAAAAATTGATCCAGTTGTTGGGAAAACCTCTAGTTATCTGTTTGCCTCTTTTTAAAACAGACAACTGAATAAATTTTGTTTCACATTGCCCTGCAGGGAGACCTGGAAAACAGATGTGTTTTCATCCTCATGGATGGGAAAGTTTCTGTATGCATTTCCACCCTTTCCACTGATATCAAGGGAAGTTATGAGGAAAAAATAATTGTGATGACATCCTTTTGGTCCAGGAAACATTCGTTCTGCCTTCCTATGGAATTGGCCAAGGGCAGTTACCACAAGTTTCTTCACAAACTAGGCCTACTCACAGAAGACAGGGGGAGTTTGATACACCCAACTCTCAAACATCTTCAGCTAACTGCCTTGATGATTTAATGTACTCCATCTATTCCACTGCCATTTGATTACCCTCTGTTTGTCTGTTTATGTGTATCCCCTATTGTGTATGTACATCCACCCTTCTTTTTCTGTGCTGTTCCAATGACTTCATTATTTTTGATTTCCTATACTTTATCAACCTTTTTATGCAACCTATAGTCCAATAACTATCATTCATCAATTGGTTGATATGATTAAAAAAACTCATAGCTGAATCTACCCATATACGCAGGTCCTTAAATGAGTCTACACTTTTAATCACTGTGTGCTGTATTAAATATTCACCTTTCAAATTTATGTCTCCCAAATCTCATATGTTTAGTTTTTGATGCATTTATCAGCATACTATTCTCCTGTGCCCAAATTGTCAATTTAGTCAAGTTATTTTGCAGACATGCCTTATCTGTAACACATGTAATCAGTTTACCCAATTTCAAGTCGTCTGCATATAGACTGTAGAACACCTCAGATGAAAAAGTTAGGATGAAAGATATAATCTAAACAAGTAAAGGCCTAAGACAGAGCCCTGTGGGACACCCTGAATGTAACCAAGGATTTCACATGTCCATTTGCTGTATGATACTTCCCATTAGTTGTACGCCATTCAGCTATCTATCTTATCAAGAGTACATCAAGACCTAGTTGTACTAATTTATTGACCAGTGTTTTGTGTATGACCCTCTCAAATGCTAAAGTTAAATCTATATAAACTTCCCATCACAGCACAATTTTTTATTCATAGCTGTTATTATATTGTTATAGAACATCATGTTACAGGTGGTAATAGATCTGTTTTCAACATATGCATGCTGATATATGGTTTCAAGTTATTGTCAGAACGGGATAGGTTGGGACTTGAAACCACACATCAGCATGCATATATGGTTTCAAGTCCCAACCTATCTCGTTTTGACAATAACTTATCCAATATTACTTTCTCCATTATTTTTCCACAACATGAAAGTAGACTTAAGGGTCTGTATAACTCTGGGTTTATCCTACTCCCCTTTTCCTTAAAGACAGTTTAATAAGCACATGTCCCCAGTCTTGACGAATCTCCCCATATTTATATGACCTAGTGAATAATAGATATAATGGTTCTGTTACATTACATTGTATTTAAGTGCAGCTCCATGAATCCTGGTTTCGTTAAAATATAAGAATTTACCATGTTCAGTTTTGTCATGTTTTTTTAAGCACGAAACATCTTTATTTTATTATCATTTGTGACATGGACAATCATTCATTTATATAAATGTAAGCAAACCATATTGACATATTTTCAGTTGCAAGCATTATACTCTATGTATAATTTTCTATATATCTCCTGTACAGTCATTGTCAGTGAAACATTACATAGCTCATTCAATTCCTGCTTTTCCTTAAACCTCATTACTCCTTCAAAACATTATTCTGTATTTATTAATCCCACAATTCCCATTTTGCTATATAATTTGCTCCTTCCCTTTCCTAAAGATCCCACTTTCTCAGTTTTGCCATGTTGTTAAAAATTTATCTTCTTCAGTTTTGATATTTTACTACAATAGTAGATTTAATTGTCTGTAATCTAAACATTTGCATTTTATTAATGCTTTATATTGTAGTATCTTTCTACTACTTTCAGAAATAAACCAGTTTTTCGTAGTGAGTTTCATAGTTTCAAAACAGATTATTTACAAGGACAAATAAACTAAGGAATAAGCAGTAAGGAAAATGCATCCATCCATACACAGCTGAGATTTTTATTGTCAATTCCCAAGTCCTAAAATGCACAAGATATATATATATATATATATATATTCTCTCAAGGTCATTGTCTTCTCGGTATACACAGACATTTCAGTCTTTTGCTTCCAGGACTCCTTTTCCACTCCCTAAGTAGGGTAATTCCATCAACATGTTGGCAATGAGCATCACTTCTATTCCTAACTTCAAGCTTCAGGGACAGCTTTCCTCATACTCAAAGCATTGCTAAACCTGAAAACTTCTTTGCAGATCCTCTGTAACCCAGAGGTCTCAAATCTCAAATCTAGAATCTAACTCTTTGCATGGCAATGGGCTGAAATACTTCTTCCAGCAGCTGATTCACATTACTGTCCTACCTTCCTCCTGTTTGCCTACCTGTCTGGCATTAAAGATACAATGGTCTCTAGAGCCAGCAGCCACCATTATGCCACATTATGTGTATATATGTTGCGTGAAGAATTTGGAAGCTTGAATGTTGCATCTAAGCAGTGGTAACCAGAACCACAACTGGTACCCTCAGCTCTAAGCTGAGAGAGGTCTGCTCCTTGATGTTGTACCATCACATAAGAAGCAGCAAAAATCAGATCTGTTCTTCCCAAATCTGTACCTGTAACTTCAAGCTGAGGATCAAAAAAAAAAACTTTCTGCTTTTAAAAACTGCAGCAATTGGCTGGCTACAACTTACACAACACAGTAAGCACAGAAGCAAGTACATCAGTCCTGACCTCAAAACCATTATCTGAATTCATTTTATTACTGGCATTCAGAAATGCCAGTATGGAAATAAATACAAATGCTGCACTGCTGATTGTGCCCCCATCTCCTTGTGCCCAGAGATGCTGCCTCTTTTGCACCACCCTAGCTATGTCTCTGGTAGCATCTTCAGCTTGACATTAAGGTATGCCACTGAATTTTCAGTGACTGATTGATGCTATCCCTTTAATGGTCTTAGCATTGTTGAATATGTGATATTAAGGAGTATTGCATAGATCTGTGTAATATTTAATTGGAAATGGTATTGAAGGGTATGTTTTTCAAGGAGTTTAAAATATCTGATTGTTGTATCAAATGATTGTGATCTAAATTAGTAGGTGCTGACAAGTTTTTTTTTTAATTCCCAGTGATTGAAGGTTTGTGGAAACACTGGTGTTAATGTTGTAGATATTTTGGAAGGAATTAGTTTTTTAATTAGGCAAAATAAGGAATGCTTTTATTTCGGCAAATGGAAGAAGCTGTAGGATTGAATTACTTGGGATATAGCCACTTATTGGTCTGACATTGGCTAAGCAACTTTATAATGAAGTTGATTCTAAGAGTACCAATTCATCGTACTCATGGGTGTTCTCTCTCTCTCTGTCTCTCTCAGGGATAGTATTCTTCATATATGTATATATTTGCTAAAGTAAAACGCTGATTAGTACTTAAAATATGGAGACAGTGTTAGTTACTTTGAATGAATTTCTTGCTGCCATTCATGTTGTTGGGCTTCGTATTCTTTGAAGGCACTATGACGACTTCTGGGAAAAGTGGTATTGTAAGTCTTCCAAAATAAAATGGCTACTACAGTAGCATTTGCTAATGCTGCCTGCTAGTTAGTTACCTGACAGACTTGTAAATACACGAAGGAAATGTGAACATGAATGGAATTGATAGCCAAACTTGATTTATTATGTTGATGGGTGTTATGGATTATATTCATATACTGACTTGAATGATAATTTTGGAAGGAGTCACAGTGGGAAGACTGCATATGGGCATGGCTTTGTGCTTAAATCCACTGAATAATCTGAGGAAGAATCAATTGTAGTATGATACAAGACAAGGGAAGGCTGATGGTAGTCTTGATGGAAGGTCATTATTTAACATTCATTACTTATTTTTAAGGAAGAGAGTGATGGAGGAGATTGAGGTAGGAGTTTTTAGCATAAAGTTGTCTATCAACAGCAGGCCAGCAATGGCTGACATTACACTAACTGAGGGCTTTTAGAGACTGGAAGGGGAAGTATCTCTAAAGACACTGAGCTCTGAAAAGGTTATTATTTATTCCACAACTTGGGAAAAAAGATGGTTGAAGATTCATTAACGCCTACACTAAATGTACATGATCTGTATTCAAGAACATCCCTACCACATTTATTGTGCTTTCTAGTCACTCAGAAGGATCACACTAAGTGTACATTATTCTACATTTTATGGTAACTTTTATGTATCCCCCTCGATATTTAAGGCTGCAAGAAAATTAGTAGGAAAACTAAAATTAGAGGGAGAAGGTATGAGTTACACTTGTGTTGTCTGCTTTCTCAGAATGGTGTACACAGTGTAGGAATTAATGAATCCCAGGGTTTAGTTATAAATGGAGCATTCACCTTTGCAGGTGCTAATACATAAGAGGCCACATTTTGGATGGGGGGGGGGGTTGAAAAGTCTTAGTTTAAATTAACTATAAATATAAGTTAAAATTCAAGTTTTGATAAAAACTGAGAAGCAATGAATAAAACCTAGGTAGATTATTTTTATTGATAGTATGCCTGTTGAGATTATGGGCCAGATTCCAAAAGAGGTGCTCTCAGTGTAAATCTGCTTTGATTCCGAAAGACTTGCTCAGTGGAAGTGACTGACTTTGGTGTAAGGACTGTCTATAAACATGTTTACTCCAGGATCCAGATTCCAAAAGACCTACTATCAGTGTAAGTGGTTACTTACACCGAGAGCAAATCTTTTGGAATTTGGCACTATGTTAACTTGTCTGTTTAATATATTTGGAATTAGTGTCTTTTAGAAAGGAAAATTCTTTTAACTATCTGGAATTTCGAGAATATTCTAATTGTTAAAGTAATTGAGATGTTATTAAAATATTATGTATGTTTTTCATAAAGGGTGCATGAGATAAATGATTAATAACTTAGTGGTGTATTAAATATTAAACATGTTTGTTAAATATTAGATTTAAGAGTATGCTCAGTGTCAATGTTAAAGGAAGTCTGTGTTAGAAAGATCAGGTTTAAATATGAAAGTTAATGCAGCACCCATATGTTTTTCCTCTTTTCCTTTGAATGTTCCTTGTTTGATTTTGGGATTTTTAAGATTATGTTACATTAATGCTGTGATTGTCACTTTGACTTAATAAATATGGTTCTTCAAGAATTAGATTTTTAACATTTATGAGGGCCTGTGAAAGAAGTCCTTTGTTGCTGTGTTGTATATACAATTACAAACTGGTTAAATGCTCTGGCTGCACTGGTTAAATGTTACACTCAGAGATTTGGTAGTTTTCCAATGTATAAGGCTTTAAATGTACAAATCTTTGTTTTGTGACTCTTACTCTTCAAGAAGGATAGTAGCTACATTGTTTATATTTAATTTCTACACACAAATTGCAAGCTACGATATTGATAAAATACAGTGTGGTCATACATATAATGCATTAACTCCTATATACATGTGACATCTCTGAGTATAATATGCAACAGTAAGAGGCTGAGAAAATTTTCTGAAATGTATTCTATTATTCTTGATATGGGATGGAAAGCTACCTAACCATTATTATGGCCGCAGTTTTCGGTAGATTCAGTAAACAGATACTCTTTAAATGCCTGTTCAAGCTTTAAGTTTCTAGATTTCTGATGTCAGTAGGCAGGTAGTTCCAGGAAGCAGGGCAGCATAGGGAAGGCTGCCTTGCCTACAGCAGTTTTAAATGGTGGGAATACCAGAGAGAAAATTATGTCCTGAGTACTTACATAGGAGTTGTCATGTAAAGGTAGTGTTACTCTTAAAGGGGCCAGTGACCATGTTTTAGAACTCTGTAAATTAGAGTATTTAGAAGAAACATTGCCTTGTGAGGCACTAAAAGCCAATTGGAATGTTTTATTGAATTGCAGTGGTATATCTGGGGGTCAGCTAATAGCAAGAATCTGCAGATTTTATCCACAGCATTCTATATTCTGTGAGTATATTGGTCTGAATGCATACTAAGAAAGGAAGGCCATATTCCAATTTAGGTATTAAATTATTTTTAGCTCCAGATCTAAAAAGCTATATAACTTACAGTAAATGGATACTGTGAAGAGAGGTTCCTATTTCATCAGTACATCTGATTCAACTGATGGGTACTAAACTGTTCCTCATATACAGTCTAGCCATTCAGTAGTTCTCTAGTGTCTCAAGCTCCTGCAGGTTTCCCATCATCCTCTGTATCCTTTCAGATCCCACAAAAATATTGCATCCACCACCAAAGTAACTGTCTATTTATACTTTGTTATTAAGGGAGTTCTTTCATTCCCAGTCTTCACTATCAGGACTCCAATCTTTGGTTCCACCCACCATGCCTTGGTAGAGTAGGAGATGGTACTGAAGAAAGAGCCTTTGATACCAACAGATTCTGGTTTGGTGTTCAAGACTGTAGAGAGGATGAGTGCCTCTTCTCCTTCTAGGCAAATAACATGACATCCATCAGTACTGGTTCCTTCCTTAGTTGTAGTTTTAACTCTTATGCCTGTTCACTAAAGTTCATAGGGTCAGAGCAGAGCCATATCCATCAGAGATATGCATACAGGGTGCATTGACTCTTCTGTGGATTCTGATCAGTCACAGCCAGAAATTCATTGGATGAGAATTTGCAAAAGGAAATACATAGATTCCCTCTCAGAGTCATTCACATCAGAAAATTACTTGGATGAAGGAGAATGTTCCACGTTGGCCCCTCTGGAAGACATCAGTTTTGGTGAGGTCCTGCAACTGATGAAGCAAAGAGGATCTTGGCCATCTGACCCAACCTCCCTGGATAATAACGCACTCTTTGAAACTTTTGGTTCTGCTCTTTTTACTTCTTTTACTTCTGGGTTTGCACCTCCCCCAAGGACCAGCTTATAGATTTGATCTTAAGGTGGCAAAGCAGGAACCAGAAACTTTAGAAGCAATTCTCAGGAAACCTGATAAGATTTTATATTCTCCTAAGTATAGAAAATACTGGTCGAAAGGTTCTCTGGTGGATTATATCATATTTGCAGTAGATAGCAAATAAGAACTCACAGATGAGTCTTCAGCTGTCCATTCCCCCCAGCAAGGAATCTAGGGCTATGGATAGGATGGAAAAGTATGCATATGCCTCGGGTACCTTTGCCTGAGAGCATTAAACTACTTAACACATATGAACTGGTTCCAAGAGGATCTGAATAAACAGGCTATGGATGCTTTGTGACTACCCATGATACAGGATTATATGAAATAACTTCAGACCATCCTGAAATCCATGATGTTATGTTGTCCTATCTCGCCTTCATTCTTGATGGTTGGTTTGGAACTGAGCATCGTTTCCAAATCGGCTACATACTAAAGCTCAAGAGCTTTCACTGGCTCGAGGCTATACCCTATCCCATGATGCTTAATGACAGTTATCCAGATCTCATTTGCCACTTGCTGCTTCAGGATTGCTTTATGCTGGCTCAGGCTAGTATTTTATTTATGTGATTAGTTCATAGCTTTTTCTCGATACCGTTTTTTGGAAAAAAAATCTTGTCTTTCCCCACTTTAAGGTACTGTAGTGTACTTTGGCTGTTTAAGCCTTTACTGTTGGTTTTTCACTGGTTTTACCATTGGTTGTATAGGCCGTCATTGTCACAGGCCTCTTTTTACCCTATCCTTGGATTTTAAGTTGGTCCTGAACAAATCCATTTAATTTAGAGGATTCATTTTTTGCCACTTTTATTTTAGCCATTTAAGTTAAAGGCCTCTCCTCTAGCCCTTCTTTCCCTCTATGAAAAAAAAAAAAAAAAAAAAAAAACTTGTTTTTTGTTTCTAATATTTGTTCTTTCTATACCTTACTGTGCCGTCATAGGCTGTACCTTGCATTAGCCTACTGTGTTTATAGTGCTTGTCTATTGTGGACAAATCTTTTCAATATGTCTAAAGATTCTACTAAAGAAGTTATGCAATTTGGATTTAAGAAGTTTGATTCGTACACACAAAAGATGATACTAACAGAAGGGCACACAAGTTGTGTATGCTGCTTAGGCGCTATTCACCTGCAGGATTTCTGTTCTATCTGCCACAGTTTCAGCTCCAGGGTTCTGCAGGAACGCAAGAATAAACTGATTGTCAGAGGTTTATTGAAGGGATATTTTGAGGTGGACATCACTCCTCAAAATCCTCCTCTGAAAGATCCACTGCAAAATCTGCTTCTTTGGCTTTGGTTTCTGACCCGACTAAGAAGCCTGAGAAACGTGTTGCTTCAGATCCGAAGGTTGTCAGACCCGAGAAGTCAAAATCTCCATTGGCCCCACCAGCATTATCGGAGGCAACTCAGAGCCAAAAGAGAAGCCAGTCACCGACCTTGGAGCTGATCCATTCAGTACCACAATCACCCCTTCTGCAATCAGTGGCTGGTAGCCATAGATCCTCCACCCTTTCCTCTTGATCTTCCAGGAGTCTCTCAGACAATGATGTGGAGCAGGTGGTCAAGAGGTTGCTTTGAACACTGGTGTTAGCAGAAATTCTTTCAAGCTCAGCCCAAACGGAAGTGGAGCTGACAGCCATACCTGCCTTATCTTCTGTCCCTCCTCTGACTCAGATTAGTTCAAAGCCGGAGTGCCCGGATGTCCTTGTGGTGGAATCATCAGGTCTGAGAACCACAGCCGCATTATTAGTCCTGACTTCTGCTCCAATCTCTTCGATGTTGTCTTCTATCGAAGGATCTGTGAGCTGACACTCCCTCATTGGTTCTGGGGAAGAGAGTCAAATTGGACCCTTGTCAGATCTGACTCTTCCCCTCGGGGCTTTGGCACAGGTGAGTTCAGTGCCCACATCAGCCTCGGAGCCATCCTCCTTGGTGCGGGGGAGATCTCCAGGTTCCTTGGAGCCGGAGGCTCTCTCTGGCTGGGATCGTGGTGTCTTTGAGGTGATGAGGAGTGTGCTTTCCTCCGAGACTGCTCGACCCTCAGCTCCAGCTACTATTCCCCCTAAGGGACCAGTGCCCACCTCTACACCATCCCTCCAGCCCAAGCATAGAGAACGAGTGGCTCAGGACACCCCATTGAGTGAGACACTCTCTTTTCAAACCTCCCCAGAGCTCTCTGAGGAAGTCCCTCATAAGACAACTTGTAAGAGGAAGCATCTAGACTCCCCTGAGTCTGTCACATCGGATACGGACCTAGAGGATTCAGAAGGGTCCCCACGGTCACCCTCTGAGGATGTCTCCTTCTTAGACATCTTAGAGATCCTGAAACAGAGAGGTGGCTGGAAGACCCTCTCCCCTTCTGAAGATGAGTCTGTATACCTGGAGACATTTGGATCTCGACCCTCCACCTCTTTGGTGTCTCCACCTTTTGACTAGCTCCTTGGTGTAGTAATTCAAAAGGCATTGGGCTCTCCAGAATCTGTGGAACCGGTTCCAAGGGGGCCCAACAAATTTATTACAGCCCTTGATGACAAACAATTCCTGACTAGGTGTCCCAGTAGATGCTATGGTGGTGGCAGCAGCCACAAAGAAGGAATTAGCCAAAACTTCTTCGTCTGTCCATCCACCAAATAAGGAGTCTCAAACTATGGACAGATACGCGAAGTGTATGTTTTCTTCAGCGGCCTTTACTCTTAGGTCACTGAATTACTTATCCCACTTTACTCAACTACAGAGGGATCTCCTCAAGGAGCTAGGAGATACCTTCCAGGGTACTACAGCTGCAGGGGTGCCTGACAAGGTAAACTCTCAGCTTGCGACCTTAAACTCTGTAGTAAACTCCTCCAAGTGCAAACAGAAACAATTATAAACTCCAAAAACGAATGACGAGCGTGGCAAACAATGTAAAAAACAATTCCTTTTATTGAATGAAGCGCTTTTCGTCCGATCCAGTACATGAACTTCTTCAGATCCAATAAGAAAAGTGCTTGTTACTTTTTAAATAAGCAAAGAGATGCATCAGCTGATGCTTCAGAATTTAAAGCGCCAAACCTTATTTAAAATACTTCATATTAGGAAACTTTTTATATAATAAAATAGTTCTATTATTAATAAATTTAACAAATGTTGTTCCCATAAAAACAAAACACCATTCCAAACATGGAAAAAGACTAATATTAAGCTAGTTAAAAATATATATACTCTATTGACAGCTTATACAAATCAAAGCATTCTAATCAGCAGCAGCAGATGTCAGACTATTTTACACTCAGCACCGTCTAGTAGTAAATCACCGTATCTACCTCCAATTCCTAAAAACAGGATACTAATACAACATATTACATCATGCAAATTATTAAAACAGTCTATCTACAAAGACTTCTCAACTTTAAAATAAGAATAATGGAGCACATATCATTCAGGCCCGGAAAATTATATGCATATAGCCGGATATGCCATAATAATTATAACCTCTCCAATTCTATTTCTATTGGTCCTCCTCTCGTATTTGGAACCAGCTAATCCAAAATCCAAAATTTAAATGCATGGCTGGGATATTCTAGGATATGCTTAGCCAATGCATTTTCTTGTTTAAGTTTACCTATGCTATAAACATGCTCATATATATATATATATATATATATATATATATATATATATATATATATATATATATATATATATATATAAGGTTTGACGCTTTAAATTCTGAAGCGTCAGCTGATGCATCTCTTTGCTTATTTAAAAAGTAACAAGCACTTTTGTTATTGGATCTGAAGAAGTTTGTGTACTGGATCGGACGAAAAGCGCTTCATTCAATAAAAGGAATTATTTTTTATGTTGTTTGCCACGCTCGTCATTCATTTTTGGAGTTTATAATTGTTTCTGTTTGGTTTAGCGGTTTTGTAGTATGGCGAACACTCAGTTGGACAATTCCTCTGAACTTTTTTCTGGGACAGCGACTGTATCAGTGACTATAGCTGATAACAATAGTGGTCTTCTCACTGTTGTGCAAACTCTAGCACAGCATGTGGAGAGACTGACAGAGAAAGTAGAAACGTTTAGCGTTCTACATAACCAGCAGCAGTAGCATCAGTGTTCTTCTTCGAATATCATAAATAGAGCCGTTATAAGTTCTAATAATAGCACTAACAATACCGGTATGGTATTAACAGCTACAGCAGCACCAAATCAACAACCATCCTCTCCGATATTATCGGGTTCCATCCCTAACGGTCAAGGTGGATTAAATATGTGAGGGCAAAGCATTAATAGTGGTACTAATGTTAATGCAACACATGGTCCAGGCTCAGTGGATGTAATCGGTACTCCTAACCCAGGGCTTATTGGACTCCTGAATCTAATAGAATGGCTTACTACATCTATGGGACTGAATCAACCTAACTGTACAGCTGCAACGGTGAGTCCGGCTAGGGAAGAGTCTAATTTGGTCGATTTATTGAACTTGTTTGACCATGTACTGCTGAAATATAAAAAAACTTAGCCTTGAAATAGAGTATTTCACTGAATGTAGCAGACTTGAACTAGTGCCTAAGGGTCTTAGAATTTGTCAGTACCCTACAGGCCTAGTTCCTGATTCTCAGTTTCATGTGGAATTAATCAAATTGTTTAATAAACAGGGCTTGGAATTGTTAGAAATGATGAGTAAAAACTATACAATAACAGTGGAAGAATTAAAGGACAATATCACTGTATTGGATACACAGATCAAATCGCGTCCTGATTTCAACAGATATAAATATGAATACTCACATATTTTTCAGACAATTGATGCATTTGTGAATAAGGCAAGGGCAGTGAAATGTAAAAAATTACAACGTGATCGTTTGCAATACCAGCAAGGGTCTGCCTACCCACGCCCACCACCAGCACAGCAGTGGAGAATAGGTGGGTATATTAGGGAAACTGAAGGAAATACAAATAACATTTCAGTTTTGGGAACTATACAAAATCAACATGATTCAAGTACACAAGAAAGGAATATGCAAGGGACTAATATTTTGCACAGGAGTTGTACTGACAGTAACTCGTAAACAGGTTTTTCCCCGGATGGAGAAAATAACGAGGAAGGGCCACGTAGAAGTCAGCATTTACAGAATCAGTCTACTTCTAATATGCGACCTAATACTAACAACCAATGGGGCAATAATAATCAGCAGGGTTTTCAGAGGGGGAGAATACGAAGCAAACAAAATCAAAGAAAAAAACACAACAAATGGAAATAAATGAGCCATTGGAAAATGATTCGAGCAACTACCCCCTTATTATCACAAATTCTGAGGGTGACTTTTTTAGTTATAACTATTCCTCAGTAGATGTCCCTGTTGACCTAGCTAATTTGCTAGCTAAAGGCCTCACGTTTATTCCCTCAAAAAGACTGAATGTTACTCAATGTATACTGGACTTAAAAATGTTTGTGAGAAAATTAAATCTGACAGTACTTTTTGGTAATTTGATCTTGATGCATGGTAACCAATTTAGAATTGCTAGCACTTATAACCCACCATTACACAATCTTTTATATACTTTTGAAAAAATGTGTGAACTTGATTTTAGGCACATGGAACAATGGAGAATTGGCTCTGGAAGTAAAAAATAATCTGTCAAGCGAATAACTTGACTGGATTAAGTATATAAAGGACACAAGGGTTCGTATAATGAAACTGGACAAGGGTGGTGGTCTGGTTTTCATGGTCCTACTAAATTATGAGAATAAAATGGAGTTAATGTTAACATCTGAATCATATGATAAAGTGTTCCCTGAATGAATATAATCAGGCAAATGATAGGATTAAAATTTATATCAATGATCTGTTTATAACAGAGAGAATTGATATTGATTTGTATAACTATTTGATTATGTCAGCACCCCTTGCTCCTACTATATTTGGTATGCCAAAAATACATAAGAGTTTAAGTGATCCACCTCTTAGACCTATTGTGGATGGTAGGAATAGTGCAACTTATGCATGTTCGAAAGTAGTGGATGGACTCCTTAAGAAGTATGTAGCTTCTGAAACTTGTATAAGTAAAGATTCTTGGTCTCTTTTGGAGAAGATTAATGATATAAATTTTGAAGAACATTATAACCTATTAACAGTAGATGTAAAGGACCTTTACACGTCAATTCCACAAGAATTAGGTATAGAATGGGTCATCTTGAATCTTAAAGAAAAAGGTGCACCCACATCGGAACTGATTTTAGTGGAAGAATTACTTAATATTGTATTGGCCCATAATTTCATAACATTCAAGAACAATTTTTTTCATCAGAAAAGCGGGGTGGCAATGGGTTCACCTTGCGGCTCAAGTTTTGCGAATTTAGTTATGAACTACTGGGAAAGGTCCTATATATTTAACAATGAGGGTATAAATTCACAAATAATATATTACACATGATACCTGGATGATATATTTATATTATTCAAAGGTAACGAAGACCAAGCTAAGAACCTTATACATTAATTTAATCAAAGCACTGATTTTCTTGAGTTCACATATAGCTTTGAGGAAAAACAAATTCCATTCTTGGATGTGTTACTGGTTAAGGATAATACTCACAAGAAGTATGAAACAAGAATTTATAGGAAGCCATGTTATTCCAATATATTCCTACATTTTTCAAGTGCGCACCCCACCTTTCAAAAAAAGTCTGTAGTGAAAGGACAATTAGTGAGGGCGGCATGAATGATTTCAAGGGAAGATGACTTTGATGATGAATGTAGGAATTTAAAACAGATGTTTTTAAGGAGAGCATATCCAAATACATTCCTTGATAACATCATAGATGAGGTAAAAGGAAAAACACTTAGAGGTATTTATAAACCTATTGTGAATAGTGTAATAGAGGAAGTAACCCATGTGGTATTAACAAATACACATGAGAATCAGACTTCGGAAGTAATGGATGTTCCTTTGGATACCACTCTAGTTAAAGATACCTCACGCTTAGGGCACAACCTCATCCTTACTTTTAACATTGACTTCTACTTCATAAAAAATATTGTATGTAAAAACTGGAATATATTTAAAGAAAACAAGGAAGTATTGGATAAAGTAGGGGAAATACCAAAATTTATAGTAAGGAGAGATACAAATTTTAAAAATGTATTTGAAAGTATACATAATAATAATAATAATAATAATAATAATAATAATCGAAAAGGAATGTATAATTGTGGATCTTGTTCATACTGTAAGTACATTCTAGTGAGCAATTGTGTAACCATAAATGACTTAGATCTGACAAGTAAAGGAAAATATAATTGTATTTCCAAAATGGTGGTTTACCTAGCTAAATGTCAGTATTGCCCATGTTTTTATGTAGGCAAGACAACTCGTAAATTAAAAGAAAGAATATATGAGCATGTTTTTAGCATAGGTAAACTTAAACAAGAAAATGCATTGGCTAAGCATATCCTAGAATATCCCAGCCATGCATTTAAATTTTGGATTTTGGATCAGTTGGTTCCAAATACGAGAGGAGGACCAATAGAAATAGGATTGGAGAGGTTAGAATTATTATGGCATATCCGGCTATATGCATATAATTTTCCGGGTCTGAATGATATGTGCTCCATTATTCCTATTTTAAAGTCGAGAAGTCTTTGTAGATAGACTGTTTTAATAATTTGCATGATGTAATACGTTGTATTAGTATCCTGTTTTTAGGAATTGGAGGTAGATACGGTGATTTACTACTAGACGGCGCTGAGTGTAAAATAGTCTGACATCTGCTGCTGCTGATTAGAATGCTTTGATTTGTATAAGCTGTCAATAGAGTATATATATTTTTAACTAGCTTAATATTAGTCTTTTTCCATTTTTGAAATGGTGTTTTGTTTTTATGGGAACAGCATATGTTAAATTTATTAATAATAGAACTATTTTATTATATAAAAAGTTTCCTAATATGAAGTATTTTAAATAAGGTTTGGCGCTTTAAATTCAGAAGCGTCAGCTGATGCATCTCTTTGCTTATTTAAAAAGTAACAAGCACTTTTGTTATTGGATCTGAAGAAGTTCGTGTACTGGATCGGACGAAAAGCGCTTCATTCAATAAAAGGAATTGTTTTTTACGTTGTTTGCCACGCTCGTCATTCGTTTTTAAACTCCTCCAAGTGCCACATTTCCTATGCAGCCAATGGATCAAGTAGGGCAGCAGGCACAGGAATAGCTCTGAGGAGACATTTTTGGATATGTCTTTGTGAGTTTTCTGAAATCTTCAAGTCTTCCTTTATCAATGCCCCTTTTGACAGCTTGTCTTTGTTCAGGCTAAAAGTAAAATAGGCTCTTACCAGGTGCGAACAAGAAGGCAAAACTCTGTCTGCCATGGGAGTACATTTCTCCGTCCCTAACAGACCTTATCCCAAAGGTCAGAAGGGTGGAAAAATGTGGTTCCAGAAATCCCAAAGAGCTTTGATGGATGCACGTGGTGAATTTTCCCCCAGGGGCAAAGGGGGAAATAACAATGGAAGATGCTGCCCTCGTGGCAGAGGGGGTCTGGATAATCAGGGCTACAGAGATATATTCTCTGACAGACCTTTCCAGCAATCTTGAAAGGAGGCCCACCTGTCAACCTCTGGAGGCAGTCGGGGGGAGATTATCTCTGTACCCAAAAGCCTGGCTGAATATCACTCAAGAAAAATGGGTACGGTGGATCATATCCAGGGGATACAATGTTCCTTTCCTTTTTCCACCCCCTCCATCAAGATCCATCCCAGACATACCACCCAGTCAAAGGGATCAAGCAACCCTGGAAATTCAAAGGTTGGTAGGAAAAAAGAGTCATCCAAGAAGTCCCCACCGACCAAACCAGATCCAAAATTTACGCAAGGTTCTTTTTAGTTCCAAAATAAACAGGGGACTGGAGACCAATTTTGGATCTCAGCAAACTTAACAAGTCTGTAAAGAAAGCAAAGTTTTGGATGTTAACACTGCAGTCTATATTCCCTTTTCTGGGATAAGACAATTGGATGTGCTCAATAGATCTTCAGGATGCGTACTAACACATAAAGATGAAGAGGCGATCCAGGAGATATCTATGCTTACAGCTGGGAGCCAGTCATTACCAGTTCAGAGCTCTACCCTTTGGTTTCACTACAGCCCCCAGAGTGTTTACCAAATGCATGGCAGTAGTCATGGCTGACCTGAGGCATTTAGGATTCTGGGTGTTTCCGTACTCAGACGACTGGCTCCTAACAGCCACCACCGAGCATCTACTAACCAAGGCAAGGGACACTACCATTCATCTCTGTTCAGAGCTAGGCATTACCATAAATTTTGAAAAATCTGCCTTGTTACCTTCACAGCATATTACCTTTATAGGAGCAGACTTAAACACAAGAGACGTGGTAGCAAAACTGCCTCATGAAAGGGTACTAACATTGCGCCAAGAAATATCTATTTTGCTCATGAAGAAAAAAGTACAGGCAAAGTTTGTTCTCAAGGAACTGGGATCAATGGCAGCTGCAATAACATTAGTCCCTCTGGTGCGTCTACACATGAGAATGTTACAGTGGCTACTCTTTGCTCAATGGTCCATGAGAAGTTGCCCATGTCACACAAGATCCTCATTACGGACACCTGCAAGGATCTACAATGGTGGCTTCAGTCCTTGCAGGTAACCATAGGCAGACCGTTTGTTCTTCCCCAACCTGTAGCTACAGTGACCACAGATGCCTCCCAGATAGGGTGGGGGGCATTATCTGAGACAGACTGTCCAAGGGACTTGGCAGGAATGTGAATAACACTTACACATCAACATCCTAGAGATGAGAGTGGTGCTTCTGGCATTGCAGGCATTCCAGACTTTTTTTCCACTAGGTACAATTGCAATTCAGACAGACAATATATCCGTCATGTGGTATATCAACAAACAAGGCAGAACCAAATCTTACCCCCTCTGTCAAGAGGCTCAAAGAGTATGGCAATGGGCAACACCTTCTCAACGTTTTCTGATCACAATGCACATTCTGGGGACGTCCAACATGGTAGCAGACAAATTAAGCAGGGCAATTCTTATGCCTCACGAGTGGTCCCTGAAACAGGAAATTGCGAACCAAATTTTTTTTAAGTGGGCCAGTCTTGCTGTGACCTCTTTGTCACATCCATGAATGCCAAATGCAGCAGCTATCTTGCCCTAATTCCTCCTCTGGGGGAGTCACCCAGGGATGCACTCATTAAAGATTGGCCCCCGGGACTTCCTTATGCATTTCCCCCATTTCCACTAATACCCAAAGTTCTTCAGATTGTTGAGTTGCAGGCTAATTCTCATTGCTCTGTACTGGCCTTGCTGGATATGGTTCCCCTTATTATGGCCCCATCTACAGGAGGAGCCTTGGATCCTGGACCCAGTACCGGATCTTCTGATGCATTAATAAGGAAAGCTCCATCTCTCCATTCAAACCCTCAAGCTGACAGCTTGCTTTCTCCACTTCCCATCTTAGCCAGGCTTCCAGACATGTCCCCAGCAGTGCATCACATTCTAGTTTCATTACACAAGGCTACTGCTAGAAATCCTTATGCTAGCAAATGGAAAAGATTTTCTTGTTGGGCTGGCAAAAATAATATTGATCCCTTTACAGCCCCTATAACTACAATTCTGGAATTTTTAGCAGAAACCTTTAATCAAGGAGCAGCTGCAGCCACTATATGAGTACAACTAGATGCCATATCGAATTATCACGTGGGAGACATGGGATCCAATGTAATGTCTCATAGATTATGCAAAGCTTTTCTGAGAGGTACTTTTCTTTTAAGACTTCCAATAAGAGAACCACCACCTCCATAGGATCTAAATTTGGTACGGACTGCTTTAACTCTCCCCCTTTTGAGCCAGCTGCCTATTGCCCACTAAAGTTCTTAAAATGGAAGACAATCTTTTTAACAGCCATTACTTCGGCTAGGCGAGTTTCAGAAATGCACGCTCTATCTATCCGTCCTCCCTATTTGATTTTCCACAAAGACAGAGTCACTCTTAGAACTAATCCTTCCTTTCTGCCCAAAGTCTGTTCTGAGTCCAATTTAAATCAGTCTATTGAACTACTTGTCTTTTTCCACAACTATGGCAACAAGGCAGAATGCAAGCTTCACCAACTGAATGTCCGTAGGCAGTTATGCTTCTATTTACACAGGACAAAGCAGTTTAGAAAATCGGACCAATTATTTGTCTCATTCTCGGAAAATAGAAAAGGAACTTCAGTTTCAAAAGTCATTTTATCCAAATAGCTTACAGATACCATTACTTATGCATATAGTTCTCAGCATAAGCACTTGCCAGGAAAAATTTGGGGCCATTCCACTAGACCTATGTTGACTTCCACTGCCTTTCAAGCCAGACTACCCTTAGATTCAATTTGTACTGCAGCCACATGGGTCAACCCTCATAGCTTTAGCACTCATTACAAAATAGATGTGGCCTCCCGGAGCAGGGCTTCTTTGGTTCCACTGTTCTGAAGAGTTTATTTCCTTGAGCTACCCAAGAAAGAAGGTGCTGGGGACGGTGTCCCAACCATCAAGAATTAAGGCGAGATAGGACAACATAACATAAAGACGTTATGTACTCACCATAACATTCCATGTTTGTTGTCCATAATCTCGCCTTCATTCTTGCATCCCACCCTCCTTCCCCCTTCCTGGAGGATCAAGAGGAAATTTTTGGAATTGGTCATAAGTTCTCTGATTCCTTTCGTGCCTCATGAGACATGCACAAAAGATTATTGTGTTACCCTAGTGGGTTAGATAGTCTAGTGATGGGTATTTGCAAATGAGATCTGGGTAACTGTTGCTAGACATCATGGGATAGGGTATAGCCTCGAGCCAGTGAAAGCTCTCGAGCTTTAATATGCAGCCGAGTTGGAACCGAACCAACCATCAAGAATGAAGGCGAGATTGTAGACAACAAACATGGAACGTTATGGTGAGTACATAACTGCTAACCTCTCCACATGTTTATATCACAAAACAATTGATGAGGTAGGTAGGATGGCAGTACTGGCTTGCCCATGAGATGTTATACGTGTCTGCACTTATTTGATTTTACAGATAACTTCAAGGCTTCCTTTACTAGCACCCCATTTGATGATTCCTCCATCATTGGACCAACAGTTAAGGATAAGTTATGAAGTGCAAGCAGGATAGGAAAAATCTGTCTGTATGTCATGGGAATAAGATTTGAGAACCTTCAAAGAACTTTCAACAGGAATCAGAAAAGGTTCTGAATCCCTGTGGCTCAAAAAGAACCAGCATCAACTCCTTGACTTCCCCTATGGTAAGGGTGGCCATGGCATAAATGGCCCCTTCAATGATCGCCAATCATGAGGTCTAAGAGGTCCACAAAACCAGAGGTATGGTGGGCGATTTCAAAGAAGGCTAAATTAGCACCTCTGATATCTTGCTCAACTCTCTATCTCTGGAGGCAGTGTCTGTCTTGGCATCGTGCGGAGTGGATGTCCCTCACACAAGACATATCGATCTGAGATATTATATTCAGTGGCTACTCCATACTCTTTTTCCAGACTCCACTAGCAATGAAGCCACAGTTACCAGACGTTCTATCCTGACAAAAGACAGAGGTTGTAAAGGGAGTTGCTTCCCTTTGATGAGACCAAAGGACTGTAGACTTTCAGTTTTCCCGGTTAGGGGTCGCCACAGTGGAACTCCGGTCCGCTCATGATTGGCAGTGGATTTTTACGGTGCTGAGTTGCCAGCCCAATGCCCAACCTTCAACAAAGGCACGCCCATTCATGCTCGCACCTACCTGCATGTCTAACGTCACTCGACCATGGTGAGGACATGCAGACTCCACACAGAAGGTGCTCCAGCCGAAAATCGAACGGGAGAACCTCTTGCTGTGAGGTGATAGTGACTCTGAATTAGTAATGATTGGCTCGACGTGAAAGTGCAGAATCTTCCTGGACTCCTTTGCAATCTTTATGAACAGGTAGGTGTCCTTGAAGTCTGTTGAGCACATTCAATCATTCATCTTAATTCAAGGCAAAATCAATGATACAATGATCATCCTGGACTGGGTGTTCACCAAGTGTATGGCAGCAGTTGCAGCCCACTTGTGACTCAGAGGGATTCTGCAACTTTCTGTACCTGGACAATTGGCTTCTATCTGCAATAACCAGATAATCCTTAACAGAAGCCACAGATTACTTTTTGCAGCTTTGCCTATCCTTAAACATTAACATCAGTTACCAGAAATCTCACCTTTAACCTTCTCAGCAAATTTCCTTCATTGGAAGCCACCTAGACTTAATATCTTTCCAAGTGACCCTCACTGAGGAATGTCTACTTTCTCTGGGAAACTACATACAAACTTTGTATATTTAGCAAAGTCCCTTAGCTCTCCTGGTTCTCAAGATCTTAGGACCGATGCCAGTGTCAAATATAAAGGTCAGTTATGCCTGATTCCACAAGATGATAATTAAATCCCATGCAGTGGTCTCTTAATGGACCCTCCATCAGTCATGATTCAGATAACACAGATCTGCAAGGCTAACTTGAATTGGTGGCTAACTTCACCTTTCTTCGAATGGGAGAATCTTTCTTTCCACCCTACCCATCAACAATTTTGACTATGGAAGCCTCCCCTCTGGGGTGGGGGGAGGGATGCATTTTGAAGGGAGGACAGAAGCCAATCTTCACATCAATATCCTGAAGATGACTGGAGATGAGGCAATCCTCTTGGTGTTGCAGGAATTTCAGGACCTCTAACTTGGTGTGGTAAAAGTAGAGTCAGGCAATGTATTATTGGTTTTGTAGATCAACAAACAAGAGGGAAACAAGTCCTACAATTAGCATCCCCTGCTAATTATGAATACTAACTTTAAAACAACAATGAAAGTGAAAAGCCATCAGCATAAGGAAAGAAAAAATAAATGAAAGAATGAATGCATAAAGTTTTACTTTAGAGCATACAGGTTGTATCCTACCCATAGTATTAATTATACAGAGGGTTATGATCGAGTTGCCAATCCTAACTGACTTATTATGTGTTCAAGACATGGATTCCAAAAACTTAACCTTGAGAGAGAAGCTCAAGAGATGAATTTCTTGGCATCTATGTCTCAAACACATAATAATAATTTAGGATCAAAGACCCAGTCATAATTCATTTTAGTGAATGGAGCTTTTATCTGCTCCATTTACTACAAGTTAAAGGGAAAAAGAAAAAAATTGCGAAGTGTTTTACTAGTTTTCAAAGCAATAAAGCACACAGTCCCTTCTTTTTACACTGACCTTCCCATGCCTTTCAGCTATCCAGATTTTCACAGAATATCCAGATTTTTGTCTCATATATTTGGTTTGTTCCTCATCCATTGTTGTCATATAAATTACTGAAGATTGAATATAAAATAAAGACAGACACATTGGTTTCAGACTTCGTGTCCCTCAGAAAATACAGCTGAACACACATCCTGTAATTGTGGTAACTTTTAAGTTTATTTCAGGAAGTCAGGGTCAGGGACATGTTACAGATGGACAGTGAGTAGAACAAAATATTTTATTCTGCCACTGTCTTTTACTGGTCAGAGCAGGCAGATTTTACTGCCGAGCGCTTGACCCAACATTAACAACTTTAGCAGGGAGTGCTTGACATTTGTTAAGGTTGGGTCTTGCCTGACTCTGACGCTTCACTCATTTGTCTTTTTCCAAATATCAAAGCATAATCAGCACACTCCATGCACTATGCAATATCTATACTATAATAATTATATTTTATCCCGGCTGAGGCTGAAATAGGTCCATTGGGATCAATGATCTATCCCAGTTAAATTCAAAATAAAATAAATATCTTTACTTATGCCAAAACCATTCCTTGCCAGTGAAGACTGACACCATCAGTTATCCACCCATGGCCCCACTCATTAAACACATCGATTCCTGGCTTGTCTTCCCATCACTTTCCTGCTTCTGTCCTGTGCTTCAAGGACTGGAAGTCTTACTTTTCAACTCATATCTTATTATCTTACTTATGATTAGCTAGCTAAACACTGTGCATTAAACAATCATTAACCAATCATGCAAGGTGGGCTGGCGAGTATTTTAAATTGAATGGCATGTAATTCAGCTTATAGTCTAGTATCTTCAAGCTGCTAGACATTACAGCCTACATGAACTTCATTACAGCTGTACTTTCACTGAAGGTACTAGTAAGTAGTGGGGATCCTCAGTTTTGCAAGGCTGTTTACAATTCGGCCCAGCAGTCATCAGTTAGCAATGCTTCTTCTCTCCCTCACCTTGTGTATAGTTGACTTACATTCAGATATGTTCAGATCACATAAAATGCATACTCAGAGCATAATCATGTTGAAGTGAATAAGTTTTGTCACACAAATAACAAGAACAGATTGACACAGAAATTGAAATAATTAAATAATGCAAGTTGTTCTGCAAAAATAAAAAAATAATAAACTTTTGGAAATAATATTTAATACAAAGGTATGGGATGTAACCCATAAGTCCAATAGCACCAGCCACTCCAGGTTATACATGCAAATGTATACTAGAACACAGTAAGTGTAAACAGGCATAACTAGTACATGCTGCTACTGCAATACCATTAGCTGCCATTTGGCTCCTGCTATGTCAGAGGAGAGAGTATGACAGCATATAGTGTAATCAAATGTTGGGTGGTATAAAAATGCTCTCCTTCTGCCTTTAGGAGAGCTATTGGTCTGCCTATTTTTTTTTTACAGTTTTCTTTCTGCCATCTTTGTTTCTTCAACCTCAATTGCAGCCATTTTTTTTTTGCATAATGTCCAGATTTTCGCCTCTTATTTTTGGTCTGTCTGTCATAAAATTTGTGGATTTAAGGCAAATTATTTAGGACTGATATCACTAAATAATGACACACATCTGAATTTTAGACTTAATATCCTTCAGAAAATGCATGTTAATGCAAAACCTTTTAGTTTATCAACTTTCTAAGTTTATAAGAGCAACATTTAAAATTGTGCCCCCATTATTTTTGTCTTTCTCCGGATTTCTTGTATTTACAGGTTGAGAGGTACGACTAGCTGACTCTTGCAGTTGTTAGTAATTCTATATATAACCAGTTAGAATTATGACTGACAATTAATTTTATATTGTAACTATGAAATAAACCTTCCTTATGTAGTTGCAGATTTCATGAAGCATGGCTTAAAAATTGGTATTTTGAAAATCTGAAACTGAAAAGTTAAGAAGTGGACAGTGTATTATTTACTGACAGCAGTTTAAAACAGTGAATCGGGAAACCCCATTGAAGCATATCCCTTTGTTCTTTTCCTGAAGAATTATTGACCAAGCCAAACCTAATGGGAAGACAAAGGCCCAAAATCAGGATCACTTTATAAATATCACTCTGATTCATTTAGAAAGTTGATAGAGCAACAGGTTTTGTATCAACATGCATTTTTCTGAAGAAAAAGAAGTATGAAACTGTAATGTCTGGCAATATTAACTAGTTAACAGTACTCACTGATTTACCAGAAAAAAATCAAACATTGCAGGCGAGACAGGGCAAAAATATGATGTAAAAATCTGAGACTTTTTGTACTATCATGGACAGTTCAGAACAGTGAAGTGTATAACTGCAATTAACTAGTTATATTACCTCCCCGGAAAGAAAGGAGTCCAATAGCTATCTTCTGATGTCATTAATAGGTTAGGGGAGGGCCGATGATGCATTGCATAATGAGAGGATGACAATGCACTCTTTTCTGCATTATAATAAATATTGAAAAGTACACTTTTACATTTTACTTCTGGGTTGAAGAATGACAAACTGGTTATCAAGTGTCATTCGCTAAAGAATTCACACTGTGTCATAAAGTGTTAAATATACTGATTAATGTGGAAGATATTTTTGTGTGTGTGTGTGTATGTGGGGTGTGGGAGAGAGTGATAATAGAGGATTAGATTATTTCCATTTCTCACAAAAAATACGTGTATGTGTACTGTAGGAGTATTTCACCATTTACTGGTGGTGGTGCTGCGGTAGCATTGTCGCCTCACAGTTAGACGTTGCCCGTTCAATTCTCAGTTAGAGCATCTTCTGTGTGGTGACATGCGTGAATGGGCATTCCTTCGTTGAAGGTTGTGCGTTAGGCCCGGCAAGCCAGTACGTAAAAATCTACTGCCAATCATTAGCGGACCGGAGTTCCGCTGTGGCGACCCCTAACCGGGAAAAGCCGAAAGACACAAACAAACAAACAAGGAGTATTTCACCATTTACAGTAAATAGCATTTTCATTTTAGAACGTGGGATGTATTAGCAGTCTGACCAAACATAGCTATTTTAATTTAATTTAATTTAATTTAATTTAAACATTTCATCCTGTATTGTCATTTTCATAGTATATGTGATGCAGGTGTGAGTATGAACATTTTCTTGATTGCTAGAAATGTCAGTACTGGTTTTGGTAATGAAGTGAGAAAGAGGAACTGCAAACCAAGACTTTTAGTCACATAGTCTATACTATTGTATTGTACATTTCAAAATGATGTGCCACTGCTGTTAATACTGTCAGTAGATCACTTAAACTTTGCATATCTGTGTAATCCAGTATATTTGCTGGTAAAGCAGCCAGCATTATTGAAAGAATGAAATCTTCAAACATTGTAAGAAATTCACAGAGTGCCAGACAAATGCATTGACAATATGTGCTTGCTGACCACCCCCTCAAAAAAAGAGCAATATGGTTGTTTATAATCTTCACTGTTTACAAGTTCAGGGTCCAGTAGCTTATAACAAAAACTAAATTGTCCATGTTAATGTTAATTTCAGCCAATCAGTGCCATGATTTCAATTTCTCATTACCAGTCAGAATGTTTTAAGATATGGAGACTTGCAATGGTATGACCACTTTTTTGAATAGTCTGGGAAATAATTTAACCATTACATAAGACTGTTAGATAACAATGCCCTTAAAGAAAGGACTTTCTCCCTGAGAACTAACAAATTAAGTTGTTACTATAAATTCTTTAAATAAAGAAGGATTTAGTGTACTGAAATGAAAGAGAATTAGTAGCTGAAAAACAGTGACTACTATTTGGGTAAGGAAGCAGTAATATGTAAAAAAATAACTAAACAGTTTTTCACAGTGGAGGATGTTAGGAATTATCAAACTATTCAGATAAGGAAATAAGAAACAAGATCAAGATAAGATACTGTATAGGTTAGTCTGTCTGTTTTCATTTATTTGTTTGCATTCATCTATTAACAATGCAATCATAGTAGGCATATCAGGTAATTGGGCTGGGTTGCATGGCTACGCTTATAAAGGCCCTGGTGGTCATTTGCCTAATATATACCTATGAACTTAAAAGGAAGACCCAGAAGTTGGAGCAAACACAATAAAAACCTAGGCCTTTGCAAAAAATGCTTGCCAGCACAAGGAACCAAAGCTGATAACGAGGTAATGAATACAACAGGACAGAACTTACGCCTGTAAGAATGCTGAACCACACAAGAACCACAGTAACAGAAACAGTGTGGATTGTTACACATATGTATAGAATGATATAATAAATTAACAAGGTAGAATAATCTAGCCTGTCTATTTCAACCTCAGGATTGGTCAGCTGCAGGCAACAGTTCCTTCACCTTTAACACTCTCTTAGCCTCTAAAACTCCAGCTTAGCTCCCATAATGCGCCATGTCTCCCCTTCTCTCCAAATCTCTTTTGTGGAGTTTGAGTCAGCATCAGGTGGTCCTCCCAGGCTCACCTGCCAGTCAGTTGTGTGAAGAAAAGCATGGAAAAAGTGCTGTTTAAGTAATTTCCTAGCTCAACAGGTTAGATCTTTCCAGTATTCATAAATCTTGTGTTTGGTTTCCTACTGCAAGTCCCAAACTGCCAAAAGAAAAAGATCAAAAATATACAAGAGAAGAGCAAATATTGAGGAAGGCTTTTATTTTTTTTTTACACTTGTTTTTGTAGGAGACAAGCTCCCCATGCATCCCTGATGTGAGGGGAGCAAGCCCCCCACACCCCTCAAACTTATATATACCAACTCCACACTCATCATACCTTGGAGAAAAAGTATTTCGAGAAATGACAATCTCAGACTTAATATATGTAAGTTTGGATTTTTGGTCATTCATTCATTCCTCACATTCTGTGACTCATTTCAGATGGTGACCTTGACTTTTGCTTAGTTGATATAACTAGTTTTATCTTTAGGATTATTTTTCTCATGCTATGGTACCATCTTGTTTATTTTGTGATTCCATTTACTTGTTGTTGAATTGTAAATAGCTAGGTGCTTTACTATGATAATTTGCTCTTGGAATTCTGTTAAATTTAGGAATAATTTTTCTGAATTGCCTTCTGGGTACTTGCCTGTGTCATTTAGTTATTGACAATGGCCCTGAATTCTGTAAATAGTCCAGATGTGGGCACAATATTCCCCCTCAAGAAACGTAAACTCTTTCTGTAGTGTGCCTGGGGTGGAACATCTTGATGCTGAATGATATTTTTGACAAATTTTATTTTAGGACATTGCAAGAATGAAGAAATACATTGATTTTGTAGGGTTTGCTCCCCTCCAATATTTCTGGGTCTAAACCTAGAAAAGAAAGCTTTAAAAAGGAAATACGAGGATGGGTGAGGTTAATAATTCAGATAAGTATTCCTCTTTTGTACTAAAAGTGACCTGAGTGGAGATTTCTTCATCCTCTGCACTATACTTCTTGGTTTCGCAGGATCATTCACTGGCTGTTAGGGTTTCTCCTTTGGAAGTATGTTTGGTACTGCCCTCTCTGCTAGAAATAAGGTCACCAGTTTCTCTTCTGAAAAAGAGTTATCTCATTATTTAAGAGTAAAAACTGCCTTCTTTCATGTCTATACATTCCTTGGGTCTGTTTAGTTCCTCATTCCATGCTGATTTAGAGGTGATATGAGCACTTGTAAAAATACTGACTAAGTTGAGCATCCTCTATTTCCCCTCTATTTGTAGGCAGCAAAAGAAAAAACATATACTTTTTACTTTGATAGTTGCTTCCCTAGGCACTTGGCACCAGATGCTTTGGTGCTGACTGTTCCTCCATTGACTCCTCCATCAGTTCCAGTGCCTTATTTTTTGCTTTGGCACACACAGTGTCCTCTGCATTGGTATGCTTAGCACTGAGACTTTCAGTGCTAAAGGTTACTATGGCTCAATATCGACCCTGAAACTTTTAGAGCCACAATTAGTGTTGATCAGATCAGTGTGTTCAGTGCCTTGTTACCAAAGCCTTCCTCAGTGATGGCATCTCTCTCTGAGTACCAGAAGATGCTGTGGTCCCTTGGACATTGAGGGCATCAGTGATGACATTAAGAATCCTACTGTCTTCCACTATGCAACATGTGTAAATGTTGGCTGTTCAGAAGCAGGAAATGTTACAGAGAAAATCCTGAGAGCTGGTCCAGATCACTTTGGATATAACACAAATGTTGATTTCACCCCTGGACACCCCTCAGTCTGGGACTTTAGCTTGATCATCCTCCCACAGCAGTGGTAGGCAAATGGAAAGTCACCACAGGGACAACGCAATTCTGTCTAGTACATCTCATGATGTGAAGTTGTTCTATCTCACCGTTCATTCTTACAGGTGGGTTCAGAGCCGATCCTCGGCTCTGAGTTGGCCTACTACAAAGCTCGAGGTCTTCAGACAGCTCGAGGCCAAGTCCCTATCCCACGATGCACCTTGAGTTACCTCAGATCTAGTTTGCCATTGCAATAGATTGGAGGTTTCCTAGCACAGTTCGGGCCCGTATAGCTTTTTTCTTATAATAACTTGCTAAGTTTATTTCTTATAATAGTTAGAGATAGTTTTCATAGTCTTTCATATTTATAACATTAATAGCTTATTAGTAGTATATTTCTTCTCCTTTTGGACTTTGTTTTCCATAGGCCTTTAATATTCTCTTCCCTTCCTGGTGTGCCTTTATATAGCTTTGTAGTTTACATAATATTCTTAAACTTTAGACAGTGTGTGAGTGCTTTTGAATAGTTATAGTTAATTCACAGTTTTTTCTTATACAGCCCATTTGTTGTTTCGGGCTTATTTCTGTAGCTTAACTTTACTAAAATTGTGTGTGTGTGTGTGTGTGTGTGTGTGTGTGTGTGTGTGTGTGTGTGTGTGTGTGTGTGTGTGTGTGTGTGTGTGTGTGTGTATGTGTGTGTGTGTGTGTGTATGTGTGTGTGTGTGTGTGTGTGTGTGTGTGTGTGTGTGTGGGCTCTCTTTAAAACTACAGTAGATTTTTTTTTGATACTGTAGACTTTATTATGGCTGACCAGGAGAAAGACAAGCATCCTAAGTCAGGCTTTAAAAAGTGTCCAAAATGTGGACAAAAGATGTCTGTGTCAGTCATGTTAATTGTGTTTATTGTCATGGAGCCTTGCACTTGCAAGAAAGCTGTTCCATTTGAAATTCTTTTTTCTCCAGACTTCTTCATTAGAGAAAAAGAAAACCCATAGACAGAGGACTTCTAAAATCTTCATTTCAGGAAGCTTTGAGTGACCAGGATAAATCTAGCACATCTTCAAAGACTTGTAAGACTTCTTCTTCTTCTTCTGATGTGACAAAATCAAAAAAAACATCAACGTTGGCTCCATAGCCTTTGGAGCCGAGCGTGCTGTCTTTTTGGAGCTGGTCCCCAGTCCTGGAACTGGTATCCAAAGTATTAAAGTCTCCCATTCTCCAGTCAGTGCCTCCATCCATACATTCATCTCGGTCCTTGATCAGCCTATCCAATTTAGATGTGGATCATGTGGTGCAGAAGTTGCTACAGGCACCAGCGTTTGCAAAATTTTATTGGCTCTGACACAAGTGGCTTCAGAGCTGAAAACTCTAATGCCATAGACTTCTCTTCCTCCTCTGAGCCATATCAGTTCTTCAGAACTGGAGGAGTCAGACCTGATGATTGTTGAGCCTTCGGAGCCGGCACTCTCCGGTTGGGTCTGGGAAGGATAGTCAAACTGACTTGTTGGTTCTGACTTTGCCTCTCGGGGCCATGGCTCAGATGAGTTTGGCTCCTACCACTGGTTCAGAGCCCACTGTTTTGGTGCCGAGGGGATCAGTGGTTTCTTCGGATCCAGCAGTCCCTTCTCATTGGAGCAGAGGTGCCTTTGAAGCCATGAGGAGAGTGATGTCTCCTAAGACATCTACAACTTCAGGTCCAACTGCCTCTTCCCCAAAACTACCTGTGCCCACTTCTGCCTCACAGATCCTTTTGAAGTGTAGAGACCCTGAGCCTCAGGAAGCCCCACTGGGTGGTCCCTGCTCTTCCGAGACCTCACTAGAAGTTCCCACTGATGAGGCTCCCAGGAAGAGAATTTGCAAGAGGAAGCATCTAGACTCCCCACAGGAGTCTCTCACATCTAATACTGACTTAGATGAATCAGAAAGTTCCCCATGGTTCCCCTCTGAAGATATCTCATTTGCTGAGATATTAAAAATCTTTAGGCAGCGGGGTAGCTGGAAGTCCACCAACCCTAGTGAAGATGAGTCGGTTCTCCTGAAGGCTTTTGGGTCTCATCCCTCCACCTCTTGGGTGTCTCCGCCCTTTGATGAGCTCATGGAGCTGGTCTCACAAAGGGCATGGGAGTCTCCAGACACCATAGAACCTGGCTCTAGGAGGCCCAATAAATGTATTTCTGCCCCCCAGGATAAGTCTTTCCTCACCACCAGGCATCAGCTAATACAAGCCAGGGACACCACTCTTACTCTTTGCAATCATCTGGGCATTACCATAAATTCAGAAAAATCTGCCTTGTCACCATTGCAACATATTATCTTTATCAGAGCAGAATTGGACACCACCACCACCACTTTAAAACTTCTAGCAGAAAGAGTTTTACTACTTCGTCAACAAGTCCAGAACATCATATCCAGAGACAAGGCTCCAGCATCGGAAGTGCTAAAGTTGTTAGGCATGATGGCAGCTGCAATAATAGCGATACCGTTGGGTTGCATGCGCATGCGGATTCTACAATGGCTGCTATTCACTCAATGGTCTTATCAAGAGCTCCCAATGTCTCATCTCATAATTGTAACAAACACATGCAAAAAGGATCTTCTGTGGTGGTTGACCTTGTGACGCCTGTGCCCTGGCCCAGCAATCAAGGAGCCTCAATCCTCACCACTAACACCAGTGAGGGGCATTTCATATAGGAGGAAAGGATAACAAATACACACAGTAAAGTGCAATTTCCCTTAAGACCACACAGAGATCACAGTCAGTCCGGGACTGGTCGCTCCCTTGCTCTCCAGGTCCCCAATAAGACTCCCCACTGGCACAGCTATAGGGTCCAGATCTCAGCCTAGTGGGCAAGCTAAAACCTCCAGTACCCTCTCTGTCCAACCAAAGCTTCGTCTGCCCAAGTAGCTGACACACAAACACACACACACACACACACACACACACACACACACACACACACACACACACACACACACACACACACACACACACACGCACACACACACACACACACACACATGCACATACACTTTAAGAAGAATGTATACAACCACACAGACACTCCTGGGGAAGGCTGGCACTGTTTCTCCAGCTGTGCCCCTTTTTCCCAGACTATATGGTTCTACCAGCTGCCACCACCAACTAATATTTATCAGCTAATCAAAGGCCCTTAAAAGGGTATCCAGTTATTACTGTGCAATATTATTATTCAATTGGTAGGATAGCCCAGGGCTAAAGGTATTAAAGTGGCTTTGTACAATTTTACCAAAGGCATACAAGTACTCTTAAGAGCTTAAATTATCTCTACACAAAACAGCCACAGTTGAAAGGTTTACAAATATTTAATAATAAGAAAAACACAAGACAATACTTCTTACTACACAGTGCTAGTCAAGAGTTCAGAGTTCACAGAAAAATACTTAAAATAATTCAGTAGTACAGTTCTGAGATTACAGAAGAACGCTTAGTCTAATCTTTCTAGTTTCTAGCTATTTCTAAGAGAAAACACAAGTCTAAGATAAACTTACATATAGAGTAAAGGCAGAGTGTTGATGAGTGGGATGGTCAAGACAAAAATGCTTAATGCTGTCTGATTCTCTCTGTTTTTAAAATCACATTTCTAGTTCACATTACATATTCTTCACACTTCCCTGGGTTCCCAGGCTAACAGAAACTACATTTACATTCTTCACTTCTGGGCAGAAACCAGAGCAATAAAGAACATTTATGCATGCAAATTCTGGCCATTAACTCTGGCCTTAGTACAATAGCAATAATTCCTTCATCTAGACCGTCTGGAGCCGTGTTTACATCAAAGTGTCACAACATGCTTTACTTGGTCAGTAGAGTGTACTGTTGTTACATTTTTTCCAGTTCCACATGTAACACTGTTTTTACCATTTAAAACAAGCCTGTGTTTTACATTAATATTTACAGATGACAGAATCATCTCCAAAATTTTATCTGGCTAAGCTGGCAGCCTTCATCTATCTTCACCCAATCTTCACATATCTCCCCCCCTGGAGAACTCAAGTTAGTTTTTCAAGTGACCCTTGAGAAATGCTGCTTAAGGGAGTTAGGTCTATCTGAGTATACCTTACCCCGTTCCCTGTCTTGAGACTCCATCTGCATTGGTATTGCCAATCCTACTGCTGCGCTCCACTGACACATTATTTGCTTGCAACCCCAGGCTCCATCCCAGCAACTTGGCACCCTGCTCGCTGGCTCTGTTTAGCCATGTTAGGGGGTTGTAATCTGTCAAAAAAGCGAATTTCCTTCCATACAGATAAGGCTGAAGTTTCTGCAGTGCCCACATCATGGCTAGACATTCCTTCTCCACAGCTGCACAGCATTCCTCCCTTGGTTAGAGCCCATGACCGAGACAAACCAATTATCGACAGGTTGTTCTTTTATCCTACCCTCACCAGCAGCCACAGTGACCACGGATGCTTCCCTTATAGGGTGGGGGGGGGGCATTTTCAGGGAAAAACAGCCCAAGGCAAATGGACTGAACAAAAGTCACATATGAATATCAATGCTCTGGGGATGAGAACAGTACTTTTGGTGTTGCAGCACTTTCAGGACTCTCTCCCTCTGGGGACAATTGTGATTCAGATGGACAACATTATAGTGATCTAGTACTTGAACAACAAAGAAGAACCAGGTCCTATCCCCTTTGTTTCGAGTATGGCAGTGGGTTACATCCGCCCAGTGCTTTCTGATGGCACCACACATCCCGGGATATCCAACATGATTGCAGACAAACTGAGCAGGGCAATTTTGTTACCTCACAAGTGGTCCCTCAAAAAAGAGATAGCGGAGAGAATATTCCACAGGTGGGGCCAACCTTGCTGCAATCTTTTTGCTTCCCACATGAACACACAACGCAGAAGCTACTTTGCCCTGATTCCCCCTCTGGGAGATTCCCCAAGGGACGCACTCATACATGATTGGCTTCTGGGTCTCCTTTATGCATTCCCACCAATTCCCCTGATATCCAAAGTATTACAGAAAACAAAAGCCCTGGGAAGGACCATCATTCTAATAGCCCTTCATTGGCCTTTTTAGATTTGGTTCCCCTTCCTTCGACTTCATCTGTTGGAAGACTCTTGGATTCTGGACCCAGTTCCAGACCTTTTGACACATTCGTCGGGGGCTCTTCATCCCTCTCTTCAGTCCCTAAAATTGACAGCTTGGTTGCTCTAATTCCCAACATAGCTAGGTTCCATAACCTTTCAAATGAAACACAGCATATTTTAATATCCTCTCATAAATCCTCTACCAGGAAGTTATACCTTAGCAAATGGAGGAGATTTTCTATATGGGCTTTTCAAAATAACATTGATCCCTACCAAGTCCCCATTTTCTCTATATTAGAATTTTTGACTATGCTTTTCAATAAAGGAGCTGTGGCAGCTACAGTTCGGGTACAACTTGCCGCCATCTCTAATTTTCACCTTGGCTTTGAAGGATTGAACATAATGTCACACAAGCTATCCAAAGCCTTTCTCAAAGGGACCTTCTTCCTCAGACCACCTGTGAAATCCCCTTATACCCCATGGAACCTAAATTTTATGCTTTCACGCATTATTCTCCTACCTTTCAAGCCAGCTTCCTCATGTGATTTGAAATGTTTGTCTTGTAAGACTATCTTTTAGTAGCCATCACATCTGCCCATAGAGTATCAGAGCTACAGGCCTTGTCCATAAAGCCGCCATATTTGATTTTTCATGCTGACAGATTGTCCCTGCTAACAAATCCTTCATTTTTGCCTAAAGTTTGTACTGAAGCTAACCTTAGCCAAATCATAGATTTACCAGTGTTCTTCCCCAAACACACCAACAACTTAGAGTATATGCTGCACAAGCTTGATATTCATAGACAGCTCAGATTTTACCTGGATAGAACAAAATAGTTCAGAAAATCAGAACAACTTTTTCTTTCCTTTTCAGATTCTAGAAAAGTTATGCCAGTGGCAAAAACAACACTGTCTAAATGGTTATCTGACTGCATCACCTTTACTTGTCTTCCTTTACAACACAAGAGTAAGGGTCATTCTACCAGAGCAGTGTCCACATCTTCTGCCTTTTCTGCTAGGCTTTCTATAGACAACATTTGTGCAGCAGGCACTTGGTCAAGACCTCATACCTTTATCACTCATTACAAACTTGAAAAGGCCTCCAGGGGCAGGGCCTCCTTTGGTTCTACTGTCCTGAAAAATATACTCCCGTGAGCCACCCAAGAAAGATGGTGCTTGGGACGCTACCCATCTGTAAGAATGAACGTTGAGATAGAACAACCTCACATAAAAAAGTTATGTACTCACCATAACATTCCTTGTGAGTTGTTCATCTCACCTTCATTCTTACTTCTCTTCCTCCTACCCCCTCCAGGGTTTTTCGACGACCGAGATGCTAGTTTTATCCTGGTTGCTCAGTCTTTCTATGGGCTTTCTTTCCTAAAGAGTGATAGAATGACACATGGTATTGTTAGAAACAGCAAACAAGATCTGAGGTAACTCAAGGTGCATCATGGGATAGGGACTTGGCCTCGAGCTGTCTGAAGACCTCGAGCTTTGTAGTAGACCGTGGCTCCAAACCCATCTGTAAGAATGAAAGCGAGATGAACAACTCACATGGAATGTTATGGTAAGTACATAACTTCTTTTTATGATACGTCCCCCTGAGTTTTCCTTGGAAGAGGAGGTATAAAATTAAACCCTTGGACTCACCTACTGAGTCCCCCACAATGAATACTGAACTAGAAAATTAAACTTCTGTGGTATTCCCCTCCTGTCTCCACACTTGTGAGTGTCTAGGGTTTATGAGGCAGTTGAGGGTCATGACCAACTGGCTCAGTTTCCTCAAATGAGGGGATTCTGCAAGAGCCTACACTGTCTGTCTAGGTTGTTTCCCCTGCAGACCATGTGGTTGTGTTGGCTATACAGATGTATAGCACCTCATCCAAGGACATATGGCAAAATCCTTAGTCAGTCAGTGGTGAACTGTTCCACTTCCACTGTTAAGGAGGGTCTTGCTTTGACATGTTTGCATCATCAGTAAACTCCAAATGCTGCAGCCATTTTTTCCTAGTACTTTCATAGGGACAAACACCATGTTATGCTGTAGCCCAGCACTAGCCACCAGGTCTTTTATATAACTTTACTTTCTTTTTCTAATCATGATAAAATTCTTGCAGAAAGCAAATATGCTCAAAGCCAAAGTTATCCTCATAACTCTATTTTGGCCCAGACAAGTTAGATTTTTTCAGCTATGGCATCACCTGCTAGAGAAAATACTTTCCCCCTGACCTCACAAAGATTTTCTAACCTATTTGTCTGGTAAACTTTACCTGGATTTTCAGTTCTTCAGACTAACTGCATGGTTTCTCCAGTTCTCCTAATTGCCAAGGTCCCATTTTTGTCTTCCAGGATTGTCTAGATCCTGCTTCTCTAAAGTCAATGATTACTAAACATTAATTTCTAATTTTCATTAGGGTATGAATTCCCTTTCATTAAAGGTATGCAATGCACTATTTTCTGGAGGGTGGCTTTCCGGGTTAGCCCTCCCCTCAAGGAATCTGGACCTCTGTGGGATTTAGGTTTTATGCTGGAAATATTAGCATTGCTCCATTGTCTTCAAACCAACAATTACAGCAGATCTTAAGTATTTGCCATGGAAGACTCAAGCTGTTACTTCAATTAGGAGAATTTTTGAAATCCAGGTTTTATCTTTTAAATCTCCTTATTTCATAATGCTAGGGGTTCCTTATGAACAAATCCAAATTATATGAAGAAAGTCTCAACATAAATTAATAGTAACCAGTCACCCAATCTTTCTTTCTTCTTTACTGAATAACCCAACTGGGGAGAGTATTTGTTCCATTGCCTACAAAGTCATCATAAGCTGTGCTTTTATTTAAGCATAACTGGGGATGCAAGAAAATATCAGTAGTTATTTCCTTTGTTATAAACAAAATGGGACAAAAAGTGATGAAGGACATTGTCCAGGTGGCTCTCAGATTGCACTTTTTGTTGTGGAAAGTACAATGTCAATACAAATTTACACGAATAATTTAGGGTACATTCTGCTAGAGGTCTAGCTACTTCATTGCTTTGAAATAAAAAATCCTCAGCTGAAAATGTCTGTGTAGCTGTGACATGCACTTCAGTGCATACTTTTCTAGGACACTATAAGTTGAATGTGACCTCAAGGCCTAGGTCTGTCTTTTGGGAAACCATACTTCATGGTATCCTTGTCTTAACACTACACAGAAGGCTAGAGATTGACACTCTGTGCTGAGGTTGAAGTGGACAGAATGCATCATGTAAGATACAAAAGCTAAGAACTTACAGTACATTAGATGTTCATCATTAGATCAACTTTGCCTTGCCTTCCACATGCATTTTGCAGCTACCCCAATCATGCAAGCATATTGGTATAGGAAAAACATATATGCATGCCAAAATTCATAAGTTTCTTACTGTTGTACACTTAGTCAGACATGCCATCAACTTAGTGGCTTCACTATTAGCAACTGACTTTGAGTACAGTTTTGGGGCAGATAAGTACCCAGTTGGGATCTGCTTTTTTTTCTGTAGAAAAGTTATTTCAAATTTTGCATATTTCTGTCAGGAAAGGCAAATGTTTGTGGGCTAGGCAAATACCTTATACAGACACCCACATAGACTGTGTTTCTGTTTAGGAGAAGATTGTGACATTAGAGCTTGTGATATTTGTATGTCCTTTACACCTAAAATGATTAGAAGTAGGCAGAATTCTCTGAGACTCTTGAGAACTGATATCTTGAGGTTTTGGTACATATGACTATGACTTTTGTTTCTTCTTCAGTTTCAAGTTATCTCCCCCTTCAGGTAAAGAAAAATAGAAATTATTAAAGAAGTTTCTGAAGAGACTTATTCATCCATTTCTGTTCAGCAGTTTGAAACAGTTCCAATGAGGCAGATATGCAGCTCTCAGACCATCATTCCAGTTTACCAGGTCCCTTTGATAAGGCTCCATGGGAAGCCACTAAAGCCCAAGAACAGTGCACATCCAATCCGAATGGACTTCAGGCACCTTTTTCCAAGAAGGGAGAAGCTCATTTTATTCTTATTGAAGAGAAGGGAGGAATCCACCAGGTTCTGGTAAGGGAGAAATTTGCTGGGTCATTGATGGAAATCCAGACATCTGATTCTTACTCTAAAACTATCAGACTAGAGACCTCTAAGAAAAAGTCTCAGAGAACTAAACATTTGCCCCCACACACACACACACACACTCTTCATTCAGAAGGGCTTTAGGAAGACTGGTACAGTGCTGTCCAAGAGCAAGGCAGTACAGTCTTTCTAGTCTTCCCCAGTGTCTTCCCCAGCTAAAAGGATGGGATCTCCTTCATCTGAAGAGGAGATCATCCCTGAAACAGAAGAAGGTCTTGACTGTAGTTAACAGCTTTCTTCTCTTAGTCTGTGTGAATCTGAATCTGTGGACAGTTTGTCCTCAGATTTTCCTAATGAAGAAATCTCTTTCTCTGATACCATTTCTGTAATAAAAGAGTTATTTAGGTGGGAGAGGAAAGGGTCAATAATTCAAAACCCTTTTCTTAATCAAACCCTGTCCATAATGGAAAAGAAGCTTTGTGTCTCTTCCATGTCAGCTTTTAGAGCGATTGATTTACAGACACAAATGGCAAAACATTTGCTTTCTATCTTCACTGACATGCAACAATCTATGGCTAGCCTATCTACTTCAGACACTAAATTCAGTTTGCTAAATATGATCATTGCTATCTTCCAAGTTACCAAACACTCAATTAAGTGTGTGTATAATGCAGTGGATGTTGCATCCAGAGCTGCTGCTATAGGGACCATGATATGTAGAAATGCAATGGTCAGAATGAAAAGTTTCCCAAAGATGTTAAGGTCCTGATTTTAAATGCCCCTTTGGAGAAATGCTTTCTTTTTGGAAACTCCCTGGCTGAGGTACTTAAGAAGTTAGAGGAGAGAGGAAAATTGATGCAAGTGGTCAAACAACACTTTTTATCCCCTTCCTCTAAATACCAAATTAATTATCCTTATAGCCCTCGACTTTTCTTTCATAAACCCTTCAAATCTTTTCAGCAGAAATTATCAAAACAGCAGTGCAATTAAGATGTCACGGAAACTCAAAGAAAGGGAATGGATTCCAAGGATCCTCCTTTCAAAAAAAAAAACAAATATGCTTGAGTACCCATAGACATCATCACTCCTCTCCCAAGCCAACCATCCATCCAGGCTTGCAGGCAGTCTTTCCTACTCTTTACATTTCTGGAAACAGATAAAATCAGATACCTGGATACTGAAAATAAGTCAGCATGGCTGCAAACTTCAGTAGTTATCTCTTCTACTTCAGTCAGGGATTCCCCTGTCCCCAAAGAAGCAAACCCACTTGTTTGCCCAAATCTATTAGATATATTTGCCCAAGGAATAATACAGCTAGTTTCACCTTGTCAACAGAGAAAAAGGCTTCTATTCAAGAATTTTCTAGTACCCAAAAATGAAGGCTCCTGTATACTAGTTTAGACTTACAAGTTCTAAATACTTTTCTCTTAGTCCCAAAGTTAGAAATGTTAACCTCACAGATGCTTTTTTTCCCTCTTCTTCCCCAAGCCTATTTAACCACTCTAGACCTTAATGATGCCTGTTTTCACCTCTCTGTTCACAAAGACCACAGATGTTATCTAGCATTCTTACTTTGGAGTTGCACTTTTCAATTTACATCTTTCATGTTTCATGGCTCTGCCTTTTCAAGGGTTTCACAAAATGCTTGACTCCAGTTATTACCCTTTGTAGACTTCAAGGAATCCACATGTACCCCTACCTAAGTGATTGCCTCATTCTGGCTACTGCTGCCCAAGACACTCTAGCATTCCTTCAGTTCTCCATGAATCTGTTCTGCAATGTAGGTTTCTGGTTAAATCTGGAAAAGTGTTCTCTGGTCTTTCTATGATGTCATCTAGATACCTTATTGAGAGTAGCTTACCTTTATCCAGAGAAAGTTTCCTTCTGCCATCAGCAGTTCCTACATCTATCTCACTAGAGGAGTTCTACAGCAAAATAATTTCTGAAAATTCTTCGTTGCATGGCTTCACCCATCCTAATGATTCCTTTAGCCACACTTCACATGAGGAAAATTAAATGATTTCTCAAATCTGTCTGGATCCAGCACAACATCCTCTTTCCTTTTCCATTGTCCTAGAATCCATAAAAAAAAACTGTTCTAGTGGGCCAATAAAGTCCAACAGAATCCATTCCTCCCCTTTTCTCCCCCCATTCCTACTCACTCAGTCACAACAGATACCCCAAGCATTGCATTTGTGGGCAATTTCTCAAAGTATCAAAGCCCAGAGTATGTGAGAGCCTAATTCCAGGCATAAAAATGCATAAACCTCAAACAAATTATGGTTCTGATAAAGGCTATGAAAACACTAAATAAAAAAAATGGAGAATGCAGTCCTACCCCTGTGCAGACTGGCCATGGTAGCCTGGGAGCAGACAATTCAGCACAATCTCTCCCTGCAGGCAGTTTAGCTTCCATCAGAACAGAACACAGTAACAAACTCATTGAGAGAATCCAGAACAGATCCCTACAAGTGGATGTTACAACCAGAGGCCTTCTAGAAAATTGTGGGAAACTCCCCAAGTATATCTATTTGTGTCCTGTTACACACAATTTTAACAATGCTGTACCGGAGCTCATTTAAAAAAGGCCTGGAAAGTAGATGCCTTTTCCATCCCATGGATGGGAATGTTCCTTTATGCTTTCCTCCCCTTTCATTTGATAACCAGAGTATTATTAAAGATAAAGGACTTGCCAGTGATACTTTTGGTAGACTCTTTTTGGCCCAGACAATATTGGTTCTCCCTTCTTATGAATTTGGCCAGGTGCAGTTACCAAAAGCTGTCATCCATTCCAACATTCTCAACCTCCACCTGACTGTATGGACAATAGGATTTGATCCATTTAGGCACCTCTTTTCAGCAACAGGTATTAAAGGAGGTTAGGAAACTTGCAACTTGGAATCAGATTTAGACAAATGAAAGTGATTTTCTAGTTAGTGTTGTGACAGAGACCAGGATCTATTCTATGGGGAGGACTCAGGTGGTTCTCAATACCTGTGTAAAATGCGCATGCTAGGTCTTTCTTACACTTCTGTCAAAGTGTATCTTTCATCCATTTCTACTTGTTTGCCATTACATTCCCCTTCCCTCTTTATTTCAAATCAAACAGTTATATATATATATATATATATATATATATATATAGATATATATATATATATATATATATATATATATATATATATATATATATATATATATATCTATGCCAAAAAGAGACTAGGGTTGGGAGGGTGGCCTAATGGTAAAGGTGTTTGCCTTACGAACACAAGGTACAGAGTTTGAGTCTCACAAGGGATAATTGGCTAGGCTTAAAATGGCTCGCAAGGGCAGTTAACCTAGTATTAATCTATGAACCTAATCTATCTATGAACCTACAAAATGGCATATTATGAGGCTGAGAAAAGTTTCTTATAATCTCTGTTATCTGTGATAGGCTGTAATAACTATCCATTGTCATGTTAGTAAGTTGCAGGTTGATTATGTAAACAGATGCACTTTAAATGCATCTTTGAAGCTGTTAATATTTTCTACATTTTTTGATGTCAGTGGGCAAGTGGTTCCAGGTAGCAGGCCCCTGTCAAGAGAAAGCTGTCTCCCCTACAGCAGTTTTAAATGGAGGGCATACCAGACAGATATTGTTGTCATGTGTACTTCTTAGTTCCTTGACCTACACATCCCATATAGCTAAAGGCTACTGCAAGCGATCTATTTGAATATCTACTTTTATGATAAGTTAACTTACAGAAGTATGCTGTCTTTATGATCCATATCCATCAGCTTCAACAGACCCTCCTACCTTCTTCTTTCCATTCTCATTTGTTTTTGTGGTGAGACGTGGCAGATTGTCCCTGATATTATCCTTTAGTTAGTGTGACCTGTGTGCTCTTGGAACAAACTAGATCTCTTCAAAGAAGAGAAGGTGTGGTGCACTGTGGGAGCTGAGGAGAAGTTTTAGAGCTTGGAAGAGTTAAAGAAGCTGAGCAATTTTTTTTCTTATGGCTGTCATGAGGTTGAATTGGATGGACATAAATCATGGAGATCTAACTTATATTAAGAAAATAACTTTCATTTATGTAATAAGATATTTCAATCTAACAACTGCCTTGCTATTCAGAATTAATGTAGTAGAACAGCACAGCTATAAATAAGCAGTAATATGTGGCCTTAGCACATAGTACTATTATAGGCAGGTGTTTTTTACAATGACTGCTATTTACAGGTAGCCCAGGAACTGCATGTGGTGTTCTGATTAAAATTCCGTCCTTACAAATGAAAGTAGATTACAAAGATCCAGTGGAAAACAATATGACACAACTGCAACTGTAAAGCTGATTGCCAAAGAGTCAGACATTTTACAGTTGTGAGAGGCTTTAAACAATTGATGCATACTGAAGTGTAATGGATATAAATAAGACTTTTGGCAGAGCAGGAGAGAAATATTTATTCTAGTAGTATCAAGCACAAGGGGAAATATGATACAGCTGATGATGATGAAAATGCAACGTAATAAACTGCCATTTCTGAAGGCTGGCTTTTGGCAACAACATCAGCTGCATTCTTTAATATTTGGATTCCAAATGGAGTGGTACCTGAACATCAAAGTATGGCCATTGCTGAAAGACAAAGAAGGGAATGGATGAGTAACTATTTCCCTGCCATTTTTATATCTATCATAGACAAGATAATTAAATATTTGTTTAAAGGTCATGCTCCTCTCCTTGTCATTCCAGAACACCTTCATCAACTTTGGGCTAAGCAGCAATGGTTTACAAATGACAGTCCACCAAAGCAGTTTCAGGAAGGTTTTCAGCATAACCACATATAACAGTCTTTTAAGTAAAGTAAGTTTTGCAGTAATCAGGGATGGTAATGTCTGGATTGCAAAATGGCTTAGAAACTGACCTCTTAAATCTGTGGAAAATAACCTGCAATTAAAATGAGGAAAGTTATCAATGATGACTCATAAGGGATGATGGTGAATCCTGTCCCCCATCCGGTGACAGATATTAAAATGAAAGGGCAATAGTTACCCATCCATTTCCTACTTTACCTTTCAGCAATGGCCATACTTTGAATTCAAATATTAAACATTAGCCACCTCTACTGTGCCTTTTTTTAGGTAGTGTCAAAATAACCAACCTCCCAACATAACAAAATTCTCTCTCTTGATAAACTGAGGGAACTGCTGCTTAATGCTAGGAGTCTAAACAAGAAACTGCACTCCCTGGAAGCACTCCTCACTTTGGAAGATGCTAACATCTGTGCAGTAACCAAGACATTCTTCAAAGGCACTGAAAGCATCCCCGCTGTGCAGAGCTACAATGCCTTCCATACCTTCAGAGCACAAACTGAGCATGAAAGAACCATAGGATGAGGTGTATTCATCTTCATTAAGGATGAGTACACCTTGAGACTAATCAAACAGTGTGATTCTCTTGAGCTACTCCATGTCCAATTAACTACAGGCAAAGCTCCCTATCACAACATAGCTATAGTTCCTCTACCATGAAACAAAATAAGCATACCCCATACCTGGACTTACTGGATTCATTTGCCATACAGTCCAACACCTTACTCATGGGTGATTTTAATTATCCTACTAGTGAATTGGAAACATATGCGACCACAAGCATGCTGGCTCAGAGGTTCTTGGATTGTGTCAATGTAAATGCTTTGGAACAGCTAGTCAGCACACCCACAAAAGGCTCAAATGTCCTGGACATAGTACTCACTAACATGGGAGAGCATTGAACCCCCCATGATGCCCTCCCTAGTAAGAATGGATCATAAATCAGTCTTGTTTAATGTAATTATAATACCAGATACCCCATCAAGCTCAAAAACACTTAAGATTTTTTCAAAGGCAAATTACCTCCTACTAAGTGATGGTATAAGAAGTTTCAAAGCCCCCTCAAATACAGATAACACAGACTCCTATGCAGAGGTGTACATCAATGCCTTGTATAACTACTTAAGCAGTCATACAGAATCAGCTGTACCTGACTGAATTAAAACCAGGTCTTACCAAAAAAAACAAGCCACTGTGGTGGAACCCTAGTATAAACAGTCTATAAAACAAGAGAAAAAAACTAATGTCCAAGAACAAGAGGGAAGTGGCTCAACAGAGGAAGAAATCCCTTTCTAGCTTAAACAAACAAATTAGAGATCTTGTCAAGTCCTCCAAAGCTAATTATGAATAAAAAATAGCCTCCATAGCTAAGGATAATCGCAAGACATTCTTTAACTACATCTGAAATCTAGAAGTGAATACCCAACTATGCATTGAGATGATTGTGGATGGCATCACCCATACCCCTCTGGAGGTAATAGCTACCTGCTAACTGACAGATTTGGAACAAACGTCACCTCCCTGCCCCTTCCAGCCATCCCCCAAAGTATACCTGCCACCATTCCTCAGCCTATTATCTCAAGAGAGTAGGTCAATTAAGGGCTCTTCAACACCAAAAACATGGCATCAATAAGACCAGACAGCATCCCAGGTTGCCTTTTAAACAACGTAAAGCATGACCTAGCAGACCCACTTGGATCCTTGTTTAACCACAGCCAGCAAACTGGCTATGTTCCACTGCAACGGAGGACAGCAACAGTAATTCCTCTGCACAAAGGGGGACCATCAACTGATCCTGGGAATTATAGGCCCATAAGCTTCACTGACCTCAACTGCAAAGCCATGGAAAGAATCACTATGGACCTTATTAACAAGGAGATAAGTAATCTCCAAACTCTGAACCCAACCTAGTTCGGATTCATTAAAGGTAGTTCATGCCTGTTAACGTGTTCTCTCCAGAGCAGCTCAGAAAATGCTGCCTGCTTACTTCCACAATAAGAACAACAGTGCAGCCTGAGCTCATTTTCAGATAATCCATTTGTAATACCATATAGAAAACAAATGTTCATAACTCTTTAACCATAAGAACTAGACTAAAAACGTAAATGCGAAAGTTGTTCAGCAGACACTGACCTTTCCAACAGTGTAAATGTTGGTAGTGCGGATCTAAGTCAGTATTAAATATTTGCCAAGGAATGCTGATATTGTGCATATTTTTTACCTTTTTGGATAAACAAAGCACAATATCTTGGTCAATGTACCATGTAGACCCATACAATTTGTATTTAATATATTTGACTGAATGTTAGCTTTAAAATGATACCTTAAATATTACTGTGTGATGCTCCTTTACAGAGATATTCACAGAAATATGATTAGTATTATATTTCTCATAATCAATAAAGAAACAAAGCATAATATCTCATCACCTGTAACAGACAGAGGGTATGTATCAGTGTAGAAGTTGTGCGTCTCAATGTCTGCTTCAAAATGATGCATCATTTGTGTTATCACCATGCTCCCTTGCAAAGATATCGGCATAATAATGAGAAGCATTGGAAATGTATAATTTTCATAATCCTACAAGACTAAACAAACTGTGATATCTGTACATGTGTACAGTACACAGATACAATTCTTTTACCATGTTGTAAGGAGGAAAACTGTCTTCAAAATTAGGTATTACTTGGCACATTGACATGTTTTCTTGCAAAGGTATTTACCAAAATAAGAACAAAATCATAATTTCCATAACTTAAGTCCTAAACAAACTTTGATATCTGTACATGTGTACAACATACAGACACAGTTCTTTTACTATGTTGTAACTATAAATAATGTCTTCAAAATGATGTATCACTTAGCATATTGAGATGCTCCCTTGCAAAGTTATTTGCCGAAATATGAAAAAAAATCATAATTTACACAACTTAAGTCTGAAACAAACTTTGATATCTGTACATTTGTACAACATACAGACACAGTTCTTTTACCATGTTGGAACTATGCATACTGTCTTCAAAATGAGGTATGGCTTAGCAGATTGAGATGTTCCCTTGCAAAGTTATTTAACAAAATATGAAAAAAATCATAATTTCCATAACCTAAGTCCCAAACAAACTTTGATATCTATAAACGTGTACAACATACAGACACATTTCTTTTACCATGTTGGAACTATTAAAAAAAAATCATAATTTCCATAACCCAAGTCTGAAACAAACTTTGATATCTGTACATGTGTACAACATACAGACACAGTTTTTTTACCATGCTGGAACTATTAATACTGTCTTCAAAATGAGGTATTACTTAGCACAGTGACATACTCCCTTGCACAGTTATTTACCAAAAATATGAAAAAATCATAATTTCCATAACGTAAGCCCTATACAAACTGTGATTTATGTACATGTGTACAGGGCAAGACCACAATTCTTTTATCACATTGTAAGGACTAATACTGTCTTAAAAATGAGGTATTACTTAGCACATTGACATCTTTCCTTAGCTAAGTCATTCACTAACATATGAAAAAATATCATAATTTTCATAACCTAACTCCTAAAAGATGGATATCTGGACATGTGTATAGCATACAGACAGTTATTTTATCATGTTGTAAGGACTAACACTGTCTTCAAAATGAGGTATGACTTGGCACAATTACATGCTACCTATCAAAGTTATTTACCAAAATATGAAAAAAATCATAATTTCCATAATCTGAGTCCTAAACAAACTGATATATGTACATGTGTACAGCATTCAGACCCAATTGTTTTACCATGTAGACACATATCATTGTAAATATACACATTCTTGGTGTAGTCAACATACTGCTGAATGGGTACATGTAAAGAGGAAAGGCAAGGTAAGGACCGCGACTCCACTAATTAACCTAAGACAGGCATGGGAGTGAAGTGGCATGCAAGGTCATCTGATCTGTCCGATACCTGTTCTAGCTACCCACTCAGACAGCTGATACCACTACAGTCTCATGACCCCCTTCTCAAATAGAAAAGTAAACCGTCTTCAACTGTGTAACATATGTTTATAATATCCACCTTACTGCCCACAATTTGAGCACAGATAATAACACAGTTCACAATAAGCTGCAGACTAGGATTGTAGGCTTCCTTGAACAAGAATGTTTAGGCATATTGCCCTTACCTAACAGCTGTGACATACTAAAAAAAATGTCAACATAATGCACTACAGTTTTTGTGCCACTGCAGTTCTACAACAACCAAACATAAAGCAATTATTTCACTTTACTATCAGCAGAGAAAAAAACAACAAAAATGCAACTCTATCAAACATCTTTTTTGTCAATGAATAAAACATTTTTCAACTTCTTAATAAACCAGAGCGTTTACAGAAATGGTGGTAAGTGATGTTTTTTTTATTCTTTTACACTACTGTGAGATACTTCTACAAAATATGAAGACCACAACCACTTCAGCTCATAAATATATTGTTCACGCAAGTTGTCCTGTATTCATTTCACTCATTATATGTGCATAGTCCCATGTCAGAGCCTAGTAATAACAAATATTTGTTTACACCTCACACTACCCCATTTGGATTGCTCATGGGCATGTTTTCTTATTGTTCATGAATGGATACGCTGAAACACACTCACCAATCTGACATTATTTACCAGCCAAGCTTCAAGTCCTACTCTCTCAAAAGATTAGGCGCCCCCACTACTAAGATGTGCTTATACCTATACAATGCATTCTTGAAATGAGTCAGTTTTCTACCTGAAACCTTTAAATCGAAAATGCCAAAATTAAGCATCAAGTTTCATATGTTTAATCAGTAACACATTTGTTTATTTACAATTGTTCACCAGTGTAGCACACCGATCAGCATTAGCTAATGAACAGTATTATATTCATTTTCAAATACACAGTCTACCATATCAACACCATGGTTGCGATGATACGTAACATAAGTACTGGCAAAATTTTTACTACATAGCAGCAACTTGTTCATACTGTGAACATACTGAGTTTTTGTCAGGCTAGTAATTAAAACTGTCCTTATATTTGTTAAGGAAAGGACAGAAAAATTAACAGAATAACTCAATTGGAATGCCCGTATTTTCAGAATGGCAAATTATGATACGATACTTCCATATTCCATCGTGTCACAGTATTTCATTAAATAAAAACTGTCTGAAGTCAGTCAACCATGAATAGCAATGCAGGAGAGCTGAGATTCATTTTTTTTTTTTTAGGATGCAAAAGCAGCCTTACAATTTTGGTGCCTATGCTTCTACTAAGCTTCTACTAACTAGAATAATAACTGGGTGCTGGCATCTGATCTGTGTATAAATAACTATCACCAGGATTCGTAGCGGACTAACCATAACCATAACAGCTATTGCCCACATCAGATTATATGCTATAAAATTACTTGGATTTCAACACCAAATGTGATAAAGTACTTGCAAATGCATCATACCTGAATAATAATATTTGTACCATAGTTTTTAGGCAAAAGCTGAACCGGGAACTCCTTGGGCCAAGCTGAACTGTGAAATCTGCAAAACCGATGCCTCTCTAATGGTCTCTGATGATCTGTAAGTGCCCAAATAAAATAGAGGGATCCAGTAGCAGGTAAAATCTCCAATATTAGAAAAAAGAAAAGAAATACCTGCTGTTGGACCCTCTATTTATTTGGGGAAAACAAAAGAAAATTAGGTTGGGGGTGGAGGTATTACGCAAGTGGTGGCTTGGATTGCAAGAATCTGACTGGCTGCCACCACTTGCTTTATCAACAACTTCTTAAGCATATTTTCTACTATACGTTTAATGTGACCTTAATGTAAAAATGTGCTGAATCGTAACTACATAAGGTAAATTACAAGTTCAGTTATGATTTCAGTGTGTTTTACATTAAGCTCAACTACAAATATGCACTACAGTTTCTCGCGCTTGTGGAAGGCACTCGGGGTAAAAGCTTGCAATTCCTATCTTCTCATGGCATGCTCGGAGATAAGCATGGAGGTGCCATGAGAAGATACTCGGGGTTAATGAATTAGACATGTTTGACATCTTGGAGAAAGTCACTAAGGCCCTGGATGAGGGAAAGACCATGCATACCACCAATCTTGACCTAGCCAAGGCATTTTACACAATTCCCCACTTAGATATTATAAAGAAACTCTTCCATCTGGGAATTATCCCCTACATTACCAGATGGGTAACTAACAGGCTCACCAACAGGACACATACTGTCAAACTGGGTGACTTCATCTCTAGCAAAAGTCCAGTCAAAAGTGGCATACCACAGGGTTCTGTGCTGGGCCCCATACTGTTTGGAATTTATTTCTCAGAAGTCCAAGCAAACTTGGATGGCCTGTGACTGACCAAGTTCACTGACAATTGCAAATTGTGAGCAATCACTGAGTCCCCAAATGATCTTAATATACTGCAGACAGGGTTAACGCAGACAAATGATTGGTGCGAAAGCCACTGATTAAAGCTAAATTTTTGGGGGCCATGGTTTAATAAAACATTTACAAACCTTTTTTTATTAAAAATATCCCAAAAAAGTAAAGAAGGGCAAGCTGGAAAATACATTATGGCACTTGACTCATCAAATGCCATGCTGTATATAGAAGCATCAGTAAATTGCTTTAAAGAATATGGCTTAGGTTGCTGCTAAAAGCCAGGCTTCACAAATGGCAGCTTATCACGCTGCATTTTCATAATCATCATCATCATCATCATCATCTGTTTAACATTTCCCCATTCAAGGGGAAAATTATTTATTTTTCCTAATAATAAAATAAATTCTAGTATGAATGTAGAAATACATTATTTGGGGTATTTCCAAACATAAAAAACAAAATTTTATGAGGAACAGAACACAAATATGAGGCAAAAATATAGATATTCTGCAAAAACTTGGACACTTGAGAGGTATTTCAGCCATGACCCAGACCTTGTGAAAAATATACAATGGCACAGAACAATAAACTTGGATATACAGAAGGACTGTGTAATAAGATTATAAGTGCAGCAGTACATCGGATAAACAAAATGCAAAAAAGTGGATCACTGACCAATCAGTAAAAACAGGCAAACTACAGTATGGTACAGCAGCTGGAAGTGACTTTAAGTCAAGGAGTACTGTTTGTTACAGTGGAGTAGGTGGGATTAACTGTAATTGGATGATGCTGCACTGAAACGGGGATAAACTTATTGTCATGCTTACAGTTTTATATAAATAAGTTTTATTGAGTTGTTACACAGTAGTGAATACTTTGCCTGTCACTGACCATCTTGCAGTAGTAGTCTGCATGCTTAAAAAGAACACACTGAGCTTCTCCAAATGCCATTTAGTACAGGACTCATTCTATCTCTCTTGTTTCTGGGAAGCAGAGCCTTAATTTAAAAGAGATGTTCATCCCATGTTAGCTAGCCTGACAATCCAAGGTTATTTAGGAACCCATGTTATTTCTGGAACAGACAGGTGCTTTGTGTCTTTGCCAAAATGGACAGGGAAGATCCACCCAACAAAGGGTAGCACTGTGGAAGATGTCCAGGAGAACAATAAAGGAAATGCTATGTCATCAAGTGATACCAGGTAATCTGGCAGTACGAGATTAAAAAAATGCTGAGCTACAAAAGGACGCAATGTGAGAAAAGAACATTGTTAGCTTTTGACATGAAAGTTATAGACACACTAGCTAGTGTACATAACTAACGAAACAGCAAAAGCAGCCACTGCAGATCATAAACCAAGTAAAATCACAAAACCAAAATGATCAGGACAGCCAAACAGTTTTGAATATGACTTTTATTAGAAAAACATTTAAAATATTAGTGCTTTTATCTAAATTATTGTAGACATCTTCAGAAAAAAATAAAAAGACCTAAAAAGGCTTGTCTGTCTGTACGTGCAAATGAATGCTTCTGTGCAGATATACTTGCTATGGTAAAATATGCAGTGTCTGTCTCCTTTTAAAGGAGGCAGGCCAGCATTGACTTGTGATAGGATGGAAAATGCATATACCTGTGCTTAGATTTTTTTTAAGACACACATAGGTGTGTATAACAGTAAATTGGCACTGTTACTCTCACATTATACCACTACAGCTACACCTGACATGGTAATGTGCATTTGGGTGACTGTGTGTTTGTTGCAGGAGACCACAGCAGGTATTATCCTGTGATGTTCTATTGAAGGACATGGGCTGCAGACTGTGCACAACAAAAAGTCTATAACTTTGGGGAACGGGAACAATTTTCAGACTAGTTACTTGTGTGGGATAAGCTTATTTGTTTGTTTGGGAGGCATTATTTGTACTACTTATGTGCCAATTGTCACTGAAGGTTATAATGCATAGTCCTATCTCAATTATTAATAGTCCCAGTTGAGTTTATGGGAAGGGTGCTATACTGTACATAGAGTAGCTAGACAAGCAGTCCACAGTGGCAGGTAGTATGTCCTCCCTGTGACCCAGGCATTATTGTCTGACACAAGACCCATAACATGTGGAGATGACCACTTGGATGTGCATAATGATGCACATCAATAGCATTGGTACCTCTCCCCAACAGAACTATCTGAGTTAATGGATGTGAACCAATGTATATGCAGGGCCATCATGAAGACACAGACTAGTATCACCTCAGCCTTTACAGAGATGATCCAAGTATTGCAGATTGTATGAGATGATCCTTGTTCCTTATTTGTGACACTAGTGACAGAAATGATCATCTACTGATGCAAGACAGCCCCCCCCCCCCGGCTCATATGCCTCATAGTTCCACAGATGGTGGCCATCATGGACATGGATGGCCACAGTCATGGTTATGTAATTCCAGCACTTCAATTGTGACATTAGGTGTGGAGATGCTTATGGGCAAGCTAGGGTGTCCCTCACGTAATGGTAACAGTGGCAGTGGCACATCTGGTAATGGACATTGCTCATAGTCAGGTATCACAGCTTCATCTGGCCAGGGTTGTGGTACTACCCATGAAACTCCTGGTTTAAGCAGCTGCCATGGGCAAAGACATGCACAGGATGCCTGCTTATCTACCATGTGTACCCTGGACTTGCCTGTCATTTCAAGATGCAGTGCCTGCATACATACCACTACAGTTCCCAGTGTTTCAAATTCACAGACAACCAAATACAGTGGCTCCTCCCAAAGCCTTCTGCAGTAATTCCCTCTGTACTCACCCCCCCCACACATCTGCATACACAGTGCACCCACATTTTGTACAGCACTCACAGATTACACTGTGGAATATATTGCACACTTGTGCTCCCTCCAAACCTGTCCATATGATAACTGCATCCTGACCTTATAGGTTCATGGTTGAATACTAGGCTAACTGCCGTTGAAAACCGGACAGTTCCTTACGGGTGCCATCCTGCAGAAAGAACTTTTAGGTGCTGCCTCTGTCCATAAATAGTACAGGGGAGCAATCATGGAGTAAATTTCCTCATTCCCATCCATAGATCCAGGATACACTTGAATAGGGCCACAAATTATCTTTGTTTGACATGGAGGGGGAGTCTGTTCCACAGTAGTGGTGACCTCTGAGATATGTACTCAACTCTCCAGACAATTCTTTTTAAGTTACAGAAGTTCAGTTCTCTGGAGCAAGTATTTCTGATTATTATTGATTATTATTTTGTTACTTGGGTTGCTTATGTCTGATGCACAATGTGGTCAGCTTGTACATGGGTAAGCAAAATCTGGTATCGGGTTTGTATCCATCACTTTTGCTGTTTGTTTTATTATATATATATATATATATATATATATATATATATATATATATATATATATATATATATATAACTTTACTATGGATATAAGCTATGTGCCAGCTACTGCCTCTTTGAGAAAGGCCATGGATACAAGTATGTCCTATCACAAACCCAGTTTGTCACTGAGTATGTGTTTAAGTTGTTGAAAACATGCTTTCAGTGCTTGGGTGTATCTGGTGGTGCCCTTCAGTATGACCCTGGCAAATGTGCAAAAATATTCTCACTGTGTTCAGTGTTAGACATTGTGATAATCAGGAAGCAGCAGCAGAGAGGTCAGTTGTAGGATGAGTATATCCCAGCACACAGGCAGGAGAGGATGAACCAGATGTTGAGTTGGTGGCTGTCTGCATAAGAAATACACAAGACAAAAGTATTAGTTTAAGAAGACCTCCTTTTAAAACATGCACAATTGAATGTGCATTCTGCTCACTGGGCCCAGCATTATAAAACAAAATCCATTCTGAAATAAGAGGTCTTGAAACACTCGCTGAGTTCAGAAAGGCTGTATCTGAACATCTGCACAATTAAGTGGTATGTGCCTGGCTTAGGGATAAGGGTTCATCTCAGTTTTGTACTTGACCTTAAGCTAACCACTTAGTCATGTCATGCTGACAGTAGCTTAATAATACAACTATATATAATGTAAATATTTTATTAAATTTTATTTGTATGTTACTATCTCCTAATTATGTAATTAATGTTAAATGTATACACATTTTTGTTAAATATGTGAATGATGTTAAATTTACAAACATTTTTTCACACTCTGCTAGAGTGTCTATACACTATGCAGTGCTGAAATTATCCCAGGAATTGTCTCTACAGGTTGCATCTGCTTGACGTATAACAGCTAAGTATTTTTCATATGAATGTACTTTGCACTCTTTGTACTCTGTACTTTCAGGTTGTGTCTGAAAAGAATACCTGGATAAGGCCACCCACCTGGTTATCAAATAGTTAATAATAATCAGTTGCAGAATCCAGGGACCACCTTACATCTCTTATAGATCTAAGTACCAGTGGCTTCATTGTCCAGTTAAAAAGGATAAGGTTGGGGGAAATCCTTCTCCATGTTACATTAGCAGCTCCAAGATGAGCAAAGCATGGCAACAGACCTTTAGAGTATTCACATTTTCATCACAAAGAGTAGAAGGATGGAGGAACATACACACTGCAAGACTTCTTGCCATCAGTCTTGATAGGTTCATAGGTTCATAGGTTGGTACTGGGCTATCTGCCCGAAGGCATATATTAGCCCAGCCATGTTGTGCGGTATTCACCACCCCGTTAGTAGTTCCCTAGACCCTTGTACTAGCAGCTAGTACCCTTGGCCCCTATCTAGTAGTGCTGTTGGTGTGATCCCTGGTGTGAAATTTCTGTTACCCATCCACTCATCATGGTTCCTCTTGAAGAGTGATAGTGAGGGGCTCTGTCTTATGAAGATCGGGACCCTGTTCCATAGTAAGGGAAGTCTCTGCGAAGGGAATCTATCCCTCCAGCATGTTCTATTCATTGTTGTGTTGAGGTTTATATCCCTAGAGCGTGTAGCTCGAGTAGATTTGGTTTTGCTAAGATGGAGCATGTTCAACAATTCTGGGTTGGACATGGCTCTGTACGTTAGACAGAGATCGCCTCTGAGAAAGCGGTATGCAACAGAGAACAGTCTTAGCTTTTTCAATCATGCTGCATAGGGCAACTGTTTGAGGCCAGTAATCCTCTTGGTTAGGTACCTTTGTGGTCTCTCCAGCTGCTGGAGATGTCTAGCCAGGTACATTCCAATTGATGCATTGTACTCAATAATCGGTCTGATGAGGGAAGAGTAGAGGGGCACAATTACATCCTTAGATCTTGATGCAAACCCTTTCGTGATCAGATGGGTCTCATAGAAGGATTTTCTAACCACTTTGGCAACATGGTTATCAAAGGAAAGCTGACTATCTACTTGGGTCCCTAGATCCCTTATTTCTTCTTCAGATTTCAGGGGATTACCTCCTATGTTGTAGTTTGCGGTTACTCTATTTTTTCCAAAGGGGGATTACTACGCATTTTTTTACATTTAGCTTGAGACCATGGCTTTGACACCATGCATCAGTCTCATTTAGGCCCTTCTGGAGGATCTCCATGTCGGCCGGAGACTCTATTATAGCACCCAGTTTGCAGTCGTCCGCAAACTTAGTCAGCCACAGCCCTTCCATGCTTGCCTGTACTTCTAAGAAGTATATGCCAAACAGGAGGGGCCCCAGGACAGAGTCCTGAGGCACACCACTCATTACTGGTCAGGATTCGGACATAAATCCTGCTACTCTTACTTTATGGGATCTGTCTGAGAGCCAGTTTGCGATCCATCTTGTGACGTAAGGGTTTATGCCCAGGCTGGTGAGCTTATCAATAATACCTGAATGGGGAATGGTGTCAGATGTTTTAGCAAGGTCAAGGTAAGCCGTGTGTACCTCCTTTCCCTTATCTATAGCCTGAGTAACTGTCTCAAAGAAATCCACCAGGTTCAGGAGGCATGATCTGCCCTTGATGAAGCCAAACTGTGTGGGGTCCAGCGACTGGAGGTTCCCAATCTCTCCATTTATGAGTTCCATAATGATTCGCTCCATAGCCTTACAGATCAGACTGGTCAGGCTTATTGGTCGGTAGTTCCCAGGGTCAGTTGTGGCCCCACCCTTGTGTAGCGGGACCACCATTGCCGTCACCATTCTATGGGTACATATCCTGTGGAGAGGCTGAGACTGAACAGGGTATTAAGATGCGGGGTTAATTCCTTTTGGAGCTCGCGTAGGACACAGCCTGGGACACCATCTGGTCCCATGGAGGCAGTGTTTTTAGCTTTAGATAGAGCCTTGTTAACCAATGTATCAGTAATAATTGGACTTACACAATACCCTTGAATGGTAATAGGTGGTGGTGGGGGGATTTGCACTGAATCTGTCAGCCAAGATTTTGGCAATGTCAGAAGGGTCAGTGTATTTTGTTCCATTTTGTACTAGCTCAGAACAAACCTGAGCGTTGCCATTTAGGTTTTTGACATAGCCATAGAAGGCCTTATGGTTATCCTTGATGCAATTTACATTTTAACTTTCTGCCCCTAGCAAAGTGCATCACTATGACAAGTGCACATACCTGCAGATGTTGAATCAAGGTGCTATTTTAAGTTTCCTTTTTAAACCTCGGTGTACTAGACAACATATTCTTCTTCAAAACAGAGTCTAGCATTAGACAGTGAAGAATAATTCAGAAGCTTAAGTATTAGATTTTTGCAAAAGTTATCATTTAATTTTTCTCTAGGGAAAAGCACAGGCCTCAAAATATATATTTCTAATTAGAATGCTTTGCAAATCACACTGTTTTTATTTATTTTGTGAAATGATTCTTTCTGCTGCAGTGATGAGTACAAACAATGAATATATTACAAAGTAACAGCTTTTTTGAAAGTATGACATACCTCTGATGATAGTGTTTATCTTGCCAACTTATTCTTTTCTGTGTAGAAAAACTAGAGGTACTCAACAGAATCCAACCAGAAGATGATACTAAGAAAAAATGTTTTTTCTATTGAAATAAAAGAAAGCTAAACAAATAAGCAATAAATAAATAAATACAATTTAAAAAGATACTAGGAAAATGCTTTCTTGCCAAAATCTGAACTCAGTCTCAAAGGCTGGGATTCATAGATAATGCATTGTAGTGCACAAATTAGCAAGGAAAATGACAGCATTCAAGGTGCAGGTGATATAAAGATACATAGTGCAAGTGCACAACGATCAAAAGAGTGTAGTATGCAGCACATACTAATACTTGCATAGCAACATGAAAATCCGGAACCCAGTATAAATGAACCATATGAATTATGCAAATGAATGAATCCAGAATGGCAGAGTGAGGCTCAAGCATATAAAATGCCAGTGCTGTACGGCAGCGTGCACTAGTTTTGAATGCCAAGATTCATACTGTATGACAGGATTGGTATTAAGAACAGCAGCAGCAGTACAGAAATATACGTTTGAAGCTGCCATTTGAGCCAGTGCTGACAACATAGTATGTCACGGCTCGCTGCACCATTGGAGGTGGCATTCATAGCGCTTGACGTATCACCTGCTCACAGGGAAACATAATTTCTGAATGGACAGAAATATTCTGCAGGACCTAGTGTAATCAAGGGGGATGCAAAGTAGGGATACTAAAGTATGTGTAGCCTTAATCCTTTTAACTATAAGGATCCTCCTGTGATCTACAGAAAACATGTTAGAGATACTGCAGGTGTCAGCCTTGTGGAACATAAACTGCTCCTTGATACAATGCTACAACATGTGAAGGACTATATCTAGTTTTCTGTGACAATGGAAGAGAGAACCAACACTGTCTGAGCCTTTTCTTACAAAGCCTGCTTCAATGTAGTTCTGGGAATCATAGAATGAAAGATTAGGAGTGTAATAACTGTTTAGAATGTCGAATCCTGGCTGTAACTAACTTAGAATAACCTAGCAAAAATAAATACAGTCCTCTTTCAAGAGGAAAAAAAATCCGGTCAAGAGTTTAAGCAGATTTTTATTCAAGTATGGACAAGGTTTCTTGTCTGAGTGTTCACATGTTGCTATTAAGGCTCTACCTGGTGGAGAAGGCTTGTGATACAGCAAGAGGAAATGCTTCCATTCCCCAACTTGCCATATGGTCTGTAATGCCAGGACATTATTTATAATATGCACATACACTACCTGGACAGTTCAGATAATTCATACCTTTGACACACATCTGAATTGCATCAACTGTTCCTGTAAGTGGACTTTCCACAGGGTTATCTGGTTGGTAGGTGCACACACACATGCTAGATAGATAGGTCTGTACACACATGTGCAATGCAAGCAGGAAGCAGGCCACATACAATATGCTGTGAGTTGTGTTTTGCAGGTGATGTCAGATATGCTTTAGAGCCCTTGTTGATGACCCCAGTACACATCTCCCAGACCATTTAGGAAATAGCCTGTAACATAGCCCATCCGCAAACATGAAACATAGCAGAATGTTTTTGCTGGCTACTGAAAGGATGCTTCTGATGTCTTGACACCTCAGAAAGGGCACTGCAGTACAGGCCATATATATGCAGCATGATTTTTGTTACATGTGCAGTGCTACACAACATTGCATTGTGCAGATAGATGGTGCAGCAGGTGAACATCATGGTTGAACCTTCCATACCAATTACAGCAGAAGCCTCTGAAGGGCAGGGTAGAGTCGGCAATAGCACAGCTGAGCCAGAGGTTGATGAAATGCATTGTGGCCCTGTTAAAGAGGGGGCATCTGGTCCAAAAATACAGGCCATGTTGCAGATAACACAGAATAAAATACATATGGTATCACACCCATGCCATGCAGGGCAGTGCATGGAATGGCCATGCTGCACATTAGACATCACCATATCCACACAGGTTGGGGGGTGAGCTGTGCATAATCAACAATGCATAAGTCATGGGTCAGAATGGCAGGTGACTGCAATGCTATAATATTGAGTAAGGCCTTTGGAGGTGAACATGGTAGCCATGTGAGGTTGTGGGGTGTCAGGGATCACATCTCCTGGTAATAGAGTTAAGCTGCTCCAACATGAAAATTACCAGTGCCCTTTCTGTTGGCTTGTGATGTCTTGGCATGATGCAGTCCTTATCCAGAATAGGGTAGAACAACAGGAATGTGTGCATGCACTCTTATGGGGCATCCCAACTGCTTATTTTTTTTTTTGAGGGGTGAGGGTGAGATTAGGGTGTACATCTCTCTCTTTCTTTCTATCTCTCTCTCTCTCTCTCTATATATATATATATATATATATATATATATATAGAGAGAGAGAGAGAGAGAGAGAGAGATACATTTTGTTAAACAAGAATATCACTAATGACATAGGTAATCATACATTTATAACATTTATATAAATGAAAACAAATTCTATTGACAAATTTTCAGTTGCAAGCATTATATATTACATATAATATTTTATACAGTCATTGTCATTTAAACATTACTAGCTCATTCAGTTCCTGCCTTCCCTTAAGCCTCATTCCTCCTCCCAAAGATTATTATGCATGCATTGTTCCCACAGTTCCCATTTTTTCTAAGTGATTTGCTCTTACCCATTTTCTAAAGATTCCACTTCCATTTCTTTTATCTCTGTTACTATTCATTATTTCTAGTATGGCTGGTTTAGAATTTGAGTCCCATTTCCTAGTAATTGCTTTTTTGGCATTCACCAGAATTAAACTCAATTTCCTTAGTTACACCAATTTGTTCACCCCGTATTTCTGACAGGGTAGTCTGCTGGGAATTTTTAATGTCTGCCAAGTCATTATACTCCCAAAAATATGCTCCCAATTACCTCTTTCTTCCCTGTCACACTTCTAACATTTGTAATCCACCTGAGGAAAATGTATTTGGAGTCTTGTTGGGATATAAAATGCCTGTGCGAACACTTCCAAGCAAAAGTCCTAAATCTTCTAGACTTTGTTGGATATTTGGGAGCCATACGTCTATCATTCCATTGTTTCTTTGTGAATTAATTATACAGTCTCTCACTTCCCAATCCTTTCTCTCATCCTCTGATTCGTATAATTATCATGCAGTATTTTATATGCCCTAGTAATCATCCTATTTTAACAGCAGCTTCTGTTCTAGAGTCTACCAAGAACTCTACCAGTGCTGGTCTTTCACTTAGGATCTATTTTTTTTTATATCAATCATTGATGGGGAAGGCAATCTGTAGCCTGCAGTCCAGATGTATTCTTGGCATCTTGCCATTCTATTACCTTTTCCTTTCTAATTATTTGCTCCTAGTAGCTTGGTTCCTTTGCCAGTTTTCTTCAGTAAGGGCAAGCCCCCTCTTGCCTATTTCTTTGTACCCCATATTGCAGTCACCCCTATCGGCAGGATCTCCTTTCTCCATTCCCGTGTTGGCTTAGTTCTTAGAAAACTTTCTGCTACTTTATGAATATAACATTCTATGTGGTTATGGTTATTGTTATTCTCTTTAAGGATCTGCATCCAAAGTCCCGTCTCTTCTTATTTCTTGAGCTTCCCCCATTTCATCATCACCCGTTTCCACTTTGAATTATATCTTTCTGCTTGTGCTATGTACAGGACACTTAATTGTGTAGCTCTGAAATACCCCTTCAAATCAGGTAATCCCTAACCACCTTGCTCTATTAGAAGGATCAACTTATTCCACTTTGTTTTAGCTTCATTAATTTTCTATCCCAAAAAGATTTGAAACCTTCGCACAATGTTCCACAACACTGAAATGTTCTTTTCTGGTTTTATCAGGTATAAAATAATATCATCTGCAGAGACAGCTTTTCCTAATTAATATGCCAATTATATCCCTGAATTTCTGAATCCCTTAATGTTATGTTGTCCTGTCTCACCTTCATTCTTACTGGCTGGGTTTGGAACCAATCCTTGGTTCTGACTCGGCCGTATACTAAAGCTCGAGGTCTTCCACTGGCTCATGACTGTATCTCTATCCCATCATGCTCTAGTGAAGCTCCAATGATCTCGTTTGCCACTAAACAGTTCGCAGGCTTTCATCTTGGCTCTGGCTAAGTGAACCAAACTTTACTTCTTTATTATTGTTTTTTTTGTACTCATTTTCCAAAAATTTGCTCTTGTGTTTCAGCTAGTTAGCGTTAAGTATTGTAGTTATTTAGGATATTCATTGCTGTATTGTTATTTCTGACCATCAAATTTCCATTAGGCCTTGTTCTTCTCCCTATCCCAGCTAACATATCCTCTTTTTACTGTTTGTTTAAGCGAATAAATAGGGTGTTAGCCTATTTACATTAGAGGGCTGCCACTACCTGTTTTTAGTTACAGGTCATCTTTGAGTATTTATTGCTGTTTGTTTCTTCTTATTGCTTGAAGAAAAAAGGGCATCAGCCCATTTAAGTTAGAGAGCTGCCGCTGCCCGTTTTTAGTTAGAGGGCATCTTGAGTGTTCATTGTTGTTTGTTTTTTCTACTGCTTGAACAAAAGCGGCGTCAGCCCATTTAAGTTAGAGAGCTGCTGCTGCCTGTTTTTAGTTAGAGGGCAACCTATCTTCCTCTCCTTTTATCTTGTGTGAATTAAAAAAGTTGTTGTTGTTTGATTTTTATAGGAAGTTATCATGGTAATTATTGTTTTTTGCTCTGGTGTGTCTGAGAGGACTGTGATTTGAACATGTCCAAAGAACATAAAGAAACTAAGCCTTTGGGCTTCAAAAAGTGTACCAAGTGCAGTCAGAAAATGTCAATAACAGATTCTCATACTGTTTGTCTTTATTGCTTGGGAGCAGTACATCTGCAGGAATCATGCTTGATATATCACTCATTCAGCTCTAGAATGCTGCTGCAGTGGAAAAATAAGTTAATTGTTAGAAACTCATTGAAGCCAAATTGGACAAGTCTACAAAAGGGTCTTCTCCCTCTTCGGGGCAAGCAGAACCTGCTAAAAGATTGAGAAAATTGTATCTCCAGCTCCAACTGTTTCAGAACCGATGAAATCTACTACATCAGTGCCAGCTGTTTCAGTGCCTTTGGAATTTGAACTCAGAATTGGAGACAGTTAGTCCTGTTCTGAGGTCTCCTATTTTACAGTCAAGTAGATCCCCTACCCTCTCCTCTAAGTCCTCCAGGAGCCTTTCAGGTGATGATGTGGATAGGATGGCTAGGCTTCTAAAGACACCGGTGCTGGCCAGACTTCTTTCGGCTGCAACCCACAGGGATTTAGAACCAGCCAAGACTATCCCACCAACATCGATTTGTCCTCTAAGCCAACCTTGGACCTCGGAGCTGGAATACTTGGAACTGGCTGTTGTGGAACAATCTGTACCGAGAACCATCCTGCTATCTTTGGAACTGATGTCTGCTCTGACATCTTCTGGCTCCTACATCAGCTTCAGAGCCAACCCCCTTGGTTCTGGGGACTTCTTCTGGCTGTTCAGAGTGGGAGGTGTCTTCAGATCAGGGAAGGGGGGCACTTTTGAGCAGATGATGAGAGTGCTGTCTCCTCAGACAGATCCACTCAGGGGTTCCAACATTCCTCCTCATAAGGCATGTGCGTCCATCTCTGCACCACACCATCCACACACCAGCAGAGACCTTAGGCCTCAGGGTACCCCATCAGGTGAACTCCTCTCTTCTGAAACCTCTCCAGAATATGCTTATGAAGAGATCCCTCAAAAGAGACTCTGCAAGAGGAAGCACTTGGACTCCCCAGAGGAGTCAGTCACCTAAGACATAGACCTCGATGAGTCGGTGGGGTCCCCATGCTTGCCCTCTGAGGATGTCTCCTTCACAGACATCCTAGAGATCCTTAAGCAGAGAGGTGGCTGGAAGCCCATCAACCCTTCTGATGAGGAGTCTGTTTACCTGAAGGCCTTTGGGTCTCACCCTTCAGCCACTTGTGTGTCTCCACCTTTCGACAAATTTATGGAACTAGTTAGTTGAAAGGCGTGGGAGTCTACAGATGCAGTGGAGCCTGTCCCTAGGAGGCCAGATAAGTTCATAACAGCCCCTTCAGATAGATACTTCCTGACCAAGGATGTCCCTCTAGATGCTATGGTGGTGGCAGCAGCCACTAAAAGGAACTTTCTGAAATGTCCTCGTCTGTCCATCCACCAAACAAAGAATCTTGTACAATAGACAGATATGAGAAGAGTGTGTTTGCTTCAGCGACTTTTGCACTCAGATCACTGAACTATCTGATGCATTTTACAAGGCTACAAAGAGGTCTCCTAAAGGAGTTAGGAGATACTCTCCAAAGTACAGTAGCTGCAGGGATATCAGACAAGGTTTCTTCTCAGCTCTCCACCTTAAATTCTATGGTCAACTCCTCCATGAGGCTCATTTCTTATGCAGCAGATGGAGCGAGCAGAGCAGCGGGCTCAGGAATTTCCCTAAGGAGACATTCCTGGATGCACTTATGCAACTTTGCGGAACCTTTCAAATCTTCCTTTATTAATGCCCCATTCGATGGCTCGTCCTTGTTCAGGCCAAAAGTCAAGGAGATGCTAACCAGGTGTGAGCAAGAAGGAAGGACTCTGTCTGCCATAGGAGTCCATTTTTCCATACCTTCTAGACCTTACCCAAAAGGCCAGAAGGGGGGAAGATGTAGTTCTGTACATCCCAGAGACCTTTTCAGAACACATGTGGTGACTCTTCCCCTAGGGGCAGAGGGGAAGTACAAATGGAAAATGGCATCCATGCAGCAGAGAGGGTCCACAAAACCAGGGCAACAGGGATTCTTTCAGTGGTAGGCTCTTTCAGTGCTCTTGAAGGAAGGCCCATCTGTCCATCTCTGGAGGCAGTCAGGGGTCAATTATCTTTGTACCTAAAAGACTGGCTGAAAATAAAGAAAGACAAGTGGGTACAAAGTATCATATCCCGAGGATATTCCATACCTTTTTTTCTTCCTGTCCCAATCATAAAGAAAACCTCGGATGTTCCAACCAGTCAAGGGGATCAAGCATCTCTAGCATCCAAAGAGTCCCCGCAGACCAAATAGGATACGGAACTTACTCAAGATTCTTTTTAGTGCCAAAACAAACAGGGGACTGGAGACCAATATTGGATCTCAGCAGATTAAACAAATCAGTCAAAAAGACCAAGTTCCAGATGGTAACATTACAGTCAATTCTTCCCTTTTTGGGAAAAGACAACTGAATGTACTCTATAGACCTCCTGGATGCGTACTACCACATAAACATGGAAAAGCCATCCAGGAGTCATCTGCACTTCTGGCTGGGACCCAGTCATTACCAGTTTTGAGCTCTGCCCCTTGGACTCATTACAGCCCCCAGAGTGTTCACCAAGTGCATGGCAGTAGTTATGGCTCACCTGAGACATCTAGGATTCTCTGTGTTTCCATATCTAGATGACTGGCTCCTAACTGCCACCACCAAGCATCTAATACTGGAATCAAGAGACACCACTCTCTCTCTCTGCTCTCACCTGGGAATCACAGTAAATTATAAAAAATCTGCCTTGTTATCATTGTAACTTATCGTGTTTATAGGAGTAGATCTAGACACAATAAACATGATGGCAAAACTTCCTGCAGAAAGAATCTTAGTTCTGACACAAGTTTCCCACCTTCTCTCCAAAACAAGAGTACAAGCAAGGACAGTTTTGAGAGTCTTGGAAACCATGGCAGCAGTGATAAGTTTGGTTACATTAGCATGCATGCACATGAGAATCTTACAGTGACTACTATTCACCCAGTGGTCTTTGCAGGAACTATCCATGTCCCATCAAATTCTGTTAGCAGAGTCCTGCAAGAAGGATCTTCGCTGGTGGCTTCACTCCAGTCATGTAACACCAGGTCAACCCTTTCTTTCCATACAGCTTGTGACCACAGTGACCACGGATGCCTCCAAGATAGGGTGTGGGGGGGCATTATCTGGGAAGGGACAGTCCAAGGCACTTGGCAGGATCACAAGGCCCATTTGCGCATCAATATCCTAGAGATGAGAACAGCGCTTTTGACTTTGCAGGTACTCCACAACTCTCTCCTACTGTGTAAATTTGCAATAAAGACCGACAACATGTCAATTGTTTGGTACATAAACAAGGAGGGACCAGGTCTAACCTCCCTATGTCGAGAGGCCCTGAGAGTATGGCAATGGGCAATCTCTTCGCAATGCTTTCTGATAGCAATGTACATCCTGGGGAAATCCAACGTGATAGCAGACAAACTCAGCAGAGCAATTCTCTTACCTTAGGAGTGGTCCCTAAAACAAGAGGTAGCAGAGAGGATCTTCCACAAATGGGGTCAGCCTTGCTGTGACCTTTTTGCCTCATCCATGAATGCCAATTTTAGCAGCTATTTTGCCCTGATTCCCCCTCTGGGGGAGTCACCAAGGGATGCACTTGTACACGATTGGCCCTCGGGACTTCTTTATGCTTTCCCTCCCTTTCCTTTAATAACCAAGGTTCTCTAGTAAGCCAGTTTCCTGGGAAGCAAGCTGATTCTCATTGCCATATACTGGCCTCGTCAGATTTGGTTCCCCTTCCTTTGGCCTCATCTTCAGGAGGAGCCGTGAGTTCTGGACCCAGTTCCAGACCTTCTGACTCATATGGCTGGAACACTCCACCCTTGTCTTCAGACCCTCAAATTTCAGCTTGGCTGCTCCAATTCCAGTTATAGCCAGGCTTCCTAACCTCCCTCACTCGGTCAAACATATCTTGATCTCTTCTCATAAGGCCTCAATGAGAAAATTATATATCAGTAAATGGAAAAGGTTTTCTTCCTGGGCATTGGCAAAAAACATTGACCCCTTTTCTGCTCCTATAACTTCTATTCTCAAATTTTTGGCAAAACTATTTAATGTAGGTGCAGCTACCATTTGTGTACAGTTAGCAGCAATATCTAATTTTCATATAAGAGATTTTGCCCATAACTTGATGTCCCACAAATGATGCAAAACGTTTCTGAAGGGTACCTTTTTGTTAAGACCTCCCATAAAAACACCCCTACCACCATGGGACCTAAACTTTGTTCTGTCCTGTTTGACCTTCCCCCATATGAACCTGTGTCATCATGTGATCTAAAATTTTTAATGTGAAAAACAAGTATGATGCTTGCCATCACTTCTGCTAGAAGAGTGTCAGAACTGCAAGCATTATCAATCAAGACACCATATATGCTTTTTCACAAAGATAGAGTATCCCTTCGAATAAACCCATCCTTCCTGCCGAACGTATGTTCAGAGTGTAATCTAAATCAGTTCATAGAGTTATTGTTTTTTTTTCCAAACCATGGCAACAAGGCAGAATATAAGCTTCACCAACTGGATGTACAGAGACAACTACGCTTCTGCTTAGATAGAACAAAGGACTTCAGGAAATCTGATCAGTCATTCATGTCGTTTTCAGAAGCAAAGACAGGTGCCCCTATATCTAAAGTCAAAGGTCATTCTGCTAGAGCCATGGCAACCTCTTCTGCCTTTCAAGCTAGATTGTCAATTGACAGCATTTGTGCTGCTGCGACTTGGGCAATGCCTCACACCTTTATCACTCATTACAAAGTAGATTTGGCCTGCAGGGACAGGGCCTCCTTTGGGTCCACTGTCCCGAAGAATATACTTCCATGAGCCATGCAAGAAATATGATGTTAGTGATGCTGTCCCAACCAGTAAGAATGAAGGCAAGATAGAACAACATAACATAAAGAAGTTATGTACTCACCATAACATTCCATGTTTGTTGTCCATCTCACTTTCATTCTTACATCCCACCCTCCTTCCCCCTACCTATGGCTCCTGAAGAACAAGGAGGACAAAGAGGTCTTTTCCTGGCTAGTGTGTCTCTGACCATCTTCATTATCTTCATGAGATGTATTGATACTACCTTAAGTACCTGTGGTTATCAGCAAACAAGATCTGGGGAGCTTCACTAGAGCACAATGGGATAGGGATACAGGCATGAGCCAGTGGAAGACCTCAAGTTTCAGTATATGGTCGAGTCAGTACCGAGGATTGGTTCAGAACCCAACCAGTAAGAATGAAGGCGAGATGGATGACAAACATGGAATGTTATGGTGAGTACATAACTTCTTTTTTTCATTGCCAGTGGTTCTAAATATAATGAAAACAACAAAAGGGAAAGAAGACACCCCTGCCCAGTTCCTCTCCTCAAGTAGAAAGTATTGTAGAGGAACCCACCCACTTTAATTTTTACTTCTGATCAGTCATATATCCTCCTAATCAACTTTATAATTTTTATCAGGGAAAGCAAATGCTTCCATTGCCCTGCTCATAAAGTTGTCAAATGTTTGCCTCCCCTCCACAAAACCACATTGATCCATATCTGTCAATTTTGGCATCACCTTTGCCATTCTTTTAGCCATTATAGACATAAACACTTTATAATTGCTGTTTAGATTTGAAATGGGCCTATATGAAGTTGGATCCGATGGGTATTTACCATCTTTACGTATTACAGCCACCACATATTTCTTCCAGGATGTTGGTGCTGCTCCTCCTTTTAAAATACTGTTAAACAAAACCTTCCAGATCTTTATCACTTTCTTCCCTTCTAGCTTCCAAACTTCCACAGGAATACCAAAAATTCCTTGAGATTTTCTTGTAGATTGGTCATACATAACTAGTTTATCTAGTCTCCTCCTATCCTAACTGTTAATAATTGAGACTACCTTTAAACATGGCATATTTAATTCTTTCATAAACATTTACAATTGCACTTTTTTGATTTCCATATTCTCTGCTTTATACAGATTTTCATAAAATTTCAGAAAAATTTCTAATACCTCTAAACCATATTTGGTTATTTTCCTTGTCAAACTTTCCCCTAAGCTTGACAACCCTTTCTACTTTCTGTTGCTTGCACCATTGTGCTAAAAGCTTTTGTGCTCTGGAGTTATTATAAAAAAAAACAGTTGTTAAACAGCAATCTTTTTAAACTCATATATATTATTCAGGTAGCCCCTTATTTTCTCTTTGGCACTCTGCAGTTGTGCCTCTTCTTTTTCTGTGAGACTTCCTCCTATTCTGCAATATTTAATCTTTGTCAGTCCCTCTAAATAATTCTTGTTTACTTCTTAATCATATCTCTTTCTCTTTTATTTCTACCCTATTTTTAAACTTCACTTTCATGTTAACCCACTCCTTTAGTTATATTTTCTGAAGAAAGTTCTATCTTACCTAATAACTCCTGAATAAATTCCACTACCCATTCCTTGCATTATTCTCTGTTTAACACAGGTGGGGAAGCATCAATGCCTCATTTTTATTTCATTACACTGTATTTTTATTTTAGTTATTATTGTTGTGATATCTGAAATAGTTATTGGATGTGTATCAAAGCTTTCAATTAAGTGCACATGTTCATATGAAATATAATTTCTGTCTCGCCTAGCCCATGTTTTGTACCTTCGGGGAATATGTAAATTCCCTCTGAGCTCCTAATGCTGAATACACATCTCCCATACCAAATATTTTCGTAAATTTCATCAAAAATATACCCTCTTTTGTTATATTTTTGTCTTCTAGGTCACCAGATATATCCTCACTTTTGCAAATCAATTTCCAGTCCTCAACTATAAGTAATACTTCCTGCTGAAAACTGATTATTTCTCCTAGAATTTTATTAAGCTCCATTGCAGCAGTTTTAGGTCGAATATAAATATGTGCAAGCATAATCCTCCTCCTTTGCCAGTAGCCTCTTTCGACTACAAATCTACCATTATTATCTCTTTTTTCTCTTCTACCACTATCAGAGCTCATCTAGCAATTAATAAAGTACTCCCTCTTTCTTTTGTCTCAGATATTCCACTGAATAACCATCCTGAAATCATTTATTTATCAAATTAACACACTCAGTTCTTTCCAAATGTGTCTCCTGTAGCATAACTATTTGCAATCTGCATTTCTTAATATAGTTCACTAATCTTTCTTTTTGATATATACCCAGGAAACAATTCACATTCAAAGATAATATAGAAAGTGGTGCCATTATGATAAGAAGGTATTATTATCACCTGTTATGTATAACAACTTTTTTAACAATGTCTAATTTCAGCTTTTATGTTACATGCATAGACTAATGTTTGGCAGGTTGATCTTTTATACAGTTGTTTCTTGTCAGATCAATTTGAACCCATGTCACATCTTACAAGACTTTTTGTTTTAATGAAAACCCTCAAAAACACACCCCTGGAACACCCCTCGTAACCTATTAACTGAATACAAACACACAAATGATATACATCTTCAAATAATGAAGTTTAACACTCCTAATAAGGACAATTGGTTGTCAGCTACCTTCCCAGGCTTTAACCAACCTATAATTAAGGTTATCCATGCTACTTACACAAAGTGCTGTTTGTTTTTTTCTTACCTTTATTTCTGTCTCAGATGTAGAAAACAGCTAATGCTTTCAGAAAACATTATCCTTTACCCACCAAAGGAAGTAAGTATTCTATTTTATTGCTCTTTTATCAGCTTGTCTCAATAGAAACACTTTCTCCCTAGAAACATGAGAACCAGATGCATAGTTGCCTTCAGCGTCAAGCTTCTCGTGTTGCAATGTGAACATTTATTTGCTAAAGAAAAACTTTTCATTACCTTCAGCATTCCTTCATTTACTTGCTTCCACTTATAACTTGTTAGATCAAGCCAAGGGCCTTAATTCAGTCATTCTCCTATGCAAAAGTAAGAACAAGTATATCAATTTTACTTATATCATGATCTGTGTACTTTTATAACTCATCTCTCACTTCAATAACCCAAGAATACAGCTTGTTACTTTAAACATGCTTTTGCCTAGACTTTCTTGTTTTTTATATTGCAATGCCTAAAATTCTTAAAAATGAACAAGAAGAAAGAAAGAAAAAGGAAAAAGCATCTGTTTACTTTAGTATCCCTATAACACACAAAATAACTGAAAATGCTTTACCATATTGCATGCAGTATGTTATATTTTATAAAAATACTATTAAGAACAAAAATTGTTTTACCTACAGTTACTTTTTTCTTTCCTCTTCCCCTCTCCTTAATGTTTTTGAAAACATTAATGTCAAGAAGAACTTCATATATTTTAGAGTCCCCTACAAGCTTAACAAATCCAAAGAAGTCCAATATTTCCAGATTTTCTTGTTCGGCCATATTTCACAAATGCGGTTGATCTTTGTAGTCCCACATGTATCCATTAATTTACGAGTTGCTGGTGTGCTTCCTGCTAATCTGCAACTTCTTCTGTTCAACTCCTGTGCTTTTCTATGTCTCTCAAGCATTTTACTTTGGAACATTGATAAAGGTTTCACTGGCATAGTCTCCTTCTGTTTGATAGCTCACTTTTTGTTGGACAATTTTTTTAATTTCCTCCTTAGTATGTTCTACACCATAAAATTACTTTGACCCTCCAGGAAACAAATATTTTGAAGATAGCTGGATGTAGCAGCTTGAATCTCACACCTGTCTCGTGACATTCCATGATTGCTGGAATAAATTTACTCCTCTTCTAACTGGTGTACAGTGAGCGATCATTTTAGACAGGCACACTTCTGTCTCTAACTTTTAGTACTTTGCCTTCTGTCAAATTTTTGTCAGAATCAACTTTTTCTGCTAGTAGGATTACATATTTACTATTAGAAGTATTGGCTGCTTTCTCATGGCCAGGTTTGGTGCATACACAAAAGTGCCCTTTCAATTAACAACTCCTGCTGTTGGATACCAGTCCAGTTGGTTATTTGTGCTTTCATAAAATTAATATAGTCTGTTCCTTCTAGTTTCTCTAGTACAGCAAAAAATCTCAGGTTTTCCCTACGTGCTCTGTCTTCTAATTCTACCATTTTTTGGAACATCTCTTGAGCAGTCTCATACTCAGTTAACCTTTTCTACATGTTGACCTCTGATTTTTGCAGTTTTATCAGCTTATCTGAATATCTATTTAAAGATTCTTTTATTTTTTCCAGACATTTGTTAATTTGAGTTGATATAGTCCTTCAGTGTTTTGTTTATTTTAATCAGCTCTGAGTACATGCGACTTATTTTTTTCCTTAGGATTACTGAAAGCCATGATTTTGCACCAGAGTTGGATCTTGAACTACTTTTTGCTATACAGCTCCAGGATTCTTCCCAAGCAGTGTTTTATCCTCACATTTTGAGGTTGATAATTTCTTTCAGGTTCTCTAAATTACTTCTTTGCTGGTATCCAGTCAGCGCACTTACTAGCCAGTAACTGAAATTTACCCAGAAAGGCAAACTCAGTGGCTCTCTTTTCTGAGTTCCTGTTTTCACAATGGGAGTGCTGAAATTAAGCTGTTACTCATTGTGCAGCCATCTTGGAAGTAAGGGCATCTCAATTGTTGAGCCTGATGAGTGTCATTGATCATCACTTGGATGATACCTATGACTGGAAGTGGCTTGCTATATGCCCATAGGTGACGCCATCTGTTAATGTACTGTAATCATGCCTCAACTTATGGTTCTGAAATCCCACTTCTCTTGTAGCATATCCTTCTCATGCTTTCCTATATTTCCCTCCAACCACATACACATGGTGCTCTGCCACCCATACAAGTGACATAAATTCACATTTTCACATATGCCACTACATTTACCTCACTCTCACTGGCATCAATGACAAGTTTTGTTGCTGGTGGTGAATTAATTTACCAGGTGGGACTCCTTCCTTAACTCTAGATAACTCCGTGCATGCAGTGACTTTTCTGAAATTTATTTATTTGAAAGTTGTATACTTGTAAACAGTGCTACAATAGATGTTGTTGACATTTTATATTGAAAATTCACCACATCAGTTATGATAATTAAACCAGTTAATACCAGTCTCTGAATCACTGCCAGTGTGCATTGCACTGTACATACATACTGGCGCAAGGTGTGCACATCACACTGAGCATGAAACATGTGAGCTGTATGATTGTGCATAAGAAATGTGTACTCCCATAGTGCCACAGTGCAATGCTATGGCATTGTGATAGCATTGCACTGTAGTGCTATGTCCATGTTGCAGCACCACAGTGCAGTACTATGTTGGGTGACATGATTCAAAAGCATACATTCATAAGCATGGTGCTTCCATTTTGTTCCATAAGTGGTCTTGACTGAGAAGCCATGACTACTTCAAGGACCAGGAAATATTGGCACTAGCATAATATACTAGGGAGAACTGGATTTTCCTGTTTTTCCAGCACAAGAACTTCAGGGAATGTCTACTAGGTGGTTATGAAGACCTGTTGTGTAAAGTGGAATGCTGGAATGCTGAATGATGCTGCTGGTATCATCCACTCTGTTGAACAGTACTGGAATAAGTACAGTGACTTTAAAAGGCACTACCCTGACCTACTTTATTAATGGGAGGCAAAGGTTCAGGAGATGGAGACTGAAATGTAATGTTAACATTTTTAGTACTTTTTGTCTTCTGCTGTCTTAACGGTTGTACATTTAAGAGTGCATATTTTATTTTCCAGTCCATGGCCGGATGCCTCAAAGGTGGGCCCTCCTCTCCAGACAGCAGCGAGTTTGTGTATGTCTGGATCATTTAACTGTACAACTGGTTATGTTTATAGTATATGTATGTGATTATTTTTCCTGCTGTGTCATCCTGCAGGTCCAGTTATGTAAGAAGAGGAGGAGGAGGCAAGGCCACAGTAATGGGTCATTAATGGCCATCAGATCTGCCTCTCAGTTAGTTCATCCTGGAGAAATTCTGAAATCCAAGCTTTGTTTTGTAAACCTCCCTGTATTATATTTTATTAAGATAGTGTGTTCTTACAAATGAATGAAGACTTTATGCTGAAAGTGACAACAGAAATTAATCTTAATTAACCATTTATTCTTCCTGTTATTTCACTCAATATTTCAACCAAGGAGATTATTTTAATCCCTGAATGTTCATCATCAGCTTTTATTTAGACAGAATCAGGCATGTAAGAAGAGACAATTCGTTACTGATTTCCTTTGTACCAAGCAAACCGGAGCAGAAATTTTCAAAGATCATCCTGTCTGAATAGTTGTCAGAGGGCTGTATCAGATTTAAATTTTTTTTTTTGCTATGATAATTAAAATGAAACCCTACTATTCAAACCTAAATGACATTCTGCTAGAGCTTTAACTACATCATTGAGCTTTTTCAGAAATTCCTCTGATGATGGTATATGTGCAGCTACAATGTGGGCTTTGCTATGTACATTTGCAAAAATCTATAGTGTGAATATATTGTCAAGATCCAGGTTTAATCTACTTTCAGGACCACCATACTTGCATGTTTTCTTGATACTACCAATAATGGTAGGGTTGGGGACTCTGTTTTAATGTTGAAGTGGTCAGACTAGATTATGTAAAATATGAAAGCTGTGTACCATAATGTAATATATGTATTATCCTCATCTGTTTATTTTATTAGCTATACACACCTTTCCCCTACTCTTCCATTTTCAGTGCCTGCCTTTGGAGAGACCAGAGGTAATTGCCCTTAGGCTGTCCTTTAGTTAGTTGGATCTATGTGTCCCTAAGGGGGAAATGGTGCATTATTGGAGCTAAGGGAGGAGTTTTAGAGCCTGGGAGAATTTCAGAAATGCTGAGCAACTGCGGCCTGCAGCTAATCAGTCCTAGTGTTGAAGATAATGGACATGGTTCTTGAAGATGTATTTTGCGGTATGTACAAAACTTTTCTTTGTACTAAACAATGTAGCTTGGTGAGCTTTTTAGGAATGTTTAGTAAAGCAGTAATGTCTCTGTCTTTCTCAACAATCACTGCCACTGACAATCAGTCAGGCAGAAAAGCAATTATACTTACCAGTTACAGAGTGTTGGTCATAGATGAGAAACACACAAGACTTCACACTGTGATGCAGAAATGCATAAAATGCTGTTTACCAGTAAACAGTAATAAACCACTAAGCAGGATGTTGTACTATTTGGAGTAGTAGTAGTAGTAGTAGTAGTAGTAGTAGTAGTAGTAGTAGTAGCAGTAGTAGTAGTAGTAGTAGTAGTAGTAGTAGTAGTAGTAGTAGTAGTAGTAGTAGTAGTAGTAGTAGTAGTAGTAGTAGTAGTAGTAGTAGTAGCAGCAGTATAATTTCAGCAGCACAAGTAGTACCAACAATAATGTGAAAGATGGGGGAATGAACTTTGCATCTTGCCAAACTGCTGTTCTAGATTATATTAAAAAAAGAAGTGTGGGCCTAAAATCTTTCCCTATTGCTGCCAAATGATAGTGTTTGAATCCCACCACTACCACAAAATAATGTGAGGTGTAGAGCTCATAGAATCTAATTCTACATCCCTGGCACCTATTATTTATGCAAGGAATGTATGGCCTTAAAAGTTTATGGCCTGTGTACAATACTGTCTTGAGTTATGACTGACATGTGTTATATCCAAATAAGCTTTACATTGCCAGCTACAGAACATAATTATAATTACTGACATCTCAGGATTTCACCCACCTCAGACTGGGGCCAATGCCCTCTAGTGCAATGTTATCAACAGTAATTGAGACTTACCTAAACTGCTGTATATATATATATATATATATATATATATATATATATATATATATATATACACACACACACACACACACACACACACACACACACACACACACACACACACACACACACACAGGACCCCTGATACTTCTTCCATAACAGTACCCTTCCCTACAGTCATTGTGTATCCATGGTACACTGTCACCAATTAAATTACTAATCTGATACCATGCTCTTAATTACTGATCACTCTTCCAGCAACCAGCCAGCATTAAATTATAACAGCTAATTACCAAACAATCGCTCTTCAAAAAAGGGCAGTTACTAACAATGTGTAAGTGCAGTGAGGATACCCTTCAATAATAAAATAAGATATTTGCAAGCTTTTTATGAATGAACAAATGAAAAATTTACTTTTGAAAAAATCTTATTCTACATTCAAGACAGTATTGCAGTTGCATAAGGAAAATAAAATAAAATAAAATGCTATACATGGAAAAACCGATGAGAGAAATAAACTCTAATTGCATATCTTGCTGTTATCCAAAAATCCTTGGTTTGAATTTCTCCACAAGTTAGAATTTCCCAAGTCCAGATAAAAGTCACAGGCAAACAGAAAGAAAAGGAGAGCAACAGCTCTGGTTCAGTACACTTCACAGAGGTTAGAAAATGCCAGGCACAAGAAGCATCTGTCTTTCCTTTTAAAACAACAGCTGGAATGCGCAGACAGTTCTATTGCATTATGAGGTAAGCACATTGTGAAGGAATCATCATGACAGCCATAAACAGTGCTATATCATTAAAAAGAAGCCATTCCAAATTGTATTCATCTAATGAAATGTACAACTATATACATTTCTAAATAAAAAAACTCATATGGCAATTAGTAGTATCAGTAGTATTAGTAGTAGTAATAGTAATCACAGCAGCAATAGTAGCAGTAGTTTCAGCAGCATTAGGAACAGTTATAGTAAATCATTAGTAGCAGCAGTAATAGTACCAGCAGCAGAGATAGCAGTACTAATTAGTAAAACAGTAGTAGCAGCATCAGTAGTGACAGCAGTAGTATAGTAGCTGTTGTGTTAGTAGTAGTAGTAGTAAAAATAGTAGTAGTAATAATAGTAGCAACAGTAGTAATAGTAGTAGCCACAGTAGTTATAGTAGCAACACAGTCATTATTATTATTATTAGTAGTAGTAGTAGTAATAATAATTGTAGCAATGAGTGCACTGACAGTCACATCTGCTTTGTGAAGAAATTGTGTGCATAGCTTAACAGTTTACAATCCCATATTTCTGTTGAATTAAAGTGTGAATATTGAGCTTTGGAATGTTGATTCCAATACATCACAATTATAAATGAAAAGTGTGCTGGGATGCCAGTTTGGCTGGATAAATACCAAATGTTTGTATTCCTTGTGTGAGTATACATGTGCCTTAGGACTAAGATTAGGGTTAGAGGTAGAGTTAGGGTTGATGTTAGAGTTGTAAATACCAATCAATAAGCTTAGAGTTAGGGTTAGGGATAAGGTTACTGTTTGGGTTGGAGTTAAGGTTAGACTTAGAGCTAGGTTAAGGTTAAGATTAATATTCTTAAGTAAGCCTAACCTTAATCCTAGCCTTGACACTCACCAAAACCACAAAGTAATCCGAACCCAAACCTTATCCCTAACTCAAACTCCAGTTCTCATCACAAGGTTATACCTAACCCTAATACTAAGCATATTGCTTTGCATTTGTTTTAGTTAAGTACCAGTATTTGTACTTTCAGTGATGTGGGACTTTGTTTCAGTATATTGGTTTTAATGAAAATGGACTCAGTAACTTATCAAATGCTGTACACTCCTGATGCTTTCTATTGAAATAAACAAATAGAAGTGGATTGGACTTCAGAGCTTAATGAAGTAGAACCCTTTAATGCTGTCTTTTGAAATAAAGAGGTCTGGGGCCCGTGTGGTATGTTACTGGCATTTTAAAGAATTAAGTGAAGCCAACTGATGTCCCACTCACCAGGCTAAACAAGGAGAAGGTTACTGTCAGCTGCCTATCGGGTGCCAGGATCCGCCACATAACCCACGCACTCAGGTCACTCCATAACAAGTACAAATATGACTCTGTCATTGTCCATGTTGGTGTGAATGACCCGAGACGTACCTTCCTGGACTACATGAAAAGAGACATGGAAGAGTTCTCCGATCTTGTAGCTCAGGCAGGTATGACACTATCCCTGAGTAGCATTCTGCCATTGCCCAGAATGATACTGCAGTACAAGGACAAAATGATTGACTTCAACAATTGGCTAAGCTTCTGGTGTCATTCTAAGGGGATCCAGCATCTGTCGGCATGGGATGACATGGTCGACAGACCACGATGCTTTGCCACAGATGGCTTGCACCTGTCACCCCTGGGATTCTGGATACTGGCTAAGGCTCTTGTTGCCCCTATAGTGCCTTTTTTAGGCAGGGTTCAAATAACAAATTCACCACCATAACAGGAACAGGCAAGCAAGAAATGAGGGTAATGCTACTCAATGCTAGAAGTCTAAATCTCAAAATGCACTCACTCGAGGCACTCCTTAAAATGGAGAACATTGATATCTGTGCAGTGACTGAGACCTGGTTCAAGGCTCCAGAGAGCACCCCTGCATTACCAGGCTATAACACATACAACACTTTTCGGCCATGTAACCTGGACTGAAACACCAAAGGTGGAGGTGTGTCCATATTCATTAAGGATATCCACACCTCCAGGCTAGTTGCTTAGCATAATGCATCCGAGGTTATCCAAGTGCAACTAACTCTGGGCAAAACTGCAATCCAAATTGTAGCTTGCTACAGATCCCCCACCATAGCCCAGGATTCCCACTTGATGTACTGGAAAATATTAGGGTTCAACCAAACACCCTAATAATGGGTGACTTCAACTACCCCACCATTAACTGGGAAAACTACTTGTGCACCAACTCCTTAGCTCAACGCTTTCTGGAACTCATAAACTTCAATGCCCTAGATCAACTTATCCACACCCCCACCAGGGGCGACAATATCCTAGACCTTGTCATTACCAACATGAGTGACCGGTGTTCCACACCTGAAGTTAACTCCTCGTTGGTGAGATCTGACCATAAGCTTATCACCCTTGATATCCACATCTGGCCCCCACCCCCCATTAAGGAAACCACAGTAAAACATTTCTCCAAAGCCAACTTCATGCTTCTTAAGACAGAAGTAGTGAATTTCATGACACTCATGCAGAAGGACAATACAGTTACAACTGCTGAATCCTACACAAATGCACTGTATAAGCACTTACACGAGTGCATGGATCATGCTATCCCAAACTGAACCAAGATTCTATCCACCAAATAAAAGGAAGCCAATCTGGTGGTCCCCTGCCATAAACAAACTGTACAACAGAAGGAAGAAACTGTTGCAAAAGAGAGTAAAATCCCATGAGTGGAGGAGCTCCCTGGTCAGCCTCAGTAAGAAGCTGAGATCCCTTATAAGACCTCCAAAGCTAGCTACAAAAACAAAATTGCCACTAAATCCAAGGACAACCACAAAGCATTCTATAGCTATGTCAAAAATCTAGATGGCAACACCCAGATCTGCTCTGAGTTACAGCACAAATGCACGAAAATTACAGAACCAACTGATATTGCCAACATCCTGGCAGATAGGTTCAGTGCTAACTTTACCCCCCTCTCACCCCCTAAAGGGCCCATATCTATACAGGAAGAATGCAGAGTCCCTGTAATCAGAACTACGCAGATAAAAGCTGCACTCTCTAAAGCCAGAAACACAGCATCCATGGGACCGAACAACATCCCAGGCTGCATTTTACACGAACTTTAGAACGAACTGGCTCCCCACTCAAGCACCATGTTCAATAATAGCCTCATATCAGGCCTTGTGCCCACTGAATGGTGCACAGCAACAGTTATCCCACTCCACAAAGGGGTAGCCACCACTGATCCTGGGAACTATCGACCTATTAGCCTGACGGGCCTGGTCTGCAAGGCCATGGAACGTATCATCATGGAACGCATAAACAAAGACACTGGTAACCTCCAAACTCTGGATCCCACCCAGTTCGGGTATGTGAAAGGCAGATCATGCCTCCTGAACCTGATCAGCTTCTTTGAGGCAGTAAGCAAAGCTGTGGATGAGGGTAAGGTGGTTGACACAGCCTATCTTGACCTCGTCAAGGCTTTCAGCACCATCCCCCATTCTGGAATTATAGCTAAACTCACTAAACTAGGTGTAAATCCCTACATCACAAGATGGGTTGCCAACTGGCTCACTGACAAAACCCACACTGTAAAAGTTGCAGACTCCAAATCTGACCTCAAAGCAGTGACAAGTGGAGTACCACAGGGTTTGTCCTGGGACCTCTCCTGTTTGGTGTCTACTTCTCTGAAGTACAGGCTAACACCGAAGGCCTCTGGCTATGAAGTTCACAGAGGACTGCAAACTAGGATCCATAGTCAAGTCCCCAAATGATGTGGACATCTTACAGAAGGGCCTCACTGAGACAGATGCCTGGTGTCAGAGCCATGGCCTCATGGTCAATGCCAAAAAGTGCAGTGTCATCCCTTTGGTAAAAACTCTGTACCCATGAACTACCACATAGGCAACAATCTACTTAACACCGAATGTGTAATAAGAGACCTTGGGACCCAGGTGGACAGTAGTCCCTCCTTTGATAGTCACATCGCCACAGTAGTCAGGACATCCTTTAGTCAGGACATCCTTCTACGTGGCACACCTCATCATAAAAGGGTTCTCATCCAGGAAAAAAAGTGGTCATTGTTCCCCTCTACTCATCACTCATTAGACCCATTATAGAGTAGAATGCCCCTTTTGGAATGTACCTCACAAGACATCTGCAGCAGCAGGAAAAGCTAGAGAGGTACCTCACAAAGAGGATTACTGGCCTCAAGCAAATGCCCTACACTGACCGCCTCAAAAAACTCCAGCTTTACTCCATAGCATATCGCCTACTCTGAGGTGATCTCTGTCTAACATATAAAGCTATGTCAAACCCAGAGCTGTTGAACATGCTACACCTAAAGAAACCCCAATCCCTCTGAGCTACATGCTCTAGAGACCTAAACCTTGTCACCACAATAAACAGGACACACTGGGGGGATAGATTCCTGTCCCAGAGACTTCCTATACTCTGGAACAAGCTGCCCATCTATGTCAAGCAAAGATCTTCATTAGCACTCTTCAAGAAAAATATTGATGAGTGGATGGGAAATAGGAAATACACCCCGGGGATCACTTCTGTGTCTCTGCTGGACAATGGCACAGGAAAATAACTTTCTTGGGTGGCATAAGCTATGGAACCTTGCTGGCTAGGCTTATGTAGGCCCTTGGGCCGATAGCCTAGTACCTACCTATGAACCTATGAACAGTGTATGAAGGCAGGTTTATGCTTATGATTAACATTAGAAAATCTATCTTTTAACAGCATTTATAGATTTCTTAAATATTCCAAGGCAACTAAGTCATATGATTAATTACATCTTGCCAGTACCCTCCCTCACACCACACCTCCTCTTTCTGGGAGGGCCATGCCAGTTAATCCCAGAGTAAATTTGTGGCTACTCATCCAAGCATCTAGGTTATGTGAGTCACACTGCTTGGCGTGCAGGAGAAGTTTATTGCAGAGGTTTGGGAGATCGTATGTTTAAACCTTTACCCTCCATCATGTTTTATTTTTATGTTCGGGAAGATCTAGGTGAACTTTAAAAACAAACCAACTAGTGAAGAATAAGAGTTTACTGGGGTCCAACTTATAAGCAACAATCAAGACAAAAAGAAGACCCACAAAGACTCGGATAGTTAAAAGAATAAACTATATGAATTTAATCACATGTATAACTAAAACACAAACAAATAAAGAAATTATATAAATGCAAAGTAGAACCAAGGAAGACATAGTGGGATAAAAATGTTTTAATGCCAACAAGTAAATACAATGAAGTATATAACTGGCTGGAATGATGAATCTTCCGAAGACTAGGCCAAGCACTGCTGTGAATGATTGTTGGTGGGAATAACAGGATAAATGTAAAGCAAAAAGTTGTGGTAGACAATGGATTAAATTGGTTGAACTATACTGAGCTGCTCAAAAACTCAAGCCACGAAAATGTAAACTCAAGTTGTGATACCCCTGCACTGGCCCAATTAAGGAGCCTCAATCCTCACCACTGGCAACATTTGGAAACTTACACACTGGGAGGATGACAAGTACACACACAGTAAAATGCAATTTCCCTTAAGAGCACACAGAGATCATGGTCAGTCTGGGGCTGATTTCTCCCTCTTTCTCCAGATCCCCAATAAGACTCATGATTGGCACAGCTATAGGGTTGAGATCTCAACTGATTGGCCAAGCCAAAACCTCCAGCACCCTCTCTGTCCAACCAGTGCTTTGTGTCCCTGCCCAAGTAGCTGACACCACATACACTTTGAGATTTGATTTATATACAAACACACACACACACACACACACACACACACACACACACACACACACACACACACACACACACACACACACACCTGGGAAAGATTGGCACAGGTTTACTAGCTATGCCGCCTTCTGCCCATACTATAACTAGTTCCAGCTGCCACCAGCCAACTCTTTACAATTACTCTAAGGCCCTTAACAAAGGGTGTCCAATCCTACTGTGTAATGTTACTAATAATCCAAATGGTAGTCTGACCAAGAGCAAGGCTATTTAGGAGTGGCCTGTACAGTGTCACCATATAGACATGCAAGTACGCTAAGAGCTTAAATATATCTCACAAATATCAGCCATAAAGATAGGTTTAAATATATTTAAGAATAATAAAAGAATAAGACAATACTAAATATGTAGTTACAGTTACATCAGAGTTCAAAATCACAGGAAATATTTAAAACAACATTGCAGGACAGTCTCAAATAAAGAAAACATATAAGCTATACTTTACTGTATTCTTGTCTTAATCTAAAAGAGTTACTATGCCATAAAACTTAGTTGCAGCAAGGCAAGTGCAGAAGGTAGTGATGAGTGAATGTTCTTGCTAGGTCAAAGACAAAATACAAAATGCACAATCTCTCTCTCTCTCTCTGAGAGAGTTCTTAAATTAATATAAAATATTACTGTTTGGCTAGCTTGTATGACATCACTTTTTGTCACCTGACTTTAGTTCCCAAGCTAAAGCCCCAGAGTACCATTTGACATCCTCTTGTGAAATATACATATCTCTCAGATGTTTGAAGACCGTGGAAGTCATAAAGCAATAAAACACTTCTGCATTTCAAAACTAGTAATTACTTATCTTCCAAGACAATACAAAAACGTCTAGCTTTAGACATTGTGTCTGCTACTGAACTGAAACTGAGAGAACTTTTATAGCACAATTGTAAAATAATTTAATTTCAACTTATTTTCTTGAAGTTTTGCAAGTTAACCCTCTATGTTCTAGTTTCTACTGTTAAAACATATCCATTTACACAATTACAATACTTTATATACATTTCTATTCTAACCTAACAGGGCATGCTGTGATTACATTTTAGCTCAGTACTTTATACCTTTACACATACTTCTGTATGACTCGTATCAGTATTCACAAATGACATAGAATTATTTACAAAATTCCAGATAGCTGGGCAGGCAGTATTTTCTTTTCTGACACAAGTAACCAGGAGTGCATGTGTATGTATGTGTGTGTGTGTATGGTGCTCAACTACTAATTTTCTTTTCTAGGGAGCAGAGGATGGAGAAGTTAATTGGGGGGATGTCCAAGCTGAATGACAACTGATTGCAAGAGAAGCCTGTGAAAAGACACTTGGCTACTAAAAGGTAGTAGGACAGTATGAGAGTTAAGATTAGACAATAACATGCAGAAGTCAAAGTAGCATCAAAGACCAGTAGTTGTGAGCAGCCCAGTGCTGAAAGGGCAGGAAAATATTTTGCACAATATAAGAAAAATAACATCAGTGTGAGTTGTATTCTGATATAAATGCTTGCTATGGGATTCTGGCAGTACAAAGGCTGGGGGACTTTTGTGGTCAGCACTGGGGCATGAGATAAGGGTTGATATGACAAGATGGATAAGAAAGCAACAACATACAGTCTGACCAGAGAATAAATGTAAGCACAAATGCATACTTGGTTCAGTTTGGTTAAAGTTGTTCTTTTGTTTGTTTTTTTTTTCCTACTACCCTACTGACTACCAACGAGAGGTCACTTGTTCTCCCTCATCCTAATCAGCTTTAAAGGAAAGCAAGTGGTCACTATCACACAGCAGATTTTTAATTAATTGTTTATTTTTGTATGCACTACTTGTTGCCATCCTTCTCAAGCTTCATACACACCTTCAAGTCAGCTTGCAAGCAGTTGCCTTCCTGTCGACATGGACAGTAGGTAGAGTAGTGTTTCATAGATTGCTTGCTGACTTTTGACCTCTCCAATGATTCTCACTGGGCATTGTGGCACAAATCAATCTCTTTCCTGAGAATAAATTTACAGGTCATTTACCACACTTACCCATCCAACCAAGCCATGCTTCGTTCAACTCACCCACTGATTAGACTTTGATAATCAATGGCATGGGCAGATGTCACATCTCTGCAATGATGGGTGGAATTTGGCAAGTCATATTTGAAGCAACAAAGTTTCAAAATCAATTGAAAACTGTGAATTTATGAAAGTGTAATTTACAAGATTTACAGGGATGAGTAGTTATGGGTAAGGTAGGGGGCTTGTGGTTTCTCATAGCTTTAATGGAGAATAAGTTAAAATGAGTAAGCATGGTTACGTACTTTCCAGAATGTATAAATTGCTATATTCTAAATGGCCTTTAATTATTTCTTTCAACAACGTCCTGTTTCACGACAGCAAATTAAGTTATTTAGCTGTTTTAATATTCTGTTTGGCAGTCAATCATCTTAAACAAATAACTTTGACAATGAGATGAAATGATGGAAAATTTCCAACTCTTGTTTCGGCTGGGTAGGCAGAGAACCATGGAACTGAATGAAGCTGCATGCCACACTACATAGCTGTCCTGGCTTGGTGTGTTCAGCTGATCCCAACTCATTTGATGGATTGAAACTGAAGGAGTCGCTAGTCTATAACTTGCAGTAAAGAAAGGAAACACAGTAGAAGAACAAAGTGTGAGGACGTACTCCAGCAGAATGATGGTAAAATTCTGACATGCTGTCATAAAAACCTATGGACATGCAAACAGGTGATAAATTCAGAATTCAAAAAGGCTTTGGAGAAGCAACTAGAGCTAGCAGCATCAGGTTAAGCAGTTATCACGTAACACCAAGTATGTAAATTTGGTGGTTGAAGCAAGCTTTTTCTGGTAGTTAGTTAGTTTGCTTACATCTGTTTGATATGAATATACATGTAAAATAAGTGGGTGATATTATTTGTTTCCATCTTTAAGCTAATTGTTTTAGTTTTTTTTTTAAATCATCAGCATCAAAGTAAATTAGGTAGGGAAGAACCTTAGTCATAAACTGCAAAAGACAGATGATGGAAGATGGCTACAACTGGACTTTCTCCATAACTATTTCACTAAGGATTTTTTTGTTTTAAAACCAGTATCACATTAATACCTCTCAGCCTCTTAGCACAAGAAATGTGGACAAAGTAAAAATAATGGGGGGACAAAAGCCCCCAAATAGGGACAGACTTTAAATACTGCTCTTTTAAACCTAAAAGATTGCTTGAATAACATATTTTGCATTGGTATGCATTTTCTGAAGGCTATGCCATTGGAAATTCAAGTGTATATCATTATTTAGTAACTTCAGTTCACTTCAATCCTTAATGATTTGCCAGAAAACCACAAACTTTGAGGAACAGACCAAAAATATAAGGCAAAAGTCTGGTCATTCTGCAAAAAATGTGGACAGCTGACAGGTATGATCACATTCATCATAAAAAGGAATACACGGTGGTGGCAGTTTCTAAAACACAAAATGTTAGTACATCATATGGCAGGTAAATAGACTGATTTTTAACTAACTGCTCATGGGTAATTTCTGGTTTTGCAAAGTATGTATAACACCTTCATCTGATGTTGTGAGTTTCAGCTCCATCAATAGTAGGGCTAAAAGTGGCAGGTAGTCAGCTGAAGTTCCTCACCATTACCCACAGTCCTAAGCCCCGACAACCTCTTTCTTTAGATCTGTTTAGTTGTGAGGTGATGTTGAATTGCTCAGAAGACAGTCCCAGGCTACTACATTATGATCTGATATTTTGGTTTGATACGTTCTATCCAACTTTTGTCTGATTTTTTTTGACTTACACAGACCAAAACCTTTTACCCCTTCTGATCACAGTTGTGGTCCTGTGTCTCCCCCTGCTCATAATGTAGGTTCCGGGGCACCTTCTTTGCTGGACTTTTCTAACTACTCTCTGGACCCTTACCCTCTGCTCTCTGTTTGAGCTCCAGTTCTGTCCCACCTATCACTCAACCTGTCAGCTTTGGCATCAGTATCAATGAGTCTATCAAGGTTGATGCCATCAGTCTCAATAGTCCTGATGCTGACCAAGCCATCAACATCATTAATCTTGAACTTGACCTCCCCAGAGCGATCCTCATTTTGGCATTAAAGGTCAAAGTATTGAGGACAATGTCAGTCCCTTTGTTACTGGGGCCATGTTTCATTGCCCAAACCTGCCCTTTCAATGGTCAGTATCAGAACCTTAAATCTAAACCAAAGCATCAGTGGTTCTCTCAGTCTCAGGTATTGGGGAAGTCATGTTAACCTCAGTCTCAGGGCATACTCTTTTAGTCTTGGGAGGGGGAGATGGAGCTGGTGTCAGCTGCTATTGGCTGCTTGACTGTGATACCTCCTGCCTCAGTGGTCATGTCTGGGCATTCCCAGTGTCTATGATACAGGCTGTGAAGATTGGGTGAACATAGATGAAGGCTGCCAGCCTAGCCAGATAGAATTTGGAGATAATTCTGTCATCTGTAAATATTAATATAAAAAACAGGCTTGTTGTTTTAAATGGTAAAAATAGTGTTACCTGTGGAACTGGAAAAAATGTAACAATGCACTCTACTGACCAAGTAAAGCATGTTGTGACCCTTTGATGTTAAAACTCAGAGCCAGCAATTCTAGAGTGAGGCATCCTGCCTATTCTTTTAAGCCCAGAGTTAATGGCCAGCATTTGCATGCATAACTGTCCTTTATTGCTCTGGTTTCTGCCCAAAGGTGAAGAATGTAAATGTAATTTCTGTTAGCCTGGGAACCCAGGGAAGTGTGAAGAATGATGTAATGTGAACCAGGAATGTGATTTTAAAAACAGAGAGAATCAGAGAGCTTTAAGCATTTTGTCTTGACCATCCAACTCATCGGCACTGTCTTGCTCTATATGTAAGCTTATCTTAGACTTGTGGTTTCTCTTAGAAATAGCTAGAAACTAGAAAGATTAGACTAAGTGTTTTTTCTGTGATGTCAGAACTGTACCACTGAATTATTTTAAGTATTTCTCTGTGATCTCTGAACTCTTGACTAGCACTGTGTAGTAAAAAGCATTGTCTTGTGTTTTGACTATTTGTTATTAAATATTTTTTTCAACTGTGGCTGTTTTTGTAGAGATAATTTAAGCTCTTTAGAGTATTTGCATGCCTTTGGTAAAATTGTACAAAGCCACTTCAATAGCTTTAGCCCTGGGCTATACTACCAATTGGATAATAATATTGCATAGTAATAATTGGACACCCTTTTAAGGGCCTTTGCGTAGCTGATAAATATTAGTGGGTGATGCTAGCTGGTACTACAGTATAGTCTGGGAAAAAGGGGCACAGCTGGAGAACCTGTGCCAGCCTTCCCCAGGAGTGTCTGTGTGGTTGTATAAACTCTTCTCAAAGTGTGTGTGTGTGTGTGTGTGTGTGTGTGTGTGTGTGTGTGTGTCTGTGTGTGTCAGCTACTTTGGCAGGGACACGAAGCACTGGTTGAACAGAGAGGGTGCTGGAGGTTTTAGCTTGCCCACTAGGCTGAGATCTGGACCCTATAGCTGTGCCAGTGGGGAGTCTTATTGGGGACCTGGAGAGCAAGGGAGCGACCAGCCCTGGACTGACTGTGATCTCTGTGTGCTCTTAAGGGAAATTGCACTTTACTGTGTGTATTTGTTATCCTTTCCTCCTAAATGAGATGCCCCTCACTGGTGTTAGTGGTGAGGATTGAGGTTCCTTGATTGCTGGGCCAGGGCACGGGCATTCCAACTTAAGCCTATTCCTGAGTTAATCTAGTGGAGGGTTAGTTAAGACCAACCTCTACTTAATCTGCCTTGTCTCTCCTTCTGGTCCAGGACAGAGGGACTAGACAACATTCCCATAATATCATTTGCATGTATGGTGCACAGTCTTCTTTCTTCCTGGACAACCCCACCTCACCCAGAGTCTGGATGCTGAGGTCAGTGTAAGAAAAGCTTCTAAGTTCCCTACTGTGGAAATGAATGACAATTACCAAGGTATTTCCTCTACCTTATCCTCTGATGACCACAAATTTGGAAAAATTCTAGAACTCATCACAGTGAAGGTTAAATGGACCCACAACACTCATCAATATCTGAGCACATCCTTGCAGAGACTTCCTGCTCTTACAAATCTTCATCTTTGGTGGTCCCACCCATGGGCAAGTTGTACAAACTCTGGAGGAGTGCCGAAATCAGACAGTACGACCCATCTTTAGTCCCACTGTTTAACTTCCAATTCTGTTATGACCGAGTCCATCTGTTTTATTCATAATGCAGTGGATGGTACTACTAAGATGGCAGGCACTGGCCTTACTGTTCCCCATCACACATGGCTCCATCTCAAAGTTTGCTGATAATTCTAAAGGAGTATTTATGTATATCCCCCTTGATAGGTCCTTGCTCGTTGAAAGCTGAATTAGAGAAGTGGGAGGTTAAGGGCAGCATCCTTTCTATGGCTGTGATTAACTTCCAGACTTTTAGTGTCAGTTTGCTGGGATGGATGACAATCTGCACCCACTTTTGTTCCAGTGCTCCCAACCTGACAATATTTGAGTTGTAATTTCATGAATGGGCATGCTCCCAGAGGAAGAATTGTTTAGCAAAGCAGACAAGAGTCACATGGCACTCCATCAGGAGGACACGTTTTGTATCCCTGAAGACTTCCCTGACTACTGCTTACTCAAGTCATTCGAGGATATGCTGTTTTATCATCTGGTGGATTTATGAGCCAACATATATGTCAGATGGATAATAGACTTTATATCCGAAGGCTGTTCCATTACTTTTTTTGTCCCTTCCAAGTCCACAACCAATGTAATTTCCAGATGTTCCAGGCCCACTATCAAAAGATTATGGCTAATTTTCAGGTATAAGGCCTAATACTAAAGAAAATTATTCAAGAAGTCCCATCAGACAAGAAAGGTCACAGCTTTTACTCAGCAGTCTTCCTTGGGTCAGACAGAATCAGGACCACATGTCCAGTGTTGAACAGAGCAGTTTAAAATAATACATTGTGAAGATGCTGTTTGAAATGTTCATGGTGCAGCCAATCTTTCCTTCCTTCATTATCCCAAGATGACTGAATACACTCTTTAAACCTTCAAAATGCATACCTGCATATCAAATTTTCAATGGAGTCTAGAAGATTCCTTTACGTCCATATAAAAGCAAATTATTTGCAATTCAGGACATTACCCTTTGGTCTTATCACAGTTCCTATGGTACTCACAAAGTGAATATCTGCTATTTCAGTAGCCCTCCAACTATAAGGGTCTGGGGTCTTCCTTTACCTTTGTCAATGTCTCCCAGCAACCTTAACCATCCAAAAATCTGTTTCCAGATATAAACTTCTCAGTTTGTTTCAGTCCTTGGGCATAACAGTGAATCTTCTGATACTGCAGATGATGTACACACAGAAGAAGAAAATAATACTCATAAGCTTCACTCTGGGCACCTTGATGTGCCAGGCCCATTTTCCCATGAACAACATCTCTCTCATCAAGTCTACAGTTCAGACAATAATAAGAAAAAACACTGTTACAATCTGCCTTTGCGTTTGAGCAGTATGCCTGATGGCTTCCATAATTTTCATAGCTCTCCATGTATGACTATTCATAAAGGTCCCTTGGTGGACTGTCAAGGTACAATTGAATCATTTTCTGGATTGTTTAGATGCTGCTATAATAATTTTGAAAAAATGCAAGGACTCTCTTAAGTTTATTTGTAAAACAGTAGACATGGCTAATGTTTAACGGTGATTCATGCTCTGCATTGGAAATGAGCTGAATCCTGTAGTCCTAGGTTTGAAATCCTCTTTTTCCATTTGTCTTCTGTGGGTCTTTGAGCAAGTCATTTAACTAGGTAATTTTCCCAGGTAGTCTCTTAAAAGAGGCATTAGTGCTTAGTATAGTTAATTAATTAACAAATAAATACATTAAACAAAAATGAGTGAAGGGGAGGTATGGCTTTCTGATTAGTTGACACACAAGTCTGTTTAAATAGGCATTTAAATACAGAAAGTATATAATATGAGTAGATTTTAAAGTGACATACTTGTAGGCCTCATTTCTTAGTTTAATTGCATTTGATAAGAATATCATTGTTTCCTTGTTACATTATTCCATCTTCCTGCAGGCTAAGCAGCTCAGTATGAAACGTGGCAAGATTAGCCCTGTAGCTCTAATTTTCTTGCCCTTTTGAGTCTTGCACAGTTAGTCCCAGTTTCATGCAATAATTATTTTTTCAGTTGTGCAAACATTTTAGCTGAAAATTATGTTTTAAAAACCTGGTTTATGTCAAAATCTGTTGAAACTGCAATTACATACCTGTCAAAAAATGTGGACAAAGCCTAAAATAATGGGGGAACAAAGGACCAGAATAGGGACAGATTTCAAATATTGCTCTTGCAAAGTTAGAATTTGTTAAGAGTAACATGATTTGTGTTAGTATACATTTTCTGAAGAATATGAAGTCTGATACTCAAGTGTCTGTCATTACTTAATGATTTCAGTCCTCAGTGATTTTCCAGATAGCCACAAATCTTATGAGACAAATCCAGAATATGAGAGAAAAATCTGGATGTTCTGTGAAAATGTGAACAGTTGAGAGGTATGTCAAATAAGAGTTAGGGTCTGACTAAAGTTAATCCATATCCCACTATCATTATGTCGAGCTGAAAAAATGTATATAATGAAACATGAGAGATACCATGGGATGCAACAACTGTTCAAATTGTATGAGAAACAGATGGATATAATGAATGTGTCTGGGTGTCCTGATTAAGAAGGGATATAAAATGTCTATCCAAATATAAGTATCAAATGCTGTCCTTAGACGTCCCCTCAAAAAACACATGCTACATTTTGTGAATTGCATGTCTGTGGTGTAGACTAGCTCTTTATTTCTTGAAAAGACTGAAGATCTGTCTTTCGAACTGTGGTATTTTCTGAGGCAAATGAGGAAGACAAACAGCTAAATGTCTACTTCAGAAGTAACAGATGATTACTGCATACACTGTAAGCCTTTCTGCATTTTTAATATCCTTATGGTTAATGTAAAATAAGCTGCTGTGTGGAGCCAATAGGTAGTTTTGTTGACCTAATAACATTTCAGTGCATATCCATAACTATAATCAGCACATGACAGATATACAATACTTAGTGAGTCATCAGACAGGCATATTTCTTGCTGTAATAGCAAGCAATTTGTGGCCCTGAGAGGTTACTGGTGCCATGAGGAAGTTATCACTGATTCTGCAGACATCCAGACACCTTAAGCTCTTAAATAACTAGCTTACGTTTCCTTTTATCAGTTTACTCGTCCTTCAAACATGTGAACTTGCTGTGCAAACAAATGTTATTGATACTGATCACTATCTGGTCAACTAACTAGAATGAATATGTGCTAGTAATGCCCTGAAAGAACAGAGAAGAAATTTAATAAAGTGAGAACTACTGGAAGTCGCATTTGTAGATTTTGCAGTTTTGCATCAGCAGCTATTATTTATTTTTTGTAATAGTCTAAGCGGTCAAAGGTGTGTGTGTGTGTGTGTGTGTGTGTGTGTGTGTGTGTGTGTGTGTGTGTGTGTGTGTGTGTGTGTGTGTGTGTGTATGTGTGTGTGTATCAGTGACACTTCAGCAGCAGAGAAGTGACAGATGATTCTCTGAACAGATACTGCATATGCACAACATGAAAAGTGCATGTGCATGTAGAAATTGCAGTGCTCCTGCAAGATTTTACTTCCTGCAAAGACATTGAGTCCAAATGGAGAGATGATAAGTCAGCAAGCAAAGGAGAGTAGTATTGCTGGAATTGAATTCATCCTCAAGTCCTGGTGAGTACCTCCAAGATGTGGACCCTGTTTTTCACAAAATCTCACTAAAATGACACTGCTATATAGACTGTATTTTATATAGCATATATCATGGACAGAAGTAGGTTAAAAATAAAAAGATAGCTGGGTGCACAAGACCCGGGATAAAAAAGTTCCAATCCTAGTGGGCTCACTGTGCCAGGACTGGAAGAAATGACAGTGTAGAATCCTCAAGACACAGAAGCATTCCCACAATGAGGTTAAGCCAGGCTCAATGGGAGGATGGCTGCCCTGTTGTAGAAGGAAGTAGCAGTCCACAAAAACTGATAAGCCAAAAAAAGCCACAAAGACGATAGAGTGGAATACTGAGGATAAGAAAGAAATTATGTATTGTTACTATTATGCAAGAAGCCCAGAATTTTCAGACAGAAGATATACAAAAAGATTAAGAGAGAAATTAGAGGAAAGAAAAATACTTCCACAAGAACAACTGTCAGACACTACAAATAAAAATGTTTGTTCCTTAATACAACAGATTTATGAAAAACATTATATAGACCAAGAAACGTTGGGCTGTTTGGAAAAAGAAGTGACTGAGGAAGTGCAAAAATATAAAGAACAAAATCTACAGACTTTTGAAAGGTATAAAATAGAAATATGGACATGGGAAAGAAACAGATATCTGATATGGTGTAATATTTATTCAAAGGAGAAAGCTAAATTAATCAACACAAAAAAGGCAGCCCCAAAGATATTTGCAGAGAAATACAGGCAAAGGCATCCATATATGGAAATTTTCACAATAAAAAAATAAGATACCAAGAGGGAATGTAGAACAGAAGATTAGTAGAGTAAAAGTTAAAAAATAGAAGTTATGGAATATTTGCGAAGTGAAGGATTTAGTGCAGAAAGTCTAACACAGGTTGCATCACAGCATGATGAAACAATGAATGCCCAAAGTAAGGAGGAGCAGGAGACATCTGACGAAGAGATACAGACATGGGAAAGAAAAAGAGATTTAATATGGCACAATATTTATGCAAAGGAGAAAGCAAAACTAATGAATACAAAATGTATTTATTTATTTATTTGACATTTCTTAACCGGGTTGGTCCAACTGAGCCAGTGGTCCATTTTCAGTGGAGACTCGAGGAGAAAAACTCCAGAGATTTTACAGATACAATGAAGTAATAACACAATTAACAATTAACAACATAGTTAAAATGAAGTGCTAACACAGTTCTTCTTCTTCTTCTTCTTTCGGCTTTTCCTGGTTAGGGGTCGCCACAGCTGAACTCTGGTTTGCTAATGATTGACAGTAGATTTTTACTGTGCCGAGGTGCCAGCTCGACGCCCAACCTTCAACGAAGGCATGCCTATTCTATGCATGTCTTTCGAATGCCACTCGACAGCGGGGAGGACATGCTTATCAGGTATTTATATGTACAGAAAAATTAAAAATAACATACAAAGCATAAAAGATAATTTTGTAATATCAGCATTTTTTTTTTTTTTAATTGAAATAGAAATACAGGCAAAGGCATCCAGACATGGAAATTTTACAATAACAAAAAATAAGGAAACAAAGAGGAAAAGTAGAAATTAGGATTAGTGATGGAGAATTTAAAGAAATAGAAACTGAGGTTATGAATTACCTGTGAAGTGAAGGATTTAGTGTAGAAAATCTAACTCAGATTATATTACAGCAGGATAGAACAATGGATCCCCAAATACAGGAAAAACCATTAGGATTTTATTTATTTATTTAACATTTGTTTACCGGGAAAGTCTGACTGGACACAGGTCATTTTTCAGCAGAGACCCATGGAGAAAAGCTCCATGAGTAGCAGTAAATCTTCATGCACACATTACAATAATCAAAAAGTATAAAGTAAACAAAATGTAGCATACGTAAGAACATACCAATTTGTTACATCTTGACAACAAAACCTAGGCTTTGAACATAGCTAGTACTATTTGTAGGTATGACTTATGTCAAGATATATGGTTAAGACAGGTTGGTAGGACCAAAAGATTAAACCCCGGGGGAGAAGTTGAATATGTTTTGGGTATACTGTGATTTATCAGAGCACTCATGAGGGGTTAGTACAGGAACATAGTCACTTATTTTTTAGATAAGCTTTGAGTGATGGCTTAAAGTGGTTAGTGGATGAGATTGAGAGAATGGAGTTAGGAAGGGAGTTCCATCCCAGTATGATACATCTGATCAGTTGCCATATGAAGATACTTTGGAACCTTTCATACGAAATCGGTACAAATGTTCAGTTGAAGTTGCACAGCATGAAAAGGAACAGGAAACGGTGGTAACTGACGCAGTCCATGTTGTGGAGCGATAGGCCAGTGGGGTCCCATATGAAAGAGCAACGGATGACACAGGATGAAACTGAAGAGAATGTGGCACAGGAAGATGCTCTGGAACTTTCTACAAAATGCCTGCAGGAACTGGAGAACAAAGTATGTGCCCTCAGTTTAGAAGAAACTATAGTTCATCAGATAAGGAACTGAAAGCACCACTGCAAGTGCTCAAAACTTTTTCAGATGATATAAGAATGTCATTTGATCTTGATAAATGTGCAAATGCAACCTTTAAAGCAGGAAAGCTGCAGCACCAAGAAAACATCAGTTTGGGACAGGAATGTGATATAAAAGGACTTGAGCAAGAAGGAGTGTATAACTACTTGGGAAATGATGAAGGATCAACAATAAAACAAGAACAAATGTGAATAAAACTTAGTAACGTATATTTTGGAAGATTTAAATTAATTCTGAAAACAGTGTTTACATCTAGGAAGAAAGTCAAAGCCATAAACCAATTTGCTCTTCCTGTCCTAATTTATAGTTATGAAGTGACTGACTGGCCCCAAAAGCTATTGGATAGAATGGACAGGAAAACAAAAAGGATGCTTTATGCTCAAAATCAGTGCATTCCAAGATCATATATTCCCCATTCTGAAGGAGGTATGGGCCTCTTTGAAATTGATTACTTGTATAGATCTGCAATCTTGGGACTGTATACATATCTGGTAACCTCACAAGACCCAAAAGTAGTGAAAGTTTTGAAACATGAGGAGAATAAGTCTAAGATGACTTCCCTGCTTAGTTTAGCAGAAGCATATCGGCATAAAGCAGGAATGGAAATCAAACTAGAAGTAGATAAAAATCAGGCAGCATCTGAATGTACCTAAAAACAAAAGAATATAAGGTGAAGGACAGATGAGAAGACAAGAAATTTGGAATATGCATAAATATAGTTGCAAGTATAGAAAACTCTTGGAACAACCTTGTGTTAATCAGAGTCAAACACAGGTGAATTTAAACCAAAAGACAAAAGATTAATATTGGTGGCCCAAGATAGTGGACTACATACATGTTGGTTTACAAAGTCCATTGAACATGTGGGAGAAACAGACGAATGTAGATTTTGTAAAACAGAATTGGAAGTGTTCACACATCTTGTTGCTGGTTGTAATATACTAATGGCAGAAGGACTGTATACTGAAAGGCATAATAATGTGGCAACACTGCTGCATTGGGGGTTGTGCAAACATTATAATGTTGAAGTAGCTGAAAAATAATGGAAACATGAGCTACAAAACATTATAAAAATGATGAAGTTTATATCACATGGGATCACCCACTACCACAGTTCAAAAAACAGATGCGCAAAAACCAGATATAGTAGTCCATTAAAAGAAGACAAAAGTAATATGGTCATTGAAATTGTTATACCCACTGACTATAATGTCTTACATACAGACAGACACAAAGTCATAAGATATCAGGATTTGCAGGCAGAAAGGAGGACAATGTGGAAGAAAGATACCCAGGCACTTCTAGTAGTAGTAGGAGCAACGGGGCTTATAAAAAAGAATTTAAAGTTGTACTTAGATATGTTACCAATACATGTAACTCCATATGAATTGCAGAAGGAATCATTACTGGGCACATTCTGAGTGCTGCAAAGAGCACTTCTGGCTAACATCGAAGATTGAAACAATACTAATTTCATGAGCTTTAATCATACTTTGACTTAGGAATTGGATCCATTCCCATCAAGGTATTAGAAACACAAAAGGCTTAGAGAAGTTAAAAAGAAAATTAAAAAAAAATCAGCATCAACTATAATTTGGGAGAAAAGAAAGAACATGCAAGATTGCCAACCGCAATAAAATGTGTGAAAGGTGCATTAAGTGAACAATGTGCTGTGCACATAGGATCTGCACGGCCAGAAAATACCAATGAAACAACTGTTGGCCAGCATGTTTGTGAACTGGAGCTCTGAAAACCAAAACACCCCAACAAGCTAATCAAAATACATAGCTTTATTGTTCAAACTGGTTTCACAAACATGCTGGCCAACAGTTGTTTCAAAGGTGCATTAAGACCAGAGGGCAAAGGCAGCAGTGTGGTGCTAGGGATAACATTGCGGCAGGAAAAAAGTATATATTGTTAGAATATTTTTGCTCTTAATAACTTCACTTTAGATCTTGTTTAATCTAACTTTTACATTTTAAACATGTTCTGTACAGGTAATTGCAAAAAAAGACTAGTTCTTTGCATGGTTATGACCAGAACAACATGTATATCCTATTAAAACCAGGATTTGAAATACCCCTTGAGGTGCACAGGCATGAGTATTGTCCTACTGAACGTTAGAAGCTGCAGTCATCACAATAATAAACACAAGCAACGGCAAGATGCCTCAAAAATACATAGAAAATCATAATTTGTGACAGTTATGCCTTCGTTATTCTTAAGAGTTGTTATGTTTTTCCTCTCACTTATTTAAAGAAAAAAAATGTGCAAGACTATGTGAATCGGCCTTTAGATGTTTCTCTATAATCCAAGGATTCACATCAAAACACTGAATCCAAAGAACACAGCTTCCCAAATGTCACAAAACAATAGAACAAAACTACTAATAACAAAAATGGCAATTATGAACTAACAAAGAACTTGACCCGCTCACATAAGCAGAAACCTACAAATAAATAAAACAAAACAGGCAGAATAAAAGGTGCTTTTTGGAAGGAGGCAAACCCATGTGCCCTGTGTTTTTATGAAGTCTGTGGTCACAGAAGCATGATAGAAAGACCAAAGCCATGAAAGGGCTAGCTTCATGGATATTGCATTTTTTCATTCTTTCTTTGTTACTCCCTTCACATTCATAAAATCACTCTAGAATACGAACTCATTCATTTTCCAGTAGCAGCATAATACTATTTATAGTCATGAGGAAGTCAGAGCTTACTACAGAACTAAAAAAGCAGTAGAAATATCTATATCCAGTGCCCTGCTAGAGTAACAGTGACTTTTGGTGATACTGCACTTCACTGTTCGTGCAGTGACATTCCAGACCCTGAAGTTAAATCAGAGAAACTGCATGCTCCTTAGTCCATCCTCCTTTGTAATATCAAGTAATGACCTTATGTTGTCACATTGGTCTTGTGCCAGGGTACTAACCTTGATGTCACAAAACTGCTAAACGCCCTCAGTGAGCAAGAAAGTAATGAATATAGGCTTGAGTTATTTGTAAAATCTCTTTAATCCCATGTCTTGGATACAGCTAATCTGATATGTAAACTTTGGAATAAAGTAAGTGGACTTCTCTATAAATAATTTTTCTGAATCTTAGCTTGCATACATTATCTGAACACAAATGTTTCATTTACAAAGGTTCAATATGGCATTATAAAATGCAACTAAATTAAATAAAGAAGGAGGTACTTATACATAACCAGTCCCAGAGATATTTTGAAAAATAGCATTTCAGTGGGACTATTAAAAATTGTATCAGGCCTGATTTCAACCTGGTAAGGAAGTCGTTTTGAAAACAAGTGCTCTTACACAGAAAACAATAGAAATTTAATGGTTTGCAATAGTTACTGTCCAACAGTGACCTGTAGGTTAATGATTAATAAATAGAGTTACATTTCAGGGTGAGGAGAAGATGAGGGATAGAACCAGAATCTTTTTATCCTACTTGAAGGGCAGATAAGATAAGCTATAAAAACAGGGTATATATTAGATGAACGAAAGTTCATCTTAACGAACGCTCACATGAGCGAATATTGTGGAACTCGTAACCGCAATTGTGAGATCGGGGTACAGTGAAGATGGGAATATTTGCCCTTTCCTCATTGTAGTGCGATTTGGAATATATATTTAGGGGGGTGTGGGGGGCGCAGTTTCAAGTACCTGGATATTCGCTCATGTGAGTGTTTGCCAAGATGAACTTCTGTTTATCTAATATGGACCCATATAAATATGAACAAGCATAGATCACTTTTTAAAGTCACAGACATGATGTAGCGACAGGCTTCCCTGAAGCTGCTTATGTCTTTGTATAGATGAGTGTTTGCAAATTCTTTCCAAAGCTAAACTAAAGTCTAGCACTTACAACACAAAATATTGATGATATACATATATGTATGAGCAGGCTGAATAAGCCAGAAGTAATAATAAAAGGTATCAGCTGGTTCATTTAGATCCTTGACTAGTAGAGTTAGGCGTAGTTATTGAAGGTCAATGAACTGTTTATGACATATCTAAAATATGTAAATCAATCAGTTGTTTAAAAGGTGCAGAGCAAATTCCCCCTAGAGACAACACAACCTTTCACTTCTTACACTGTCAGCACATCATTCCCAAGGCACTGGTGTACAAAAGACAAATATGGTTCCATTCCATAGCCTTGTGATCCTTGTGAATCCTTTCCATCTTTTCATCCCATCGTACAATGCTGATAATAATCATCTGCTTATCTCACTGCAGCTGTAACTGATTTAGGGAAAGTGTACAGTCTAGTCAAGGAATATATAGATTATTCAGGTACTTGAAGTAGGACTTATTTAATGTTACAGATAATATGCTTCAGTAGATTACTGACCTGCAATATTACTAACTGCATTTAGATCTTTTTAGCTTAAACTAAAAAGCCCAAAGAAGTGTCTAAAATTATTAACTGTTGTAACTTCATAGGTTCTTACTTACATACATGGTTCTATTACCATACTACTACTATATATATTATATATAATATAATATCATATTATATTATATTATATTATACTATATTATATTATATTATCTAATATAACATAATATTATTATAATATTCTATAAAATACAGAGCTATAATATATGGTGGGCGGCCATGGTGGTGCAGCGGTTAGTGTTGTCGCCTCACAGCAAGAGGTTCTCTGGTTTGATCCTCGGCTGGTGTGCCTTCTGTGCAGAGTCTGCATGTCCTCCCTGTGGTTGCGTGGGTTTCCTCCGGGTGCTCCGGTTTCCTCCCACATCCCAAAGACATGCTGTAGGTGGATTGGACACTCTAAATTGGCCCTAGGTATGAGAGTGTGTGTGTGCCTTCTGTGGAAGGTTGGGCGCCAGGCTGGCAACTCGACACTGTAAAACTCCACTGCCGATCGTGAGCAGACATGTGATCCGCTGTGGCAACCCCTAGCTGAGAAAAGCCGAAAGAAGAAGAAGAGATATAATATATGGTACTTACGTATTATCGCAACCACACGCTGTCAGTATTCAAGGAATTCTGGGCAACATTCCATTCTCAATTAAATAACATTTTGCTGAGAATATCGTGAATGCTGACAGTACATGGTTGTCATAGTACATTAGTACTTTTCACGCCCACATCCGTAGAAGTTTGCTTGCTGAATGTCTAGACAACACATAAAGAAATATATAAAACAGTAACCTATTAAGTTCCCTACAACATTTAGTCTTCTGTGGTCCAAAAGAAAACAGCAAGTATATTTTATAAGCTTAGTCCTCCCGCCCATGTATGCTACCAAACATGCCAATCACTAAAGGAAAGCCTAATACACTGTTATCTGATTACTTTATGCATGATTACTGCTAACTTTATAAAGTATCTAACTGGTCATTCTTGTTGTACCTATCAATTGCTTATTTCACGAGAAGTTTACATTATTTTTTCAAATGTAATGTAATCAACACCATTACTGACCAGTCTGTTTTACAGACACTATTATATTCTCAGAGCATATTAAACTGCTACTGGTGTCTGCTGTTCAAAGTGTAGCTGAAAGGGAAAACAGCTTTACATGTACGACATCTTGATCTTAGTAGTGGAATTTGCAGTTTCACAGCAGAGTACAACAGTTATATGTAAGTAGCAAAACAGAAGTTATGTTTCTGTTATTTTTGTTTTCTTTTACTACACATTGATTTTCTAGTTAATGGCTTTTTTTTAACATGTTTTTCATCTGTCAAATTTGCGGCATTCTCGACAACGTTCCAATAACAGTAAACTAACTTCCAGCCTAGACTGCCGTGATTCTGACAGTGTGTGGTTGCGATAATATGTAAGTACCTAAATATATATATATATATATATATATATATATATATATATATATATATATAGAGAGAGAGAGAGAGATACCAATCCCAAAAGTAGTGGTGCGCGTGTTAACAGGGGTGCTCATTTCATAAACACAACACCAAAAATATATCAGCACTTGACCCAGCAATGCTTCCAGCAATAAAGTGCCTAGTACAGGCAAAGAAACGAGTTCAGAGACACTTTTAAATGAGCTAAAATAGCTCTATATTTTTTACTTGTTACACCATCTCTCAGCAGTGGAACTAATGAAAAAAACAGACTGGTATCCGCATTCGCCCTCTGGCGTCCTCAGTGTGTAATTACATTCCACATCTTCTTGGTTTAAATACACAAGCATTTTAAAGTCACAGTACCTTTATGACACAAAATATTATAAAAATCAAATTAATGTACACAAAACCATGTATACGCATATATACACAAACACACATATACATATATGTACATGTATATGTATATACACATACCCATTCATACAAAATAACCTTCTACAATCAACATACAATATTAAACATGAATGATATATACTTTTTCTTATTGCACCATAAATCACTCTACACAAAAACATTCTACAACTAAATAATTAATAATAGTGCTGGTATATTTTTGGTGTTTTATATATATATATATATATATATATATATATATATATATATATATATATATATTATTCATATATAGGTTCATAGGTAGGTACTAGGCTATCGGCCCAAGGGCTTATGTAAGCCTAGCTAACAAGATTCCCTGGCTTACGCCACCCAAGAAACTTATTTTCCTGTGCCACTGTCGAGCAGAGACACAGAAGTGATCCCCAGGGTGTATTTCCTATTTCCCATCCACTCATCAAGATTTTTCTTGAAGAGTGCTAATGAAGAACTTTGCTTGACATAGATGGGTAGCCTGTTCCAGAGTATAGGAAGTCTCTGGGACAGGAATCTATCCTGCCAGTATGTCCTGTTTATTGTGGTGACAAGGTTTAGGTCACTAGAGCATGTAGCTCGGAGGGATTGGGATTTCTTTAGGTGTAGCATGTCCAACAGCTCTGGATTTGACAAAGCTTTATATGTTAGGCAGGGATCACCTCAGAGTAGACAATATGCTACGGAATAAAGCTGGAGTTTTTTGAGATGGTCAGTGTAGGGCATTTGTTTGAGACCAGCAATCCTCTTTGTGAGGTACTTCTGTGGCCTTTCCAGCTGCTGCAGATGTCTTGTGAGGTACATTCCAAAAGGGGTGTTGCACTCTATAATGGGTCTAAATGAGTGCTGAGTAGAGGGGAACAATGACCTCTTTTTTCCTGGATGAGAACCTTTTTATGATGAGGTGCGCCACGTAGAAGGACTTCCTGACTACTGTGGCGATGTGACCATCAAAGGAGAGACTACTGTCCACCTGGGTCTCAAGGTCTCTTATCACATATTCGGTGTTAAGTAGATTGCTGCCTATGTGGTAGTTCATGGGTACAGAGTTTTTACCAAAGGGGATGACACTGCACTTTTTGGCATTGAGCTTGAGGCCATGGCTCTGACACCAGGCATCTGTCTCAGCGAGGCCCTTCTGTAGGATGTCCACATAATTTGGGGACTTGACTATGGATCCTAGTTTGCAGTCATCTGCAAACTTCATTAGCCAGAGCCTTCTGTGTTAGCCTGTACTTCAGAGAAGTAAATACCAAACAGGAGAGGTCCCAGGACGGAACCCTGTGATACTCCACTTGTCACTGCTTTGAAGTCAGATTTGGAGTCTGCAACTTTTACAGTGTGGGTTCTGTCAGTAAGCCACTTGGCAGCCCATCTTGCGATGTAGGGATTTATACCTAGTTTAGTGAGTTTAGCTATAATTGCAGAATGGCGGATGGTGTCGAAAGCCTTGGTGAGGTCAAGAAAGGCTGTGTGAACCACCTTACCCTAATCTACGACTTTGGTGACTGCCTCAAAGAAGACAATCAGGTTCAGGAGGCATGGTCTGCCTTTCAAAAACCTGAACTGGGTGAGATCCAGAGTTTGAAGATTACCAATGTCTATGTTTATGAGTTCCATGATGATACGTTCCATGGCCTTGGAGACCAGGCTCATCAGGCTAATAGGTTGATAGTTCCCGGGATCATATATGTATATATTACCTACTTACATGATTCTGTTGACCATATAGGATCTTTAGAAGCTTAGCCATGCTTTCCCATTAAGTTCTTTTGCCCTTCTAATTTTAAATATGAAATAACCCAGAGCAGTGGAACATTTACATGTTAACCTTTTACACAAGGGACAAAGGTTCTACTGCAGGGATGCATTTATGATATCCCATCCATTTGTCCAGATTATGCTTGAGCTGAGTAAGAGAAGTACTTTATTTTATGTAGCGTAGAAGATAATTCCAAAGAAGTGGAATTCTCTGTGATACATATTTATACCTCCAACATGTTATATTTATATTGCAGAAGAGAGATCTCTTGCATGGCTATCTTTGTCACCACTGGACTTGTGGTTGTGGAGTAGGTCTGAGAGGATAGGCTCTGTTGAGGCTTTGTATGTGAGCCAGAGGTCACCCCTCAGCAGCTTGTATTATATTGATAATAAGAACAAGGATTTGAGATAATCTATGTAGTTACTATGATTTGGGCCCTTAATTTTCTTGGTGAGAAAACACTGTGTACATTCAAGATATTTCATGTATTTGGATAGGTGCATACCAAAAGGAGCATTATACTCAATGACTGTCCTAATAAGTGCCAAATACAGTGGAATGATCATATCTTTGGACCTGGAAACCATATCCTTACTAATAGGCTGTGCAGTGAAAGAAGACTTTACAATAGTGGAGACAATCTGATTGAAGGGCATTTCACTATCTACATAGGTTGCCAACCCTCTAACTACTAGATTGATTTTCAGGGCAGTATTATCAATATGATAGTTGCAGGGAATGTTGTGCCTGCTAATGGGTACCAGCATACATTTTTTGGCATTAAGTTTTAGTCCATGGCTTTGATACCAGCTATTTATTTATGAAAGATCCTCTTGGAGGATCTTGGTGTCCTTTGGAGAGTTACAGTGGCACCTAGTTTACATAATCAACCAACTTGGTCAGACAAAAGTACTTAACATTGGCTTTAATATCAGAGAAGTAAATGCCAAAGTGAATTCGCCCATGGACAGAGTGCTGGGATACTCCACTAGTGACAGGTTTTTTGGAGGATAGGACCATGGGTTCTATTTGTGAGTGAATTTGCAATTCCACCCAGTTACATAGGGATTGATGTTTAGCTGGAAGAGTTTATTGATGATACCTGTGCTATTAGTCTTGAAAGCATGAAGGAATGCAATTGTTTTATGACTTCCAGCATTTGTCAAAGATCTGAGCAAAGCCTTTGTTTATGCATTTTTACAAGTAGATGCTAAATGCTACCAGCTGCCATCAATGGTTGTTTTGCCTGGGAAGTAGGTGTCAGATGACAAGAAGTGATGTCATTCTGCAAGCTATCCCAGCAGTAATAGTTTAGATATTATTTTGAGAAGTCTCTTTGTGAGACAGAGCATTCTGCATTCTGTCTTGGACCTGACAACAACTAGAAGATCCATTCACCACATCTGCCTTGCTCTATTAAGTTCTTAGGTTATAGTATAATTCTCTTAGATTCAGTCAGGAATATAGTGAAGCTTAGTTTAGATATTTTCTTTATTTATTTCAGACTGTCCTGCAATTTTATTTTAAATATTTCCTGTGGTTTTAAACTCTGATGTCACTGTGAATATATATTTAGTAGTGTCTTTTTATTTTATTATTTATTATTAAATATATTTAAACCTTTCATTGTGGCTGATCTGTGTAGAGATATTTAAGTTTGGAGAGTACTTGCATATTTATTTGGTGACATTGTATGGGCCACTCCTAATAACCTTGCTCTTGGTCAAACTACCATTTATGTTAATATTAATATTAATATTACATGGTAAGATTGGACACCCTTTGTTAAGAGTCTTAAAGTAGCTGCTAAGTTGTTGACTGGTGGCAGTGGTAACTGCCTTATATCTGGGAAAAAGGGAGAATTGCTAATAAACATATAACAGCCTTTCCCAGGTGTGTGTGTGTGTGTGTGTGTGTGTGTGTGTGTGTGTGTGTGTGTGTGTGTGTGTGTGTGTGTGTGCATGTGTTTGTGTTAGCTACTTGGGCAGAGACATGAATCACTGGTTGGACAGAGAGAGTAATGGAGGACTTGGCTTGGAACCCTGGCTAAGGACTCAACTCTATAGCTGTGAAAGTGGGATGTTTTATTGGGGATCTGGAGAAAGGTAGAGGAACCATCCCTGGACTGACTGTGGTCTCTGTGTGCTCTTAAGGGAAATTTCACTTGATGCAGAGAGGCGCATCTGGAAATACTGTGTGTGTACTTATCATCTCAGTGACTGTCCCCACTGTTGCCAGTGGTGAGGATTGAAGCTCCTTGATTACTGGTTGGCAGTGATGGGTTGTCACAATACCAGAGTATAGAATGGTATCAAATGCCTTATTAGGATCTAGATATGTGATGTGTAGAGATGTTTCCTCATCCATTGTTTCAATAACGTCTCAAAGAAGTCATCCAAGTTGAGTAGGCAAGATCTGCCCTTGAGAAGACTAAACTGTCTTGGATCAAGTATTTGTAGGTTATTTATATCCTTGTTTTTTTAATTCTATAATGATCCTTTCCATAGCTTTACAGATGAAGCTTGTCAAACGTATGTGTCTATAATTTCCTTTGTCAGTAGATGTGTTTGGGGATGACTTTTGCTGTCCTCCATTTGTCCTGCATATAGCCTGTTTAGAGGCCAGTATTGAATAATTTATGCAGTGGGTGTGACAGATCCTGTTTCAAGCTAGTCAGTAGGCATCCTAGTATCTTATTTTTCCCCTTAGAACCAGTGTTCTGGGCAATGGATAGTGCCTTGAGAACTTGTTCTTTGGAGATTTGATGGGGGACATAGATGCAGATATGCGATCTGAGAATATTAGGGGGGAAGTAGTTTCAGATAAATTTATCTGCTAGTAGATCGCTATGTCCACTGTGCCTGGGTAGGTGATACTGTTTACTATTATTTCTTCATAGTGCTGGACATTATTTCTGAGGTTTCTGTCATAGTTAAAAAAAGGCTTTATGGTTATCTGTCTTCTGGGTGGCTAGTCTTGCTTCATATCTGGCTTTGGTTGATTTAATCCGGGTCTGCAGTTCCTTGTTTAGTTGGCAAGAGTGTATTTTTGGCTTCTTAAGAGTTAGATTTATTTGTGCATGCAACAAGTTTTTTTCTTTTATTATAGAGCCTGATTACATCAGGGTTCCACAATAGGGGTTTATTTTTGAATTTGGCATTGTATTTATTTCTGAGGGGGCAGATATATCTATGCAGCTATTTACGTGTACATAGAATTTGGCAGTAAATCCATCCATCCACAACCCCTTTTTCCTATTTTTGCACATGGGGTCAGGGTATCACTTCAACAGTGACAATCATCTCGAGCCAAGGCTTACACAACCTAGTGGCTAGTCCTGCCATTTGCAAAAACAATTAGGTCATCAGGGTGAAGGGGTTTCAAATTTAGCCAGTACATTATTCAGTTTTAGTAAATTCTCCATCAAATAGTCTCTGAATATTGTGCTACTGAATGATGCTTCAGACTTCAGTCTTACAGTAAATGTGACTGACTTGTGATTCAATTTGACCAGAGAGGAAGTTACAATTGGTGGGAAAGCAGAGCTTCCTCATTGTTAATTACTGTGTCTAGGATATTATCTCCCCTGAGGACTAATTGGTACAGAGCGTTTGTATTGATGAAGTGCAGAATTCTCTGAGCATATGTTTGAGGATGTGTAAGTCTCCAAGTTTATGAAGGGATAGTTGAAGTCTGCTGGGAGAATAGTGTTCATTTTAATACATAGAAAATCCATACTGGTTAAGTAGGAGGTATGAGCTGAGGGAGACATAGAAGGGGTCTTGTAATTAGCTATGTGATAAGGGATTTGGTTCATAGTAAGTTGGACATGGAGAAGTTTTAGGTCTTTACCTTGTCTAACAAGTCTAGAGGTGAGATTTTTTTAAGTATATAGAAACAGCTCTGTCTGCCTTTAGTGCATTTGTCTAATGCAGTGCTCCTGTGCAAGCAGTACGCACTGAAGCCCTGCACTGATGGAGTGCTTTCGCTGGTCTTGAACTGTGTCTCTGTGACCATGCACATATCATTGGTTTCCAGGGTAAGTTGGGCCTGCAGGGGATGATTTTTTTTGTTTAGGCTCCTAACACTGAACAGCAATACTTTAATGCTATCTGGATTCTGTTTAGTTAATGCTGGAAGCCTTAGAAGTCTGACATTGCCTAAACAAGGCACTATAGGGGTGTACAAGGTTTTTGCCATTATACATTAGCCTTAGATGCAGAAGTGCAGGCCATCCCTGTCAAAACAGTTAGAACTGTCTGTCAGCTCCTCCTGGCTGATTTTACTCTTTTTGAATGACACCAGAATCTAAGACAATTGTTGAAGTCAATCATATTTTATTCAAAGTGCATCACCATTCTTGGTGATGATAGACTATTGCTCAAGGTTAATACCTGCCTCGGACACATATTCTGAGAGTTCCATCATGTCTCTTTTCATATCCTCCTGGGAGGTATGTATCACGTCATTTACACTCACATATGCAATGACTATATGATATGTGTGCTTGTGTTGCAAGGACGTGAGTGCACGTGTAATGTGGTGAATTCCGGAACGTTATAGGCAACTAACGTGAACCTCTCCTTGCACAACAGTGTTGCATCAGTGTGTCTCACTATGGAGTCACCTATGTCTAAGATAATGGACTTTCTAGAGGTTTACTTTATGGGCTTTTGAGATAAATCAATGTGATTCTTAGATGTGTTTCATGATGGATGCTGTCTGTGCTGTGCATTTGTGAGTCCATGTAGATTGCTGAGGGTACTTGTCTTTTAGGTTACATTTAGGAAGTATTTGTGGTTTAGACAGACTACTTTTAAGAGCCTCATTGTATGTATTTGGTTTGAACTCTGTGTGTGCTTGGTTTAGTGGAGTGTTATATGGTATTGACAACCTGTTTATTTATCGTGACTACATGTGAGAACTTTGCCTCTAGTAACATTATATAATTACATCTCTCATGCACTGTCTCAATTTGCTTATTAGTAGGTAGTTGTCAGTAAACATGAGACAGTTGCTACATAGTCCCAGGATGTCCATTTTGACCATGCCGGCTGCAGAAACTGATGGAATGTGAAAATCCATTGTCCCAGATGCTTACTAATGTGGGCTAAAAATGGGGGATAGCACCTAGGAGGTTTAGAGTGCTATCTATCTGAAAAAACTATCCAGGTTTCCACACATGGATCCTCTTCTTGCAACTGCTGAGATAATATTTTGTCTCAGAGGTAAGGTATTGATTTGGGGTATACCAATGTGTGTATAGAGGAAATTTGGTTTGAGCACCCTAATAGATAAGTATATATACAAATTAGACTGTCTATGACATCCCCTTTGGAATGCAACAATGTACTGCTGCTTAATTCTGCAGCTTATGCAGATATGACTGGGAGGAAGATTTACCTAAGGTTCCTAAGAGAGGGAATTTAAAATTTAAAGTATCGGCTTCTGTTGAGTACAGTATTGTCCAGTACTGCAAATAAGAGTGCTGCTACCCACTGTTTAAAGCTGAGTGGTAAAAGTAAAAGTACCAGTAAGGATGTAGCTAGAGCTCAGTCAGTAACGACTATCCCTCAGACAGCAGCAAATTACTTTTTGCCACAAAATAACCATTTCTTCCCTCAGCGAGTTTACACTTAAGACTAGAAAACTAACAAAAAATGTAGTTTAATAGAAGTAAAGGCATAAAATTAGGAGAAATTATGAAAAGTGAGTGGAAAAACAAATTTATTAGCTAGATGGAGCTATCTAATGAATTTACAAAGGAGAACTCAGTGTAACAAAAGGAAGGATCTATTACACAACCAACCAGGCGACCAAGAAATGCACAATATTGGCTATTTTAGCTAAGCTGCAGTTCAATGCAAAAAGAAGTAACAAAAGTGCAAAAATACAGACAAAAATTCTAAGATTAACTAGAATGGGGTGCAAATAGATACTTTACACACTGAGACTTCTGAAGTGTCATCTTGCTTTAGTGATACAGAATATTTTTTTTTACCTTTCTATTACTGCACAAGAACATTCTAGAGGCTTCCATTGTCATTGCAGAATAAGAATCTCTATTATGCTATACTCTGAAGTGCATGTTAATCCAGTGATGGTCAAGGAATTCAATGACTGGAATATTTTACAGTATTACCATATACTGAACAAAAACACAAGCCAAGTTCATGTTGTGCTGAAGATGTTGTTCCTAGTAATCATGAGTCTGAAAAGGCTTCCATCCAGGTGGTTGAATGTGAACTGTACAAGGATTCAACTTATTGATTATTACTGCATGAGAGATAACTCTTCCATTGGATTTTCTCAGAGGAAATCAGTGTCTGTGCTGTTTCTGTTACAGCTGTTTCAGGATCCACTCTTTTAAATCAGAATACTCTTTTTTTTGTGCAGTTGCAAAACAATGCAGTTAATGTATCTATATAAGTAAATGGGTTGGGTAACAAGGCATCCTGGAAAAAATGCTTATTTTTGATTGTACCTTTATTCTAAAGTATGACTGGTTATGCTTTTTTTTCTACCGGGATTGGATATTCAACCCCTAGTTGCTAGGGAACATGTGGTGGATATATATTTCAAATTAAGTAATGTGACATGCTACTTTCCATCAGAAAGGAGGAAGACAACTGGATGGGAATCCACAAATTCACCATTGGTATTTACTGGTTTGTTGTTCCTTGAAAAAGGAAATAAGGTCTAAGGGGGTTACCGGCAAGACATAAATTGCCACAGGGCCAAGTTGCCTTGTATTTTCCATGATTCAGTATATAAATATAAGTACAAAAGATTATGGTTGGCTCTTTGACTATAACCAGATTAATTGTGCTTTTGAGATGTAGATCTGAAGAAATTCACCTTCAAGAAAGAATAAATAAATTCACTCTTGGGGTGAATCTAGGCAGCCATGTCAAAAATACATAATAAAAGGTTATGATTGGTGACCCGATCATAATTCTTTGTAGCGGTTCGAGCTTTATCAGCACCGTGTATCAGTCATAAAAAAGAGAGAGAGAGAAAGAGAAAGTGTAGGAATACAAAGTGTTTTTACCAGCACTGAAAGCCGATTAGTGAGCACTGTCATGCAAACAGTGGCATAGCTCTCAATGTCTTTGCTTACGAATTATGGACACATCCAAAAATAATGGGGAAGCAAAGGATCTGTAACAGAGTGAGCATATAATATATCTTGTGTTAACTTGTTTTTCATGTGCTTACTATATGTCTGAGGTCCACTTAATTAAGCCAGCCCTGCAAATAAGCACTAGTCCCTAATGGAGGTTAAATAAGCAAAATACGTTTGAAGAAAAATCAAGTGTTATTTGTAGAATGATGTGTTATGATCTTGATGAGATTGTTCTGCATTAGAGTTTTTAAATTAACTGTTTTATTTTAAGCTTGCATAGTAGGCCACTTTTTCCCATTCAGTCAGAATTGTATGTATGAAAATAGATTGCTGTGGGTGTGGGATATTAATTTTTACTTGTCCTGTACATTTCATGGTTAACACAATAGCAGTCATCATCATAAGTGTCAAGTAAAACAAGATGCTGGCCAGTGGTTCAAAGTAAAAATATGAATTCTCAGTTACAAGCTGTGGAGCCTAGCACCATCATTAAGTGTGACACATGTACACATGCAGGTATCATACATGGATCTTTGAGTACAACATGTCAGCAGTCTACAGTGATACCGAGCTACAAGTCATTTCATCCGTATGCCTAACTGAAATATAGCAATTCATAGACATATGTGGAACCTAACCTCATCCCTCATTTGATTGCATAATGCATAGTTTGGCAGTTAATGAAGAGGGTTAAAGGTATGATCTGTTAACAAACTACTTCCTGTGATACAGGGTTTGATTCCCCGCACCTCTGTTTACTTAATTTGTGACCCTGAGCAAGTCATTTAATCAGACAGTGCTTTAAAACAATTGGAAAATTTAGCTAGGCTCCTTAATGGAATTCTGGACTGCATGTCTAGTAACAACCTATGAACTGCTCTATACTTGTTTAAGTAAATGTGCCACTATTTTAAATGCTAAGATACATATCAGAAATAAAGAAACACTGGCACCAATACAGTGGTCTAAAGCACAGTACAAAAGTTTCCTAAGGAGTTATATATAGTATTCTGTAATACTGTGGTGAGATGTATTTCTTGAGTATGCTGTACATCTTAACCATTGACTTGGAATAAGGCCTAGAGTAAGTTGTACTAAAGTTTTTTTTGCTCCTCATTTTTCTCCCACCTCCACGTGTCTCAGAGGATGCTGCACCATGTTAGTACCCATATTCAATGCATACTCAGCAGCAGTGCACATACAGGGTATTGGCAGGCCACATATACTACTGCATGTATTTTCCATACGTATGTCAGATGTGTAGGCTTGCAGTAGCTCCAACATTATAGCCCATTAACCCGCTGCCAGATGTGACCCCCCCAGGTGGCCCTTGTCCATGCTGTCTGTGAAGTCCACCATTCTCCTGTATATCACTGTAGGCCTCTGTGTGGCACAAGCTGTATACAAGTGCATATCTGTCGCTATCAATGCTCTCATGTATTACTAGAGTACTTCACTATCCATAGTATAATATAACATATCAGTGGCACATACTATATTCCTATCTCTAGCCAAACTTATAATATTAGATATGCCTATGGCAACCTATTGTTTGTAATTGGTAGTCTTCTGCCCCCAACAATCACTGCCTACATCTATGCTTCTTTTGTCCATACGTGTCTTCATACCCACAAGAGAAGATGGATAGCAGAGGCTTCACAACTTCAGCTAAACTGAGAATGACATCCTGATGCAGGCACTCAGGACCCTTTGATGCCACCTGTTGGGAATGGAGGTGCTCAAGAACCAGTACAGGACTGCACCTGAAAGACATAGGTCTATTACATCATTGATTTTTTGAGTGCAATGTCAGAACACAGTAATGTCAGAGGAGTGTCACCAAATGATCTTGTAAACCTACAAGAAGGAAAGCAGAATAGTCGCAGAGAGGCCAGCTACTGGAGGGGGAATATCTTCCTCTGCAAGCCAGAGAAGGAGTTCATAGTATCCATGCATAGAGATGATGAAGGTACAGATAACATACCTGGAAGAAAGGATAGAAGTACTGGGGTTGGACAAGCCTCATCCATCTTAGAGGGTGATGTATCATGTTAGTAACCATACTGAATGTGTACTCAGCAGCAGTGCACATATAAGGTGTTGGCAGGACACATGTACTACTGCATGTATTTTCTGTAAGTATGTCAGATGTACAGGCATGTAGTAATGGTAACAGAGGTATATGACAGGTCTGTAGCTGCGTCTTCTATATCAATGTTTGCATGCACAATACAGGGCCTCACAGGTAGCATGGTTGTTCATATTCACTGTGTTCTGTCTTCTATTCTACAATCACATACCACTGCTACAGTGACATCAGTATAGTGTGGGTCAGGGCACAGTGACATCTGTCCAGGCTGTGTCAGGGCAGCAGGCAGATGTCAGCTCATATACAGGGTCTGATAATAATGCCAACGCACATATGAAGTCACAGTCAGCACACAGGTATTGTCTTTCTCTTTCTGGAGCGATTATCCAGCCATTGATCAGGGTGAAGACACAACTTTGCATCTAAGCTTCATCAAGCTTAGTAATAAATGGATAATGATTCAGCTTAAAAGCTGGTATTAAGCTCAGCTCAGAATATAGTAATATGTTTTAATGGAGGGCCTTGGTAGATTTCTCAACTGTTACTACTACTCACTTTTAAAGGGCAGAGAAAGTAATTTAGGTCAAAGTCTTTACCAGTAACTGCAACATATATAGTAAGTTCCACTACTGATATGCATTGAGGACCACCTAACTTAAGAGTTCCTTTATAAATTAGTTTATGTGTTGTGGCATTTATTAGAATTGATTGTAATAATCCAGTGTCTGAAACAGTTTTCTCAGAAGGTATAATATGTTTTTTCAACTGGGCACAGAAGAAAACTGATGCCTCTTAACAAATAAGGTAATCTATCAAGTCCAGCTTTATACTGTAGCTTTATGAAATATGGCTCATCCTTGTATAAGTTTGTTACAGAGGATTTATAAAGCAAATCATTACTTATAGCCATGTAATAGATGTAACAAACATAGGTTTGGGTAAGTTTCATTATCATCTCCATTTCATTACTTATAGCCATGTAATAGATTTAACAAACATAGGTTAGGGTAAGTTTCATTATCATCTCCATTTCATTACTTATAGCCATGTAATAGATTTAACAAGCATAGGTTAAGGTAAGTTTCATTATCCTCTCCATTTCATTACTTATAGCCATGTAATAGATTTAACAAACATAGGTTAGGGTAAGTTTCATTATCATCTCCATTTCATTACTTATAGCCATGTAATAGATTTAACAAACATAGGTTTGGGTAAGTTTCATTATCATCTCCATTTCATTACTTATAGCCGTGTAATAGATTTAACAAGCATAGGTTAGGGTAAGTTTCATTATCATCTCCATTTCATTACTTATAGCCATGTAATAGATTTAACAAGCATAGGTTAGGGTAAGTTTCATTATCATCTCCATTTCATTACTTATAGCCATGTAATAGATTTAACAAACATAGGTTAGGGTAAGTTTCATTATCATCTCCATTTCATTACTTATAGCCATGTAATAGATTTAACAAGCATAGGTTTGGGTAAGTTTCATTATCATCTCCATTTCATTACTTATAGCCATGTAATAGATTTAACAAGCATAGGTTAGGGTAAGTTTCATTATCATCTCCATTTCATTACTTATAGCCGTGTAATAGATTTAACAAGCATAGGTTAGGGTAAGTTTCATTATCATCTCCATTTCATTACTTATAGCCATGTAATAGATTTAACAAGCATAGGTTAGGGTAAGTTTCATTATCATCTCCATTTCATTACTTATAGCCATGTAATAGATTTAACAAGCATAGGTTAGGGTAAGTTTCATTATCATCTCCATTTCATTACTTATAGCCATGTAATAGATTTAACAAGCATAGGTTAGGGTAAGTTTCATTATCATCTCCATTTCATTACTTATAGCCATGTAATAGATTTAACAAACATAGGTTAGGGTAAGTTTCATTATCATCTCCATTTCATTACTTATAGCCATGTAATAGATTTAACAAACATAGGTTAGGGTAAGTTTCATTATCATCTCCATTTCATTACTTATAGCCATGTAATAGATTTAACAAACATAGGTTAGGGTAAGTTTCATTATCATCTCCATTTCATTACTTATAGCCATGTAATAGATTTAACAAACATAGGTTAGGGTAAGTTTCATTATCATCTCCATTTCATTACTTATAGCCATGTAATAGATTTAACAAACATAGGTTAGGGTAAGTTTCATTATCATCTCCATTTCATTACTTATAGCCATGTAATAGATTTAACAAGCATAGGTTAGGGTAAGTTTCATTATCATCTCCATTTCATTACTTATAGCCATGTAATAGATTTAACAAGCATAGGTTAGGGTAAGTTTCATTATCATCTCCATTTCATTACTTATAGCCATGTAATAGATTTAACAAACATAGGTTTGGGTAAGTTTCATTATCATCTCCATTTCATTACTTATAGCCGTGTAATAGATTTAACAAACATAGGTTTGGGTAAGTTTCATTATCATCTCCATTTCATTACTTATAGCCATGTAATAGATTTAACAAGCATAGGTTTGGGTAAGTTTCATTATCATCTCCATTTCATTACTTATAGCCATGTAATAGATTTAACAAGCATAGGTTAGGGTAAGTTTCATTATCATCTCCATTTCATTACTTATAGCCATGTAATAGATTTAACAAACATAGGTTTGGGTAAGTTTCATTATCATCTCCATTTCATTACTTATAGCCATGTAATAGATTTAACAAGCATAGGTTAGGGTAAGTTTCATTATCATCTCCATTTCATTACTTATAGCCATGTAATAGATTTAACAAGCATAGGTTTGGGTAAGTTTCATTATCATCTCCATTTCATTACTTATAGCCATGTAATAGATTTAACAAACATAGGTTTGGGTAAGTTTCATTATCATCTCCATTTCATTACTTATAGCCATGTAATAGATTTAACAAACATAGGTTAGGGTAAGTTTCATTATCATCTCCATTTCATTACTTATAGCCGTGTAATAGATTTAACAAACATAGGTTTGGGTAAGTTTCATTATCATCTCCATTTCATTACTTATAGCCATGTAATAGATTTAACAAGCATAGGTTTGGGTAAGTTTCATTATCATCTCCATTTCATTACTTATAGCCATGTAATAGATTTAACAAGCATAGGTTAGGGTAAGTTTCATTATCATCTCCATTTCATTACTTATAGCCGTGTAATAGATTTAACAAGCATAGGTTAGGGTAAGTTTCATTATCATCTCCATTTCATTACTTATAGCCATGTAATAGATTTAACAAGCATAGGTTAGGGTAAGTTTCATTATCATCTCCATTTCATTACTTATAGCCATGTAATAGATTTAACAAGCATAGGTTAGGGTAAGTTTCATTATCATCTCCATTTCATTACTTATAGCCATGTAATAGATTTAACAAACATAGGTTTGGGTAAGTTTCATTATCATCTCCATTTCATTACTTATAGCCATGTAATAGATTTAACAAACATAGGTTAGGGTAAGTTTCATTATCATCTCCATTTCATTACTTATAGCCATGTAATAGATTTAACAAGCATAGGTTAGGGTAAGTTTCATTATCATCTCCATTTCATTACTTATAGCCATGTAATAGATTTAACAAACATAGGTTAGGGTAAGTTTCATTATCATCTCCATTTCATTACTTATAGCCATGTAATAGATTTAACAAACATAGGTTAGGGTAAGTTTCATTATCATCTCCATTTCATTACTTATAGCCATGTAATAGATTTAACAAGCATAGGTTAGGGTAAGTTTCATTATCATCTCCATTTCATTACTTATAGCCGTGTAATAGATTTAACAAACATATTTTAGGGTAAGTTTCATTATCATCTCCATTTCATTACTTATAGCCGTGTAATAGATTTAACAAACATAGGTTTGGGTAAGTTTCATTATCATCTCCATTTCATTACTTATAGCCATGTAATAGATTTAACAAGCATAGGTTTGGGTAAGTTTCATTATCATCTCCATTTCATTACTTATAGCCATGTAATAGATTTAACAAACATAGGTTTGGGTAAGTTTCATTATCATCTCCATTTCATTACTTATAGCCATGTAATAGATTTAACAAACATAGGTTAGGGTAAGTTTCATTATCATCTCCATTTCATTACTTATAGCCGTGTAATAGATTTAACAAACATAGGTTTGGGTAAGTTTCATTATCATCTCCATTTCATTACTTATAGCCATGTAATAGATTTAACAAACATAGGTTAGGGTAAGTTTCATTATCATCTCCATTTCATTACTTATAGCCGTGTAATAGATTTAACAAACATAGGTTAGGGTAAGTTTCATTATCATCTCCATTTCATTACTTATAGCCATGTAATAGATTTAACAAACATAGGTTTGGGTAAGTTTCATTATCATCTCCATTTCATTACTTATAGCCATGTAATAGATTTAACAAACATAGGTTTGGGTAAGTTTCATTATCATCTCCATTTCATTACTTATAGCCATGTAATAGATTTAACAAACATAGGTTAGGGTAAGTTTCATTATCATCTCCATTTCATTACTTATAGCCATGTAATAGATTTAACAAACATAGGTTAGGGTAAGTTTCATTATCATCTCCATTTCATTACTTATAGCCGTGTAATAGATTTAACAAACATAGGTTTGGGTAAGTTTCATTATCATCTCCATTTCATTACTTATAGCCATGTAATAGATTTAACAAACATAGGTTAGGGTAAGTTTCATTATCATCTCCATTTCATTACTTATAGCCGTGTAATAGATTTAACAAACATAGGTTTGGGTAAGTTTCATTATCATCTCCATTTCATTACTTATAGCCATGTAATAGATTTAACAAACATAGGTTAGGGTAAGTTTCATTATCATCTCCATTTCATTACTTATAGCCATGTAATAGATTTAACAAGCATAGGTTTGGGTAAGTTTCATTATCATCTCCATTTCATTACTTATAGCCATGTAATAGATTTAACAAACATAGGTTTGGGTAAGTTTCATTATCATCTCCATTTCATTACTTATAGCCATGTAATAGATTTAACAAGCATAGGTTTGGGTAAGTTTCATTATCATCTCCATTTCATTACTTATAGCCATGTAATAGATTTAACAAACATAGGTTTGGGTAAGTTTCATTATCATCTCCATTTCATTACTTATAGCCATGTAATAGATTTAACAAACATAGGTTAGGGTAAGTTTCATTATCATCTCCATTTCATTACTTATAGCCGTGTAATAGATTTAACAAACATAGGTTTGGGTAAGTTTCATTATCATCTCCATTTCATTACTTATAGCCATGTAATAGATTTAACAAGCATAGGTTAGGGTAAGTTTCATTATCATCTCCATTTCATTACTTATAGCCATGTAATAGATTTAACAAGCATAGGTTTGGGTAAGTTTCATTATCATCTCCATTTCATTACTTATAGCCATGTAATAGATTTAACAAACATAGGTTTGGGTAAGTTTCATTATCATCTCCATTTCATTACTTATAGCCATGTAATAGATTTAACAAACATAGGTTAGGGTAAGTTTCATTATCATCTCCATTTCATTACTTATAGCCGTGTAATAGATTTAACAAACATAGGTTTGGGTAAGTTTCATTATCATCTCCATTTCATTACTTATAGCCATGTAATAGATTTAACAAACATAGGTTTGGGTAAGTTTCATTATCATCTCCATTTCATTACTTATAGCCATGTAATAGATTTAACAAACATAGGTTAGGGTAAGTTTCATTATCATCTCCATTTCATTACTTATAGCCATGTAATAGATTTAACAAGCATAGGTTTGGGTAAGTTTCATTATCATCTCCATTTCATTACTTATAGCCATGTAATAGATTTAACAAGCATAGGTTTGGGTAAGTTTCATTATCATCTCCATTTCATTACTTATAGCCATGTAATAGATTTAACAAGCATAGGTTAGGGTAAGTTTCATTATCATCTCCATTTCATTACTTATAGCCATGTAATAGATTTAACAAGCATAGGTTTGGGTAAGTTTCATTATCATCTCCATTTCATTACTTATAGCCATGTAATAGATTTAACAAACATAGGTTAGGGTAAGTTTCATTATCATCTCCATTTCATTACTTATAGCCGTGTAATAGATTTAACAAACATAGGTTAGGGTAAGTTTCATTATCATCTCCATTTCATTACTTATAGCCGTGTAATAGATTTAACAAACATAGGTTTGGGTAAGTTTCATTATCATCTCCATTTCATTACTTATAGCCATGTAATAGATTTAACAAACATAGGTTAGGGTAAGTTTCATTATCATCTCCATTTCATTACTTATAGCCGTGTAATAGATTTAACAAACATAGGTTAGGGTAAGTTTCATTATCATCTCCATTTCATTACTTATAGCCGTGTAATAGATTTAACAAACATAGGTTTGGGTAAGTTTCATTATCATCTCCATTTCATTACTTATAGCCATGTAATAGATTTAACAAGCATAGGTTTGGGTAAGTTTCATTATCATCTCCATTTCATTACTTATAGCCATGTAATAGATTTAACAAACATAGGTTTGGGTAAGTTTCATTATCATCTCCATTTCATTACTTATAGCCATGTAATAGATTTAACAAACATAGGTTAGGGTAAGTTTCATTATCATCTCCATTTCATTACTTATAGCCGTGTAATAGATTTAACAAACATAGGTTAGGGTAAGTTTCATTATCATCTCCATTTCATTACTTATAGCCGTGTAATAGATTTAACAAACATAGGTTAGGGTAAGTTTCATTATCATCTCCATTTCATTACTTATAGCCATGTAATAGATTTAACAAGCATAGGTTTGGGTAAGTTTCATTATCATCTCCATTTCATTACTTATAGCCATGTAATAGATTTAACAAACATAGGTTTGGGTAAGTTTCATTATCATCTCCATTTCATTACTTATAGCCATGTAATAGATTTAACAAACATAGGTTTGGGTAAGTTTCATTATCATCTCCATTTCATTACTTATAGCCATGTAATAGATTTAACAAGCATAGGTTTGGGTAAGTTTCATTATCATCTCCATTTCATTACTTATAGCCATGTAATAGATTTAACAAACATAGGTTAGGGTAAGTTTCATTATCATCTCCATTTCATTACTTATAGCCATGTAATAGATTTAACAAACATAGGTTTGGGTAAGTTTCATTATCATCTCCATTTCATTACTTATAGCCATGTAATAGATTTAACAAGCATAGGTTTGGGTAAGTTTCATTATCATCTCCATTTCATTACTTATAGCCATGTAATAGATTTAACAAACATAGGTTAGGTAAGTTTCATTATCATCTCCATTTCATTACTTATAGCCGTGTAATAGATTTAACAAACATAGGTTAGGGTAAGTTTCATTATCATCTCCATTTCATTACTTATAGCCGTGTAATAGATTTAACAAACATAGGTTTGGGTAAGTTTCATTATCATCTCCATTTCATTACTTATAGCCATGTAATAGATTTAACAAGCATAGGTTAGGGTAAGTTTCATTATCATCTCCATTTCATTACTTATAGCCATGTAATAGATTTAACAAACATAGGTTTGGGTAAGTTTCATTATCATCTCCATTTCATTACTTATAGCCATGTAATAGATTTAACAAGCATAGGTTAGGTAAGTTTCATTATCATCTCCATTTCATTACTTATAGCCATGTAATAGATTTAACAAACATAGGTTAGGGTAAGTTTCATTATCATCTCCATTTCATTACTTATAGCCATGTAATAGATTTAACAAACATAGGTTAGGGTAAGTTTCATTATCATCTCCATTTCATTACTTATAGCCGTGTAATAGATTTAACAAACATAGGTTAGGGTAAGTTTCATTATCATCTCCATTTCATTACTTATAGCCATGTAATAGATTTAACAAGCATAGGTTAGGGTAAGTTTCATTATCATCTCCATTTCATTACTTATAGCCATGTAATAGATTTAACAAACATAGGTTTGGGTAAGTTTCATTATCATCTCCATTTCATTACTTATAGCCATGTAATAGATTTAACAAACATAGGTTAGGGTAAGTTTCATTATCATCTCCATTTCATTACTTATAGCCATGTAATAGATTTAACAAACATAGGTTAGGGTAAGTTTCATTATCATCTCCATTTCATTACTTATAGCCATGTAATAGATTTAACAAACATAGGTTTGGGTAAGTTTCATTATCATCTCCATTTCATTACTTATAGCCATGTAATAGATTTAACAAGCATAGGTTAGGGTAAGTTTCATTATCATCTCCATTTCATTACTTATAGCCATGTAATAGATTTAACAAACATAGGTTAGGGTAAGTTTCATTATCATCTCCATTTCATTACTTATAGCCATGTAATAGATTTAACAAACATAGGTTAGGGTAAGTTTCATTATCATCTCCATTTCATTACTTATAGCCGTGTAATAGATTTAACAAACATAGGTTTGGGTAAGTTTCATTATCATCTCCATTTCATTACTTATAGCCATGTAATAGATTTAACAAACATAGGTTAGGGTAAGTTTCATTATCATCTCCATTTCATTACTTATAGCCATGTAATAGATTTAACAAACATAGGTTAGGGTAAGTTTCATTATCATCTCCATTTCATTACTTATAGCCGTGTAATAGATTTAACAAGCATAGGTTAGGGTAAGTTTCATTATCATCTCCATTTCATTACTTATAGCCATGTAATAGATTTAACAAACATAGGTTAGGGTAAGTTTCATTATCATCTCCATTTCATTACTTATAGCCATGTAATAGATTTAACAAGCATAGGTTAGGGTAAGTTTCATTATCATCTCCATTTCATTACTTATAGCCATGTAATAGATTTAACAAACATAGGTTAGGGTAAGTTTCATTATCATCTCCATTTCATTACTTATAGCCATGTAATAGATTTAACAAACATAGGTTTGGGTAAGTTTCATTATCATCTCCATTTCATTACTTATAGCCATGTAATAGATTTAACAAACATAGGTTTGGGTAAGTTTCATTATCATCTCCATTTCATTACTTATAGCCATGTAATAGATTTAACAAACATAGGTTAGGGTAAGTTTCATTATCATCTCCATTTCATTACTTATAGCCGTGTAATAGATTTAACAAACATAGGTTAGGTAAGTTTCATTATCATCTCCATTTCATTACTTATAGCCGTGTAATAGATTTAACAAACATAGGTTTGGGTAAGTTTCATTATCATCTCCATTTCATTACTTATAGCCATGTAATAGATTTAACAAACATAGGTTAGGGTAAGTTTCATTATCATCTCCATTTCATTACTTATAGCCGTGTAATAGATTTAACAAACATAGGTTAGGGTAAGTTTCATTATCATCTCCATTTCATTACTTATAGCCATGTAATAGATTTAACAAACATAGGTTTAGGTAAGTTTCATTATCATCTCCATTTCATTACTTATAGCCATGTAATAGATTTAACAAACATAGGTTTGGGTAAGTTTCATTATCATCTCCATTTCATTACTTATAGCCATGTAATAGATTTAACAAGCATAGGTTTGGGTAAGTTTCATTATCATCTCCATTTCATTACTTATAGCCATGTAATAGATGTAACAAACATAGGTTAGGGTAAGTTTCATTATCATCTCCATTTCATTACTTATAGCCGTGTAATAGATTTAACAAACATAGGTTAGGGTAAGTTTCATTATCATCTCCATTTCATTACTTATAGCCGTGTAATAGATTTAACAAACATAGGTTTGGGTAAGTTTCATTATCATCTCCATTTCATTACTTATAGCCATGTAATAGATTTAACAAACATAGGTTAGGGTAAGTTTCATTATCATCTCCATTTCATTACTTATAGCCATGTAATAGATTTAACAAACATAGGTTAGGGTAAGTTTCATTATCATCTCCATTTCATTACTTATAGCCATGTAATAGATTTAACAAACATAGGTTAGGGTAAGTTTCATTATCATCTCCATTTCATTACTTATAGCCATGTAATAGATTTAACAAACATAGGTTAGGGTAAGTTTCATTATCATCTCCATTTCATTACTTATAGCCGTGTAATAGATTTAACAAACATAGGTTTGGGTAAGTTTCATTATCATCTCCATTTCATTACTTATAGCCATGTAATAGATTTAACAAACATAGGTTAGGGTAAGTTTCATTATCATCTCCATTTCATTACTTATAGCCGTGTAATAGATTTAACAAACATAGGTTTGGGTAAGTTTCATTATCATCTCCATTTCATTACTTATAGCCATGTAATAGATTTAACAAACATAGGTTTGGGTAAGTTTCATTATCATCTCCATTTCATTACTTATAACCATGTAATAGATTTAACAAGCATAGGTTTGGTAAGTTTCATTATCATCTCCATTTCATTACTTATAGCCATGTAATAGATTTAACAAACATAGGTTAGGGTAAGTTTCATTATCATCTCCATTTCATTACTTATAGCCATGTAATAGATTTAACAAACATAGGTTAGGGTAAGTTTCATTATCATCTCCATTTCATTACTTATAGCCGTGTAATAGATTTAACAAACATAGGTTTGGGTAAGTTTCATTATCATCTCCATTTCATTACTTATAGCCATGTAATAGATTTAACAAACATAGGTTAGGGTAAGTTTCATTATCATCTCCATTTCATTACTTATAGCCATGTAATAGATTTAACAAGCATAGGTTAGGGTAAGTTTCATTATCATCTCCATTTCATTACTTATAGCCATGTAATAGATTTAACAAACATAGGTTTGGGTAAGTTTCATTATCATCTCCATTTCATTACTTATAGCCATGTAATAGATTTAACAAACATAGGTTAGGGTAAGTTTCATTATCATCTCCATTTCATTACTTATAGCCATGTAATAGATTTAACAAACATAGGTTAAGGTAAGTTTCATTATCATCTCCATTTCATTACTTATAGCCATGTAATAGATTTAACAAGCATAGGTTAGGGTAAGTTTCATTATCATCTCCATTTCATTACTTATAGCCATGTAATAGATTTAACAAACATAGGTTAGGGTAAGTTTCATTATCATCTCCATTTCATTACTTATAGCCATGTAATAGATTTAAAAAGCATAGGTTTGGTAAGTTTCATTATCATCTCCATTTCATTACTTATAGCCATGTAATAGATTTAACAAACATAGGTTAGGGTAAGTTTCATTATCATCTCCATTTCATTACTTATAGCCATGTAATAGATTTAACAAGCATAGGTTAGGGTAAGTTTCATTATCATCTCCATTTCATTACTTATAGCCATGTAATAGATTTAACAAACATAGGTTTGGGTAAGTTTCATTATCATCTCCATTTCATTACTTATAGCCATGTAATAGATTTAACAAACATAGGTTAGGGTAAGTTTCATTATCATCTCCATTTCATTACTTATAGCCATGTAATAGATTTAACAAACATAGGTTAGGGTAAGTTTCATTATCATCTCCATTTCATTACTTATAGCCATGTAATAGATTTAACAAACATAGGTTAGGGTAAGTTTCATTATCATCTCCATTTCATTACTTATAGCCATGTAATAGATTTAACAAACATAGGTTAGGGTAAGTTTCATTATCATCTCCATTTCATTACTTATAGCCATGTAATAGATTTAACAAACATAGGTTAGGGTAAGTTTCATTATCATCTCCATTTCATTACTTATAGCCATGTAATAGATTTAACAAACATAGGTTAGGGTAAGTTTCATTATCATCTCCATTTCATTACTTATAGCCATGTAATAGATTTAACAAGCATAGGTTAGGGTAAGTTTCATTATCATCTCCATTTCATTACTTATAGCCATGTAATAGATTTAACAAGCATAGGTTAGGGTAAGTTTCATTATCATCTCCATTTCATTACTTATAGCCGTGTAATAGATTTAACAAGCATAGGTTAGGGTAAGTTTCATTATCATCTCCATTTCATTACTTATAGCCATGTAATAGATTTAACAAGCATAGGTTTGGGTAAGTTTCATTATCATCTCCATTTCATTACTTATAGCCATGTAATAGATTTAACAAGCATAGGTTTGGGTAAGTTTCATTATCATCTCCATTTCATTACTTATAGCCATGTAATAGATTTAACAAGCATAGGTTTGGGTAAGTTTCATTATCATCTCCATTTCATTACTTATAGCCATGTAATAGATTTAACAAGCATAGGTTTGGGTAAGTTTCATTATCATCTCCATTTCATTACTTATAGCCGTGTAATAGATTTAACAAGCATAGGTTTGGGTAAGTTTCATTATCATCTCCATTTCATTACTTATAGCCATGTAATAGATTTAACAAACATAGGTTAGGGTAAGTTTCATTATCATCTCCATTTCCTTGTTCAGACTTCGGGGATATCTTCAAAACGTCATACTGCAGAAACAGCTTTTGGCCTGATTCCTGCCATCAAACTTAACCTCCCTAGAGACTCCTAAATACAATTCTTCTTTAACACAGGGTTCAGAAAACCAGGAATATCCCATCTGCTTGTTTCTCTGTCATTTATATTTCCCAAAGGAGACCAGTTCCTTGGTGAGACTTGTTCATATTTCTTAAATGTCTCAGATTTTTGCCTCGTATTTTGCACTACCCCAGAATTTTTTTGATTTTCTGGTAAATAACTAATAATTATAATCAATAATGCCAAATGTTAGAATTTCACATTTGATTGTTTACAAAATGCATATCGATGTGAAAACTGTTGAGGTTTATCATATTAATCATTGCTGCAGTAACCTAAGTTATACTGGTTATACCTGCGTAAGATATAACAGCTGTCCAGCTTCCCAAGCTTCAAGGCATTTTTAAAGCACCCAAACGATTAGACAACTTCAGCTGGTCTGACTAAAAGATAGATTTTGAGCTCCTCATAACAAAGAGAGTGCTCCACTGCGGGTTTTCAGGATTGATGGACAGCTAGCGATGGTTGATGGCATTCCATTGCTGGACAGTTAAGTTCCCTTTATAGATAACCCTTCCACATTTACTTTTTTTGTTACTTTCTTGCTTAGGAAAGTACTTAGGAAAATGTGTTTTGATTGATGTCTCACAACTCGTGTACTTCTACATGGAAGCACACTGTTTTACTTGAAAGTTTAAAAGCTGTTTTTAAAATATGTACAACTACTTATTCTGTGGAAAAAAATTATTTTATTTACTTTTTTGGGAAAGTGTGTTAAAGTACTTTTTACTGTGTTTTACAGGGAAAAAGTTTTTTTTTAACTACATTCTGTATTTTACCAACTTGTACTGCTTAGCTTTCTCAGGAAAGAATCACCATTTTCGGATTGACCGTGGAACAATCTACCTGTCCATTGGTCAGACCTTCTTCCAGCCATAAAAAAAAGTAAACTAAGCAGCTTTTGCCACCATAGCAGGTTAGTAATTTGCCTCAGCTATATGTGGTTGACTCTGCTGTGTCTAGAGCTGGTTCTTCAGACCACTCATCTTTTTCCCTGGATTCCTCTGGTGTTGTCCATACAACATCTTCTGTGACTGTTGGGGTCCCCTCAGTGAGCAAGGGAGATCCACTCTTGTCAGTCTTGGGAGAAGGGTTAGGGAAGGTGTCCCTGTTTATCCAGAATGTTGTGTTCATTGATGAGGAAGCTGTTGCCATTAATAAGCCTGCATGCCCCAACTTTCTTGTCAAAAAGAAACAAAAAAAAACATTTATCTTCCCCTGTACAAGTTCCTCTGGGTAGGAGTACTTTATTGGGATTGGTTCATGGTCTAGTACTTCTTATATGGTGGTTTCTGGTAAAAGAAAAAGAGATTCCTCTTTTCCTAAAGAGGTTCAAGATTTTGAATCTGTACAGGAATGTGATGGTACAGATGTAGGCAGTTTTCCCCAGATTTCTGATTAAGATTCAGAGGAGAGCATGGTATCTGAATCTCCCTGTTAGGTATTCCCTTTCTCTGAGACTGTTTCCAGAATGTACCAGTGTTTGCAGTGGGAGAACACTGAGGTTTCTTAGCACTTTAGAAAGAACTATGAGTTGTTACAAATGGAACTCCCAGAACCTTCACCCATCCCCTCCCCAGTGCTGTCAGCATTGGAGGATGTGTTTGTCCCAGCCTGTGGTTTCCCTGTCAGACAAAATGCTGCACTTGAGAAAGCAGATAAAATGTACAAAGTTTCCTAGTGTTTCAAGTTTTATTACATTCATCCCAGACTCTGACCCAGTAGCTGTCATTTTGTTGTTAATAATCCTCCTTCTCAGACAGAAGGATAAGGTGTGCTTTACGGAAAAAAGTATATGCTTCTGCAAATGTGATTTTTAGAATTTTAAATTGGGATGCTCATATGTAAAAGTTTATTCTGAGGAACTGTGAAAATATAAGGAATGTTTTTCCTGCAGTTCCCTGTTGTGAAGACAAAAGCCTGTTTTATGTGGTTTATGTGATTCCTCATATTCCTACTCATTGTTTAGAGTGTGTTATTGACTCTGGAGATACTGTAGCCAGGGCTGTTGCCACTGGCATAGTGTTGAGGAGGTTTACCTAGATGCATTCTTAGAAACTCCCAGAAAATGTAAAAAAATGAGATTTAGAATTCTCCTTTGGATAGAGATTTAGGATTTGGACCCTCTGCTGCTGCAGGTATCAAATAATATGATGAGAGAGATAAGGTGATTCAGGGAATCTGTCAGATTTTTTAGCTCTCCTTCTGAAAAATTCCAAGGGATTTTCTGCTCCCTTGTCCAAGATTTGCCAAGAAACAAAATAAACAGTCTCAACAGAATGCTGATAAGCAGGTGGTTAAAAAGTAATGGCAAGGAAGTTCCAAAAAGAAGGCAAGAACCCCCAGAACAAAGGAAAGTCAAATAAAACACAATGACTATATAAGGGACCTTGCCCCCCCCCCACACACACACACACACACACACACACACACACACACACACACACACACACACACACACACACACACACACACACACACACACACACACACACACACACACACACACACACACACACACACACACACACACACACACACACACACACACACACACACACACACACACACACACACACACACACACACACACACACACACACACACACACACACACACACACACACACACACACACACACACTCTGGCAGTTCTTTATCCTTTCCAAAAAGTCTGAATCTCCATTGCTGTTTCTGGCAAATGATACTTTGTGAGAAATGGGTTCTGAAACTGCTTCAGCAAGGATACAAATGGCAGTGGGAAGAAATTGCTCCTTTCCAGGGAATTCTTCCACATCTAGCAGACCAAACCCTTTTGTTTCCTCCTGTCCTACCACACATGCTGTCATAGGATCATAGGAGGTTACTAGGCCAATGATCGCAGGGCCCTTACAAGTCTAGTCAAGTTTTACTCTTATTTCCATGATCAGCACCTGTTACCCTGTCTAAAAGGGATATAGGTGGAACCTTTGAGGTGAATTTACAGTTGCCCATCCGATCGTCCAGATTGCGTTTAAAGAGGACCAATGAGGTGTTCTGTTTGACATGAAGCGGAAGTTTGTTCCAAAGGTGTAGTGACCTCTGAGAGACAAATCTGTCCCTCCATCAGGAATGTGATAATACACATCACTTAAACCTAAGGTTACTTAAATAGTCACATGATGAAGAAAGGGTTTGAAGTTGTGAAGTGAAAGCATTTTGAACTTGGGCACTGTATTGGTGTTATACAAGCAGTTTACAGGCAGTTTATTCTTCCTAGCTGGGAAAAGGATTTTATTTAACAATGTTTTTATGCCAAATAAAGAAAATCTCTGTAGACCAGTGCTGATCTTTCTTTGCTAAACCAGTATGTGATAGTGCCTGAGTTCAAAATGCTTTCACTTCACAACTTTGTGCCCTTTCTTCATCATTTGACTAGTTAAGTAACCTTAGATTTAAGAGATGTGTATCATCACATTTCTATTCATCCAGATGTCAGGTGTTTCTTAAAGTTCTGTGTGTCTGGATCAAATTATCCATTCTCTGCCTTACCCATTGGGCTATCCACTGTCCTAAGAGTGTTCACAAACTGTCTAATTCCTGTCATAGCCCATTGCAGGCAACAGGATATCCACATTTTTCTGTATTTAAATGACTTGCTTATCTTTACAGAGTCTTTTTAAAAGTGCCATGAATCTCTAACTTCAGTAAGAGATCTCCTACATGGGCTGAGATTCCAAGAGAAGATTCAAAAGTATTTTTTGACTCCATCACACAGGATTGTATTCATGGGGTGTCTGCTAGACACCTCAATACAAAGAGATTTTCTTTCACAGAAAAAAATAGAAAAAATAGATCTGTTCAAGGAGTTTCAACTCAGACTTCAGTCACTACAAGGGAATATGATCCCACAACATGAGCAAAAATGATGGATTTCAACAAGTGTCTTGTCTTTCTGGTGTCATTCCAAGGATATCCAGTATTTGTCAGCTTAGAAGGACATAGCGGACCATGTTGCTCTGCCAAGGATGGTCTGCGCCTTCCTCCTCTAGACTTTCAAATACAGGCTACGGCTTTTCCTGCCCCATAGCGCCTTTTGTAAGCAATACCAAATTGACAAACCTATTAACATTGCAAAATCAACTCAACAGAACCTCAAGGTGTTATTGCTCAGGGCCAGGAGCATAAATAAAAACCTACACTCCTTCCAAGCCCTCCTCACTCTTGAGAATATAGCTATGTGTACAGTTACTGAGACATGGTTTAAAGTGACAGAGTGTACCCCAGCAGTACAAGGTTTCAGTGCTTCCCACACTTTCAGACCAGTAGCTGCAAGGACAAGGGCTAAAGGTGGAAATGTCTCAATATACATCAATAACAAATATACCTCTAGGGTAGTCAAACAGGATGAAATGCTGGCATTCCTCCATGTGCAGATCACCATAGACAAAATGTTGTACCATATCTTAGCCAGCTATAGGTCACCCTCCATGTCCCATGCATACTTGGAAGTACTGGAAACACTTAATATCAAACCTAATACCCTACTCATGGTAGACTTTAATTATCCCTCTATAGATTGGGAATCCCACACAGCTCAAATCTACATGCACAGATATTCCTGGACTTCGTAAATAAAAACAGCCATGAACAAATGGTGAATACACCCACTAGGGGCTCCAGCATACTGGACCTCATGCTGACAAATCTGAAAGAATGTCGCACCCGCCAGTGTCTCGTCCTCCCTGTTAAGGTCCAACCATAAAACTGTCTCCTTTGAAATCAAAATCAAATCCTTAATGCCATTAAAACCAGTAACAGTTAGGAAGTATTATAAGGAAAATTACCTATTATTAAGTGATGGTTTGTCAAAATTCAATGCCCCTCCAAACCCCGAGAACACACTGGCCTATGCTGAGTTGATCTTAGAAACTCTGTACAGCCATGTCAATGGCTGCATAGAGGCTGCTGTACTTACCAGAAGTAAGCCAGAACTAGCCCCATAAACAACCTTGATGGCATCCCAAATTAAACAGGATATACAACAAAAGGAAAACAGTTATGGCAAAAATCAGAAATGGCAATTGCCATAAAGATAAAAACTATCTCATCAAAGTAAATTGGCAACTAAAAGGGCTAATTAGATCAAGCAAAGCCAACTTTGATACTAAGATATCCTCCCAGGTGAAAGATAACCATAAGGCCTTCTACAGCTGTGTCAGAAACTTCAAGGGCAGCACACAGCAGTGTGCTGAACTGGTGGATAATGGTGCCACATTCAAGATGTCTGCCACCCCAGGTAACTACGTTATCAATAAAACACCCTTAAACATTGATTCACTAGCCAGGGATTTGGGAACACACGTAAGTAGTAACATAGTCTTCGACCAACTTGTGTCCAAAGTAGTACAAAAATCCTTCCATGTTGCTCAACTTATAAGCGAGGACATGGCAGTTAGGTCTGGACAAGGTCATCATACCACTGCACTTGGCCCTCATCATGCCAGTCATAGAGTATAATGCCTCCTTTGTTATGCACCCACCCAGACACATGCAGCAACTGAAATATCCACAAAGGTTCCTTACAAAGCAGATTGCCTCAAAGCCCATTCTCTTTACTCTGTATCATAAAGACTTCTGAAAGGTGATCTTGGCCTGGTATATAAGGCATTCCTGAACCATGTTCTGATGAATTTTTTTGCACAGCTGCAAAACAAACATCAGAACTACTAGATTAAAAGACCTACATTTTGCTTGCAACATAAATAGGACATGTTGGACAGATAGATACACTTCTCAGAGAATTTTCATTCTCTAGAACAGTCTCCACATCCATGTAAAGCCCAGTTCCTCCCTATTTAAGCACAACATGGACCAATGGAGAGGTAATCAGAAATTCACACTGGTCTGCGTCCTATGTCTCTGATGTAAAGAGGGAGTCAGTTAAAAAAAAACTATAAATCAAATATAAATCACATTTGTGGGTCACATTTGGGTTGCACAGCTAGTCTTTTAAGGGCCATAGTGATCATTAGCCTAGTATACACCCATGAACCTATGAATCTATGAATACTTCAAGATTCTGGGTCTGATGTCATCCATGATTCTCATGATACTTCTAGCAGGACTTCACATGAAAAAGATAGACTGGTATCTGAAGTCTGTTTGGTCCCAGCATCAACATTCATTATCTTTTCAGATTCCAGTTCTGGGATATGTGAAGATAAATCACTTGGTGGAGACATCAAACATCCCAGAATTGTTCTGTCCCCTTTCCACTTCTGATTTAAAGCAGTCAGTAACCATTGACTCTTTAGACTTTGCTTGGGAAACACTATCAAGGAGGATAAAAGTGCAAGATATCACCTTGTCTGATGGGTAGCAGTTTCACTGTCTCTAGTTTCTTACTCATAAGCTATGCAAACTGATATCTGCCATGAAAAACGTAGTCAGTTTTCTATTGGGAGAATCCCAGGTTCATAGTTTCATAAGTACATAGGTGACTACTACGATGACAACCCCAGGGGGTCCTTTTAAGCCTAGCCATGCTTCCCAAATGTATCTGACAAGTTTTGCTACCCTAGAGAAAACTATGATTAAATGATCAAGTTCTTCATATGAAATGTGATTGTGCCATTCCTTTGACAAGAAAAGCTGCATTTGTCAGTATTGTAAAGCAGTTTTTAAAGGAAGGCAAGTTGTCTCTACTTTGCATAAACTACTTATAATATTTATTTGTAATTATCAGTGATATCCAGTGGTGCTAATTAAATTTATGCACATTTTTACTAACAGCATATGTGTCTCATTCTAAGCAATGCTGACACAATGTCATGCCTTCTAACAGTTGTCCTAGCAGGAAAATATCAATTGCATATGTGACTGTGTGCATCCAGTTGTGCAGAAAATTCAGCTGCTACCTAATAACTATTAATAGGTGTTGCTTGGATGTTTGCCATTAATGGTTATATAAAACTCTTCAGCTGTTAGATATCCCTTAACAATAGGCATTAGAAGCATTTACCTAATGCTGGGAATGTGTGTCTTATTGGAAGGTTCTTTATGGATAAAAAGAGTCACCTTATATATTTTTAGAGTAAGACAGCTGTGAACAATGCACAAGTAGGTTTTCTGTTCTAAGTATCTAAACACGATGAAGACAATTAAGAAACAGTGCACAATATTATATCTAAGTTTATTATTTTATTTTCTTTCTTTCTTATTATATTGACAGCCTGAACTGTCAGATCACTAGTATTGATGCATTATGTGTGAGACACTTCTTTACAGATCTCTGTGACTAGCTGAGTTTATCTTATGATATTCATCTATTGTAAATACAAATATAACTTTATAAAAAAGTATGTTTTCTTAAATAAGTGTTACAGGTGAAGTAATAAATGACAATGTGAATACAGCTTGTCTTGACCAGTATATTTGCGACCCATTGTTACCCAAGATGAGAAAGCAGCTGGTTGGGTATCATGTGTGACCTCTGGGAGAATGCAAGCTTTTCAAGATCAGCATACAGTTGATCTGGTCTTGGCTCAGTGCTTTGAAGATAAGAAAATAATAAAATGAGTGCTTTACATTTTTGGCTCATGACCTTAAATGCAGAGAATCATAAAAATATACAGCAGACTGTAGCTATCAAACTGCTAATTATTTGCAGCAGCATACAAAAATCCTGTAAGACTAGCTCTTATTTCTATTCAAAAGCAATTCAGCATTGCAGGATCAGAGCTCTCCATTATATACTGTGGAACTATGTTGCACAAACCAACTAATTGCTTACTAGGAAACCACCCCATTCACTGTTTCAAGTATATATTTTCTGGCTGCCCCATGTTTGCCAACCCCTCTGCCCCCCACCACTGCACAAATTCACTCCATTTCTTATGGGGCAACAGCCAGTCATAGAGGAAGCCATCATCCAGTTAGCCATCAATGGACTTTTCCATTTTCTGGCCCCAGTCTCACCCCTGGCAGCTAATGCCTGCATGCACTCCCCTGTGTTTTTATTCATAATCCCACATTGCAGGAAAGCTACTGCATGGTCATGGATTGTAAGAACCAACAGCAGGCTCCTGGTACACATATTGCATGTAACCGTCTAGCCATTAGGTGGCAGCATTGCAGTAGTCTAGACTGCCTCTTTTCCCTAGAATTAATGAGATGGCATTGGCTGCCTACCTCTACTGTCCCTACTAGCTTGTCGTGTGTCTGGATCATTAGTCTGTCTCAGGATGCCTGGGTTGCAGTCATGACTTTCCCCATCCTTATCATAGAGTCTTCAGGCCTATTTAATTTTGATAAGAAGCTAGAGAGCAGTTTCTTCCTACTTGCTGCTGCCAAGGGCAAGCTCATGCTTTGCACCATTTAGATCAATCAACTAGGAGAAATTGAGAAGCCCTTCTTACCTTAAGCTATAATGAGTCCTCCATTTCTCTTGTGATTGGACACCTTTCAGCAGACGTCAGACAAGCATCCAGAGAATACTGGCGATCTGTACGATTCTCCAGGCTTCAGCTGTAGAATGGTTATTCATGGAGGGATCACTGAGTGATTGGTAGTATATGAGTACTGAAAAAAGTTACTGCCTGTTTGTTAACACAGAGTCTAAGATGACAATGGCTCATGTGTAGGTCCCGGAATCCCATATTGTGTTGTACAACACAGCAGAGAGAGAGAGAGTTCATGGATCATACCACAATTAATTAGTATTAAATACATTTGATATATCAGTAGTTTATCCTTCCAGGAATTTATCCTACTAATGTTATAAAATACCCTGGGTGAACAATGTTTACCTGCTCAGCACAACACTTTATGTAAACATCATCCTCATATTAGAACTTGAGGGAAAGAAAACACTCACTGGCTTTGCATCACATTATATGGATGCTGTAGCTAGCACTCCAAATCTGCATTGCTACAATGTTTGCTTGTCATGGAAAAGAAGTACCCATTATGGCATCAGTCTGGAAAAGTGCCATACAGGTGATGGATACTTCATCATTTCAGCACTGAACTGGGGGTGGGGAAGCGAATAAAGTCACAAGACAGAAACTTCTCTACATGGGGATGCATGAGCCCAAAGCAATATAGCCACACCCTGACCGAGCTCCATTGCTCAAGACAGGTCTTTAAAAGGAAAAGGTCAAGGGTAGTTAAAATTCCATCATTTTAATAGTGGAAGTATTCAAAATTCCCAAAATGCCAAGTATGGGATTAGAAGGCCAAACAGTGTTAGATTTTTCATAACTCAAAAGGCTAGACATATATCCCCATGGAGGAGTCTGTAACAAACTGAGTAATGAGAGAAGGCTGATGGTCTGCCCTGATAACTAAGATATTTGAGACCATTGATCTTTTTAGTTATAATCCTCTGAGGTTTCTCAAGTTGAGTTACATGTCTAGACAAATGCATGCTAAGAGGGGCATTATATTCAATAATGCATCTGATGAGATTAGAGTAAAGGGAAGTTATCAGTTCTTTGGATCTAGAGAAGATGCCTTTAGCAATTAGATGAGCCAGATAAATTTCCAAACTGCTACTGTGACAAGATGGTCAGAAGATAAGATAATATCAGCAATTGTACCTATATTTCTTATGACATTGTATGACAGGATAGGAATGTTATCTGCATGGTATAATGTGGAAATTTTTTTTTCCCAAAATTAACTGTATTACATGTTTTCACATTTAATTTGATACCATTGCGCTTGCAGCAGTTGTTAACATGGTCTAACCCATTTTGGAGCAATTGTGAGTCAGTGGACGATTAAATCTTAACTCTCAATTAGTCATTTACAAATTTAGAAAACCATGGGGGCAAAAGTGTTGGTGTGAAGGTCTGAGAAATAGATGCTGAATAGTAATGGGGCCATCACTGAGCACTGTGGGAAAGCACTGGTAACTTTTTGTTTTGCCTTTAGAAGTTCCATCTGCAATTTTAACCACATGGGTTCTATTAGAAAACCAGTTAAATATGCATCGTACAAGTTAAGGATTTATATTCAGATTTGTAAGTTTGTCAATAATGCCTCTGTGGGGAATAGTGTCAAAGGCCTTAGCCAGGATCAGATATGCAGAATGTGGTAGTTGTTTATACACTTCCTTATCATTTGTCTTTTTTTTTTAGGAAAACCTTTTAGTCTAGTTGTCGAAATGTGAGTACCCTACATAAGTAAGCCATGCTGTCAGGATGCCAGCATTTTTTGAAAAGAAAAATGATAGTGCACTGGACACTGACAGATGACATGCTAATGCAAAGGTCACTTATCATAGGCTGTTTTAAGGCATAATAAAATCTTTAACTTTGGTTAGCCTTCAGCTACATAACTAATCTTAAAGAACTTTGGTTTTGGATAAGGTGTACTTGTGGTTCATAAGCTATCTTAAAAACAGATCAAAATTATTACACTCTTACCATTAGCTGGATGTAATAAAGCTATGCTTTAAGAAATGCTTTTTTACTGCACTGTTCTGTTCATTAATCCTTTTCCCACTAGCCACCCTAACCTCAAAAAATATATTCTCATGTAATGCTGCAGTCTTCTAAATTGCACCCTCAAACAGAAACACACACATTGCACACGCAAAAAAATTACAGCTGTGTTAGTAAACTTACCAAACAGTAAATGTTCTAATAGATCATTGTTGCAGTAAGCTAAACAATTTTGGTTCCCATACTCCATCAACTGGGCAGCTTTTCAAAGCTTAAGTGCATCCTCCATACATTGTAACTGTCAGGAGCTTGAGCAAAGCTCCAAATGTAAAGAAAGTTAGAGCACCAACATTTTCAGAGTTTTCTTCCCCCCAAAAGAGAGACAATAGTCCTGAAAGAAAAAGAAAAAACAAATGCTAGGAAATGTAACATAATAGTAACTATGTATTCAACAATATATACATCCCCACCCTGACAATATAGATAAAAAGGAGACAGAGGCTAGATGGAGGGTATGGCTACTGAAACAGTGATTTATTAGAAAATCAGTTGTTACGGTAAGTGTGCTTACATAACTGTATTTAATTCAGCATTAGATCACTGTTGCAGAAGCCTAAGCTATTTGGATAGATTACCATATCTTAAAAAAAAGTTGTGTTGGGTGGAGGGGATTAAGAATTCACAAGTTCCTGGAGAATAATACTGGCAAAGCCTGTTCTGAACTAGAAAACGAATCTACTTTGTAGTGTCTTGCTTTGCAAAAGTATGTACAGAGGACCATGTTGCTGCTTGTAGAATACAGAATTTGCCCCTTTCCAGAAATCCACCAAAGAACCCAAAGTCCTGGTGGAATGGTTCCTAACCCTGCAGCAAAGTGACTTGCTAAGGTGAGAATTGCAAAAAGAAATAGCATGACACAACTATCTAGAAATTGTCTGCTTTGACAATTGTTGTCCTTTCCTCTTACCTTCATAGGAGACAAACAGCTGACCGGCTTTCCCTATGATAGTTTTGTGTAATTAGTATTTGAGCTACATGTGAACAAGCAGAGTATAAAGACATTTTTTCTGCCTTGTTTTCAAGTTTAAGAAAAAACAGGAAGATGAATAGCTTGGCTCAAGTCAGACTTTGAGCCTGCATTAGGCCTAAGAGATAGAAACTCTGGCCTTGTGGATAATGAGGTAGGATTGACTCACCACAAAAACTTGTAACGCAGACATTCTTCTAGCAGAAGTCACATGAAGCAATGAGTAAAACTGTCTTCCATGTTAAGAACCACAAATTCACCTGATAAGCTGGTTCAAATGGAAAAAGAAGTAAGCATGTCAAGTACAATGTTAAGATCCCAAGAAGGATTCACCTGTTTTTTAGGTGAATGCATATGTAAAACTCCTTTCAAAAACTGCTTGACTTGAAGACAGGTGACAATCCACAGGCAATCAAGCAGAAATGTCTGACAAATAAACCTTGATAGAGGAACAAAAAAGGCATGAGGAGGTTAACTCACACTAATCAAGAACCAGAGGCCTTAAAAAGGTCCTGGTCCTTAGAATGGCATCAGCTTAAAATATTTTCCTCTTACACGTGTATGATTTTCTAGTAGCAGATTTTATAGCCTCCTTCAGTACCTCTTCTGAAAATAAGATGCCTAAAATGTATCAAAATTCTATCTAGGAATTCAGTTGACGAGTTTTTTGGCTGGGGGTCTTGTGTGAGTAAATCCAGTCTGTGGAGAAGCCTGTTGTTACTGACTTGGCCAGTTTCAAAAGGGAGAACCACTGCTGCCTATGCCAAAATGCAGTCACCACCACAATCTTTAGGACCTCCTTCTGGATCTTTGCAAGACCTGTGGATATCAGTGAAAAGGGTGAAAAAGCATTCAGGAACATTTCCAACCCTGGGAATGACAAAGCATCTGTCTTCCAAGCCTGTTTGCAAGGAATCCTGGAGGAGACAGAATTTCTTTGGTTATCTGTTGCGAGTGAAAGCAGACATACATGAGGTGTTTCATGAGATTGTGCCTTGGTTCTGCTTTGCTTGTCTGCTTCTGCATTTTACTCTGGAATGTATGAAGCCTGAAGAGTCAAGCTGAACTGAGCTCTACTTCCCAGAGTATCATATCAAGTCTGCAAAGTGGATAGGATCTGAGACTTCCCTTTTTTATGTACCACATCACTGTGGTGTTTGTGAAAACTTCTTAAAAGTCCTGGAAACCATGGATGATTTATTGCTTTCAAGGCATTTATTACTGCTGTTATCTCTTTGACATTTATGTGTTTTGTCTGTCAAGTTTGCTCCACAAACCTTGCACTTTCACACGTTTAAAAACTCTTCCCCATGCTAAGTCTGAAGCATCTGTTGTGACAACTGATGAGGAGGCAGAAGGAACGTGGGAGACCTGACTGTGAAACAGCTGGTGTACAGACGTGTAGAACCTCACTCTTTACAACCCCTATTATATGGATCTGGAAAGATAAAGGGTGTACTTGCCTTTGTAATTTTGTTGGATATTAAATTTCCTTCCTGACTTCGCTGGTTTGGCTTTTTTCCTTTTGGATTTTGTTGTTTTTGCTGTTAACCAGTGTTTCCTCAATCTTGCCTTCCTTTTTTCTGATTTTTCTTACTGGTTTGAAAGAATCAAGGGATGGGAAGTATTACTTTTTAATATGACACAGCCATTAGTTTCATTGGTTCTGGAGACACAGTTGGATATGACTGAAGCATCACATCAGACTTTCAGTGATATTTTGGTTATGTGTCCTAACCCGCTGTGATTTTGTTGGATATTAAATTTGCTTCCTGATTTCAATGGTTTGGCTTTTTTCCTTTTGGATTTTGTTGTTTTTGCTGTTGACCAGTGTTTGCTCGATCCTGCCTTCTTTTTTTCTGTTTTTTTATTAGAAAACTTCAGGAAGAATGTCTGGAATATCGCTACTTTACCTTGCAGAAGAAAAGCTTTTCCCAGGGAAGAATCTAACAGGCATTCCAGGAAAGCAATTTTGTTAAAAGAGATGAGAGAATATTTCTGCAAGTTCACTTAAGAATCATTGCTAAGAACTCTTGACAACTGAAAAAAAAGAGTCTACAAATACAAGATGTGTCCAAATATTTAAAATGTGAATGCCTTAAAGTCTTTAATAAGCAGTTACTGGAGTCAGACACTTTGTTAATACCCTTGGCGTATAAGACAGGTAACTGATAATGTGAGCAAGGTACATAAAATCTTAAAAAAAAACATCTGAAATGCTTGCTAATAAAAATTTGATGATAAAGCACCTCGTTAGTCTAACTTTACAGTGAACATTAGTACGGGGGTAAGAGGTAACATAGTCTGAAGGGAAGACGTTTTGAACTTTGGGACATTGACAAAAGACTAATAAAGGAGAGATCCAGCACAAGCCTCCAAGTCCCTTCTTTCTTTGGCACCAGAAAAATTCTTGAACAAAATCCTTTGCGCACCTAGCAGGATTGCACTGGTTGTAGGACTTCCTGAGATAAAATTTGTTCCATAACTGAAGGAGACAAGGATAATTGGTTTACTGGGCTAGCAGGAATGTCCTGGAAGGGAGTGAGGAAGGGACTGTGATTGCTAGGAGTACACCTGCTGAATGACATTTGAGAATCCATTTGTCTGAAACAATCTGGTGCCACATAGGAAGATGTAGACTCAGAAACAGGGAGTGATTGCCCAGGAGTTGCTTTAATAGTAAAAGAGCCATTCAGGCTTTTTGGCCTGTCATTGATTTTGAGAGGCTTTCTCTTTCTTTTTGGAGCCTCCTTGCCACTGCTTATTAAAATCCTGTTTGAAGGCACCTTGCTGCTTGAATTGGTTTGTGGTTAAAAAACAAAGGTTGGAGGATTTGGGTCTCGCTTTTTTCAAAATGTTCATCTTAATAAACCTCTTGAGCACCTCAGCTGCAAATGAGGCAAACAAAAACTTTTTTTTTGTCCAGGAGAGAATTTAAAAATTCAGTTTTAATATCTTCAGGAAGTTTTTGAGAACAAAGCCAAATCTTTTCATGACTGACCCAGAAGCAGCAGCCCTGAAGGCAGTATCAGCAGTGTCATAAGAACACTTTAAGACATGTTTATTTACATGAGAAGCAGACAGTAAAGAGGCATTCTAGCAAACAAAAATAGAGATGAAAAGTGAAAAATATCACTCCAAAACCAAAAAATTTGCTTGTAGAAACTCCAATAAAGGGCCAGCAATACTCGAAAATGTACAAAGGGAACACCCAAGTCAAAGAAGAACAGTTTAATAACCCAGACAATAGCATACGTTTTCAAACAACTTCTTCATCAGAATACCAAATCCACAGTAAAAAACAATCAATTATATAACATTCTTAATTAAAACAATAATTGTCCCACCAATAGAATAAAGCCACGTAAATACAAAATTAATGCACGTAATATTCCCCACATGGACAACATATACATTGTGAAATTCATCAACTTTATGTTAAAACATTCACAATAAATTACATATTTAATATAAAGTTAAAAATCCTAATAAATAATTCAATACTTATAAAAAACCATAAAATGATGAATTTTAATTAAAAAAAGTGAACATGAATGCACATCCCATTCACATCCAATACACCTACTGCCATCTAGTGTCATATCTTAAAAACTGCGTGCAAATTTTCAACTCACAGTTTTGCAGCCCTCAACTTCAGAACTGGTTTAATGGATAGAAAATCGTTCAAACCTGGGGGTTTATTCGCATCCAAAATTAGCTGCCAATATAACTCTTTGTATTCCAATTTATCCTCCCACATGCCACCCCTTAGATCCATAGGGACTGATTCCAAAACAAAGAAAGAAAAAACTGCCTTAGAACAAAATTTTTGATGTCTAAATAGTGCATTATTACTATTCTGTTTTCTAATTTCATATATATGTTCATATATTCTGCACTTGAGTTTTCTTTCTGTCTTCCCTATGTAGAAGGAGGTACATTGACTACATGTGGCTAGGTAAATTAACCCACTACTATTGCAGCTAAAAACACCCCTACTGGTTAAAAATATATCCCTGGCCACCAAATGTACTGAATTTTGGTTATTAATATGGGAACATTGAGAACAAAAAACACATTTATATGTCCCTGGTCGACGAGCAGAAATACAATTTGGTAGTGATGAACCAAATTCAAACATTTGTTTAAAGTTCAAATCCCTACGATAAACAAATTTTAAAGGGGTTTGGTTTTTCAATGGTAAATCCGTAATCTGTACAAACCTTTCCCATTCCCTTGAAATCAATTCTTTGATAGGGCCTGAGTCACCAGTATAATCCAAAATGTATGCTTTACCACCATTTGTGAAAGCGTTGTTGTTCCCTCCCATATTAAAAGCTATTAAATCCTTTCCTAAAATAGGGGCAAATCTGTCTTTTCTCCCTAAAACTACCCGTTCCAAAGTCTCATCTAATAACTGCCTTGGATAACCTCTCTCGCTAAACATGTGGACCACATACTCACTTTCTAATAAAAATTCCTCATCTTCTGAAGTCATTCTACTTACTCTTACTAGTTGTCCCTTTACCAAATTCTTCTTTTGAAAGAAAGGGTGGGCACTTTTAAAGTGAAGATAGGAATTGGAAAATGTATTTTTGCGATAAATTTTCGAAACAAACCTGTTATTGTCCCTTCTAATCGAAATATCCAAATAATTGAGTTGCTCAGTATTAAATTTGAAGGTAAAATCCCAAAAATCAGTTGTTCCCTTCACATATTCCAAAAATTCCAAGAATTTTTCTTTTGTATCAGTCCAAAAGATAACTATATCGTCTAGAAATCTTTTGTATAGTGACCAACAGTTGGAGAAAGGACTGTGGGTTATATACACTTTTTCCCACCATGTTAATATTATATTAGCATAAGTGGGGGCGCATTTAGCCCCCATAGCCACCCCTTTTGTTTGCTTAAAGAATTCACCCTGGAAAAACATAAAATTGTTTTTCAAGATAATTTCCGTGAAAAGAAGACAGTTAGTAAAGTCATCATGTGATAAAGTACCACTGTCAATCATAGCTTGTTCTAACCATTGTAAACCCAATTCATGAGGGATGGAACCAAACAAATCTATAATATCCATTGTGACAAAAATAAGATTGGAGGTTAAAAGTGAGGTTTAATCAATCTAAGAAGATCCCATGAATCTTTTATAACTGTGTCCCCTGCATAGGACAACGTTTTTAACTTCTCATCCACAAACTTAGCCAAAGGAGTAGTTAATGAACCTGCTGAAGAAACAATCAACCTTAATGGTGGATCAATCGGGTTCTTATTATTTTAGGTATACTGAAAACAGAAGGTACACATGGTTGTTTGATGAATAAAAAGTTAAACAAATCCTGGTTAATAGAACCCTCCAGTAATAAATCCTGAAGTATCAAGTGGATTTTGCTTTTGGCTATGTTGACTTCATTTATAGAAGCTTTCGAATATTTTAAAGTATCATGTAATAAATCCTTCATCTTTGATTTCGTAAATGATACTGTCCATAAGCACAGTCCCCCCACCCTTATCCGGTTGCATCACCCTAACACTTCGATTCTCTTTTAAACCTTTCAAAATTTCCTTCTCAGCAGGAGTTAAATTAGAAAAAACAAAATGTTTCAAAATAGTATTTCTAATTTCTCTATCTAACACATTCTCCAGATTTTTCAACTGGGGATGTAAGGGGGGATTGACCGTGCTTCTTTTCTTAAGAGTGGTGGAAATCCCTATATCATGATCCTGATACAATAGTGCCAAATTTTGTTTCCTCAAAAATAATTTAAGATCTATAATGGATCTTGGAATGTTGGCCTTCCTACTGGGAACAAACTTGAAACCCTTTGAAAAAAGATGAAAATGTTCTAAATGCACCTCAATATTACTAAAATTAAATATCTTGTAGTTATTGTATTCTAACATTTTAAGAGGCATTCTAGTTTTTTTTTTATCTCAGAAGAGAGAAGATTGACAAATAACTTTTTCATGTTCTAAAGTTGCATAACTAAAAATTTCAACATGTGAGCCTGACTGTTTAAAATTTTGAATGTTACAGTAAAAGAAGAAGAAAGGCGGCCATGGTGGTGCAGTGGTTAGCATTGCTGCCTCACAGCAAGAGGTTCTCCGGTTTGATTCTCAGCTGGGGTGCCTTCAGTGCGTAGTCTGCATGTCCTCCCTGTGGTTGCGTGGGTTTCCTCCGGGTACTCCGGTTTCCTCCCACATCCCAAAGACATGCAGTAGGTGGATTGGACACTTTAAATTGGCCCTAGGCATGAGTGTGTGCATGTGTGTGCCTTCTGTGGAACGTTGGGCACCAGGCTGGCAACTCGACACCGTAAAACTCCACTGCCAATCATGAGCAGACAGGTGATTTGCTGTGGCGACCCCTAACCGCGAAAAGCCAGAAGAAGACAGTGAAAGAAGAAGAAGAAATTTCTTCCCAAATTTGTATAAAGCTTTACCATCATCATCACAGGGGCAGGGATTAGCATTAGAAATCTGATTATCAGAAACAGTTTTGGATAAAGGTATTACTGCGGGTCTGATTTAGGGTTAGAAAACAAGTATTTATGAGTGAGGTACCCTATATAACCTGTCACACTTCAAAGTGGAAGGAAGTTGACTCATGTAAACTGCAAGCTGTGAGAAAATTTTTCTAAATCAGATACAATGGAAGGTACAAATGCAGACTTAGAAATATTCAACTGCAACAAAACACATTTGCTGAACTCTAGGAATTTCATTCTGAACCCACCGAAATAACTTTCTTCTTAGATAAAGTTTCAGAAAAATTAAAGGTCTTTTGGGAGATCTGAATCAACACTTTTCTCAGAATCTTCAGGTTTGGAAGAAAATTCCTACTGTTCTGAGGGAACATATATCAGAAAGTGAGAGAACTTTTTCTTTTTCCTTTTTTTCCTTATCTGAAGAGATAGTAGGTAAAGTAAGGGCAGAAATTGGCCCCATGGCAAATCCCAACAAATGTTTCCTTTCCATTGAAATAGAAACAGGAGAAGTTAAGTTTTTTTCCCTTTTTTTTGTCTTTTCTTGGGAAACTCCCTAGAAAAAGACCAACCCAAAGCAAGCATGCTATCCTGGGGCTCAGGCTTGCTTTCCCAGCTATGTAGAAGACCTTCAACTGCCCCTTCCCCCAAGACTGATAAGAATGCTTCTCCCTTGCCCACAAAGGGCAACTCTGCAGCTGCAGAGGATGCATCTATACCTCTGTACTTGGTGGCTGTAATTGCTATACCAGCGAGACTAAGGGAAAATGATGAATGGTCTGAGGAACCAAATCTGGTCTCAGCAAAATTGCCCATTGCTAGTTGAAGCACAACTGGATCCAGCCTGACATTCAAGGACTCATCAACAAGTGTCTTCTTCTTCTGGATGGGGGGAAGGAAGAACTGAAGAGAACGGCTCCATAGGCTTGGCTGAGAGGAAGCACTGAAGATGGGTAGCGGTTATTGAGAGTGTTGGTGTACCTTGTTACAGCAAAAAGGCTGCTTCTGAGGTATACCTTGTTACAGCAAAAAGGTGCCTCTGAGGTTAAAAAAAACAAAAACAGTGACAGTCCCCAAAAGTACCATTTCCTACCCCTAGCATATAAATACTTATGAAACAATGTTAAAAAATAGATTTTTGTACACAGTTTATTCACGCAAGCATTAATAATCTCCTGACAATTGAGACAGTCCAGGACATACAAGGTTCTTAGGCAACAAAACTAGTAATTTTACTAGAAAAATACAAGTTTTGCTCAGGAAAATAATTATATTGAAGGTGTTCCCCTAAGAGGGGAATTATCTGCCCAGCCTTGAAAGATTGTTTGCCGACCAACAGTTCTATGAAGCCTTTCGAAGGAATGACACTTCACTGGCAAGAAAGTACTGAAGATTTTGGTGCTCTGTCTTTATAGATGGAGCTTTGCTTGAGCTCCTGACAGAGTGCATGGAAGGTGTCCTTAAGCTTTGAAAAGCTGGCTAGTTGGTGTGGGATAGGACTCCCACAAAGTTTAGATTATTGCAACAGTGATCTAATGTTGAACATCTATTAGAGCAAGACCTCAGTGAAGTATCAAGTTGTCTCACAAATAAATGACTAGTAATCTACCTTGCTAAAACCAAACCAATACTACTTGGAACAAAACAGCGCCACAGACATATCACCCTGAACAGATCCATCACAGTCCACTTAGGTAACCTTGATACCACCACCCACTACAGATATGTCAGTGTCTGGATAGCCACTCATTCACTTTTGATCATTACATCCAACAAGCAAAGTCCAAAATAAATAAACTATTATTTTGTTATGGAAACATGTTATGATTTCTTTCTTCTGATTGCAGAGCAAAAGCAGGCAAAGGAATACTTTTGCAACTAGTATGTAACATCCCAATCATTTCTGTAGCATTATGAGCAACAAGTCCTTGTAAAGCTCACCAACATTTTTTTTCTACATTTAGTACTTTTACCTTTACTGAGAACCACCAGTGTGCATAAATGGACTAAATGAGTATTGGCTAAAGAATGTTCAGACTTGCTATTATCTTCTGTAATTTTTATGTTTGGAAAACTCAACAGCTATCTACACATTTCCAGAAAACTAACATTACTCACCTTTGTTTGAAATCTAATTAGGGTTTCATAGACTCATAGGTTCATAGGTAAGTACAAGGCTAGATGATCTTACAGGCGATTTTAAGCCTAGCCACTTCCCCTTTTGGTGCTTGAATTAACTTATCCTACTTGATGACAGATTGGCTTTAACTGTCCATTGGTTGATAGTTATATATTATCTTTAGTGAGAATAAATATATCATACCATCAGTAATTTGAGGGGACCCATGCAGTAGGTGGATTTTCGATAAATCTTACTAGTGAATCTGGATGCCTCTTTATCTTTACTTAGTTTTATATCTAAGAAACTGATCTCCGTTTTGTTGACCTCATATGTAAAATCTAAAAAATCAGTCAATATCTTGATATCGTTTATAAATGTTGTAACAATTTCCAACGGCCCTTTCCATAAAAAGAACATGTCATCCTGGTACCTGGTGTACCAGGCGACATGTTCCTTAAATAGTGTGTTGTTGAACAATAATTTGTTTTCCCATTGTGCCATGACACAATTCGCAAATGCCCCCCCACACGGTGAACCCATCGCGACTCCAGAGGATTGCCTATAGATCATCTTATTGAAGGAAAAGAAATTATATTTAAGCACCAGCTCTAATAAAGTCTCAATAATGTAAATAGTGTTCTGTTCTACTCTTCTCTCCTCGAGGAACTCTCTGACCCAATCTAATCCCAGTTGTTGGGGGATGACCGTGTATAGATCTTTAACATCCACGGTCATAAATATTAAGTTAGGGTCAAAGGGTATTTTGTTAATGTTTTCAGGAAAACCCCACGAGTCTCTACATATCTGAGTTTCCTTTTCAATGTGTGGTTTTAAAAAACTATCTACATACTTGGCGCAAGCCACTAAAATAGACCCTCTGCCATCAACGATGGGTCTAAAGGGGGGGTCATGAACGGACTTGTGAATTTTAGGAGCGCCAAAAAAAGATGGCATTCTAGGTGCTGTAACATTCAAATAAGTGTGGGTATCTGTGTCTATCAGGTCCTCTAAAAACAAATCTTCTACTGTAGCTCTAATCTTACTGTGTGCTATGTTCACTTCATTTATACTGATGTTTTCATATGGACCAGCTTCCAAATGAGTAGACAATTTATTGATATAATCAGCCTGGTTCATAAATATAAGCCCACTACCCTTATCGGGTTTCATAACTCGAATGTTGCAATCCTGTAGTAATTTAATGAAATCCCGTTGTTCAGTTGTGATATTAAGGGTGTGTTTGCTCTTATTAATTTTACTAGCAGACAGAAACCTTAGATCTAATTCACATGATTTCTCAAAGGTTTTAAGGTTATTAACTAAAGGTGGATTAAATAAACTAGCTATTCTAAATGGCTTAATGAGGGAGGAGTTTTTACCTAAAACCGCCAACAAATTTGGTTTGCGGACAAACAATTTCAAATCTACAATGGTCTTAACCAAGTCCATGTGGGTGTCAGGAACAAAAGACAGTCCTTTAGAGAAAAAGTCAGCCATATCAGTAGTAATATTGAGGGTGGTGTAATTAAAGATCTTAAAATCACCCTCAGTACTGTAAACAATACCAGGCTGACTTGTTCCCTTCATCATTTCTTCTTCTGATTCTGTTTGTTCCTTTGCGTCATTTGATTCCTGTTCGACCTCAAGTTCCTCTGCTGGTGGTTCTGGCCCTGTCCAAAACCCTGATTATATTCCGCCTCTAATTGTCCAGCCCCGTTGTTAATACCACTCTGCTGTTGTTCATTGTTGTTAATAGTTCCATTGGGTAGATGCTCTTGGTGTTGGTCATTGTTTGAATCGACCCCCTCTTCCCTTCCAATATGGGGGTCATTGTCGTTATGACCTTCCTCCAGGAAGGTGTCCAACTGATACATATCATGGTTTCTATTATGCATAATGTTCTTATTAGCCTTAGGAAGAGGCAACCCCACTTTATTCTTAAACTGTCCTATCTGTGGCTTGGGTGTACTGTATTGTCCATTGCCTGTTTCATCCCTCATAATTTTCTTTTTCTTATTTTCACACAATTTATTAGTAGTAGCTTTGATACTTGAAAATATGCGAGAATAATCATATTTATAATGCAAGAAATCCTGGTTGTTTTTAATTTCTTGTTCTAATTTAGCCAAATCATTTTTATAATCATTGACCTGTTGTATATAATGGTTCATAGGTTCATAGGTTCATACTAGGCTATCTGCCCGAGGGCATTTACAAGCCTAGCCCATAGTTTTGTGGCTTCATGCCACCCCTTGCTAGTATGGGGAACTATACCCATTGTTTTGCAATGCCTCTGTGAGCAGTGACACCTGGGGTAATCCCTGGGGTATATCCTGCGATCTCTCCCATCCATTGGTCCAAGATTTCTCTTGAACAAGGCCAGCCGAGTGCTCTGCCTCACATATGCGGGATTTTATTCCACAGCAAAGGAGTCTTTGGGTGATGAATCTATCCTTCAGCCGTCCTATTAATAACCGTGTCGAGGTTTAAGTCTCCCACCCTTGTGGCTCTGACGGATCTAGATTTTTGAGGTGAAGCATATTCATCAAATCTGGGTTTGACATGGCCTTGTATGTTAGGCAGGTATCCTGAGAAGGGCTCGGTAATGATGGAGTTCTTTCAGTCGGGACAGTCTGATTGGAATCCTTTATTTTTCGTAATTGGCCTTCCAGCTGCTCAATGTCGGGTCAGATACATTCCGAATGGGGCATTCCCATGATAAGGGCTCTGTCACTGTGGGAATTACTCGTTTATTCCAATGATAAGGGCTCTGTCACTGTGGGAATTACTCGTTTATTCCAATGATAAGGGCTCTGTCACTGTGGGAATTACTGGTTTATTCCAATGATAAGGGCTCTGTCACTGTGGGAATTACTCGTTTATTCCAATGATAAGGGCTCTGTCACTGTGGGAATTACTCGTTTATTCCGATGATAAGGGCTCTGTCACTGTGGGAATTACTGGTTTATTCCGATGATAAGGGCTCTGTCACTGTGGGAATTACTCGTTTATTCCGATGATAAGGGCTCTGTCACTGTGGGAATTACTCGTTTATTCCCATGATAAGGGCTCTGTCACTGTGGGAATTACTCGTTTATTCCCATGATAAGGGCTCTGTCACTGTGGGAATTACTCGTTTATTCCAATGATAAGGGCTCTGTCACTGTGGGAATTACTCATTTATTCCAATGATAAGGGCTCTGTCACTGTGGGAATTACTCATTTATTCCAATGATAAGGGCTCTGTCACTGTGGGAATTACTGGTTTATTCCAATGATAAGGGCTCTGTCACTCGTTTATTCCAATGATAAGGGCTCTGTCACTGTGGGAATTACTGGTTTATTCCAATGATAAGGGCTCTGTCACTGTGGGAATTACTCGTTTATTCCAATGATAAGGGCTCTGTCACTGTGGGAATTACTCGTTTATTCCAATGATAAGGGCTCTGTCACTGTGGGAATTACTCGTTTATTCCAATGATAAGGGCTCTGTCACTGTGGGAATTACTCGTTTATTCCAATGATAAGGGCTCTGTCACTGTGGGAATTACTTGTTTATTCCAATGATAAGGGCTCTGTCACTGTGGGAATTACTCGTTTATTCCAAAGATAAGGGCTCTGTCACTGTGGGAATTATTCGTTTATTCCAATGATAAGGGCTCTGTCACTGTGGAAATTACTCGTTTATTCCAATGATAAGGGCTCTGTCACTGTGGGAATTACTCTTCTTACTTTTAGTCAAAATTCTCTTGAGGTTTGGTCTGCTCGTGTTAATACAGGATACAGCTACATCTATGCAGCTGTTTACATGCTGGTATACTGTGGCAGTATATGTTTCCATGCATTCAGTGGAGTTAATTGGCTTTGGTGGGGATTTGAAGCTTGTCAATGTATACCATAAAAGTAGGTAGTTTGTGTTAGACAAATTTCTAAAGATACTTTAGGTGGAAGGGATCTCTGGTTTCAGTTTTATTTTGCATGGGACAGCTTTATGGTCAGACCTAACCATTGACAAAGATATGCAATGGTTGGTGCAAGATGTCTCCATACTAGTAAGTATACACTGTCCAAGATGTTGTTCCCCCTACTGGGTACTGCAGTTGTTCCAGTGTATTTGTATTGAGACAGTCCAGGAGTCTCTGTGCTTGTGCTTAATGGGTGGTGTAGGTTTCCAAGTCTATAGCTGGATAGTTTAGATCACCTAGCAAAGTGGTATTGGGTTTAATACTGAATGATTCCAGTTCCTGTAGATAGGCGTTGTGGCTTTCTTGGATGATAGAGGGACTTCTACAGATAGCTAATATGTGGTATGGGACCTTTCTGATGGTTGTTTGGACATAAAGTGCATCATGCTTTACTAGCCTTGATATGAGTCTGTTCTGGATGAAGACTATTCATACTGAAGATTCCTCCAAATTAGCTATGTATTAGCAGTCACCTATTTTCTACCTTAGATCTCAAAACACAAGACTGTCTTCCTTCACCCCTTAGATGTGTGAATGACTTTTAGCAATAACATGACAGATGGCAATAAACTCACTGACCAAGCCAAATGCTGTGGTTTTCCCCATACAGAACTAAGGCAGTGTGGGAGCACCTTATTACGCTGCACCCATTGACTCCGTAACTCTGACACTCATCTGCTTTGCTGCTGCTTTATAACTTACTCTTTTATGTTCCTTGCTTTGTCAGGCATCTCATCACCTATCTTCCTTCAGGGAAGATGCTCACCCATTACCTACAGCTAACTCTATTTTTGCTCAAAATGTAATTCAGTTTGTTCAGTCAGTTCTTTCTCAGTTAAACAAACAACATATCTCTGGCTTTAAAGGATTTGGCATGTGCAGATAACCCACTTGTAATAAATGTAAATCTAATTTGTAAGTATAGCTTTAAATTATTCTGTATGAAAATAATCTGGTGGTATTTGTGCACTATTCTTTATACATTAATATATACATATTTTTTTTTTCCTGGGACCTGAGTTGTGTCTGACGTGATCCATTATGGATTAGCATATTACACTGGTGAACAAACTTGGAATCTAATTAAATAAATAATTAAACCTAGAATGACAGCTGGAGGACAGCCTGGGTACATTATGGGTGTTGAAGACAGCTTTCAGGTAAAACAGTAAAGACTGGAACAGTGCTGATCTAATGAACTTTACATATACTTTGACTTAGGTATGGTAACTATGCCTGGCCCAGTGTGAAACATTTACACTATAGAAACTAAGTAACAAGCAACTTACATGAAGTGAGCATATGCATTACTGAAATCATGAAGGCAAGTACAGCATCTAACCTATTCCTGTGCAGTACTAGAAGCACTGCAAGTAAATAAATACCAGACCATTAAGATATGCTACCTCAGTGCTTTCCAGTGGAACCCACAAAGAAATATCCAAGGCAGACATAGATGCACACACACAAGATAACATCATTGAAAATATCATGAGGCATATTCCAAAAGATTTGCTCACAGTGTAAGTCTGCCATGATTCAGAAAGACTTGCTATTAGTGTAAGTGACTTACTTTGGTGTAAACCTCTCTATAAACAGGATTACACCAGGAGCTAGATTCCAAAAGACCTGTTGTCAGTGTAAGTGGTCACCTACACTGGGAGCAGGACTTTTGGAATTGAGCCCAAAATGTATGCACGTTTAATATATTATTCATATGGCAAGAACATGTCCAGAGGAGATATAAAATATAACAAAATGTGTGCACAGTAGTGCAGTGGATAGTTTTGTCACCTCACAGCAAGAGGTTCCCCAGTGTGACTCTCAGCTAGAGTGCCTTCTGTGTGGAGTCATCATGTCCTCCCTGTGTTTGTGTAGGTTTCCTCCAGGTGCTCTGGTTTCCTCCCACATTCCAAAGACATACAATAGGTGGATTGGGCCCTGTAAACTGGCCATAGATGTTAGTGTGTGTGCGAATATGTGGTGTGGAAGAACCACTGTGCCAGGGCTAGCCACCTGGTGGCATAAACCTTGGATGTTCTGTAGTCCTGTCTCACCTTCATTCTTACATGTGGGTTCAGAGCTGATCCTCGGGTCTAACTCGGCTGATTACAAATCTCAAAGTCGCTCAGTTGGCTCATGGCAAGGTAGGTATCCCATAGTGCACTAGTAAGAATCCCCAGATCTTGTTTGCTACGTCTATGAGTTCAGAAGTGTTTCTTTCTTGGCCATGGCTCAGTTGGATATTTTCATGATTATTATTGTTCTTACTGATATTTTTTGCATATAGTATTAGTTTAGTTTACATAGCTTAGTCGTAGTTATTATAGGCAGTAAATAGTAGTGTGTTTTTGGTATTTTTTCTGAAGTTATTGTTGAGAACTTGTTGGCCGTTGCTAGGCCGGTTTTTGTTCTCCGAGTGGTATCCTTTCCTGTGTGCTAGTTTTTTGAGATAGTTATTTCTATTAGCGCAGGTCCGTGTTTGTGTTAGGACCTTTTCTTCTAGTATTGTATTTCACTAGAATAGTATTCTCGTGTGCAGCATTGTTTGTTTCTTTTTAGCTAGCAATTAGTTTGTGGTAGCCTTTCTTCTTGACTTAGCTTCTTTCCTGTTTTACATTTAGGTCCGTTTAAGTTAGAGGACCTAGTCCTCTATTAAGCCTTTTTCTGGTGTTTCTTCCTCAACAGAGCTAGTCCCATTTAAGTTAGAGAATTTAGTCCTCTGTTTTTGCTTGTCTGTGTTTATCTTTACTAGGGCTAGGCCCATTTAAGTTAGAGGACCTAGTCCTCTCCTGCTTTCTCTAGTGTTCTGTTTGTGTGATGCATGTCTAAGGTGTCTAAGGATCATAAATCTTTTGGTTTTAAAAAGTGTCTTAAGTGCCCCCCAAAAATGTCTATAATGGACGGACATAGTAACTGTGTTGACTGTCTCAGTGCCATTCATCTAGGAAACATGTTCTTTCTGACAATCTTTCAGCTCTCGAGTTCTCCAAGAAAGGAAGAACAAACTAATCCTTAAACCTTCCTTTGAGGAGGATATAGCCAGCTCTTCATCCTCACACTCCTAGTCTCCTTCTTCAAAGAAAGAGAAGGTCAAGTCGGCCAAGAGACACTCTCCTGCGATGACTATTTTATCTGGACCTCCTCAAAAAGTATTGATATTGGACAAGCCTTCTACCTTGTCGGCTGCACTGCCCCCGGAGTCAGTCGAGGTTATCGATATCGACACTCCAGTGTTGGCCCAAAGGTTTTCGGAGCCAACCACTGAGAATTTGCCTCAGAGCCGGTTCAGAGAGTTATTGCTTATTGTCAAGATCTTCCAAGAGCCTTTCTGAAGAGGATGTAGAGAGAGAGTAGTGCTTAGACTCTTGATGTCGTCAGCATTACCAAAATGTTGCTGGCTCTGACCCAGTCAGTTTCAGAGCCATCTAAGACCATTCTCCCTATTGCTGTTCCTCCTCTGAGCCATGTTGGTCCTTCGGAGCCAGAGCTTTTGGTGCCACTTGTTGTGGAACCCTCAGTTCTAGCACCTCTTGTATCTGTCTCAGAGCTGAGTTTCGCTCCGACACCTTCAGCGCCGTCCTTGGTGTCTAGGAGCCGAAGCTCACCAGTCAGTCCCGACAGGGAGACTTGGACCCAAACTTCTTCTGTTCTGAGCCTATCTCTCAGTGCGTTGGCTAGGCTGATCTCAGAGCCGGTTGCTTTGGAGCCTAGGGCTACTCCTGTTTCCTCAGAACCGAAACTGTCCACAGAGCCAGAGAGATCTGCATTCAAGATGATGAAGAGTGTGCTGTCTAGGTCATCAGCTCCGCACAAGGGTACCGATGCTCTTCTCCCTCAAGCACTGACCTTTGTCTCTGCACCATCTCTCTCTCTTGGCAGCAGAGACCCGCAGCCTCAGGAGCCCTCGTTGGGTGGTCCCTAGTCTTCCGAGACCTCCCCAGAATACCCTTCTGAGGAGCCCCCTTGGAAGAGAACTTGCAAGAGGAAGCATGTAGATTCCCCTGATGAGCCCATCACCTCAAACACTGACCTTGAGGAGTCAGAAGGGTCCCCTAGGTCGTCCTCTGATGATATCGCCTTTGTAGATATCTTAGAGATCCTGAAACAGAGAGGCAGCTGGGCCACTGTCACCCCTTTTGATGAGGAGTCAGTGTACCTGAAGGCTTTTGGGTCTCAACCTTCAGCCTCTTGGGTGACTCCACCTTTTGATGAGCTCCTGGACCTAGTTAGTCGAAAGGTGTAAGAAACACCTGATGCCATGGAACCAGTCCCCAGAAGGCCCAACAAATTTCTTTCAGCCCCCAAAGAGAAGGAATTTTTGACCAAAGGTGTGCCTGTAGATGCTATGGTGGTGGCAGCAGCCACAAAGAAGGAAATAGCGGAGACTTCTACATCTGTCCATCCAATGAACAAGGAGTCTTGAATGATGGATAGATACGGGAAGCGTATCTTCTCTTCAGCGGCTTTTACACTCAAATCGCTGAATTACCTCACTCATTTTACTAGGCTTCAAAGAGATCTCCTAAAGGAGCTAGGAGATACTCTCCAAGGTACATCAACTGAAGGAGTCCCTGAAATAGTTACTGCTCAGTTGTCCACCTTATACTCCATTGTTAACTCCTCCATGAATCTGATATCCTATGCAGCAGATGGAATGAGTAGAGCAGCGGGTTCAGGAGTTTCCCTTAGGAGACACTCCTGGATGCATTTATGTAACTTTGCGGCGCTCTTCAAATCTACTTTTACCAACGCCCCCTTTGACAGTTTCTCTTTGTTTGGACCAAAGATAAAAGATACACTCACCAGGTGTGAGCAGGAAGGGAAAACTCTCTCTGCTGTGGGAGTACATTTTTCCGTCCCTTCTAGACCATACCCCAAGGGTCAAAGAGGTGGGAAAATGTGATTCAAGAAATCCCAGAGATTTTTCCTGGATGCACAGGGTGATTCCTCCTTCAGAGGCAGAGGAGGAGGAACTAATGGTAGACTTTGCCCTAGAGGCGGGGGGGCCCACAAAACCAGGGTGGCTGTGATTCCTTTCGTGGATGACCCTATCAGTGCTCCTGATGTGGGGCCCGACCTCACTTCTCTGGAGCCAGTTGGGGGTCGCTTATCTTTGTATCCAGAAGCCTGGCTCAACATCACCCAAGACAAATGGGTACAAAGAATAATCACCACAGGATACTCCATACCCTTCTTTCTCCCACCCCATTCCGCCAAGAAAATCCCAGATGTTCCACCCAATCACAGGAATCAAGCAACCATAGAAGTTCAAAAGTTGCTTACAAAGAGAGTCATCCAGACTGTCCCCGCAGACCAGATAAGATTTGGAACTTACTCCAGATTCTTTTTAGTGCCAAAACGAACAGGGGACTCCGAATGGTAACACTACAGTCTATACTCCTTCTGTTAGGGAAAGCCAATTGGATGTGCTCCATAGACCTCCAAGATGCGTACTACCACATAAAAATGAATGGAGCATTGAGGAGTCATTTACGCTTCCAGCTGGGAGCCAGTCATTATCAATTTTGCGCTCTGCCCTTTGGTCTCACCACAGCCCCCAGGGTGTTCACCAAATGCATGGCGTTAGTGGCAGCTCACTTGAGATGTCTTGAATTCCAAATGTTTCCATACCTGGATGACTGGCTCCTGACCACCACCACCAGGCACGTACTTCTACAAGCAGGGATTCAACCATCCAGCTTTGCACACAACTAGGGATTATGATAAATTGGGAAAAGTCTGCCTTGTCTCCCTCTCAATATGTGACTTTTATAGGTGCAGAAATAGACACAGTCGCCATGATGGCTCGTCTTCCTGCAGACAGAATACAAAATCTCAGACAACAGATATACAATCTACTTCCTCAACAAAGAGTCAAAGCCAAGACAGTGCTGAAACTTTTAGGGACCATGGCTTCTACCATAACTCTAGTTCCACTGGCCAGACTACATATGCGAATACTTCAATGGCTACTCTTTTCCCAGTGGTCTCTTCAACAACTACCTCTGTCTCATCCTATTCTGATAACAGAATCTTGCAAAAAGGACCTTCGTTGGTGGATTCAGCCCGATCAACTAATGACAGGAACACCTTTCCTTCCTCGCCAACCCATTGCTACTGTGACCATGGATGTCTCCCAGATAGGGTGGGGGGCATTATCTAGGCAGGACTGTCCAAGGCACATGGCAAGATCATGAGGCTCACTTGCATATCAATGTCCTAGAGATGAGAGCAGTGCTACTAGCATTGCAAGCACTTCACGACTTTCTTCCTCTAGGGACGATAGCAATCCAATTGGACAATATGTCAGTGGTATGGTATCTAAACAAACAAGGAGGAAACAGATCCTACCCCCTATGTCGAGAGGCTCTTCGTGTTTGGCAGTGGGCAATATCTTCCCATTGCCTTGGTGTTAGAATTCCTAACTAGACTTTTTCACCAGGGATCAGCTGCTGCCACAATCAAAGTTCAACTGGCAGCAATCTCCAATTTTCACTTGGGACAAAATGAGCCTAATCTTATGGCTCACAGATTGTGTAAAACTTTCCTTAAAGACACTACCTTGCTAAGACCTCCTTTTCAGGAACCTGTATCTCCTTGGGAATCTAAATTTTGTTCTGTCCAAACTTACGTCCTCACCTTTTGAACCCGCACATTCCAGTGAACTGAAGTTCCTTTCCGGGAAGACCATTTTTCTAGTAGCTGTTACATCCGCCAGAAGAGTGTCAGAGTTACAAGCACTGTCAGTCAAACCTCCTTACTTGATTTTTCATAGAGACAGAGTTTCCCTTTGTACAAATCCGTCCTTCATCCCCAAGGTTTGCTCACAGACAGTTAAGGTTCTACTACATAAACCCAAGGAACTTAGAAAATCAATCCAATTGTTTGTATCCTTTTCTGAAACAAGTAAAGGTATGCCAGTCTCTAAGATAACTCTGTCAAATTGGATTTCAAACTGTATCTTGTTTATTTACTCTTCCAATGGTAAGGAACTCCCGTTTAAAGTTAAGGCTCATTCTACCAGATCCTTATCCACATCTGCTGCCTTTCAAGCCAGAGTCCCAATTGACAGTATTTGTGCAGCAGCAACTTGGGCTACCCCTCATGCTTTTATTATTCATTACAAATTGGACTTGCCTCCAGGGGTAGAGCCTCCTTTGGTTCCACGGTTCTTAGGAGTATATTCCTGTGAGCCACCCGAGAAAAAGGTGCTAGGGACGCTGTCCCACATGTAAGAATGAAGGCGAGATAGGACTACAGAACATAAAGATGTTATGTACTTACCATAACGTTCTATGTTTGTAGTCCATCTCACCCTTCATTCTTACGAACCCACCCACCTACCCCATCCATATATCCTTGGAGGATCTAGAGACAAGATAGTATTTCTCTTCTGTAGGGTGGAGACCTTTCATCTTTGTTGTTCCTTGTGGAGATTTTTTTCTATCACTTTTATAGACAGCAGCAAACAAAATCTGGGGATTCTTACTAGTGCACTATGGGATACCTACCTTGCCACGAGCCACTGAGAGACTTTGAGCTTTGTAATCGGCCGAGTCAGAGCCGAGGATTGGCTCCGAACCCACATGTAAGAATGAAGGACAAGATGGATTGCAGACATGGAACATTATGGTGAGTACATAACTTCTTTTTCTTGATGATTGTCACTGTTGAAGTGCCACCCCAACTTCTCATGCAAAAATGGGAAAAAGAGGTTATGGATGGATGGATGCACATATAAATTCTGTTGGCATTTTGCAGCTACCCAATCATGAAATAAGGTGTTTGGTGTTTGCTTTGGAGGTTCAACTACTGACACATCTGCCTCTTTAGGTTGACACGTCTAAACTCACAATGAAAAAAAAAAACTCTGCTTTTTTTTTCTTCTTAATTTTGTGTTACTATGATCATTCACTTAATTAAGCTGACTTTTTGAACAAACAGCATTTAAGTAGTTGACTTTATGTACTTCATCCAAAACAGATAGTTGAAGCAGTGGGAACACTGGCAAATAGATGCAAACAACATGAGTATAATATCCACATTTATTAATATCCTGCACTAACAGTACACAGTGCATTATGCTGAATTTTATATACTATAGAATAAGCCACATAGATGATAAAAACAGCTCTGTCACATCTATGACCTGGCATGCCCACTGCTGACTGTGAGACATTGTACCACTTCTATAATCTCTATATCTGCACCTGCACTGTGCAGAAACAGCTTTGAAATGGAATATAGCAACACTGCTGATACGTTCTTGTTAAGGACGGTGAGCAGTCTCTGTACCAGCTCCTACATCTGGAGGAAAATCTACAGGTGTCACAAAAATCTAATCAGTGACTTGTTCATTTATACCTTATGGCCCTCCAGTTCACACAGAGTATGGACCAGAGGTCTTGATCTGCTGGAGGATACATGAGAACAGAATCAAGTGCGACACCCATGGGAAAACACCTGCATGGCATCTAAAGGCTCTGCAGCATTCTTGCCATGATGTACATCACCAGCCATAAGCTGCAGTCCTGTACCACATCCATCACTTGAATCATAATCAGAGTTTAATGTATAACTCAATATGTAAGCATCTTAGAAGATGCAGCTGTGAAAGATCCAGCACCATGCAAATATAACAACTCATTTAAAGTCTCCCATAAGTGGAAAAATGTATGTAGCATGTTTTCCTCTTAGTCCATTTGCACCCAATGGTAAGCCATCATTGGGAGATTGTCTCCATTATGGTCTGATCTGCAGCCCACAGTGAAATAAGAAAATATTAGCACTACAGTATATAGCTGCAACCTGCATGTATGATATACAGCCAACAACCAGATGTGTGCCCAACAGCAAAGCTACACAGTCAGATGCACAAACAACCCATTGTTACTGATCTTACCAGCACAATGTTCTGTTACCATCCGACCACAAAGTATACACACCTGATGCTGGTGGAGCAGTGGAGTGAGGTATACCAATGATGGAATATCTGCACAAAGAAAAATAAAAAAAAAATAGCAGACATACGCTTAATTTGTCCCAACACCAGCAGAGTTACAAGTATTAATGTGTGCAAACAAAAGGATTATTGGGCTGGAGAGTAGCCCAAATGCCCTAAAAGTATCCTGCCAAATGATATGGAATTTATTACACATGCAAAAGTGGCATCGGCTAAGGCTTCACCACCAACAGCAGCAGCAACAGTGGCAACAGGTGATGTTCTCCAGACACATAAGCTAGTCAAATTCCCTCATGCAAAGTACTGCTATTAAAAGGAAATGACTCCTAGTGTAAGACAGCCTACTTCTAAACAATTTATCATATTCATATTAGAATAAGTACCCATATATGTCAAGTCTGTAAAACAGTGGCCAAGATAAAATTTAATTAAAAAGAATACAAATTTGCTATGTAGCTCAAGGGCTCTTTCATGATCTTTACTGTCAGTAGCTTGACATACTTGGAGCAGTGCCGGTGTAGGTCATTCCAAGAGCTTCTGCATTGCTGTCTATGTCGTGAAATGCACCTTGTGATGATGTGAGGTAGTGCCAGCTGTGCCAGGGGAAGTAGGGCAGTGCATGTGACATATGCCAGTATAACTAGTTGGAGTATTATAAAGAAATATATGTCATTTGAATATCAAACTTATTTTACAGATGCTTATGTTAAAAATGTATTTGTAAAGTTACTTGTGTTAAAAATGTATTAACAGTGTGTCCTCCTGGACAGAAAAGAAATATACATGTGTGTCAGACTATTGCTGTAACTGATGAAATTAATATATTTTAACAGAGGATACTGGAGGGGAGAGAATTAAGCTCAAGCCAGCTAACCTTATAAAAATAGACTGAAATGAAAAGACTTGGTTTTGGTCATAAAACTTTTATCTCACAGGTCTGAATGCAGCCAGAGACGCAAAGTCTGTAAAAAGCCTGGCCTTGGATCCTGCTCTGTTGTTATTAGTGGTGAACTAATTGCTATCCTGGGGTGCCAGAGGATGGCTTGTTAATGTCTGTAGGAAGGATGGAAATGTTGGAATTGTTTTACAATTTCCAGATGCTGTATTAAATCTTAGGTAAAGTTCTGTGTGTGTATTGTAACACATCCGTGTAAGATCCAGGATCAGTTTCTAGTGAGAGGGAAGTGTGGGAACCACAGAGTCAAGTGACCAGATGTGATGCCATTTTGTAGCTAGCACTGAAATTGTATTTGAATACTCCTGAACGATGTGAGGAGTACACTCTGTTTTTGGACATGACAAGACACTCATCCACTTTCATCTTGCCTTGCTTTAGTAAGTAACTAGGGGCAGTAGTTCTTCAATCAGTTAAAAAATATAGTGAGACTAGCTAAATGTTGTTTTTTTTCTGCATCTGTCTGAGTCTTTCCATCTGTGTTGTGTTTTATATTTCCTGTGATTGAAACTTTGGTGTTTATTGTAAATAGATATGCCTTACTAGTCCTGTAAACACCGCATGAACCTGAGCAGCAGTGCATTATTATGTGCTGTGCATTAAAGCTGATCTGCACCATTTTTCATAAAGAAGATTTTTAGCTGAGTCTGGGTACTCAGATAGTTATTGGAACTTGGACCACCATATGTCCATGGTGGTGAGGAGATCCTTCTATGTGGCTCAGTTTATAATAGGTTTCTAGTTTCCTAGGTGGTTACTGGGCTATTGGCCTGAAGATCTTTATAAGCCTAGTTATGTGTACCCAATATAATACTAGAGAAACCAAATATAAAGGATCTTGCCAAATGATCATAGTTAGCAATGACTTGTCATATCTAAGAGGGTCTTAGGTGAAATCCCCGGCAGGAATTTACTGTGTCCCATGCAGTCATCCAGGCTTTGTGGATTTTGCAGGGGACAGGGGGGGTGAAATTTTCACCAAACCTGTCAGCTATTAGGCTAAACAGGGTCATAAGGTGCCTCTGTTTGATGTGAATTGGTAGCTTATTCCAGAGAAGTGGCAGCCTTTGAGAGACATATCTGTCTCTCCAGCAGGTCTTATTTATGTCTTAGGCCATGTTAAGGTCCCTGGAGTGGGTGACCCTTGTCCCATTTGACTTGTGGATGTGAAGCATTTCCATTAGGTTTGAATCTAAGGTTGCTCTGTAGGCCAGGCACAAGTCTCCTCTAAGTAGTCTGTACACTACTGAGTACAATGACAATGACTTCACTCTGTCAATGTATGACATATGCTGGAGCTCCTGAATTTTCTTGGTTAGAAATCTCTGAGGTCCCTCAAGTTGTTGCAGGTGCCTGGTAAGGTACATACCAAAGGGAGCATTGTACTCAATTATTGGCCTGATGAGGGTCGAGTACAAGGGAGTTATAACCTGTTTCACTCTTGAGGCAATGCCTATACTAATGAGGTGTGCAACATAGAATGCTTTCCTTACCACAGTAGACACACAGTGGTCAAAGTTTAGGCTACAGTCAACTTGCATTCCCAAGTGTCTCACTACTGAGTTGTAACTTAGTGTATTATTATTTATATGATAGCCTTCAGGGATATCATTTTTACTGAATGTGATGATAATGCATCTTTTAGCATTGAGTTTGAGTCCATGGCTTTGGCACCAGTCATTGGTTTGTGTAAGTCCTTCTTGAAGTATATTGACATAATTTGAGGATTCAATGATTGCCATAATTTGCAGCCGTCAGCAAACTTAGTCAGCCACAGCCCCTCTGTTTTGGCCTCAACTTCTGAGAAGCATATTCCAAACAATAGGGGTCCCAGCACTGACCCCTGTGGAACCCCACTGTTGACAGTTCTGCTGGTTGAGGTAAAGTCCCCAACTTTGACTGAGTGTGATTTGTTGATGAGCCAGTTATCAACCCATCTGATGACAGAAGGGTTAATATTCAACTGGAAGAATTTACCAACAATGGCCGAATGTGGGATTATGTGGAAGGCCTTGGCTAAGTCAAGGTAGGCTATATGCACAGATTTGCCTTCGTCTATGGCTCTGGTGACATTTTTGAAGAAGTCCACCAGGTTTAACAGACATGAACTGCCTTTGACAAAATGAAACTGTGTTGGATCAAGGGTTTGGATATCACCTATATCCTTATTTATAAAGTCTGTGTTGATTTGTTTCTTGGCCTTACAGATAAGGCTGGTTAAGCTCATGGGTCTGTAGTTCCAGGGTCTGTTGCTGTACCCTCCTTATGATGAGGGATGGCGATTGCTTTTTTCCATTCAGCAGAGACAAAAAAAGTACTTAGGCTGTGGTTGAAGAGAGTACCTAATGGAGTTGCTAAGTCATGTTTTACACCATTTAAAAAGCAGCCTGAGATGCCATCCCATCCCACAGAGGCTGTGTTTTTGGCTTTGGAGAGAGCATTAATGACTTGTTCTTTGGAGAGGCAAGGTTGGGAAGATGTGGAGGGAATGCTTTGTGGAATGTTTGGAGGAGACGGGGGGGGGTGAAACTTTCACCAAACCTGTCAGCTAATAGGTTAGGTATTTTTGCAGGATCAGTGTGTGTGTGATGCCATCCGCAGCTAGTTCAGCACACATCTGGATCCTACCTTTTAGCTTACAGATGCCTTATGATTATCCTTAGCTATGGTTGCAAATTTTTTTTTGAAATTGCCCTTAGAGGATTTTACAAGTTGTCTTATTTGTTTGTTTAAACAGAAGAGGGTGTTCTTCCAGGGTTGGGACCTCTCTTTTTATTCTTAGACAGAAACTTCTTCCTCTTGTTGTATAACTTATTAAAGCTAGATGTCCATTAGGGAGGCTTGTTTTTTTCTTGAGGATCTTGTTTTGATCCTATCAGGTACAGCAGTGTGAATACATTTGCTTAAGTGATTGTACAGGGCATTAGTGTATACCTTAGTACAGTTGTCAATGCCGTCTGTAGGAACAGAAGCTTGGAAATTATTTATGGCATCCCTTAGGAGGGTATAATTAGCTTTGGTGAATTTCTTTAGCCTGATTTCACCTAAGAGGGGTTCAGGTGTTATAGCTTCTTCATATGTGACTAATTTGTGGTCATATTTAACCGGTGAAGGTCCTATACTTGTGCTGATACAACAGTTACCCATGTTAGTGAGGACTAGGTTGAGAATATTTCAGTCCCTTGTGGGGTTGCATACTATTTGTTCCAGGGCATTAGTGTTAACAAAGATCAGGAACCTTTGCGCGAGCATGTTGGTACTCATTTCCCAGTCAATGGAGGGATAGTTAAAATTGCCCATGACTAGAGTGTTTGGTTGTAATTTGATTGACTCAAGTAGGTTCAAATAAGCAGCGTGGATTTCTTGGTTCATTGAAGGGGACCTATAACTAACAATGACTTGAAGGGAGGGGCGGTCTTACCCATAGTTAACTGAACTTGGAGTAGCTCCATGGAGCTTTCCTATCTAACCAGTCTAGATTTGTATTGATCTTTGATGAAGATAGATACTCCTCCTCCTTTGGTTCCTGCACATTCATTTTGTGGTTTGAAAGTGTGGACGGCCTTGCAAACCAGGGGTAATCTCTGGGGCTGTGAATCAAGTTTCTGTGACTGCACAGACATCAACATCCTCCAGGGAGAGGGGTGCTTCAAGAGAGTGCAGTTTCTGATTTAAACTCCTAGCATTTAGCATATTTATGAATGATGTTTTCATGTCGGACATTTTGTTCTTGAGACCTTGCCTAAAAAAGGCACTAAGGGGGAGACAGGTGCCTTAGCCAGTAACTGAAAGCATAGAGATGACAGGTGAAGACCATTTCTGGCAAAGCAGTGTAGTCTGTCAACCATGCTATCCCAGACCGACAGGAACTGGATCCCCTTAGAATGACACCAGAAACTAAGCCAATTGTTGAAGTCAGTCATTTTTTGTTTATATTGTGGTATCATCCTAGTTGAAGGTAGAATTCTGCTCAAGGCTAGGGGGATACCTGCCTGGGACACATATTCAGAGAACTCAATCATGTCTGTCTTCATATAGTTCAGTGATGTACATCTCATGTCATTCATACCAACTTAAACTATGATGGAGTCATAACTGTATGTGTTGTTTTGAGACTTGAGTGCATGTGTGATCTGATGGATGCTGGCACCTGATAGACAGCTGACCATAACCTTCTTCTTCTCCAGTCTTGCGAGTGAAACATCTGTGTATCTCACAATGGAGTCATCTATGACTAAAACATTTATTTCAGATGTGCTTTGCCTTGGGGGCTTATTTGGTGAGACACTGATAGGTACATAGGTTGGTACTAGGCTATCAGCCCTAGGGCCTATACAAGCCTAGCCATAACAATTCCCTGGATATTTCTTCCCACAATATTTACTTCCCTGGACCCCTGTAAAGCAGGGCGACTGACATGATCCCCAAGGTGAATTTCCTATCTCCCATCCAATCGTCAATGTTCCTTTTGAAGAGGGCCAAGGAGGCATGATGGTTGTGTTTTATATGCATTGACTGCTGTAGGTGCTGTATTAGGTGTTGCATGTTTGTGTTTGGAAGGACTCTGGTGTTTATTTAGGTTTCTGGAGAGTACCTCCACGTATGATGGTTTATTTATGTGTTGAGTGCATAGTTTGAGAAAGAGGTGTAATACGTGAGCTGACAAACTTGTTTAGTGTTACTGTTCTGTGCGCGAGAGGCAAGTATTCCAGATTCTTAGTGTACATGCATCTCTCACAAATTGTACTTGGATGATTTAGGAGTAGAGAGTTGTCAGTGTACATGAGGCAGTTGCTACACTGTCTCAGGATATCTATGTCAATCAGGCTGGTAGCATCCAGATATAAGGATGTCATAGTACCACTGTACTCAGCCCTCATCAGACTAATAATCAAGTACAATGCACCCTTTGCCATGTACCTCATCAGGCATTGCAACAGTTGGAGTATCCTTAGATGTTTCTCTCCAAAAAAATCCAACGTATAACCAACATGTCATATGCGAACCAATTAAAAGCCCTATATAAAATCCCTATCACTATATTCAGTTTCCTACTGAATACTGAGGGATGATCTATGCCTAACCTACAAGGTAGTCTCTGATCCAGCCATGAAGAAAATGTTCCATATTTGAAAAACTAACTGCTTGAAGGTTACCATTTCCAAAGATCTAAACCTGATCTCTGGTATGAATAGATTATGTTGTAGGGATAGATATGCATACCAGAGATTGTCCCTCCTCTGAAATAGGCTTCCTGTTCATATGAAGCAGAGCTCTTCCCTGACCATCTTCAAGCACAGTCTAGATCAATGGATGGGAAATCTCAAATTCAATTCTGGGTGGTGCCAATGTCCCTTATGGACAGAGGCAGTATGCAAAAATTGGCAAAACCCTGCTTTCTGATCCTTATTATCATTCCCCTAGAGATAGAAAATTGGGTAAAGTCTGCATAAAACTGGACAGGCTTGTAAGGGCTCTTGAACCATTAGCCTAGTAACATCCTGTGAACCTATGAACCTAGGAACTACAGCTTTAATGAATACATATGGAACTGTATGTTTTAAAATGCCATAGAAATATTCATGTTTACATAATACTACACTCTGAAGCTATTTTGTCTGTTATTCATGAAAACAATACAGAACACTTTCTTCCTATTTGAGTGTGATACTACAGCTAGACAATCATTTATGCATTGTGTTATCTTCCTAGAAGCTACATTGAAGAATACATACATACATACATATAAATATTTCAAGTATGGGCATTAATGTCCTTTTAGCCTGAGAATATACCAAAACAGTTCTTCCCATAAGTGTCCAGGTTGTTTTCAAAAATATCTAAACTAGTGCTTGCATTAATGTAATTTGGTAGTCTGTTCCATGCATCAGCTGCTCTCTCAGAGAACCAATTAGTGCACTTCTCATTCCTATATAATTATACATAGGTTGTCTGATGATTCTCTAGTACTTTTTGATAGCCCCCAAACATTCCAGAGAAAGTTGTTTCTAAATGACCTATATATCTGAATACAATCTCCTCTTAAATATCTGTAAGAGACGCTGTACAAGTTCAGATATTTTAGTCTTTCATAATAACTTACATTTTCATATCCATGGATACTCATGGTATATTTCCACTGTACTCCTTTCAGTTTACTCATACTTGTTTTCTTGTAAGGTTTCTATGTTATCCCATACTCAAGTTTGGGTGTAATGTAATAAACAATGACTTCATCATTTCTTATTTCTAGACTTCATGTTTGTTTGTGTCTTTCGACTTTTCCCGATTAGGAGTCGCCACAGCGGAACTCCGGTCTGCTAATGATTGGTAGTTGATTTTTACGTGCTGAGTTACCAGCCCTGACACACAACCTTCAGTGAAGGTACACCTATTCATGCATGTCTCCTTGCAGAAGACGGTCTAGCTGAGAATCGAACCGGACAGCATCTTACTGTGAGGCGACAACGCTACTGCAGCACCACCACCGCGGGTCATTTCTAGACTTCATAAATCTTTTTATACAACTTATAGTCCTATAACTATCATTAACCAGTTGGTTGATATGATTATAACAGCTTAAAGCTGGATCTACCCATATAACCAGGACCTTAAATGAATCTGCTTTTCAATTGCTGTTTCCTATGTTAAATATTCACCTTTCAATTTATGTCTCCCTAATCTCATATGCTTAGTTTTTGATGGATTTATCAGCATATTTTTCTCTAGTTCCCAAATGGTAAATTTAGTCAAGTTTTTTTGCAGATCTGAGATTACTTGGATATCACTAGAAGAGCTTATCACCTACTGTGGTGCCAAACTGTTTTACACAAGAATTTGTAAATATGTCTGTAATCTGTTGTGCCTGAGAATAGATTTTAGGATCTGCATGCAGTTTATCAATTCATATGTCTTTACTCCTTCCACGTTATATATCTATAAAATGGTTTCCTAGTATGTTCAATATCTTTATATAAATTTTCTTCAAAATTTTTCTTGATCTTGTCTCACACTATGCTTAATTTGTTTGTCTAGTTTGTTTATTTTAGTGTTCAAAGTTGAAGTTCGACCTCTTTTCCATGTGTTATATTTTTTTCTCACCTTAATCAGGTATCTTGTTTTTGTAGAAATATGTCCTCTGGACTTTGTATGCCTAGATCCTGATGCTAAACTTTTTTTTTTTTGCACTCAAACAGTTTCTCTTTCAAAACTTTTCACATTCCTTCTGCATTTTTTCCACTGAACCCATCACTCCAATTAGTTTTAGATAGTGATTGTTTTTGCTTCCATATAATCTGTAATTAATCTTCTGTGCATTAGTCCCATGATCACTGCACATCAGTGATGGTAAAACTTGATCTGAAGTATCAGTAATTTCTTTAGGAAAGCAAACAATGTCTAGAATGTTCCTTTCCCTGATATTTTTTTTTACAATCTGAAGCAATTGCTGCTTATGAAAATATGTTGTGAATAACTTCCTTATTACTGTTGTTGAATCAATATTATTCTAATCTGTCTCTGATAAATTGAAGTGCCCGGCCACTGTTATTCTTCACACCTGTGTTTCATGCAAGAAATGTATGAATTCCTCTATGTCATCAGCACTTGACTTTGGTGGTCTATATACTCCGGCAATTGTTATATGTTTCAGGGTTGTCTTTATTGCCACAATTACACAGTCTATAGTAATGGTGTTATTACTGAACGTGTAATAACCACAGGTCTCATAACTATATTTAATCCCTATCATAACATCACTGCCTGATTTTTTATTAGAATGTATGTTGTAGTAAAAACATTTATACCCTGACAGAACTGGTTTCCAATCATTGTTCTTTAACCATATTACACAAACAATAACAACATCAGTCTTGTGGAAATGTAGCAAAATTTCCTATAATAAAACTTTATTATTAATGCTCCTAGCATTAACAACCATCATTACAGATGCAGCAAATGTTGCTATCTGTGAACTATTAAATTTTCATCCTGGCAAAAATCTTGCCTTCTGTTTGTCAAATATTGCAAAATATCTGCTACAAAAATTCTCTTCCCTGATCTTGACAAATGCATACCATCCTGTCTGAATACATGTGCCGAAAATTAGGCTCATATTCCCTACACATTTCCATGTTTTAAAATGGGACATTTGTTCATGTAGGTATTTACTCAAAATATATTTTCATTCACGGTGGCCTGACTATCCTTTTTTGTATGTGATTTGTGAAAAATATATCCTAACAGAAGTGCAAGCTATACTATCTAAGAGGGCTGTAAGTTCCCTAGTAACAGTCAGAAAGTCCTTGCAGATGAGATCATTGGCAGCAATATGAATAAAATAGATGCATACTTCCTTATGTTAAGGATTTCTAAGGCTTGTCTTACATCTGTTTTTGCTCCTGGCAAGCAAAACATGATTAGATGTTCATTATCTTCTCTGCAAATGTATCAGTTTCCCTCATAAATGAATCCCCAATTACAAGAATATGTTTTCTGACCAGATCTGAAGAATCTTCAGCTTCTAATTCAGCAATATCTGCTCTATCAGTTGTTACAAAGGAATGATCTCATCACCTTTAGTCTTATTAATCCCACCGTTTTCATTCCATATTACATTTGCAAGCATACAGTTCTGATCCAGCTGGCTTTGTAAATCACCACACAAAATGCCTTTAATGAAGAACATAAAACCATAAAAACAGGATTAAGTGCTTTCATCTGCTTATAACATTGACTTCTTCAGAATCCTTCAAACAGTCATAAATACACAATTTATATACCCCTCCCCACATATCATGTGACTATTAAAATATCCAGTAGTTAAAATAGTTGTAAATGAAAATTACAACAAGAAAAATATATAAAATGTGCATAATTAAATACATTAAAGACAGTAAGAGCTCAAATTTTATAAAACTTTAATGAGAACGGATAGATCTTAAAGTTAAGGGCACATAAAGGCTCAAATCTGAATGATGTTGTGCCCTTAAAACCAGAACTAAATAGCAGACACTTAAGAAAATGATTTTATATGTGTATATGTTTTGTTTGTTATTTTAATAATTTTTAGTAGGGTGGTTATCACATGACTCTTGGTGAATGCTGATTTGTTGACTAATTAAATGGTTTTATCAGTATTTAGTATATACAAAACTTTTCAGTTCCATTTCTTTGATCTGAAGAAGCAATTTGTAATCGTGAAAGTGCTTATCCTCATATTAAAACTGATTCTGAATTTGTAAGACTTTTCCAGATGATTTAATTTATTTATCAGCTGTGGAACAATGCCTGACTTCTTGCTACAGTTATCTAAAATAAGACCATAATCTTTAGTATATGTAGTAATAAAAACAGGATCAGAATTATTTGACTTCCTCTCCTTATTATTACTATAAACCTCAAGAGGTAATTCCAAAGGAGTTCTAAGCAAGGGAATAATAATTCCCTCTTTTCTCTTACAATCAATTTCACATGTAATAAGAGACACTAAAGACTCAGGATACCTTCTTGAATAAAACATCTCAGCCAGTTTTTGTCCTTCAACCCCATAGTCGTCATCTTCTGAGATCATATGAGCTAAATGTATAAATTGTCCTTTAATAAACCTGTCTTAATATGTTTGGGATGAAAATTAGAACAGTGTAATAATGTATTTGAAAAATGGGGTTTACTGTAAATGTAGAGGTGGACCCTGGGAGGACCTGATTGAATTAAGAGAAATGATCTGGCAGATTAAATTAAATGCCTGTGTCCCCCCAGGTTTAAATGAACATGTTACTATTGCTAGTGTTGTTGTTGTTGTTGTTGTATTTTTCGGCTTTTCCCGGTTAGGGGTCGCCACAGTGGAACTCCGGTCCGCTAATGATTGGCAGTAGATTTTTACGTACTGAGTTGCCAGCCCTAATGTACAACCTTCAACGAAGGTATGCCCATTCACACATGTCTCCACACAGAAGACGATTTAGCTGAGAATCGAACAGGACAACGTCTTACTGTGAGGCGACAACTCTACTTGCTAGTGTACTGGTTTTAATGTTTTTAATGCATTTAATTATGCACATTTTATATATTTTTCTTTTTGTAACTTTCATTTACAACTGTTGTAACTAATGGATATTTTAATAGTCACATGATATGTAGGGAGGGGTATATAAATGGTGTATTTATGACTGTTTGAAGGATTCTGAAGAAGTTTTTGTTATAAGCAGTGAAAGCCCTTAATCCTGTTTTTATGGTTTTATGTTCCTCATTAAAGGCATTTTGTGTGGTGTGGACATTCCACTAACTTATTTTGCTCCATTCTTTTTGCTTTTCTTGGTACCTAGTTTTATTTTCTTATGTTTTGGTATCATGTCTTTACCTGAGAAAGTTGGTGGTGCTGGGACTCGTGTTACAGTCAGTATGAACAATATTACTACTGGTATTGGCATTTTGATACAGCTTGTTCAACAATTGAGTGAACAAGTAACTGGCTTTATGAGGAATAGTTTGAGCAGTTCCATGGACTTTAATAATACATGCCAATATTTTTTACCTCTAGAACATCAGCATAATTGTGAAGCAGCTCATGAATTTGGTGAGGTGAGTGAAGAAAGGACATCCAATATTCAAGCTAATAACTGGAATGTTTGGTTAAATAGACCTATTGATTTTAACCATGCTTCTAATAGTGGCACCGGCACCTTACAACAAATGATGGATAACTTTGAACAGGTGCTACTTACAAGATGAAAACACTTATTTGTTGCAATGTGTAAAAAACAAGCAAGTTCCCTGTTATCTTCATAATTGGAAATTTCCCACAGGTTTAATTCCTGGCTCCCCCTTGCATTTCAAGTTAATTGAGCTTTTTGACTGGCAAGGTATAGAGCTGCTTGAGATACTTTTTAAACATAATCAGCTAGCTATAGACCAAACTCATTAGTGAAGCTTCACAACTTGACTCTAATATTAAAAAATAACTTTTGTTTCTTTCCAACATTCTCAATATAATAGCATCTACAATAAAGCTGATAAAATTATTGTTGATATTCAGAAAAGGAAAGAAAAAAAGAAAGAGATAGGCTTGAATTCCTTGAAGGGAGAGCCTACCCACAACCAATAGGATGGCAGGAGAGGCGGAATCAATCCAATGATCACATGGATACAGGAAATGAAGTTATTAATATTGGTCATTCCATTGAAGAGGCCCACCCTTTAAAACAGCCTTTGCCAAGGAGATCAGAATGTTTGCAAGAACAGAAGAACAATTTCCGGGATCTACCTCACAAAACGAATCACCAGCCCAAATGACAGCATAACCAGCAAGAGAATCACAGGAGGAGATGGAATTACCTTTGTTTCCTGACGTTTTTTCCGTAGAAGAAGACAATAGACCTGAAATCATTTACAGCTCTGTAGGTGACTTTAAGATGTATAATCATACATCTAACGTTTATGGAAGGGAATACACTGAATTGCTTAGCAGGGGATATAGTTTTGTTCCCACTGTCTATGCTAAGACTGAGAAAGTTTTGCTTGACGTAAACCTTTTTATTAGAAAATTAGACTTGAAAATGTTTTTTAAGGATGTTGGAATGGAACTTGAAAAGAGTTTAATTTGTAAAAGCAGTATATTTAATTCACCCCTTTCTTTGCCACTTATTATTTTTGAGAGATTATGTGACTTTGATATTGGACAGGTTTTAAGTAAATGAAATGATTCTAGTCAATTTAATTTAACCCAGGTACAGTTTAAAGTTACTTATACATTTATGGTGTGATAAAATTGTTAGAATCATGAAGCCCTACAAAGGGGTAGGGGTGGTCATTATGCATAAGACTGATTACATAGGGAAAATGTTTGAATTTTTAAATGATAATGCTTTTTTATGAAGAAACCACTCTTAATTAAATAGATATTGCTTAAAAGAAGATTGATTTTTTTCCTTAGGGATATTGTAGAACAGGGGCAAATTTCTGAAGATGTTTTTGAATATTTATATGTACAATTTCCAATTGTTCAGAATATATCTGGTATCCCAAAAATACATAAAAATGTGATTGATCCTCTATGAGACCCATTGTTAATGCAGGTACTTCTAAAACACATTCAATTGCTAAATACAGTGATCTTAAAATAAAGATGTTTTTAAACATTTATGCGTGGACTCTTTGGATTTTTTACTGAAACTGCAGAAAGTCCTATATTCTGATAAGCTTGTGTTTTAACAGTTAATATGATTATTTAATGTAATACCTCACAGGCAGGGAAAAGAATGGTTTAGAGAATTTTTGGATGACTCTGGAAAAGTGAGTAATGATGAGATTAATACTTTGACTACCTTGACGGAAATGGTGGTTGAATACAATTTTGTATATATAGAAGGTCAGTATTTTCAACAAAAGAAGGGTGTGGTGATGGGGGCCGCAAGTGCCTCCTTATATGCTAATATAGTTATGTTGCAAAGGGAGAGAGATTTTATTTTTTATCACTTTGTTTCAACACCTTGGAAGTTATACGTCCATTACTTGGACAATATATTTATTGCATGGCAAGCATCAGAAATAGAAACTGAGAATTGTGTTAATTATTTAAATTCCACAACCTCTTTTTTTAAAATTCACATACACACTTAACTCCCATAATATTAATTATTTGAATGTTTTTGGTTACTAAAGATGATTTAAACAAGACAATTGTGTCCATTTACCATAAACCCCATTATTCAAATGCATTATTACACTATTATAGTTGTCACCCCAAACATATTAAGAGGGAGATTATTAAAGGACAATTTATCCATTTAGCTCATATGATTTCAGAAGATGATGACTATGGGGATGAGGGACATAAATTGGCTGAAATATTTTACTCAAGAGGGTATCCTGAATCTTCAGTGTCCCTTATCAAATATGAAATTGATTTTAAGAGGAAAATGGGAATTATTATTCCCTTGCTTAGAACTCCTTTGGAATTACCTCTTGAGGTTTATAGTAGTAATAAGGAGTGGAAGTCAAATCATTTTGATCCTGTTTTATTACTACATATACTGAAGATTATGGTCTTATTTTAGATATTCTGATTAAGAACCGGAATATTTTTCCTGTTTTGGGCATACCATTGATGTTTTAGGAGATAGGCCATATACATTATTTAGAACAGGTAGGTCCCTTAAAAAGTTTTTTTTGAAATGGGAAAAACTGTTTCCCTTCTGTCTAACAAAAGGAAGGGCACTTTAAGTGTGTTTTTTGTAGACAGAGTAAATTCATTTTAGAACAAGACAAGATTATGTTATGTAGGCAGGTTGTTTATACCTCTTTTTGTTGCAGTTGTAATTCTATGAGAATTATTTACATGGTAAAATGTTTGCAATTTAATGGTTTCTATATTGGAAAAACTCAATGCAAGTTTTGGGAACAAATATATGAACATACCCTGGCTATAAAAAAATAAAAATAGTAAGAATTCATTATATAGGTATGTACAATTGTTTCCAGAGCATAGCTTTTTTTTTCTTTGGTATAGACATGGTTTGTAAAGATACTAGGGATGGACCTTGGGAGGACCTGATTGAATTAAGAAAAATGATCTGGCCGATTAAATTAAATGCCTGTCCCCCCAGGTTTAAATGAAAATGTTCCAATTGCTAGTGTACTGTGTTTAAAGTCTTATAACATTTGTGGTTTTAATGTCTTTTATGTAGGTTGTGCATCAGGCCTGGCAAGCCGGTATGTAAAAATCAACTGCCAATCATTAGCGGACCAGAGTTCCGCTGTGGTGACCCCTAACCGGGAAAAGCCGAAAGACACAAACAAACAAACAAACAATGTCTTTTATGTATTAATTATGCACATTGTATATAGTTTTTCTTTTTGTAGCTTTCATTAACAACTATTTTAACTACTGGATATTTTAATAGTCACATGATATGTAGGGAGGGGTATATAAATGGTGTATTTATGACTGAAGGAATCTGAAAAAGTTTATGTTATAAGCAGAAAAAAGCCCTTAATCTTGTTTTTATGGTTTTATGTTCCTCATTAAAGGCATTTTGTGTGGTGTGGACATTCCAGTATCTTATTTTGCTCTGTTTTATTTTTGTTTTTCTTGATTGCTAGTTTTATGTTCTTATGTTTTGGCTTTGTACATCCACAACTTGAGCCATGTTGTCAACATCTATCTTTCACCTTCCACATTCAGTTTTGATTTTTTCCTTTTCACCTGTCCCTTGCCTCTTTTTTCTACTTTTTCTTTTGGAAACATGCTGCCTTTTTCTGTCGAATGAAGGTTTTTCTGATAGAATACAGGGAATGATAACATTTTTCTGTGTGTTCCACAACAAATCAATGTTCTTTTTAGTATGTACTCCCTTTACTTTATAGACAGTTATCAGTTTCTTTTTCTTCTTTGTTATTTCTTGTGAACTTCCTCATTTCTTTCTCAGCTTGCTGAATACTTGTATCCAGAATTCCAAAGTTGTCAGGGGAATCATCTTTTTTCATAGGGGTTGAGTGATCTTTACAGACAAACAGACAGATCCTTTCCTAAATATGTTCTATTTGCTCTTCGTTTAACATTATTTGCATTATTTATTTCACCAGTCCAGTCATTAATATATGTAACAACCATTCTCCAAGCCATGCCAATTGCACAAGTGCAATCTTTATCAGTGAGTCTAGATTTACTAGTAATAACAGTGAGCAAATTATCCAACGTTTGACATGAGGAATACAGATCACCAGTGGTTTCAGGTGTTACCTTTAAATATAGATAGCATTTATTACACTGTGCAAGATATTTGTGTTTTTGCAGATCATTAATGGCATTCTCATTTAAGGAATCCATATTCAGTTTCAAATTAATAAAAAAATTAGAAAAAAATAATCAAAATCACTGAAATGAGAATAAAAGACTAACAAACTGACTAAAAACTAAAAATGGTAACGAAGGCCAACAGGCTCACAGGTATTTATTAAGCGTTTTTCATTCAGTCAAGATAACCAAACTTCTTCAGATAAACTAAACCTTGATAAAAGTACATTTAGAAACCTAAACCATAAGTCATGTGTTCTATTATAAACCAGTAAAACAACAGCCTGTCAACCTACCCCTCCCCTAGACTAATACTCTAATAAAACATCATAGTTACATATTCTTAAGTATTAATTTAAATGTATATATACATGAATGCAACCCACATGATGTTTATAAAACAGTTTAAAAACCATATATGTATTTAAATGTAAAGAAAACATATTTAAAGCTAGGTATACATAACTGTTAAGCATTGTCTGTGTAACTCAAACTATATGCATAGACTACAATAACAATGAATCCCATTATCTATCAGGACGTCGAAGTTTCAACAGACATGAAATTGAACATGCATCATTGATACCTGGATAACGATAAGCATTCAGGTGTATTTGCCAATAAAGTTCAAGTTCATCTAACCTTAATGAGTACGGGCCACCCCTACTCTCAGGAACAATTCGGTCAATTACACAAAACTTAAAGAAATGCTCTTTCTCTACTGCAATATGTTTCACAAGTACATTATCCATCTTACCCTTACTGATGGCATAAGTGTGTTCATATATTCGTTCTCTAAATTTCTGTTCTATCTTACTTACATAGTAGACGCAACAGCATTGGTATTGGGCCTGGTAAACTACCATTTCTGAGTTACAGTTATATCTTTTGTTAGTTTTATATGTAACTCCTTTGATATTGAAAGCTCTGCCCACATCCATACATTTACAATAGGGGCACATTTCACACTTATACATAGTTGGGTGAATAATTATCTTTTCTAACAAGCTTTTTTAAGTTAAATTCCCACCTAAAAATTAGCTTTGGACATTCGCCAATTTTAGTCAAAATATCAGTGTCATTCATTACTAAGTTCCAGTTTTTAAATATAATACTACTAAGTATAGGAGCATCTGAGCTAAATGCTGTGATGAAGCTCAGTTTAAAATTCATGTCATTCTGGGTGCTCTGTGTAACACTCAAATAAGTTCCAACATTGTTAGTCTGTGATTCTTCATGTTTAAGAATAGGTTTGTAAACCCCAACCCATATTTTGCTTTGGACCTCATCAGCTAAGTTCAATAACAGTGGCATTAGGGTAACCACACCTTTGGAACATACCTCTCATATTATCGCACTCATTGATAAAGTCTTCATCATTAATTACCATACTAGCTGCCCTAATAAGTTGGGCTTTGACCACTGAACATTTCTGATGAAATGGAATAATTCCTATTAATAATAATTGCTAGAATAATGAAGGAATGCATTTGAGTATGTACTTTTCCTATAAATTTTTGATGTGTATCTACCCCTAGTCCTGTCCTTATGGAGTTCAGTGTCTAAGTAGGATATCATTTCTTGAATAAAACTGAATGTAAACTGTAGAAAACTGGTGGTAGTGTTGCGGTAATTCACTAAATGGGAGGCTGTTTCAAAGTCACCCTTGAATATTATAAAAATATCATCAAGGTATCTAGTATAAAAGTGAATACTTTCTTTTGCTTGACTACTCTTAAATAGAAGTTCACCCTCCCAATAGGCCATAACTAAATTTGCGTAACTAGCCTGACATGGGGACCCCATCGCTACCCCAATTTTTTTAATATAGTATTCATTATCGAACATAATGTAATTGTTCATAAGAATAATATCAAGAAGTACTTCCACTAAAAATATGTCTGAAAGTGGTGCTCCCCTAACCTTTAACATAAGGGTTATCCATTCTATTACTTCTTCATGGGGAATTGATGTATACAAGTCTTTTACATCGATAGTCAAAACGTTATAATTGGCACTGAACTCTAAGTCCTGTATTGACGCTAGAAATGACTAAGAATCCTTACAAATTTGTGGTTCACATATAATATACTTTTTTAGTATCTCATCTACTACTTTGGCACATGGATATGTTATGGAGTTACGCCCATCAATGAGTGGTCTCATCAGTGGATTAACTAAACTTTTGTGGACTTTTGGGATACTGAATAAAATTGGGATTTTGGCAGCTAACATTGTCATGTAATTGTACATATGGACAGCAATTTTTGCTTCGATAAATCATTGATATAACTTTTAATACGTTGATAAGCAATATTCAATTCATTAGGTGATACATGTTGGTAAGTATCCCCTTCCAAGATCTGATTCATCCTATCAACATAATCATTAGAGTCCATAAAGACTAGTCCACCCCTCTTATCAGGTTTAGTCACTCTCACTGCAGAGGTAAGTAAAATGTTCAAAGCTTGCCATCCACTCTTACTAAAATTGTTGGAAAAACTTTCATTAGTATTAACTACTTTAGACTTATTAGTGCTATTCAATAAAGAACGAAAATCCAGTTCACAAATTCACTCAAATAAGGTTAGGACTGGGTGAACAGGAGGATTAAATGTGCTCAAGATTTTAAACTTAGACTTAGAGTCATTATTATTACCAAATAGTGTCATTAAGTTCATTTTCCTGATGAAAAGTTTAACATCCGTTACTGTCTTTGCTAAACTTGCCCGCCATGCAGGCACAAATGTAAGACCTTTTGCTAATAGGTCAGCTAAGATTGGTTCAACAATAAAGGAGGAGAAGTTATAAATATTAAAATTGCCAGCACTATTTGTAATAATGTCACAATTGTTATTATCTGCTGTTGAGTCACTAGTAAATCTTACTGTTATCTCCTGTGGTTGTTCTATTTGCGGGTGTTGTTTCTGTGCTGAGGCTTGTTCTGGCATCTCAGATTGGGGGCCAGATGATCTGGTGTTGTAAAAATGTCCTTCCTGGTGGTTAGTGTTTATTTGAGTTATAATTCTGGATTCACACGCTCCGTCTAATAGATGATGTTTCTTCTTGTTTGTTAAGGCCAAATGAACTCGTAACAAAATCTGACATAGTTGGAGCTGAGGTAATTGAGTCCTCACTGGTCCTAGTTCCTCCTGCATTCAAGGCATGTATTGTAGCTCCACCAATCGGGTTCCATCCTTGAGGGTAGGCAAGGCCTTTTGCATAATCTACCTGGTCTCATTCAAGATTCTTTAATTTGGTACTTTTCAGTTTCCCCAAGTATTGGTCAATACCAGTAAACATCCTATTATAATCAAAACGGTATCGATTAAAGTCCACATCAGTTTTGACCGCATTGTCTTTTGTGGACAATTTTTTGCTATATTGTCAATCTGTAATTGGTAATACTTAATCATAAGTTCTAATAATTCAAACTCATGCTTATCAAACAATTTTATTAAATCTGAATGGAAATCTGAATTCACTTCTAAGCCAGTTGGATATTGCCAAGTACAGAGCCCTTTGGGACTAAAGGTTGTTTCAGACATTCTTGAAAATAAATTATTTCTAATTGCAATTTCTTGGATTTAAAAAGCTTTTGGTCCAAGATTTTTAAGTTAGTAACTATGCTTATATTGTTGCCATTACCTCCAGCCAGGTGCCCCTGTACCTCAGTGCTTCAATTTTCTATGAATTGTTGTGGTCCATTCAACCAAGTAGACATATTAGGGACCCCAATAAACCCTGAGGGCATGGCAGAATACTGGTCAGCTGGCGGAGTGTTCGCTAAGATCTCATTATCTGTTCTCACTAGTAATGCTGGTCAAGGATTGTTCTGTGTGGAAACATCCATACCATGTACTAGTCCACTAGGAGGGAGAGGAAGCTGAAATTCACCATTAGGCTCATGCTCTACTAGACCACCGCCTCGTTGCTGCAAATGGATGCTGCCTTGATGTCTAGTGCTGTTGAGGGCTTCCAATCGGTTAGTAAGATTATCCACTCATTGAGAGAGTTCAACTATTGCTGTTAAGTTGCCAATATCATTATTAAGTTGTTGAGAAAACAAAGTCGGAGAGCCGTTTAGTCCTTCATTCGCCGTAATAAACTAATGGAAATGAGAATAAAAGACTAACAAACTGACTAAAAACAAAAAAAAGTAACAAAGGCCAACAGGCTCACAGGTATTTATTAAGTGCTTTTTGTTTAGTCAAGATAACCAAACTTCTAAAGATAAACTAAACCTTGATAACAGTACATTTAAAAACCTAAACCATAAGTCATGTGTTCTATTATAAACCAATAAAACAACAGCTTGTCAACCTACCCCTCCCCTAGACCAATACTCTAATTAAACATCATAGTTACATATTCTTAAATATTGATTTAAATGTATACATACATTAATGCAACCCACATGATGTTTATAGAACAGTTTAAAAACCATATATGTATTTAAATTTAAAGAAAACATATTTAAAGCTAGGTATACATAACTGTTAAGCATTGTCTGTGTAACTCAAACTATATGCATAGACCACAATATCAATGAATCCCATTATCTAGCAAGACTTTGAAGTTTCAACAGACATGAAATTGAACATACACCATTGATACATGGATAACGATAAGTGTTCAGGTGTATTTGCCAATAAAATTCAAGTTCATCTAACCTTAATGGGTAAAGGACACCCCTACTATCAGGAACAATTTGGTCAATTACAATACTCTTTCCCCACTGGCCCTTACACATTAATGTTTGATGAACTTGAACTTTATTCTTCTATTGCAAATGGAGCCAATATAAAGGCTGTTACATGTGATATAACAGTAGGGAAAGACACCAATGCCCTGTATAGACATTCGAAGGTATGCACTAAATCAAAATTTTCTTTTATGGTTTTGGAACAAGTTAAAAATAATATCAGAAAAATTGAGTTTAGAGAATTATGGTGGCAGATAACTTTAGAAGCAGGTAGATCCCCTGGGTTAAGTTGGGAGGGTGGCCTAATGGTTAAGGTGTTTGCCTTACAAACACAAGGTACGGGGTTTGAGTCTCACAAGTGATAATTGGCTAGGCTTAAAATGGCTAAGAGCAGTTAATCTATGAACCTATGAACCTATATATCTATACTGCCTTTATTGAAATGAAGAGCTGCAAAACTGTAGTGAATACAAAAAACACTAGAGGGCATTTAGGGACTTCATTATCGTCCCCTCATGTTTTCTGTTTTTTTAATAACATATGAAACAAAAGCACTTTAACCTTTTACATAATAAGAAATACCATTTAAACTAAACTTATTTTATACAAATTACATTCATTAAGGAGTTTTAAGTACAATATTTATTTAATAAATTTAAATAAAATTTTTAAGAATTCCTTTTAAGGTGAATAAAAAATTTTAAATGAATATTTAATATTTATTTATTTATATATTTAATTAATTATTCAGTAGGGGTATTATTATTGGTTGATTCAAAAATGGAACATAATAAGGTATTGGTTGTGTAATTAATTTTGGAATATAAATTAACAAAGATGTAAGCACTGGTCATCTGATGAAGTCAATGTAAATTTTGGAAATCTATGTGTTTAATAAACCCATTTTCATAATATCGAAGGTCTCCACTACTGGCTTTGAGTGCACATTCACATTTGTGACTTTGGATTATTAGTCTTTTGTGGCTTTCCATTGATTTATTTTTCTTGGTTTTCTGTGGAACCGGTATGGAGACACTTCCTGACCCTAAGGGGTTGGACGAACTTGGGCAATCTCGCAAACTTATTGGTCAACTCATGGAATTGATTGACCTGCTTACCCCACTCAGCCAATCTTTGGTGGGGATTTATGGAAATTTAGTCAAACATCCGGTGCCTAGGACCGAAGGGTCGAGTGAACGTAAAGGAGCTACAGCAGCTAACCCAATTTCCGGTGAGCTTATTGGCGTTTCTAACAATGTCGGCGACCTGGAAGAATCCTATGGGGGAACATTCAATGCTGCGGATACACCATCGATTTTTAAAATATTTGAAAGGGGTGAAGTCCCTTACAAAGAAATGAATACTTTAGTGGGACAGAAAGCAGCGCAAGATAAAAACAAAACATCAGGTACTGTAAAACCTATCTTAGAGACCCATGAATGGTTACGAACAAAGTATCATTTTAAATTGAACTGTAAACAACATGGTTCGGATGAAACATATTGGACCAAACTGGATAAATTATCAAAATTAATGTATAAATATAGGACTTTACATATTGAAAATGAATACTTGAAGGAATGTATTTCCAGGGAAATAGTTCCGAAAGGACTTCGAGTGTATAAATTCCCTAATAATGTAATAATGGGATCTATGTTTCACAAGGAACTTATTGATTTATTTAATAAATGTGGTTTGGATGTTTTAAGGTTAATAATAAAAGAAAACATTAGATGTCAAGAAAAAATACAGGAAGATATATCTGAATTAGACCAGTGCATTAAGAATGACTTGATTTTTAGTATTGCTGAAGAAAAAGAGAGATATTTTAATATTAGAAAAGATATTGATCGTAAAAGTGAAGAATTAATTATTAGGAAATCCAAGAAATTAGAAAGGGATATAAAAGAATATGACACCAATAATAGTTACCCTAGACCTGAGTATAAACATTATAAACATACCTATGAAAGTAAGCCACCACCCCCAATACCCCCACCTAATTTAGAGGGGGACATTATTGATTTACAAGATCAGGAAAATTATGAGAGTTATGATTATGAAGAGGATTTTCCACCTCTTAGGAGGTCAGAAAGATGAATGAACAAACAAGGCCCACCACCACCAAATTTTCAATGGACCCTTCTTGACAGAAAAGGTGATAATGAAATTTTAACAGATGGTATTAAAAGCATTTTTAATAATTTTTCTATTTATAATTTTAGTAGTTTGGTGATAGAAAAAGAGCATTTTTCCTTGTTTTCTAAGGGGTTGAAATTTATCCCATACAAAAAGGGAAACATCACCCAAACTTTATTAGATATAAAGCTATTCTTGAGGAAAGTGAATTTGGGCATTTTAAATTCCTCTGGAAATATGGCTCATAATAGTAATGAATTAAGGCGTAAAATGACCTATAATCCACCACTACACCCCCAATGAAAAAATCTGGAATTAATTATGGAAAAAGAAATTAGAAATAAACAAAATAAAATTAAACCTAGGTTTAATTTGAGTATTAAAGAGAAAGATTTAATATATGAGATAAAAAATAATACTAGTATTAGAGTAATGAAACCAGATAAAGGGGGAGGGGTGGTGATTATGGATAGTATCGTCTATAAAAGTAGAATGAATGAGATTTTATGGGACGAAGCTAAATATTCTAGTGTTTCTAAAAATGAAATCAATATAGCTTATAATAAAATTGATATCAACTTAACAGATATGTTGCAAGAAGAATTAATTGATCAAAAAATTTTTAGATATTTAAAAGTAGACAAACCGAAAATACCCACTATATTTGGAATACCCAAGAAACATAAAAATCAAAATAATCCCCCTTTAAGACCAATAGTATTAACGGATGGAGGTAAAACATATCCCTTAGCTAAATATTTGGATAATAAGCTTAAAAATATATGGCTGGGGAGAGAAAATATTTTAAAGGACTCTTGGGATTTGCTTAAAGTAATTAATGACGACTTATATCAAGAAAATTTATTATTTATAACGGTTGATATTGTTGACCTGTTCTCCTCTATACCATACAAAGAAGGTATGGAAATGTTTGAGGAAATTATTTATGAGGACAAATATTTAACACAGAATGAGAAATTAATTAGTGTATGGTTAATGGATATAGTACTAAAAAATAATTATTTGTACTTTAATGGTGAATTTTATCAACAAATTCAGGGTGTTGCCATAACTTAGTTTTGGCTAAATGGGAGAGAATAACATTTTAAATTCTGAATTTAAAGATTGTTGGAAGTTGTAGGAGAAATTTAAAGAATTTATAACTTATATTAGCAATACAACTAATTATTTAAAATTTACATTTAATATATCGGACTCTTGCCTACAATACTTAGATACAGAAGTATATAAAAATGAGAATACATTTGCTACTAAAGTATTCAGGAAACCTACATATTGTAATTCCTTCCTACATTACAATCGTGCACACCCCTTACATTGTAAGAAGAATATTGTCAAAGGACAATTTGTAAGGGGAAGTCGAATGACTAGTATGGACAAAGACTTTTTAACAGAATGTGAACTATTAGAAAGAATGTTTTTAGAAAGAGGCTACCCCCTGAATTTAATAAAAGACATTGAGAATGAAGTAAAGAAAGGAAGACATATAAGATTTAAACCTATATTGGAATGTAATGAGCAAAAAGAGGAGGTCAACATCAAAAATAAAAACAATAAAAATAGTTATAGTGAAAATTTTCAAGGGGCGCTTGTTTTAGAATATAACGGGTTTAACATTGGTATTAGGAATATATTTTTAAAGGAATGGGAGAGATTTGCTGCTTTAACAAATTTGGGAAATGTGGTTAAAATCCCACATAAAATAATATACAAAAATTCTTCAAGTATGAAAACTATATTAGAAAATAAAAATGATAAGAAATCTTACAGGCATAGAGTTGGTACGTATAAATGTGGACGATACACACAGTGTACTTATATAATAAATACGGATAAATATTATTTGACTAGTAGAGACAAATGGATATATAGTTCAAATTACTTTAATTGTGAGTCAAGGGGTGTGGTATATTTGGTTATTTGTGAAGGGTGTAATTCATTTTATGTAGGAAAAATAGAAAGGATGTTGAAAAGGAGAATTTATGAACATACATATGATATAACAGTAGGGAAAGACACCAATGCCCTGTATAGACATTCGAAGGTATGCACTAACTCAAAATTTTCTTTTGTGGTTTTGGAACAAGTTAAAAATAATATCAGAGGAGGCTTGTGGGAAGAAAAAATTGAGTTTAGAGAATTATGGTGGCAGGTAACTTTAGAAGCAGGTAGATCCCCTGGGTTAAATGACTATATATCTATACTGCCTTTATTGAAATTAAGAGCTGTAAAACTGTAGTGAATACAAAAAAACCACTAGAGGGCATTTATGGACTTCATTATCGTCCCCTCATGTTTTCTGTTTTTTTAATAACATATGAAACAAAAGCACTTTAACCTTTTACATAATAAGAAATACCATTTATACTAAACTTATTTTATACAAATTACATTCATTAAGGAGTTTTAAGTACAATATTTATTTAATAAATTTAAATAAAATTTTTAAGAATTACTTTTAAGGTGAATAAAAGGTTTTAAATGAATATTTAATATGTATTTATATATTTAATTAATTATTCAGTAGGGGTATTATTATTGGTTGATTCAAAAATTGAACATAATAAGGTATTGGTTGTGTAATTAATTTTGGAATATAAATTAACAAAGATGTAAGCACTGGTCATCTGATGAAGTCAATATAAAAGACGAAAATGCATGGTATGATTGTTAAGGCATTCATGTGAATTGTTTTGTTTGTTCGTTTTTGTAAATCTATGTGTTTAATAAACCCATTTTCATAATATCGAAGGTCTCCACCACTGGCTTTGAGTGCACATTCACATTTCTGACTTTGGATTGTTACATGTGAATGACCAGTTGTTGACCTACAGAGTGCCCATGGCCAGGGCTGTGAAGGGCATACCCATCCTTAATGTGTTCATTCATGCAGTCATTGTGTCACATGCTATGTGAGTATATCCTTGTTAGTTTATTGCCCATTTTGCAAATGATAATAAGGATATAGTGAACTGAAGCTTTTTTTTTTAATATGTGTCTTATATGATGTATAACAGCAGCAACATAACCAACTACAAGCATGGATTCATGGCCAGAAAGTGTTAATATTTGGACCTGATCCAGGTTTATGACTAAATTCCTGGATAACTTGATAAGGTTATACTAGGTGACCTGGGTCTTTGACATGGCCCAACAAATGTGGTTACTATGACATCTGCAGGGATTAATGTAAGACTGGGTCTGAGGAACTGGATTATAGCAGGATTGGAATGCAAGATGTACAGGCATGTGGTGACGAAGGATGATGTTGGGAATAAGGGATGAAACTAATGGGGTACTTCCAGGGATTGATACTACATCCAGTATTCATCAGTGTGCACATTTCAGAACAATGTGAAGGATGCAAGAACATGATCAGTCTCTGCTTGATGATACAAAGATATGTACAGCAGTGGAGGATAATGAAAACATTTTAAGGAAGAACTTGGGAAAAAACAATATATTAGAAGAAGCATGTTAGTTCACATCTGGTATAGTCAAATGCAAATCACTGAGCTTGGCCCACAACAACGCTGGTTTGAAGTAGTATTAATAGTGGAACCGCTAATGATAAACAGATAAAGGATCTAGGTAGTTTATTATACCTGAGGTAGGCCATCAGTAACAGAGTGAGAGGGCCGGTACAGCAGCAAACAAAATGTTGGAGCGTATCTTTAGGGAATAGACCCCCCAGAAGCAAAGAAGTAAAGCTTTCACCCTGTTGGGACCAGGACAGGCCATGTCTTCAGTACTGAGTGCAGTTGCAGAGAACCTATAAAGAGAGTGTCAGCTGTTTTCTTGAAAGACTCCAGAGGAAAAGAACCAGAAGGATATATGGGGTATAGAGAGAAGACCAGAAGTATGCTGAGGTAGAGATGGAAGACTATATGACATAATAATGTCATAATAATTCATATTATATTCATAGTATTAGTGCCATTTGTGATATTATCAAGAAGAATTGACACATTCTCACAGCAGATTGATCTGTCAACAGTGTAATAGGATCTGAACCAAGTTTCAGATTTAAGAACAAGAAATTATTGAAATGTTTATTATGTTATAAAGATGTTGAACCTAAGCAACCTGATCACATAGATACTTTCCCTTGTGGTCACTACAATTTTTGTTATCTTATTGATAAGGAAAGTTACTTTACTCATCCTGAGATGAATAGGATGTATTATTTTCATATCTCAGCTAACTGTTACACACGCAATCTGGTCTGTCTTGCACAGTGTTCTGAGTGTAAAATGTTTTACGTTGGCAAGACTAATCGCTGTTTGTTTAAAAGGATGAGAGAACATGTTGGGGACATCAGATTATTGAACAATAATAATACCTTAGCTTAACATGTCATGGAGAGAGGTAATACCCAGAAATTTATGTTTAAAGTTATTGAGGTTATTACCTAAGATGGTAGATTAGGTGATTTAATAAATAAGATGGAGAATAGAGAACTTTTCTGGATTCTGCATTTGCAAGCTGATAAACATTTTGGTTTAAATGACAAGGTTTCTTTAAAACCCAAATTGAAACAGAGGAACTTATTTAAATAATTATATTAACTCTTTGAGCATTTGATCTCTGTTCATTGGTGGTTTTAGTTCTTGATTGTTATATAAACTAAAGCTTTTAATTGTGTTTTAATGGTCTGATGAAGCAGTGTTTTACTGCAAAAGTGCTTATCTATATGCCTAGTAAAGTCTTCTGCTTTTACAGTGTTTGTTCATTATTTTCCTGAGTCGACATTTTTGGATTTATACGCTGGTTATCGTTTACTTGGTGTCTTGATGCTTGTGTTTTTACTTGTTAAGCGATATGGCAGAAGGCTCTTCACTGGAACTTGATTATAATCCTAACTTGGCTAAGATGAATACTAAGCGTGGACAGTTTGTGAGTATGGTCTCTATAAACTTGAATCCCTTATTAGAAGTAGATCATATTTACACTGATCTGGCTGCTGATGATACTGGAATAGACATGGAGAATTTTAATGATGCTGTTACGAGACTTGAGGATGATTTATACAAGCTGAAATGCCTCCAATGGCAGTGTTTACACATGGAGGCATGTCTCCATCACAAAGTCATACCTAGAGGGCTGAGACATTTTAAAATGCTGACATATGGTGTTAAATATATGGTTTTGTTGAAAAGCTGGCAAGAGATTAATATAGAGACTAGTTTTTCTTATATAAAGTTGCTCATAAGCTTGTTCATACCATTTGAAACATCTCTTTGGGACTCTATAATAGAACAACAATGTAAGTTATTCGATTCATTTCCTGTTCGGCTGGTTATGTCGGCATTAGATGGATTAAACAGTAATATCTCGAACTACGAGGCATGTTTAAAACAGCAGAAACTGAAAAAATTACAACGAGATCTAGCTGATTTCTAAGCCGGAGATGTATTTTCATGGCCAAGGTATAATGTGAATAGAGAGACAGCTGGTGTCAATGATGTACGGAATGATGCTGTTAATGGAGACATTCAGAAGACACCTATTGATAATTCGGATACATCCATTGTTAAAGAAGCTTCAACTGTTTTGGTAAACACAGATGCAACTGAATCTAATACCACTTTGGTGGTTTGCAGTAAAAACATTAATAAATTAACCAATTACCAGTTTTTTTTCCAGTCTACCACTACCCATTCGGGACACAAGTTTGTGTGTGTGAGAGAGAGAGAGAGAGAGAGAGAGAGAGAGAGGTCCACCAGCAGAGGGCGCAAGAGGTGACACAACTATCAGGAGAGCCTACAAGCACCCACATTGAAATAGATGTGGCAGAAGACAACAAAACTTTAATTGTCAATATGTCCAGTCGACAACTTTCTCAAGATGAGTTAGCTGTTTTACAAAAAGTCTTATCCTTCATCCCCTCTACTTGTACTTTAGGGGATGTAACCTTGGATATTAAGTTGTTTGCTTGTAATGTTATGCTGCGTACGCTGTTTGCTGATACTTCTACTACGGCCCCTGTAAGTATTTACAAAAGACATAGCACATTTGTGCCTGTTTTGACTTCATCCCTAGAAACATTTTGTAATGTTTGTGAGAGGGACCTTAACCTCTTGTTTAATACTAGTGAATGTGATAAAGTGAAGAGGTTTTATAATTTAACTACAAATTAGGGACAAACTCTTAAGGTACTTCATGAAGACTTTACTATTTCTATTAGACCAGTGGATAAGGGGTGGAGCGCTGGTAGTAATGGATGGTGATTTTTATAGGGACACAGTTTTAAATCTGCTTGCTGATGTTTTACACAACAAAGAATACAGTGTGGTCTTGTATTTACTTTCATTCAGATTTAAAACTAGTTTCTGACTAACTTCAATGTGATAAATCCTTTCAAGCAGGTATAAGTTCTTTCTTGGTCTGACCATCATGAATCCTTGTTGCTCTATAAACAGAGGAATAACAGAAACTCTGTTTGGAAGAGATTCTTCACTAGTGGGGGATACAAATCGCAAAAGAGTGTTAAGTGGAAAACTGAGCTAACCAGAAGGACGCAACACTCTTTAAATGTAAGCCATTTAGCTTTTTGAAAGTGGAAACTGCAGCATTCCATGAGGCAGAATGGGGGTATTGAGCCTATATATTTTATCTAAATTAGTATGCAGGAATTTTGTTAGCTCAGTTTATTATGATGGGGACAAATTAAATTCCCAATATGACTTTTACAAAGTTTTACCTGTGACAACGCAAGCATCTGGGAAAAAGCAAGTGTATCACTTTGTATCTTAATTTTGGCTTAGCATTATCGTTCTAGTGGTAATCTTTTTCTGGAAGAAAAATGTCAGGAAACAATGCCCAGCACTGTGCAGAGTAATAGAGAGTAATAGAGAATAGTAAATGGTACCACATACTCAAATGCAGTGGACATAGACAATCTACTAGAAGACAAATTTAGTTCAAACTTCACCCCTCCCTCCCACCGTCAGTATTGCCAAATCACATATTTTGAGTGATTATTTTATTTACATTTGTTCACTGGGATAGTCCAACTGGGCCAATGGCTCATTTTCAGTGGAGCACCAAGGGGAAAAGCCCCAAGAATACAACAGAATTTTATAACAGATTAAAAAAATAATAATAAGTCAACAGATATTTCAATATACAGATTAAACAGCAATTCAGATAAAATTTGACATTAAGCATTATAATAGGATTGAAAACAAGTTGATGCAGTTACAGTGTATACAGATTTCTACAGTGATACCCGTTTTGGTAAATGCAAGCTATGCTTCTTCAGCAGAGAGTTTAAGGTGCAAAATGTGGTAGTGGAAGAAGATATTTGTTAGAAAATTAATATTTGGCAATCTGCAGAATAGGGAGAGAGATGTCATACAGTATTATTGGGGATTTTTATTGAAATTTAAAGAATTTGGAGAAGTGATAGGAATAGTCCTATGTTCTCCTATAAAATGGGATGGAATATTAAAGATATAGTATTTCATAGTAAAGTTACACAGCCCTTGTATAATTTGTTTAGTCAATTTAACAAGGTTGGGACTTTTCCTTGTAATAATTGTATTAATTGTAAATATATTGTTAATATATTTGATAAAAATCAATGGGATTCATTTTACATCAACAGGAATGTATTGCTGCTACACAAAATGTATCATTTATGCATTATTGTATCCTTGTAAAATATTTTATATAGGAGAGAGCAAGAGGGCTTTCAAGTCTAGGTTACAGGAACATGTTAGAGATATTAAGAATGTTAAACTTGAAAGCCCTCTTTCTATGCTTTTTAAGTTTTATCATGGTAGTGATCCAGCAGGTCTTAGGGGGCACGGTTATAGAAAATGTAAGTGCATATGAAGGGTGTTTAGATATTAAGAAGATATTATTATATAAAGAAGTCTTGTTTATTTTAAAGTATGCAACCCTGATCCCTGCTGGACTTAATGTAGAATGCAATTGGAAGTTTGTTTAATTGTTTAATCTGACTAATTTTGTAATTAAGGGTGGGTGATTTTAGAACTATTTAAGGTGTGTTTTTTAATGGTGTCTATAATTCCTGAAGGCTTTTTTGAGCCAAGGTACTATAGTGTTTCATTTTTTGTGTGGATAAATCTGGTTACCTGGCCTTGTTGTTTTTTATTTATTCCCAAATCACATACCCCCACATGCTCCCCACACACACACAACTCAAATCTCCCAAAAACAAGTTCTGAAGCTACTATCTAAGGCCAAGAAAGCTACATCTATGGGGCTAGATAACATCTTGGGCTACCTGCTGTTCAGCCTGAAACATGTCTTGTCTGAATTTTTTTTCCAGACATCTTTATTAAATTTACACATATGACAAAGGTAATCTTCCATTTATATAAATGAAAAACATACAAAATGATATCACTTTAGTTGCAAACCATTTTCATCACAGACGCCATTGAAACAACTGTAGTTGTAAACATTATACATCACTTAAAATCCATCCAGTCATTGTCAATTAAGCATTATATTTCTCATTCAAATCCTGCCTCTTAAACCTCATTCCTGCTCTGCATATATTGCTCCCACAATTCCCATTTTTTCCTGTGTAGTTTGCTGCTTCTATTTACTAAATATCTTAATTCCAGTTGTTTTATCTCAGTTACTATATTTACTACTTCTAGTAAAGTTGGTCTAGACTTTGATTTCCATTTTCTAGTAATTGCTTTTTTGGCAGCCACCATAATTAGACTCAGAAAGGCATTACTATGTCTAGGCAATTCTAATTCTGTAGCATAAATAAACAAATAATCTCCCCAGTCAGTCCAACCTGCTCACCCAGCATCTCTGACAGAGCGGTCTGCAGGGAATCCCAAAAGCTCGCCACCTCGTTACACTCCCAGAAAGTATGTTCCCAGCTAGCACTTTCTTGCCCATCACATCTCCAACATTTGCTATCCATCTGAAGAAAAATGCTTTGGAGTCTACTTGGGTATAACAATACCTATGTAAACACTTGCAAAGATCCTAAATTATCTAGAGTTTGTAGCATATTTGGGAGATATATCTATATCCCCCATTGTCTCTTTGTGAATTGCTTATCCAACCTCTCTTCCCAATCCTTTCTAAGATCCTTTGATTGATTTGCTGTAATTATCATGCAATATTTTATATGCTTTACTAATTATTCCTTTTTTAACAGCAGCTTCTATTCTCGATTCTATTAAAAACTCTACCAGTGCTGGTCTTTCATTTAGGAGCCCCCTATTTCTTTCTCTTTTCTCTATACTCTGATACTAAACCTTGACAGGGAAAGCAATATCTAACCTGCAGTCCAAAAAAATTCTTGGCCTCTTCCCATTCTATTACCTTTTCCTTTCTAGTTATTTACTCCCAACACCTTGGTTCCTTTGCCAGTTTTCTCCAATAAATTCCAGCCCCCTCATGCCTATTATCTGTATCCCTGACGACAGTCAACCCTACTGGCAAAATTTCTTTTCTCCAATCTCATGCTGGTTTGCTTTTTAGAATACTCCTTGCTGTTTTATGAATATAATATTCTGTATGGTTTTGGTTGTTCTCCTTAAGAGTCTGCATACAGAATCCCAATCTGTCCTTATTTCTTGAGCTTCCTCCCTGTGGCTTCCTTCCTTTCCACTTTGAATTATATTTTTCTGCTTGTGCTATGTATAAGAGGCTTAACTGTGTTGCTCTAAAATACCCCTTCAAATTAGGTAATCCTAGTCCGCCTTGTTCTGTTGGTAGAATCAGCTCATCCCACTTGACCCTTGCTGTCTTCTCTTCCCAGATAAAATCCTTCATCTCTTTTTTAATTGCTCTCTACAACTTCTCCTCAAGGTTAATAAAAGTATGCCTAACCTGTGTACAAGACTAAAGGGACTAAAACATTTAATGGCTTGTATCTTAGTTTCCATATCCATATAATAAAACTTACAGTTTCTCAATTTTTGTATTATCTTCTGTTTAGTCTCTTCCCACATATCCTTAGCTGCCACCACAGAGTCATTTCTAATCCATACTCCTAAATACTTCCATTTTATCCTGTCCTCATAAATATGGATATCGTTGGACCAATTTGTGTGTGGGTACATAATTTACCACTATTGCCTTTGTTTTAGTTTCATTAATTTTGCATCCTGAGAAGATCTGAAACTGTCTTAAAATGTTCCACAATACTGTAATGTCCCTTTCTGGTTTTGCCATGTAAAAAATAATATCATCTTCAAACAGAGCCAGCTTTTCTTGACTACCATACCAATTATATCCTTGAATTTCTGAGTCCCTTATTTTCTTTGCCAATGGTTTTAAATATAATGCAAACGACAAAAAGGAAAGTGGACAACCCTGCCTGGTTCCTCTACTCAAGCAGAAATTATTGGAGAGGACCACACCCACTTTAATTCCCACCTCCGATCCCTCATATATCCTTCTAATCAGCCTTATAACTGTATCAGGGAAAGCAAATGCTTCCATTGCCCTGCTCATGAAGTCTCAATCTACTCTGTCAAATGCTTTCTCTGCATCAAGACCCACCAATAAAAGTGGTACTTTCTTAGCATTCTGCTTCCCTCTGGATCATCAGTGTTCTGTTAATATTGTCAAATGTTTGTCTCCCCTCCACAAGACCACACTGATCCATATCTATCAATTTTGGTATCACTTTTGCCATTCTTTTAGCCATTATAGACATAAACACTTTACAATCATGGTTTAGTATTGAAATGGGCCTGTATGAAGCTGGATCCAATGGATCTGTATCTTCTTTAGGTATTACCGTTACCACCGCCTTCTTCTAGGATGCTGGTAATTCTCCTCCTCCTCTTAAAATATTGTTAAACAAAACCTTCCAGATCTTTATCAGTTTTTTCCCTCCTAACTTCAAAACTTCCACAGGAATACCATCTATTCCTGGGGACTTTCCTGTAGATTGGCTACACGTGGCCATTTTTTATCTCATCCCTTCCTATCCTAACTTTTAGTAATTGAGCCTCATCTACCTCTAACTTTGGCATGTTTAATTCTTCCATAAACATTCCCATTGTACCTTTTCTTGATTTCCATATTTCTCTACTTTATACAAATTTTCATAAAATTTCCAAAATATTTCTAATACTTCTACTGGTTGTCTTGTTATCTTCCTTGTTATAGGCTCCCTAAGGTTAGTGACTGCCCTTTCCTCTTTTTGTTGCCTGAGTTGTTGTGCTAGAAGTTTTTGTGCTCTAAAATTATTATCAAAAAACAGTTGCATAACAGCAATCGTTCTAAACTTGTGCATATTATTGAGGTAATCCCTTATTTTTTGTTTAGCATTCTGTAGTTGCTCCTTTTCTTGTTCTGAGAGATTCCCCCTATTTTGCAATGCTTTAACATTTGTCAATCCCTCTAAATAATTTTTGTTACTGTTTAACCATATCTCCGTCTTTTATTTCCAACCTAGGTTTAAACTCCACTTTAATTTTTATCCCATTCCTTAGCTATTTTCTCAGAAGATAAATCTATCTTCTCTAGTAGCTCCTGAATGAATTCCACAACCCATTCCTTAAATTCCTCTCTTTACAACCAGTAGGTGGGAAAGCAACAATGTTTCATTTTCATTTCATTACCTTGCATTTTTATTTTAGTTATTATCGGTGTATGATCTGAAATAGTTATTTGGTACATTTCAAGACCTTCAATTAAATGTGCATGTTCCTGTGAGATATAAAATCTATGTAGCCTAGCCCAGTTTTTGTATCTTGGTAAGTAATATCTAAATTTACTCCCATCTCCTAGTGCTGAATTCACATCCTCCATGCCAAGCATTTTCATAAATTTCTGCAAAAATCTACCCTCCCTTGTTATATTATCCCTTCTAGGCCCCCCAGACACATCTTTGCTGTTGCAAACCCAAATCCAGTCTGCACCTATAAGTAACATTCCTTGCTGAAAGCTGATTATTTCTCTCAGAATTATAGCAGTTTTAGGGGAGATGTAAATGCACGTCAGTGTAATCCTCTTCTCTAGACAGTACCCCTTAGTACTATGCATCTTCCATTATTATCTTTTTTTCCCTCTTCTGTCACTACTGGAGCTCCTCTTGCATTTAATATAAGTACTTTTCATTTCCTTTTCCCCAAATATTCAGCTGAATAACCCCCCCGGAAGCCTTTCTTTATCAAATTCACATGTTCATTTCTTTCCAGGTGTGTCTCCTGTAGCATAGATATTTGCACTTTTTAATATAGGTCACTACTCTTTCTTTTTTATATTTATCTGTAAGACCATTCAGATTGAAAGACATTATAGAAAGCATCATTTTTTATATAGTTATTATTACCACCTTTTATATATAACTGCTCTTTTGCTAAATGTCTAGTTCCAACTTTTATGTTATATGTATATACTGTTCGGCAGGCTGGCCTTTTATAAAGTTGTTTCATGTCATATCCACTTGCACCTATGTCACATCTTACATAACATTTTTTTTTTGAAAGCCCTCAAACTGAGCAAACAACCCCCTCCCACCAAAAAAACTCCTAAAACCTATGAACTTTACAATAACACACAAAACTATATACATCTTCAAATACTGAAGTTTTTGCTTCCTAATAAGAACATAAGTTCTAAGTTGATAGCTACACAGACACACTAAAGTTAACCAAAAAGAAAGGTAAGTCATGTTAAGATGCATGGCACAGCCTGCACTATTAGTAAGTGCTATTTGTTTTTCTATATCTATTTAACTCTCCCAGTTGAGAAAACACTTGAATGCTTTCAGTAAACACTTTCTCCAAGCCATTTCTCTTTATCAAATTCTTCTAGTAACATGCAAACCAGAAACAAAACTGCTAAGGTTACCTTGTTTAACAGAAAAAAAAAAAACTTACAATATTCAATATTCTTTTTAATTTACATGCTTTGTAATAAACTTGTTACTGGATAACGCCTAGGGTTTTTACCCACTCATTTCCCTATGCAAGCATGGAAAAAAGCACACTGATTTTTCTTTTGTCATACTATCTTAACCAGACCCTTCAACTCTCCATTTCTTAAAACTGAACAAAGAAAAAGAGAGAAGAAGGGTGAAAAAGAAAAAAAAAACAAAAGCACCTGTTTATATTAGTATCCCCACTGCATTAAAAAAAAAAAAACTGAAAGAACGTTACTTAAGTCTAACTGGTTTTGTATTATCTTTAAAGCTGTCACATCTGGGAAAATCCCTGATTGTTTTTCAGGGAACACCCTGGCCTAGTCCATTTCTCTGATCTTTTTTTTCTTCTTTTCCCTCAGCGAATCCCCTTCCACCAGACTGCCTCCAGTTTCTCTGTATCAGACTGTCTCCAGGTTCATAGTTTCATAGTTAGGTACTAGGCTATCTGCCCGAAGGCATTTATAAGCCTAGCTGGGATGTGTTGGCTTTTGCACCACCCCCTTAGATTAGTTCCCTGTGCCTCTGTCCAGCAGAGCCATTGAAGTGATCCCCAGTGTAAACTTTCTGTTTCCCATCCACTCATCAAGGTTTCTCTTGAAGAGGGTTAGCGAGGAGCTCTGCCTACTGTAGATTGGAATCTTGTTCCAGAGCATAGGAAGTCTCTGGGACAGGAATATATCCCTTCAGCATGTCCTATTTATTGTTGTGGTGAGGTTTAGCTCCCTAGAGTGTGTGGCTCGAGGGGATATGGTTTTCTTTAGGTGGAGCATGTCCATCAATTCTGGGTTGGACATGGCCTTGTACGTCAGGCAGAGATCACCTCTGAGTAGGCGGTATGCAGCCGAGTACAGCTGGAGGTTCTTCAGTCGAGCTGCATAGGGCATCTGTTTCAGGCCAGTGATCCTCTTGATGAGGTACTTCTGTGGTCTTTCCAGCTGTTGCAGGTGTCTTGTAAGGTACATCCCAAATGGGGCGTTGTACTCTATGATGGGTCTGATGAGTGATGCTTAGAGGGGCACAATGACCTCTTTTGATCTGGATGCAAACCCTTTTGTGATTAGGTGGGCCACTTAGAAGGATTTTCTAACCACTTTGGCAATGTGATTATAAAAGGAGAGGTTGATCCCTTATTACATCTTCCAGTTTTAGGGGGCTACCACCTATGTGGTAGTTTGTGGGTACTTTGTTTTTTCCAAAGGGAATGACTATGCACTTTTTGGCATTTAGCTTGAGGCCATGGTTTTGACACCAGGTATCTGTCTCAGTGAGACCCTTTTGGAGGATGTCTGTGTCAGCCGGAGAGTCAATTATAGTCCCTAATTTGCAGTTATCAGTAAACTTGGTCAGCCATAGTCCTCTTGTGCTTGCCTGTACCTCTGAGAAGTATATGCCAAACAGGAGGAGTCCTAGGACTGAGACCTGGGGAACACCACATGTAACTGGTTTAGAGTCAGGCCTAGCTCCCGCTACTCTTACCATGTGGGTTCTGTCAGTGAGCCAGTTGGCAACCCATCTCATGATGTAGGGGATTATGTTCAGGCTAGTGAGCTTGTCTATAATACCTGAATGGGGAATGGTGTCAAAGGCCTTTGCAAGGTCTAGGTAGGTTGTGTGGACCACCTTTCCCTCATCTATAGCCTTGGTAACAGTCTCAAAGAAGTCCACCAGGTTTAGGAGGCATGATCTGCCCTTAACAAAGCTGAACTGGGTAGTGTCCAGTGTTTGGAGGTTCCCAATGTCTCTGTTAATGAGATCCATGATGATGCACTCCATAGCCTTGCAGACCAAGCTAGTCAGGCTTATAGTGCGATAGTTCCCAGGGTCTGTTGTGGCTCCACCTTTGTGGAATGGAATAACCATTGCTGTGCACCACTCTATGGGCACATAGCCTGTGGAAAGGCTGAATTTGAACAGTGTGTTTAGGTGAGGGGTTAGTTCATCTTGGAGCTCATGTAGGATGCAGACTGGGACACCATCCTGTCCCATTGATGCTGTGTTTTTGGTTTTGGAGAAGACTGTTTTAACCTGAGTGTCTGTGATTTCAGGGGCACTGCATTCTTCTGGTATTGTTATGGACCCTTTTGGGGGTGAGAGGGGGTTGAAGTTTGCACTGAACCTGTCTGCCAGGATGTTGGCGATGTCAGTCGGTTCAGTGTATTTTGTGCCATTCTGCACTAACTCTGAGAAGATCTGAGAATTGTCACTTAGATTCTTGACATAGCTAAAGAATGCCTTGTGGTTATCTTTGGAGTCCTTGGCAATTTTTCTTTCAAAGCTAGCCTTGGATGATTTTATGAGGGAACGTAGTTTCTTGCTGATACTGATCAGGGATGTCTTCCCTTCTTGGGATTTTACTCTTTTCTGTACTGGTTCCCTCTTTCTATTGTATAGCTTGTTTATGGCAGGGGTCCACCAGACTGGTTTACATTTCTTGGAAGAGTGAGTCTTGGTTTTGCTTGAGATAGCACGATCCATGCATTCTTGTAGGTGCCCATAGATTGCATTAGTAAAGGATTTTGCAGCTTGGACAGCATTATCCTTTAGCATGGGGGCTTTGAAACGTTCCATCTCGGTCTTAAGTTACGTGAAGTTTGCTTTTGAAAAGTTTTTCACAGTGGTTTCTTTGACCTTGGGTAGGGGCAGAATGTGGATATCCAGAGTGATTAGTTTATGGTTAGATCTAACCAGCAAGGGGTTGACCTCTGGTGTAGAACACCGGTTGCCTATGTTGGTGATGACCAGGTCCAATATGTTGTCACCTCTGATGGGAGTGTTATCCAGTTGATCCAGGGCATTTGAGTTTATAAATTCTAGGAAATGTTGGGCAAGGGAGTTTGTACTTGAGTAGTTCTCCCAGTTAATGTTTGGGTAATTGAAATCACCCAATATTAGGGTGTTTGGTAGGACTTTTATACTTCCCAGTGTTTCCAGAAATGCAGAATGGGGGTCCTGGGACATGGTGAGTGATCTGTAGTAAGCTACAATTTGAATTGCAGTTTTGCCCATTGTTAGTTGCATGTAGATGATCTCTGAAGCATCATGCTGTGCCACTAACCTGAAGGTGTGAGTATCCTTGATGAATATGGATATGCCCCCGCCTTTTGTATTTCGGTCCGGGTTTTGCAGCCGAAATGTATGGTATGAGTTGTAGCCTGGTAGTGCTGGGGTGCTGTCTGGAGCCTTAAACCAGGTTTCTGTTACTGCACATATATCGATTTTCTCCATACCGAGGAGTGCCTCGAGTGCATGCATTTTGAGGTTAAGACGTCTGGCGTTGAGTAGCATTACCTTCAGTTTTTTACTTGTGCTATTTACGGCGGTGGGTTTGTCTTTTGAGCCTTGCCTAAAAAAGGCACTATGGGGTGGCAAGAGCCTTGGCCAGTATTCGAAAGCCTAGGGGGTGACAGGAGCAAGCCATTTCTAGTGATGCAGCGTGGCTTGTCAAGCATGTCATTCCAGGCTGACAGACACTGGATCCCCATTTGAATGACACCAGAAGCTTTGCCAATTGTTGAAAGTGATAATTTTTTCTTTATACCGTGGTATCATTCTTGGTGAGGGCAGGATGCTACTCAGGGTCAGGGTCATACCGGCCTGGGCTACGTGATCAGAGAGCTCCTCCATGTCTCTATTCATGTAGTCCAGGGAGGTACAGCTCAGGTTATTCACACCAACATGGACAATGACAGAGTCGTATTTGTACTTGTTCTGGAGTGACCTGAGTGCTTGTGCCAGAGGAAAAAAACTTGTAATATTCAATATTCTTTTTTCATTTACTTACTCTCTGTTTTAAAACAAAGGTCCTTAATCAGTCATTTCCCCATACAAGAATGAAAAAGGGACAATAATTTGAACTCTGTCATGCCCCCTTAACAAGGCTTCCTTTTTTTTTGTTAATCATTACATTGCCCATGTTTCTCAAAAATGCACAAAAAGAAAAAGAGAAGAGGGGAGAAAAATAAAAACAATACCTGTTTACAATCCCCATTACACCCCAAAATAGCATGCAAAGAAAAACATGCAACATAGATACAATACTATTAAGAAAAGAATGTGTTTTCTTTACTTACAGTTAGCGTTCTCCCCCTCTCTTCCCCTCCCTAAAACATTTTTCCTAACATTAATGACATGAAATAGGGCATATACTTGAGTCCTCCACCCAGCAAACAAATTTTGAAGTCCAATATTTCCAGATTTTCTAGTGCTGTCATATTTCACAAATATAATTAATACTTTGTAATCCCACATCATTACTGGTTTTATTGCTGTTCTTCTCCATCTCCCAAATCCTGTCTCTGCCTCATTTCCAATGTACTCTTGATTCTTCTAGTCAACTCTTGTGATCCCTTCCTTCTCCAACATTTTCCTTTAAAATACTGGAAGAGGTTTCACAGGTGCAATCTTTCTGTGGTCTTTATTACCAGAGGAGTGAGTGAGAAGCCGAATCTCCTTCTGTTTCACAGCTCAGTTTTTGTTGGACAAACTTTTGTATTTCCTCCTTAGCATGCATTTCATCAAAAAATGATTTTGTCCTTCCAGGGAAGAATACCTTCAAGACAGCCGGGTACAGCAGTTTGAATCTCACACCTGCATCTCGGCATTCTCTGAATAGAGGGAGGAATTTACTTCAGTTTTGCCTGGTGTACAATGAGAAATCATTCCCCACAAACACTCTGCTGTCACCTACTTTTAGCATTTTATCCTTCTGCCACAGTTCGACTAGTAAGTCCTGCTTTAGAATACCAGTCCAGTTGCTTATTTGTGCTTTCATAAACTTAATGCAGTCTGTTACTTCCAGCTTCTTTAGTATAGCTGAAAATCTAAAGTTTTCCCTGTGTGCTCTGTCCTCTAATTCTATTATTTTTTGAAACATCTCTTCCTGAGCAGTCTCATATTCAGCCAGCCTTTTCTTCATTTCGACATCTGATTTTTGCAGCTTTATCATCTCATCTGAATATCTGTTTAAAGCTTCTTCCATTTGTTCCAGCCTTTTGTTGTTTGTGTTGATATACTCTATCAGTGTTTTGTTTATTTTAACCAGGTCAGTATGCAGTTGTCTTATATCATCCTGTAGGGTATTAGAAGTCATGCCGGAAGGTTGCATTACTTTTTGCTGAACAGCTGCAGAACTCTCCCTAGTCAGTGTTTCTTCCTTACTTTTTGTAGCTGATTTTTTTCCAGGTCTTCTGTATTTCTTTATTCCTGGCATGCAGGCAGTGTACTTACTAGCCAGTTTCTGAAATTCACCCATAAACACAAGTCTACTGGCCTTTTCTTTCACACTGGGAGACTTAGAAACAAGCTGTTGCTCAGTGTGCAGCCATCTTGGAACTCCATGTCTTGTCTGATCTTGTACACTGGCTGTTCAATATAAGCCTCAAGACAGGCTTCATACCAGATGAATGGAGGACAGAAACAGTCATTTTCTTGCACAAACTTGAGCTTCAGTAGACATAGGTAATTTATTAATCCCTATATAACTTGCTGGATAGCATAATGGTTCACAAATAGAACCCAGGAAATTAGGATCGGTGTCTATACTCCTCCAAATGACCTGCCACTAGTGGTGTACCCCAGGGATCAGTCCGTGGACAACTGCTCTTTGGCATTTACTTCTTGGAGGTCAAAGCTGATGTTAAAGGTTTAAGGCAGACCACGTTTGCAGATGACTGCACACTTGGTGCCATCATAAACTCCCCAGACGTCAACATGATCCTCCAAGAAGGCATGTCCCAAACATATAGCTGGTGTGAAAGCCACGGACTAAAATTAAATGTTAAGAATGCATAATCGTATCTTTCAGCAAGCATGACTCCCCTTGCAATGATTGGCTTGGCAAAACACCCCTGAAAATTGATCCCATAGTTAAGGATCTGGGAACCTAAGCTGAAAATAATCTGTCCTTTGATAGTCATGTATCCACTGTTGTAAGGGAGTAATTTTTCTTTGCAGCACTTATATCTAAAGGTATTGCTTCCAGATCCAGGGATGCAATTATTCCACTGTACTTGACACTCATTGAGAATAATGTTCATTTTGGTATGTGCCTATTAAGCACTTGTCATAGCCGGAATGACCACAGCGCTTTCTCACAAAAAAAAATAAAATAAAATAAAGGGCCTAAATCATAAAAACTGTGCAGATCATTTCAAAGTCTTGTCCCTTTTCTCAGTATTATACAGGCTGCGGAGAAGGGACCTCTTGTGTACAAAACTTCAACAGAACCTATTCTGTCAAACTTATTACACATTTGCAAGTTCACTGGCATCATAAACACCCACTCAAGGGATCTGAATCTCTTTTGCACAATAAATAGAACATTTTGTAGGGAGATATTTGCATCACAGAGTATACTACTTCATTGCAAATGTCTTTCACACAGCATAAAGAAAATTACTCTATTCAAATGTAATTTGAACGAATGGATGGATAACTGCAAATTCACCTGTGGTTTAGATCTATGTCCCTCATGAATATCCTTGTTTGGGCTCTCTCTGGGGTTTTTATATGCAAAATATAAGGGCTAAAAACTTCCATGGGAATGTGAGGCTAGGCTTCTTACAATCCTCACAGAGCAACGGCCTGTTAATTACCTATGAACCCAAAAGAAAAAGAAGACGGTCAATCCAGATACCCAGATATTTGAATATTACAAAAAAACAAAGCATGAGTACTCGGGCAACCAAAGGTCTGTAGTAGCAAAAATAGCACTCCAAGCAAAAAGCACTCCACAGACCACCAGGCTAAAAAACAGAAGTCTTTTATTACACAAACGTTAGCGCTTTCAGGTAAAAACCCTTCCTCAGACAATATTGTACTAAAACTGATGCAATATTTAAAACAGTCAAAAATCAATCATCATTCTTCCTCAATCACACAATTAAACAAAAGGTCTATGCCTCTTAAGGACGGGTTTTAAAGGCACCACTCCATTAAGGCCTAGGCTTCTGTCAGCTTCTAAATTTATTACCCATTGTGTTTCACAAAACTCAGTAAAACTCACAAGGTCCCCCCACTCTGGGGTTGTTCTTAATCAATTGTAGCCTCATAAAATTAAAATAATGTCCCTGACATTTATGAATATGTTGATATAGAGCATTATGTACATCTTCTAGGCCTATTGCTGACAGGTGTCTTAATATTCTATCCTTAAGTCTACAGTTATTCTTGCCTACATAAAATGATGTGCAGCACATGCACCTGGCTAGGCATATAACATTTTGAGAATTGCAAGTAGCAAAAAGCTTGGATACATAAACCCTATTGGTAATAGGGTGGATAAAATTATGTATTTGACAAATATATTTACAAGCTTAGCAGCATGGAGTGGTGCCTTTAAAACTCATCCTTAAGAGGTGTAGACCTTTTGTTTAATTAATTGAGCAGGAATGATGATTGTTTTTTGATTGTATCAATTTTAGTACCATATTGTCTGAGGAAGGGTATTTACCTGAAAGCGCTAACTTTATGTAATAAAAGAGTTCTGTTTTTTAGCCTGGTGGTCTGTGGAGTTCTTTTTGCTTAGATATTTGAATATTATGTAACATTCCTCAAGATACCAAGACACTGGAATACTTCATAATGTTCCTTTATTAACTTAATATCTTAAACAATGTATATCTTGAGAACTGGAAAAATGTTGAAACCTGATCTGCAGTATTTTCTGTTAGTACTAAGGCACCCAAACGAAAACCCCCAAAGCAGCAATGAAGTGAGTGGAAAACACATGAAACTTATATGCCACCTCTGGTAAATTCAAACTATAATTTAAATACTCTGTCACTACTTCTTGTCCTTGGCACATGCATCAAACTGAAAGAAAGTTATCAATGTAAAAAATGAAACTGCTAAAAACCCAATGCAGAAACTTACAAGGACAGTGTATATATATATATATATATATATATATATATATATATATGTGTGTGTGTATATATATATATATATATATATATATATATATATATATATATACATGGGTCTACGATGAATGATTGAAATTACAAAACTTCGAACTCATATGCTTGGGACCATATGATCGAAGTTTTGTAATCTCGAAAATTAAAAAAAAAAAAAAAAACTTAAAACACATGTATCCCCTGCTATTAAAATATACTAACCCCGAGATCACACTACAGCAAGAAAAAGGGAATATTCCTGTTCTGCACTGTATGGAGATCTCTGTTTAAATGTTTGAAGTTTTAGAACTTCGATCATATGGTTTCGGCCATATGAAATTCGAAGTTTTGAACTAAGACCGATATATATATATATATATATATATATATATATATATATACACACACACATATATATATATATATATTATATATATATATATATATATATATATATATATATATATATATATATATATATATATAAACTATGGCAAATGCAGCTCCAAATATGTTATAAGAATGACAAGTGCTGCTAGTAAAATGAGACCTCTGAATTTTTCCAACACATTTTTTTCTAATTATTTATGGTGAATATTCTCTGAGTATTACAAATCCGAAATACATTGCTTGAAGTACACTTGTGACTTACTGGCAATATTGCACTCGTTTTCTTTACAAGTTTTTGTCTAACCCCATGTTTATGCGCTGCTTTCAGAAGTAAAGTCCCCCCTTTCACCTCTGCAGGTATGTTTCAACTAAGAAATTGCTTAATTAAAAAAAATCATGGTACAGTACAAGCTAAAGTTGCATATAGCATCAGATGAGAAGTGTGAGTAAAAATGCTTAGAATACTTTTCTCTCCTCCTATGACTGATAATGCAGATTATAATAAACCTGTGATATATGACTTGCCTCCATTCAACCTACAGAGATATTACAGTGCAACTTACATAACTCTCATTTGTCCACATTTTCCCAGAATTTTGCCTCATAGCTTGGGTCTTTCCCTCTTAAAATTTGTGGTTTTCTGGCAAGTCATTGAGGATTAAAGTCACTAAGCAATGACATACAGGTGAGTATCAGACTTCTTATCCTTCAGAAAAGACATGGCAATACAAACCCTGTTATTCTAACACCTTTCTAACTTTAAAGAGCAATGTTTAAAATCTGTCCCTATTTTTGGGCCTTTATTTCCCCATTATTTTAGGTTTTGACCAAATTTCTTGTGCTAAGAGGTTGAGAAGTATGGCATCTCAGACACAGAATGCCAGTACTTCCCAAGTTTCTGTGTTCATCATAATAACTGAGGGGGCACCTTCTATGCAAAAACACTGAAATAGTTTCCTAAGACATACACTAAACATTCTGAAATATCCAGTTTGTACAGCACTAAAAATGGCCTTGTTCTGACACCCAGTGAGCAATTGCTTATCTTCTAATCTTAATACCATGAAAGGACACAAGGTGTAATATTCTTATGTTTTCTACTAATGTATATTACGGTAGGTCTGTAGGTTTGAATGTTAAGTTTACAATCTCTTGACCTTTTATAAGGTTGATTGACACAATCCATTGTCTGGATTTCTTATCACCATAAAATAATTTATTTTATGTAGACAGAGATTTAACATTGACTAATTAGGAATGGCAACTTGTACATAAATCAAGATTGATACTTTGTCACAAACCAAACCCTCTTGTTCTTGCTGTTTATACTTTGTTTTAGAAACAAGTTATCAAACCTGATGTTAAACCCAATGGGCTGCATGCTCCAGGTACAATTTCTAAAATAACAAGGTCAGGTAGTACCTTGAAGATAAATAGCAGATCATCACTCAGGAGCTTATATGACAATAGCTTTCATTTCTTCGAATGAGATTTTTATTGAAGGTTTGTTTTGCAGCATTTTGTCAAATTGCATTAGTTCCAGTGCTACTTTGTTAGTGGTTGATCTGTGTGCTCTACAATGTGCTCTTTTTTATCATTCATTTATACGTCTGAAAGGAGATTTACCATTCATGTCAGAGAATGGAAGGGGAATTTGTGTTTAAGGAGAAGAGAGCATGAGTTAGCAGGATGAGAGTGTTAGGATTAGGGAGTGTTTGGGAAGTTTAGGTTTAGGGAGCAAGATGGAAGGCATATGATTTGGGAGTGATTGAGATTTAGGAAGCAGAAGGAGAGTTTTAGGGTTAGGGAGCAATCTGGAAGTTTAGATTTGGGAATAGGAGGGGAGACTTAAGGTTAGGGAGTGACTGAGCAGTTTAGTTTTAGGGAGTGAGAGGAGTTTTAGGCTGTCAGGTTCTGGGAGGGCTATGTAAGTTGGAAGTGTTAGGGGACTTGGAGGTAGAAGACTTGGGGTTGAAGATTATTTGATAGTTTTAGTTATTTTTGATGGGTTGAGATTCATTGAAAGTTTCATCAGTGTTAGATGTTTTAAGTTAAATGAAACTGATCCGGACAGTACATCTTATATAACTTAAATGATGTAGCCCCATTATTTTCTTTGTGAGAAACCTTTGAAGTTGTGCAGGCTTTTAACTGCATTTTGTCTCTGTAAGTGACTGAATTAGAGTCACATACAGTGGCTTGGTTAATTTTCTAAATCATCCTGATCTTCTCTAAATGAGCTATCCCAAATGGTTTCCTAACTACTTAACCACTATGGATATTTGATCAGTGGTAAAAATGACAGATGTAATTGACCCTAGGTCCTTAAAATAGTATTGACTTTGAGTAAATAACCAATATTTTTATAAAGCTTGCATTAATCCTCTTCATAGTGATCACTGCTGCAGTAACCTTAGCTATATGGGTTGTATCCTGCCAAGGATATAACAGCTGGCCAGCTTCCAAAGCTTCAGGGCACCTTCCACACATCCAAATGTCAAGCAGCTCAAGATGAGCTGATTAAAGGTCAAGTTTGTGCGCAAAGCTCATCAGACCTTTACTGCCACAGAAAAATATTCTCCTCTTAGGCTTTCAAGGATCAATGGTCAGCTTGTGTTTTCCTTTGCTGGGCAGATAAGTTCCCTTTGGGGAGAAAAACTTCAGTTTTCTTCTATTTACCGATATTTTATTACTTTCCTTTTAACGGACTGTCTTGAGACTGTAATGTACTTTTAAAAGGAACACTTGTTTCTTCTGTTAGTTTGAAAGTAATGTAATATAACTGATAACATATTTTCTGTGGATAAATTGTGTTTAATTTTTCATTGTGGGGCTGCCATAGTTTTTGGAAGTGCTTTTACTTTGTTTTAATTTTTTGTCAAAAAACTAATTTCTTGGACTGGTGGCTTTATCAGCATTTGGTGCTTGTCTTCCTCACGAAAGAAGGACCATTTTTGGCTTCACCATGGAATTACTTGCTGGTCCAATGGTCAGTCCTTTTTCCAGCCACAAGTAAAAGTCAAGCATACAGTTTTGCCACCACAGCAGGCTAGCAATTTGACTCAGCCACAGGTGGGTGGCTGTGCTGTGGCCATTTGTTGTACATCAGACCACTCATCTTTTACCCTGAATTCCTCTACTGTAGCACATACAGCCATTATGGAGTAGGGATTAGCCACGTCCTCTGCAGCTGTTGGAATCCCCTCAGTGGGCAAGGGAGAGGCACTCGTGTTGGTCCTGGGAGAGGGAACAGGGAAGGTTTCCCTGTTATGTCAGAATGTTGTGCCTATCCTTGGGGAAGCAGCAACTGCCATTAGTAATACAGCTGGCTCCATTTTCCCTGTCAAATAGAAAGAGAAAACCAAACCTCCTCCTCGAATTCCTTTTGATAAGAGTAGTTTACTATAACTGACTCAGGGTTTAATTCAGGCTGTTTATTTTTTCGGTAGAACAGTCTCTGGTAAAAGAAAGAGGGATGCCTCTTTTCCTGAAAAGATTCAAGATTCTGGATCTGAACAGGAAGATGAAGGGTCTGAGTCAAGGCTTTGTCTTCATATTTCTGATGCAGACTCAGAGGAGAGCTCAATTTCAGATTCTTCTTGTGGGTTTTTCTCTTTGTCTGAGACTATTGCTAGATTATCCCAATGTTTTCAGTGGGGGTAATACTGAGGTTTCTCAGTCCCTCAGAAAATACTGAGTTGTTACAAAAAAAAAAATCCAGAACCTACACCCATTCCTCCTGTTCTGTCCTGTCTGCTTTAGAGGATGTACTGCCTGCATTTTTTTCTGATTGTCAGCCAGCTATCTCTAAAAAGGCAGACAGGATGTATAAAGTTCCTCAGGCTTTTAAAATGTTATAAGTAGCTGTAAAGCGTTAATTGACTCCACTTCTGCTAAGCAATTAGTTAATTCTAATTCTAATCTTCTAATAAGGATGGGAAATTTATAGCTAGGAACTAAAAACAGTGTATACTTCTGCAACTTTGATTTTCATAATTTTAAATTGTCTGGCTCATATGTTAAAGTTTGTTCTGACATATTGTGGAAGTATGAGAAATCAAAAGCAAAAAAAGTGGAGAACAGTTGCCCAAAAAGTCCAGCCAATACAAATCCAAGCAGAGCAACTGTAAAGAAGGCCTCGACTCCTTAGTTACGTAAAACACAATTTATTCCACAAAAGACTACAAAACGCCCAACACATTAACGCTGTTCACCAAAATCCTGCGTTTTCGTTTCAAATGACTTCCTCAGATGAAAAACTGAATGCATACCTATAACACACCCTCCAATATATACCTTCTATCCCAATTAACTAATAATTAAAACAATTAAATATTTATTTTACTTCATCAACTTTAAAATATGCATATTAATAAAAATATATACACATTTAACTATTTTAAATATAACATACACCAACTTCTTTAAAAACTGCATCAATAAAACATACATTTTAATACCAAATTAAAATACTTTTCAAAGGTACACTTTAAAACACATCCTTAAATTTTCAAAATTAATGAACAATAGCACCATCATGTGTTGAGAAGAGGTTTTGAACAAATCCAACAGACAAGTAGAAAAAACAGATAATTTTTTCTAACTAAATAAATAAATATATTATTAATTCAAAATATACCCAATGTTGGAAGTTTTATAAGCGTTTTTTGGATAATATGTGCTTCCTATGGGTAGGTTCAGAGAAAAAAGTTTTTAGAGTTCTTCAAGTATATTTCAGAGTCCACTGATTTTTTTGGATTTTACGTATAAATGTGATACGAAAATTTTAAACTATTTGGATATTTCTATTGGAAAGGGTGATGAAGGCTTCTTTTCTAAAATCTATTGAAAAGAGACCTTCTCAAATTCTTATTTGGCTTTTAATAGTGCCCACCCTTATCATCAGAAAAAGGGAATTGTTAAGGGGCAGTACATAAGGGGAAGCCGGATAACATCAAGGGAGAGTGATTTTGACAATGAATGCAGGTTGTTGCGTGAAATGTTTAGAAAAAGGGGTTACCCCACTGACCTGGTGGATACGAGTGAGAATGAGGTGAGGACAGCAAGACAGGATAAATTTAAACCCATTTTGGGAGACAAAGTATGATTGAACAGGGTAGAATTAAAAGTTGATAAATATGAAGGAGAAAGCAATTTTGTTGTGGATTTTAATGGTGATGCTGTTAAAATAAGAAAAATTTTAGAAGAAGAATGGAATAGGTTTGGGGAGATCTCGGACCTTGAGGGTATCTTTGAAAAGCCTCTGAGATGTACTTATCGAAGGGGCAAAAGTTTAAAGACAATTTTGGAGGGTAAAAGTGATGTAAATATATGCAGAGATGGGAAAGTGGGAACTTTCAAATGTGGTCGTTGTTCTCAGTGCCCATTTATATGCACAAAGGAGACCATATATATTGGTAGTAGGGATAGGTTAATTCAGAGTAGATATTTTGCAAATTGTGACAGTAGTGGAATAGTATATTTGGCGTTGTGTGACCATTGTGATGCATTTTATGTGGGCAAATCGAAAAAGAAGTTAAAAAATAGAATATACGAGCATAATTATGAGATTAGGACTAAATGCACTAATAATGCATTGTATAGGCATAAAAAAAGTTGCCAGGAAGCTAAGTTTAGCTTTGCTAGTCCAGGTTGGTGGCAAAGCACGAAGCATCAGAGACTATCCATGTGCAACTAACAGTGGGTAAAACTGCCTTCCAGTTTATAGCCTGCTACAGACCACCCTCCCAAACCCAGGAACCCCACTCGGCCTTCCTGAGAACACTGGAAAATATGAAGGTCTCTCCAAACACCATTATATTAGGCGACTTCAACTACCCAAACATAGACTGGGAGCATTACTCTAGCTCCAACACCCTAGCCCAAAGGTTCCTAGAATTTATAAACTCAAATGCTATGGAACAACTTGTTACCACTCCCACAAGAGGGGAAAACATACTGGACCTGATCATCACCAACATGGGGACTCTATGCTCCAGACCAGAAGTGTATCCCTCACTGGTAAGATCAGACCATAAACTAATCTCACTGGATATTCACATCCCGACCCCACCCCTGCCCAGAAAACCACAGTGAAAAACTTCTCTAAAGCAAATTTCACACTCCTCAAAACCGACGTGGAACCCTTCAAAGACCCGGGCCTGTGGAAAATACGCCCAGACCAAGAGAATCCTTTATAAACATTCTATGAACACCTTCAGGAATGCATGGATCATCGATCCCGAATAAAACCAAGACCCAATCCTCCAAAGGCAGACGTCCTGTCTGGTGGACCCCAGCCATAAACAAACTATACAATAGAAGGAGGAAGCTACTAAATGATAGAGCAAAATCCCAAAAGGGAAGGCATCACTGATCAGTATTAGCAAAAACTACGGGCACTCATAAAATTGTCTAAGGCCAGCTTTGAGAGAAAAATTGCACAGGACACTAAGGATAATCACAAGGCTTTCTTTAGTTATGTTAGGAACCTGGGTGGTAATTCCCAGATATGCTCAGAATTAGTCCAAAGTGACAAAAATACACTGAACCCACAGACATTGCCAACATCCTAGCTGACAGGTTCAGCGCAAACTTCTCCCTCCCACCAAAAGGGCAAATATCTATCCCAGCAGAGTGCTGCCCCTGACATCTCAGATGCTCAGGTAAGAGCCGCCCTCTCCAAAGCAAAAACACAGCATCAATGGGACCAGGCGGTGTCCCGGCTGCCCTACATGAACTCCAAGAAGAGCTAAACCCAAACATAAAACTACTGTTCAATCTCAGCCTTACTACAGGATATGTGCCCAAAGAGTGGCGTACAGCAACAGTGGTCCCTCTCCATAAAGGTGGTGCCTCAACGGATCCTGGAAACTATCGCCCCATAAGCCTGACTAGCTTAGTCTGCAAAGCTATGGAAAGGATCATCATGGACCTCATAAATAAAGATATTGGGTACCTACAGACACTGGATCCTACCCAGTTCGGCTTTGTTAAGGGCAGATCCTGCCTTTTAAACCTGGTTGATTTCTTTGAAACAGTCACCAAGGCCATTGACAAGGGGAAGGTGGTCCACACAGCCTACCTGGACCTCGCAAAAGCCTTCGATACAATACCCCACTCGGGCATTATAGATAAGCTCACCAGCTTAAATATAAACCCCTATGTCACTAGATGGATTGCAAACTGGCTCAAGGACAGAACCCACATGGTTAGAATTGCTGGAGCCATGTCAGACTCCAAACTAGTTACAAGTGGTGTCCCACAAGGCTCAGTCCTGGGACCTCTCTTGTTCGGTATATATTTCTCGGAGGTACAGGCCAACACAGAAGGACTGTGGCTGACCAAGTTCGCAGATGACTGCAAACTGGGCCATAATCGACTCTCCAGCTGACAAACATCCTCCAAAAGGGCCTCATAGAAACAGACAACTGGTGCCAGAGCCATGGCCTCAAGCTAAATGCCAAAAGTGTATAGTCATCCCTTTGGCAAAACAAAGTGCCCACAAATTACCACATAGGTGGTAATCCATTAAGTACAGAAGAAGTAATTAGGGACCTGGGGACCCAAGTTGATAGCAATCTCTTATTTGACAACCACGTGGCCAAAGTGGTTAGAAAAACATTTTATATAGCCCACCTAATCATGAAGGGATTCACATCTAGATCAGGGGAGGTTATCGTGCCTCTTTACTCATCCCTCATCAGGCCCATAATTGAGTACAATGCCCCTTTTGGGATGTACCTTACCAGACATCTGCAGCAACTGGAAAGACCCCAAAAGTACCTCAACAAGGGGATCAAAGGGCTCAAACAGATGCCATATGCTGCCCGGTTAAAGAAACTCCAGCTCTACTCAGTGGCATACCGCCTGTTCAGAGGCGATCTGTGCCTGACGTAGAAAGCCATGTCCAACCCGGAATTAATGGACATGCTGCACCTCAGAAAATCCAAATCCCATCGAGCTACGCGCTCGAGAGACTTGAACCTCAGCACTGAAATAAATAGGACATGCTGGAGGGACAGATTCATAACCCAGAGGCTCCCTTCACTCTGGAATAAAATCCCAGTCCAGGTTAGGCAGAGTCCCTCATTGACTCTCTTCAAGAGGAATCTTGATGAGTGGATGGGAGATCGTAGGTTTACCCCGGGTATCACTTCTGTGTCACTGTTAGACAGAGGCAGAGTATACTAACCTCGAAAAAGGGCATAGCAAAATAAATTTAAAATGGGTGGCGAAAGCCAGACACATTCTGGCTAGGCTTATAAATGACCTAGGGCAGATAGCCTAGTATGAACCTATGAACCTATGAACCTAAGCTTTTTTGTCATAGAAGTGGTGCAAAAAGATGTAAGGGGTGGCCCATGGGAAACGTCTATAGAATATAAATAATTATTGTGGCAACTATCCCTGCAAGCGATTAAGTTTCCAGGCTTGAATGATGCAGTTTCCCTGGCCCCCGTTTTAAAGATGAAAGCAGCAAAACTTTAAGTCTTTAAATCTTTTATATATTTAGTTAGAAAAAATTATCTGTTTTTTCTACTTGTCTGTTGGATTTGTTCAAAACCTCTTCTCAACACATGATGGTGCTATTGTTCATTCATTTTGAAAATTTAAGGATGTGTTTTAAAGTGTACCTTTGAAAAGAATTTTAATTTGGTATTAAAATGTATGTTTTATTGATGCAGTTTTTAAAGAAGTTGGTGTATGTTATATTTAAAATAGTTAAATGTGTATATATTTTTATTAATATGCATATTTTAAAGTTGATGAAGTAAAATAAATATTTAATTGTTTTAATTATTAGTTAATTGGGATAGAAGGTATATATTGGAGGGTGTTTTATAGGTATGCATGCAGTTTTTCATCTGAGGAAGTCATTTGAAACGAAAACGCAGGATTTTGGTGAACAGCATTAATGTGTTGGGCGTTTTGTAGTCTTTTGTGGAATAAATTGTGTTTTACGTAACTAAGGAGTCGAGGCCTTCTTTACAGTTGCTCTGCTTGGAAGTATGAGAAATGTTGTGTCTACACTTTCTTCTTATGAAGAAAAAACTGCTTTAAATAATTAATTTCTTCTATCACACAGGTCAATACTTGTTGTTTGCATTGCTTATATGATTCTGTTGATACTTCTTCCAGTGCTATGATCACTGGTACTGTTTTGAGGAGATTGTCTTGGCTGCATTCTCCAAACCTCCCAGACGATTTAAAAATTAGATTTTAAATTCTCTCTTAAAGGAGTACAACAGGTTTCTCTAATGTATTCCTCAACTTCATGGCCCTTTTCCTCCCTATTTACATTGTCCTCTGTAAAGCAACAACAATAAAACATTTACAGTTTTTATAATTCCCCTTACTTCTGTAACAGAAGCCTACCTTCTCATACTGTGATGGTTTCACTTACAAAATTATTCTCTCACATTTGAATAAAGCTTGCTGGAGTTGCCCAATTACTGACATTATCGAGGTCAGGCAGTGCAGGTACTTTTTTTTTCTTTTTAATCAGTTCCCTCCCCCAAAGTGACATCACCACAGCCGTCATCTGATTCTAACTAAAATAATAAGACCCACCCATTCTGTGATGTCATGGTTCCCTTGTCCTTCCTCCAGCCTGAGTGCTGTTCATTTTATTCAGTAGTAGTGTAGTAACACCGATGTTTGGAAGCACAGAAATTTGGTATGCATACTTGTACATTCTGCACGGCAAATGATGCTTAGGTGGTGTATCGCTTGCATACTTCTCTGTTGTATTTGCACCTGATACTGCTAGTGTGCAGTGCGAGAATAGAAAGATTAAAACATTACCCTGGTATCAGAGGTGGCAGTGCAACATATTCATAGTGGCTTAACATGAGAGTAGCTCTAAGCAAGCACCATGCGAAACCTGAACAAGCACCTAGAATTATTCAGTGCAGCTTCCACACCTTAAGTCTGAAAATGAATTCACATACTCACATGAACAGGAGTAGCTGCATATTGATGGCTAAAGATGTATGGGCATGTTGCGTGGTTACTACACTGCAAAACTGGTATGTAATGGTGGAGATATTTGGAAGGCATGAGCAAACACACCAGTATATTAAAGCCATAGCACCAATTGAACTGGAGGCTGGCAAATAGATTTAGTAAGGGATTTTGTCCATGCACAAATATTTCAACAGTGATTCTTTGCAGTTGCATCCATTATCTGATTCAAGGTAAGTTAACCTTGATGTCCTTTATTTAAAAAAATCAATAAAAAATTTACTTTGTTATAAGTGACTTCTGGACACAAGAAAAAGGAAGGGGAAAATATAGCAATGTGGTTTGTATGTACAAAGACAAATCCAGGGACACTGCAAAAGGTTTTTTTTGCAAAACAACCAGTGGAGTAAAAACATATGAAGGCAAACACTGCATACCAACACATTTTGCACATGTAAATCTCAATTTTTAACAAGGTGGAAGCATGAAGTGATACCTTAACACTTAAATTAATAAAGATCTAAACTGGTTAATAGTATAAATGTTTCATTATTTAGCTCCTTGGTGCAAGACCTTACTGGATGTGATTGCAGTCAAGTAAGGCCATGGCTGTAGTGCAGCAAAAAAATGCCCCCCCTAACAAAGGAAATGCTAGAGCAAAGATTAAATTACATGAGTCAAGCACCCTGCTGAGATCTGCCAATCAATGGAATTACCAGGTCAAATTACCCTCAGGACTTTGACAGCTAGGGAAGCTAAGTGTTATGGTGGAGGGGAGAAGTAAATGGACTGGAATTCATTGTCTCACAAATTAGTGCCATTTAAACTAAATTAGAAAAAAGGCAGCAGTAAACAGCACTTTGAGTGTGTTCTGTGGCATTTGCACTGTTTCTGTTTTAAGTAGTCATCCAGCAGCAGGGAATGCTACTTACACTGTTCTGTTTTACTCAGTACTTTGTACGCATGCAACATCTATGAAATGACAGGAACTTTAGGCAAACGGAGGCCTGCAGCATGTAACATTTTTGAGCCAAACAATGATTTCTGGGATACTGGATGGCAACCTGATTTATCCAAACCACGTCAATATGCCAGCCTCCAGGTGGTCAGAGTCTGGAATTACATATAAAAATATTTAAAATCCTGTAAATAATCCCAGAGTGCTGTTAAAGTGTAGGAAACATCATGCCATGATGTTTTAACCATGTTTTTTGAGTCTGTGGGTGCGGTACTCCTTTGGAGTACAACAGGTTTCTCTGATGTATTCCTCAACTTCATGGCCCTTTTCCTCCCTATTTACATTGTCCTCTGTAAAGCAACAGCAATAAAACATTTACAATTTTTATAATTCCCCTTACTTCTGTAACAAAAGCCTACCTTCTCATACTGAGATGGTTTCACTTACAAAATTATTCTCTCACGTTTGAATAAAGCTTGCTGGAGTTGCCCAATTACTGACATCATCGAGGCCAGGCAGTGCAGGTACTTTTTTTTTTTTTTTTAATCAGTTCCCTCCCCCAAAGTGACATCACCACAGCCGTCATCTGATTCTAACTAAAATAATAAGACACACCCATTCTGTGATGTCATGGCTCCCTTGTCCTTCCTCCAGCCTGAGTGCTGTTCATTTTATTCAGTAGTAGTGTAGTAACACCCATGTTTGAAAACACAGAAATTTGGTATGCATACTTGTACATTCTGCACGGCAAATGATGCTTAGGTGGTGTATCGCTTGCATACTTCTCTGTTGTATTTGCACCAGATACTGCTAGTGTGCAGTGCGGGAATAGAAAGATTAAAACATTACCCTGGTATCAGAGGTGGCAGTGCAACATATTCATAGTGGCTTAACATGAGAGTAGCTCTAAGCAAGCACCATGCGAAACCTGAACAAGCACCTAGAATTATTCAGTGCAGCTTCCACACCTTAAGTCTGAAAATGAATTCACATACTCACATGAACAGGAGTAGCTGCATATTGATGGCTAAAGGTGTATGGGCATGTCGCGTGGTTACTACACTGCAAAACTGGTATGTAATGGTGGAGATATTTGGAAGGCATGAGCAAACACACCAGTATATTAAAGCCATAGCACCAATTGAACTGGAAGCTGGCAAATAGATTTAGTAAGGGATTTTGTCCATGCACAAATATTTCAACAGTGATTCTTTGCAGTTGCATCCATTATCTGATTCAAGGTAAGTTAACCTTGATGTCCTTTATTTAAAAAAAAATCAATAAAAAATTTACTTTGTTATAAGTGACTTCTGGACACAAGAAAAAGGAAGGGGAAAATATAGCAATGTGGTTTGTATGTACAAAGACAAATCCAGGGACACTGCAAAAGGTTTTTTTTGAAAACCAACCAGTGGATTAAAAACATATGAAGGCAAACAGTGCATACCAACACACCTTGCACATGTAAATCTCAATTTTTAACAAGGTGGAAGCATGAAGTGATACCTTAACACTTAAATTAATAAAGATCTAAACTGGTTAATAGTATAAATGTTTCATTCTTTAGCTCCTTGGTGCAAGACCTTACTGGATGTGATTGCAGTCAAGTAAGGCCATGGCTATAGTGCAGCAAAAAAATGTCCCCTCTAACAAAGGAAATGCCAGAGCAAAGATTAAATTACATGAGTCAAGCACCCTGCTGAGATCTGCCAATCAATGGAATTACCAGGTCAAATTACCCTCAGCACTTTGACAGCTAGGGAAGCTAAGTGTTATGGGGGAGGGGAGAAGTAAATGGACTGGAATTCATTGTCTCACAAATTAGTGCCATATAAACTAAATTAGAAAAAAAGGCAGCAGTAAATAGCACTTTGAGTGTGTTCTGTGGCATTTGCACTGTTTCTGTTTTAAGTAGTCATCCAGCAGCAGGGAATGCTACTTACACTGTTCTGTTTTACTCAGTACTTTGTACGCATGCAACATCTATGAAATGACAGGAACTTTAGGCAAACGGAGGCCTGCATGATGTAACATTTTTGAGCCAAACAATGATTTCTGGGATACTGGATGGCAACCTGATTTATCCAAACCACGTCAATATGCCAGCCTCCAGGTGGTCAGAGTCTGGAATTACATATAAAAATATTTAAAATCCTGTAAATAATCCCAGAGTGCTGTTAAAGTGTAGGAAACATCATGCCATGATGTTTTAACCATGTTTTTGAGTCTGTGGGTGCGGTACTCCTTTAAAGGAGTACAACAGGTTTCTCTAATGTATTCCTCAAATTCACGGCCCTTTTCCTCCCTATTTACATTGTCCTCTGTAAAGCAACAGCAATAAAACATTTACAATTTTTATAATTCCCCTTACTTCTGTAACAAAAGCCTACCTTCTCATACTGTGATGGTTTCACTTACAAAATTATTCTCTCACGTTTGAATAAAGCTTGCTGGAGTTGCCCAATTACTGACATCATCGAGGCCAGGCAGTGCAGGTACTTTTTTTTTTTTTTTTAATCAGTTCCCTCCCCCAAAGTGACATCACCACAGCCGTCATCTGATTCTAACTAAAATAATAAGACACACCCATTCTGTGATGTCATGGCTCCCTTGTCCTTCCTCCAGCCTGAGTGCTGTTCATTTTATTCAGTAGTAGTGTAGTAACACCCATGTTTGAAAACACAGAAATCTGGTATGCATACTTGTACATTCTGCACGGCAAATGATGCTTAGGTGGTGTATCGCTTGCATACTTCTCTGTTGTATTTGCACCAGATACTGCTAGTGTGCAGTGCGGGAATAGAAAGATTAAAACATTACCCTGGTATCAGAGGTGGCAGTGCAACATATTCATAGTGGCTTAACATGAGAGTAGCTCTAAGCAAGCACCATGCGAAACCTGAACAAGCACCTAGAATTATTCAGTGCAGCTTCCACACCTTAAGTCTGAAAATGAATTCACATACTCACATGAACAGGAGTAGCTGCATATTGATGGCTAAAGGTGTATGGGCATGTCGCGTGGTTATTACACTGCAAAACTGGTATGTAATGGTGGAGATATTTGGAAGGCATGAGCAAACACACCAGTATATTAAAGCCATAGCACCAATTGAACTGGAGGCTGGCAAATAGATTTAGTAAGGGATTTTGTCCATGCACAAATATTTCAACAGTGATTCTTTGCAGTTGCATCCATTATCTGATTCAAGGTAAGTTAACCTTGATGTCCTTTATTTAAAAAAAAATCAATAAAAAATTTACTTTGTTATAAGTGACTTCTGGACACAAGAAAAAGGAAGGGGAAATATAGCAATGTGGTTTGTATGTACAAATACAAATCCAGGGACACTGCAAAGGGTTTTTTTTGCAAACCAACCAGTGGAGTAAAAACATATGAAGGCAAACACTGCATACCAACACACCTTGCACATGTAAATCTCAATTTTTAACAAGGTGGAAGCATGAAGTGATACCTTAACACTTAAATTAATAAAGATCTAAACTGGTTAGTAGTATAAATGTTTTATTCTTTAGCTCCTTGGTGCAAGACCTTACTGGATGTGAATGCAGTCAAGTAAGGCCATGGCTATAGTGCAGCAAAAAAATGTCCCCTCTAACAAAGGAAATGCCAGAGCAAAGATTAAATTACATGAGTCAAGCACCCTGCTGAGATCTGCCAATCAATGGAATTACCAGGTCAAATTACCCTCAGGACTTTGACAGCTAGGGAAGCTAAGTGTTATGGGGAGGGGAGAAGTAAATGGACTGGAATTCATTGTCTCACAAATTAGTGCCATTTAAACTAAATTAGAAAAAAAGGCAGCAGTAAACAGCACTTTGAGTGTGTTCTGTGGCATTTGCACTGTTTCTGTTTTAAGTAGTCATCCAGCAGCAGGGAATGCTACTTACACTGTTCTGTTTTACTCAGTACTTTGTACGCATGCAACATCTATGAAATGACAGGAACTTTAGGCAAACGGAGGCCTGCATGACGTAACATTTTTGAGCCTAACAATGATTTCTAGGATACTGGATGGCAACCTGATTTATCCAAACCACGTCAATATGCCAGCCTCCAGGTGGTCAGAGTCTGGAATTACATATAAAAATATTTAAAATCCTGTAAATAATCCCAGAGTGCTGTTAAAGTGTAGGAAACATCATGCCATGATGTTTTAACCATGTTTTTTGAGTCTGTGGGCACGATACTCCTTTAAGTAGAGACTTAGTGTTTGCCCCTAAGTGTGATGAAAGGGGCAAACTGATCCAGGGAATCACTAACATTTTCCACCCTCCTATTCCAAATTGTCCAAGGGATTTTATTTCTCTGGAAAAAAACATCCCAAAACCAAGGACAGTCCAACAGGTCTGAATGACTATACAAGACACCTTTTGACCCCCTCCCACCCTGCCCTCCATTCTTCTAGAAAGTCTGAATCTCCATTTTTTTTCTCTTTGGAAACAGACTGCTTCCGACAAATGGATTCTGAAAATCATTCAGCAGGGTTACAGATGGAAGTGGGAGGAAATTCCTCCTTTCCAGGGCGTCATTCCTCATCCTGCAGATCATACTGTTTTATTTCCACCTGTTCTTTATCACATGTTGTCCCAAGAAGTGATAGAACCAGTTCCTCCTTCCCAGGTGAGGAAGTTTTTTTTTTTTTTTTCAAGGATCTTCCTAGTGCCAAAGAAAGAAGATGCTTGCAGACCAGTTCAGAATCTTTCTTTCCTAAACCTGTTTGTGAAAGTGCCCAAATGCAAAATGATGTCACTTCAAAACCTGTAACCTCTTCTTCCCCTTTCAGGTTTCCTGGTAATGCTAGATTTAAAATACATTTATCATCACATCCCTATTAATCCAGACTTCAGACATTTCTTAAGGTTTTGTGTGTCTGTATCACATTAACAGTTCTCTGCCTTACCCTTTGGACTATCCACTGCACCAAGAGTGTTTACAAAATGTCTAGGTCCCATTGCTTATCTTTGCAGTCTTTTTCAAAATGCCATAAGTCTCTATCTTTAGTGAGAGATTTCTTGCACAAGCTGGGATTCTAAGAGAACATTCAGAAGTCTTTTTTGACTCCCTTACACACAATTGTGTTTCTGGGATGTGAACTAGACATCTCAGTTCAAAGGGCTTTTCTTCCACAGGAAAAAGTAGAGCTTATCTAGATCCATTTCTAAATTTTTCCACTCAGATTTCAGTCACTGTGTGGGAATATCTCATAATTTTATGTTTTATTGCATCTATGATTCTCACAGTACCCCTGGCAAGACTTCATGTATGAAAGATATAGTGGGGTAAGAAATCTCTTTGGTCCCAGCATCAGCACCCTTTATCTTTTTCAGATCCTAGTACTGGGGTTTGTGAGAAGATAATTTTTTTTGTTGGCGACAGTAAATGTTTTTATATCCAGGTCTCCCCTTGTCCATTCCTGCTCCAAAGCAACCACTCACCACAGATACTTTGAACTTTGCTTTGGGAGTAGTTTCAGGAGATATAAAAATGCAGGGGATGTGGGACACCAAGGACAGATGCAAGCTCATAAATATCAAGAAGATGCTTGCCCTGATCAAGGCACTCAACTCTCTGAACCATTTTTGGTCCCTGGGACCTCTTCAAGTGGTTACAGACCATACCACAGTCATATGGTACATCAACAAGCAAGGGGGAGCTATGTAGTACCCCCTTTGTAGACTAGCTATTCTAGCTTAGGATATAACTTCACAGCACAGTTTCACTCTACAGACATCCTACATTTTTTAAGAGCAAAACTGTGTGGCAGACAAGCTGAACAGGATCAGGGTAGACCCTCATGAATGGAACAAGATCAGGGGGTCTTTCAAGATTTGATACATCCTTTCTGAGCAATCATCTGATAAAAGTTTGTTACAGGACTCCATTCCAGAAGGCCTGGAAGACAGATGCATTTTCTTTTCTTTGGAGAGGAATATTCCTGTATGCCTTTCAACTTATATCCAGGGCACTTCTGAAGATTCTGAAGGAATCCTGCAAGATCATTGTGGTGACTCCCTTCTAGACTAAGCAACCATGGTTCTCCCTTCTTTTGGAAATGTCACAAGGCAATTACCACAAGCTTCCTCACAGAATGGATTTACTCACACAAGAAAAGAGGGTGTTTGAGATACCCCAACATCAATCATCTTCAACTGACTGCCTGGATAATAGGATCTTAATTCCTTTTAGGCACCTGTTTTCTGAGGATGTGCAGCAGGTACTAATGGAGGCAAGAAAGCCTACTACTAGAAAATCATATATTAGCATATAGAAAAGGTTTTCTGGTTGGTGCCAGCAACATAACCAGCACCTATTCAGGGCTAGTTGTTCTCTGGTTTTACAGTATTTGTGTGAATTACTATCCTATGGCCTTTCTTATTCCGCTATTGTAGAATAGCATATGTGCTGTACCCTTAAGAAGCATTTCTAAGCCCTGAACATGCATATATAAATACCAGGCATGTGCTATCTTCAGTACCATTTTGTGAGTACAGCCAGAGTGTGAACATCTATGCATAAGACAACTAGTTTGTATATATGTTTATGTTTATATATAATAAAGCTGCTTGAACAGAACCCACAATGTTTGTCTACTTCATCCTGACTAGACGAGTAACATGGTGTCAGAACTGGGATTCCAGAGACTGCTTTTCAGAGCCACAAGGTGTAGAGTAAACAGTGAAGGCAAACTAAGTGAACCAAATGCAAAAAAAAGGGCCAGAAACGAACTAAAAGTAATGAAAACATGCACAAATTATTTATTTTATAAAAAAAAGATAAAACAGAGCATTTCAAGGCACAAAACACATTGCAAAGCAAACAAATAGCACAAAAACATTTATTAAGAAAACGAAAAGCATAAAAAGTTTATTAATTAAACAAAATGTTTGAAATTAAGATATTTGATAAAATGATTATCAGAAAAGCACATAAAGAGTAATTACCTCAGAATTGCAAAACGAGCATGTTTAAAGTAAAACAAGCATGTTTAGAGTTAACATAAGCACAAAAAAAATATAATGGGCATGAAAAGAGATTACATGAGCAAAACAAATATAACAAAGGGCAAAAAGGGCACATTGAGCATAAATAAAGCAAGGCAATTGCATGTTTTTTGGAGAATTACTGTGTTTTGGCATAAACTACTACTTCCCATTGATTGGAGCTCTGAATAGTATAACTAGAGTTACTCGAAGTATTTCAAAGTGTGCAAAAGTGCTTACAGTGTGTGTTTATTACTGTACATTTATTCCAAAAAAGTCTGTTGAGTGCAAAGTGCCAATACTTCATAAAGTACAGTCAAATGCAACCATTTCCAAAAGTTTCTTGTGCCGGATGTGTCTATTCGCAGAGTGCCGCCATTACAAAAGTGTTTCTTGTACTATACAGAGTTGTTTAGCAAAGTACCACCATTTTGGGGAAATTTCAGTGTGCTGTGTACTGTTTATGCGCAAAGTGCAATTACTTAAAAATGTTTCTTAATCTGAGCTTTCTCCGCCTAGTTCATTCGCACAGTGCAGTTATTTCTAAATGTTTCTTAAAATGATAAGTGACTTTTGCAATAAGGTGATTTCAAGAGTATCACAGTGTCCAGGAAACATATTTCACAAGGTTCAGTTATGCAGAGGCTTTCTGTGCTATTGGGCATAGTTACAAGTGTATTGGCATAAATTTCAGGCATATGTACATATGTGTGTGTTCGTGCATACTGGAAAAAGTCTTCACCAAGATGTATTAATATGGCAGAAGGTTTTCGTAAGCCACTACCACTTGTATTTGATCAGAATATTGCAGAGAATTGGAGAATATTTGAGCAAGAGTACAGTATATTCATACAAGCAGCTTATTCTGATAAAGATACACACACCAGGCCATTCATTTTGCTAAATCTGGCAGGGTCAGAGGCCATAGAAAGAGAGTGTTCATTTGTATATGCATTAGCAGTATGTGAAGGTGAAGGATAAAATCATCATATTATTGTGCAGGCTGAACCAAAAGAAGACTTTGAGTATTTGAAGTGCAAATTTAGAGAAATGTGCGACCCCCAGACCAATGTTACATTAGAGAGCCATTTGTTTTACAAAAGAGCTCAAAAGCAAGATTAAACTTTTGCAGCTTGTATCACTGACCTGAGAAATAAAGCTAAAACTTGTAAGTTTGCTGACTTGAAATATGAGTTAATAAAGGGCAGGCTCATGTGTGGTATTAATAATGCTGATGTGCGAAAGATTTTGTTTCATGAGTTAATGCTGAGCAAAGCTATTGAGATTTGTCAAATTCATGAAGTTAACAGAAAGGCACACAAATATGCTTGCAAGTGATAAGAGCATGGTTTCAGGAGACTCCAGAGCAAATGTAGACAGCGTGCTACATGTGGCAGGCAGAAACAGGCCTAAGGAAATGGAAGCTGCAGCTCCTGTAGGTGTGGCAAGGAAAACCTGCAATCTTTCAGGATTCAGGAAGTTCTAAGACTAGTTCAGTTAAAGGAGCATGCTCAGTGCTGTTCAAGGGTGAATCAGCAAAACCCAAGTCAAGTTCTATTGCTAACTGTTGCAATTGTGTTGGCAACCATGAGTCTAAAAGAGAGAAATGATCAGTTTTAACAATTGGCTTAATTCCTGGTGTCATTCTAAGGGGATCCAATGTCTGTCTGCTTGGAATGACATGCTTGACAAGCCACGCTGCTTCACAAGGGATGGCTTGCACCTGTCACCCCTGGGCTTCCGGATATTGGCCAAGGCTCTTGCCACCCCCATAGTGCCTTTTTTAGGCAAGGCTCAAATGACAAACCTACCTCCCTAGAAAACACAAGTGGAAAAAAACTAAGGGTAATGCTGCTCAATGCCGGAAGTCTAAACCTCAAGATGCACGAAGCCCTCCTCAGTATGGAGAACATCGATGTCTGTGCAGTGACTGAAACCTGGTTCAAGGCTCCTGAGAGCACCCCAGCACTATCAGGTTTTACCTCATATCATGCTTTCCGCCCCAAAACTTGGACCGAACCACAAAAGGAGGGGAGTATCCATTTTCATCAAAGATACCCACACCTCCAGGTTAGTGGCAAAGCATCGGAGACTATCTAGGTGCAACTAACCATAGGCAAAACTGCCTTACAGTTTGTAGCATGCTACAGACCACCCTCTCAAACTCAGGAACCCCACATAGCCTTCCTGAAGACACTGGAGAGTATAAATGTCTCTCCAAATACCATCATTTTGGGAGAATTCAACTACCCAAACATAGACTGGGAACATTACTCAAGCCCCAACACCCTAGCCCAAAGGTTCCTAGAATTCATAAACTCAAATGCAATGGAACAACTAGTCACCATTCCCACAAGAGGAGACAATATACTAGACGTGATCATCACAAACATGGGGAAAAAATGCTCCACACCGGACGTATATCCCTCTTTGGTAAGATCAGACCATAAATTAATCTCACTGGAAATCCACATCCCGCCCCCACCCCCTGCACAAAAGACCACAGTGAAGAACTTCTCAAAAGCAAACTTCACATTTCTCAAGACTGAAATGGTATCCTTCAAGGCCCCTGGGCCAGTGGAAACCACAACCCACACTGCTGAATCCTTTGCAAATGCCTTCTATGGGCACCTTCAAGAATGCATGGATCATGCAATCCCAAATAAAACCAAGACCCATTCCCGCAAAGGCAGGCGCCCAGTCTGGTGGACCCCAGCCATAAACAAACTTTACAACAGGAGGAGGAAGCTACTACATGACAGAGCAAAATCCCTAAAAGGGAAGGCATCTCTGATCAGTACTAGCAAAAAACTACGATCACTCATAAAATCATCCAAGGCCAACTTTGAGAGAAAAATCGCAAAAGACACAAAAGACAATCACAAGGCCTTCTTTAGCTATGTTAGAAACCTGGGTGGAAACTCCCAGATATGCGCAGAGTTAGTCCAAAATGACACAAAATACACTGAACCCACTGACATTGCCAACATTCTGGCAGACAGGTTCAGTGCAAATTTCTCCCTCCCCAAAAGGAGAAATAACTATCCCAGCAGAGTGTAGCCTCCCTAACATCTCAGATGCCCAGGTGAGAGCCGCCCTCTCTAAAGCTAAAAACACAGCATCAATGGGACCGGATGGTGTCCCGGGCTGTGTGCTACATGAACTCCAAGAGGAACTAAACCCACACATAAGGCTGCTGTTTAATCTTAGTCTTACTACAGGATACGTACCCAAAGAGTGGCGTACGGCAACAGTGGTCCCACTTCACAATGGCGGTGCTTTTACAGACCCTGGAAATTACCACCCCATAAGCTTGACGAGCCTGGTCTGCAAAGCTATGGAGAGGATCATTATGGAACTTATAAACAAAGACATTGGGGACCTACAGACATTGGATCCTACTCAATTTGGCTTTGTCAAGGGCAGATCCTGCCTTTTGAACTTGGTCGACTTTTTTGAAACAGTCACTAAGGCCATTGATGAGGGTAAGGCAGTTCACACAGCCTACCTTGACCTTGCAAAAGCCTTTGACACAATACCCCACTCAGGCATCATAGACAAACTCACCAGCTTAAATGTAAACCCATATGTCACAAGATGGGTTGCAAACTGGCTCAAGGACAGAACCCACAGGGTCAGAGTTGCTGGTGCTATGTCACACTCTAAGCCGGTCACAAGCGGTGTCCCACAGGGCTCAGTCCTGGGACCCCTCTTGTTCGGCATTTATTTTTCCGAGGTACAGGCAAACATAGGAGGATTGTGGCTGACAAAGTTTGCAGATGACTGCAAACTGGGCGCCATAATTGATACTCCAGCAGACACAAACATCCTTCAGAGAGGCCTCATAGAAACAGATAATTGGTGCCAGAGCCATGGCCTTAAGCTGAACGCCAAAAAATGTATAGTCATACCCTTTGGGAAAAACAAGGTACCGACAAATTCCATTAAGTACGGAAGAGGTAATCAGGGACCTAGGGACCCAGGTTGACAGTACCTCTCATTTGACACTCACATTGCCAAAGTGGTTAGGAAGACCTTCTATATTGCCCACCTTATCATGAAGGGTTTCACATCTAGATCAAGAGAGGTCATTGTGCCCCTGTACTCTTCTCTTATCAGGCCAATGATTGAGTACAATGCCCCATTTGGGATGTATCTCACCCGACACCTGCAGCAGTTGGAAAGACCCCAAAAGTTCCTCACCAAGAGGATAAAGGGTCTTAAACATATGTCCTATGCTGCCCGACTGAAAAACTCCAGCTCTATTCAGTCGCATACCGCCTACTCAGAGGTGATCTGTGCCTGACGACAAGGCCATGTCCAATCCTGAATTAATGGACATGCTCCACCTCAGAAAATCCAAATCCATCAGAGCCACGAGAACAAGTGACTTAAACCTCAACACAGAAATAAATAGGACATGCTGGAGGGACAGATTCATAACCCAGAGGCTCCCTACACTCTGGAACAGAATCCCAGTCCATGTTAGGCAGAGCCCCTCACTGACTCTATTCAAGAGAAATCTTGACGAGTGGATGGGAGATCGTAGGTTTACCCCGGGGGTCATCTCTGTGTCACTACTAGACAGAGGCATAGTAAACTAAACCCTAAAAGGGCGTAGTATTCTCGTCCTAAGGGGTGGTGTAAGCCACATACACTCTGGCTAGGCTTATAAATGCCTTAGGGCAGATAGCCTAGTACGAACCTATGAACCTATTTGGTCAGCAATACCATAAATGTAAGAAATGGAACCATTTTTAAAAATGTTGTAAATCAAATAAGCCTCATACTGTTATAAAGAAAGGTCATTCGGAAAAGCAAATTTATCAAGATGAACTGCAACAGTCTGCTTTCTGTGTAGATGGTGTATCAGTGATTGGTGAAAAGATTGATGCAGTAGATTTGATGGCAAAGATGAAGTATTTTGTACTGTCCAGATCAATGGTAAATCAAAGTAGACACTGGTTCAATGTGTAATATTATGTCAGCAGACACATTTGCTAAGGTGAGAGCTAACAACTAAATGTGACCAGTTGTGTGAAACTTGTTGCTTAGGGAGGTGAAGAAATTGAAAATGAAGGTTCAGTAGTGCTTTTATGCTATGTGGCCAAGAACTGTTATAGCTTATTATTCTATGTAGTTTGAAGACTTATGCAGTAATTATTAAGTCTCAGAGACAGTTTGAGAATGAATCTACTTTCTTTTACCAAAGAAATTCATCAAATAAGCACATGTCCCAGTTCCAGCTTCACTAACACTATTTTTTCAGAGTATGCTGATGTTTTCGATGACAAGTTGGTAAAACTTCCAGTTGTGTATTCTGTGAAGTTAGACCCAGAGATCAGTCCAGCAGTTAGACCCAAAAGAAAAGTCCCAATAGCTATGCAGCATAAAGTCAAAGCTCAGTTGGGCAAAATGGTGCAGCAAGGTGTAATTTGTACAGTTACAGAACCTACCAAATGGGTGTCATCCATGGTAGTAGCTCACAAAAAAGGCTCAGACGAAATCAGAATATGCATTGACCCAAGAGATTTGAATAAAGCATTGAAAAGACCACATCATTGCATGCGTGCAGTTGAAGAAGTCACAGCTATAAATCCAAATGCCACTGTTTTCTGTTTTAGATGCAAAGAGTTCATTTTGGCAAGTGATGCTTGATCACAAATCTTCATTACTTACTACATCCAGTACCCCATTTGGAAGATATGGATTTCTTAGGATGCCATTTGGAATAATTTCTGCAAATGAAGTCTTCCAGCGTGCAATGGAGCAAATTTTTCAGGTTATCCTTGTGCCATAATAGTAGATGATTTGTTATTCAGAGGCAATGGTGAATCAAAGCATGACAGAAATCTTAAAAGACCTCTAGACAGAGCACATGAATGAACTTAAAGCTTAACCCACTAAAGTGCAAATTCAGACTACCAGAAGTTACTTAGGTTGGTTGTTTATTTACTAGACCCGTCCAAGCAAGCAGCCATTTTTGAGATGCCAGCACCAGATAATGTGCAAGCTCTACAACATTTTCTTGGTTTGGTCAAATATTTAGGCAAGTTTACACCAGACTTCAGTGAGTTGACAGCACCTTTGAGAGAGCTAACATGTAAGAATGTTACATGGTCATGGTTAGAACATTACCAAAAAGCATTTGAAGACCTTAAGCAAATAATTGCTACTCCACCCACATTAAGATACTATGTTGTCAACAAACCGATAACTCTTTCCTGTGATACTTCAAAATTTGGTCTTGATGCAGTTATTCTTCAAGAGAGTTTGATCAGTAGACCCTGCATCTAGAACACTTATCCAAACTGACATGCAATATGCTCAGATTGAGACAGAACTTTTGGCAATAGTATTTGCATGTTCCAAGTTTCATGATTATATCTATGGTCAGGATATTCAGATTGAAACTGATCATCAACCTCTGGTTAATATTTTAAAGAAGCCTATGCATTCTACTCCAGAGAAATTGCAAAGAATGATTTTTAAATTGCCACAGTACAACTTCAAAATGGTTTATACAAAAGACAAACTTCTTTATCTGGCTGATACCTTATCCAGATTGCCCAGAAATATAACTGAACAGCTTGATGCATAAAATTTTGACTTGGATGTCATGGAAGTGCGTAATTTTTCTACCACAAGACTTGATGAGCTAAGAGATCATACAAAGACTGATCCAATTTTGCAAGAGCTCATCCACTACATCAGTGTTGGATGGCTGTCAAAACAAGCTAGTGTACCATCTGAAGTGCAACTCTAATTTCCTTACAGAGATGAGATGTTGATGGAAGATGGCATTGTTTTCAAAGGTCCTAAAATTGTTGTTCTTGCTTCCTTACAACAAGAATACATCCAGATTTTGCATTGTCACCCAGGTTCCAAAGCTAACAAACGAAGGGAAAGAGGACTAGTCTTTTGGACTTCTCTAGCAAAAGACATTGATAAAGTACTTTCTTCACGTTCAGTATGCAATAGTACTAAACTGGATTTGCAAAAAGAACCACTTCAACTAAGTCAAGTTCCTGAACTACCTTGGTCAACAGTAGCCACTGACATATTTGAGTGGAACAATCAACATTTCTTACTACTGGTAGACTCTTATTCAAACTGGTTTAAGATTGATTTATTACCTAACCTAATGTCCACTACTGTTATTAACAAGCTGAAACATTTCTCAGTCCATGGAAGTCCACAAACACTTATCTCTGACAATGGTACCCAAGTTACCAGTCAGTTATTTCAGAAGTTTGCAAGAGAATGGGACTCTGTACATGTTACTAGCAGTCCAGAAAATCCACAGTCAAATGGACTAGCTGAACATGCAGTATAGAGTGCAAAGCAATTACTTGAGAAGTCAAAGTGTGACAATACTGATGTCTTTTTGAATTTACTCAATCTCAGAAACATACCCCATGACAATATACTTGGCACTCCTGCTCAGAGACATCTGTGTAGGCAAACCAGAATAACATTGCCTGTCAGTTCCAGTTTATTGTGGCCTAAAGCTAAAAACAACAAAGAAATCAAAGCTCAATTATTTAGAAAGCATTCTTTCCAGAAGTCCAGCTACATCTGATGTTTGCTAATCTTCATTCATTCATTACAGATGGGTATTGGTTCTGTCCTCGGAACTGAGTCAGCCATTATAACAAACTCGTGCCAAACACAAAACTCTCGAGCTAAGCTTACCCATAGTACCCCTCTCTCTGTTACCTCAGATCTAATTTGCCGCTTATACTATCAAGACGCATCAGGCCAACTCTCAAGCTAAGTGACTTAAAATTTAATACTTAATTTGAAATAATTTTCCTCTAACTTGTGAATTTTCTATTTCATTAGTAGTCATTTAGAGTTTGCTACCCTTGCTTCCTGTTTGACGATACAGAGAGTCTTTCTCTGGACAGCCCTATCACCGCTCCTGAGGAGTGGCCCAATTGCTTACCTCTGGAAGCAGTCGGGGGACGGTTTTCTGTGCACCACCTTGCCTGGCAATCCATAACCACAGATTATTGGGTGCAGACGATAATTACCAGAGGTTATCATATCCCTTTCAATCTTTACCTGAGGCCGCTAAGGCATATTACCAATGTTCCACCCAATCAATGGGAAGCAGCGGCTCAAGAATACAAAAGCCGCTTCTAAAAAGAGTTATCCAAACAGTCCCACCAGACCAGATAGAATCCGGATTTTACTCAAGGTTCTTTTTAATGCCAAAAAAGACAGGGGACAGGAGGTGAATATTGGACCTCAACATCCTAAACAAATTTGTCAGACAGACAAAATTCCAGATGGTCATGGTTCAGTCTATCCTCCCGTTTCTAGAAAAAGATGATTGGATGTGCTCGATAGATCTTCAGGATGCATGTTACCACATAAAAATGGACAAACGCTCCAGGAAATTCTTCTGCTTCCGGCTGGGAGACAATCACTACCAATTGTGAGAGCTACCCTTTGGTCTCTCTATGACTCCCAGAGTGTTCACCAAATGCATAGCAGTGGTGACAGCTCAACTGAGACAGCAAGGATTCCAGGTGTTTACATATTTAGACAATTGGCTCCTTACTGCCCCCCACCAAGTATCTACTGGTTACAGCCTTATATTACACCCTAAAGCTAGTGAAATCCTTAGGGAATCTCAATAAAAGAAGAAAAATGCAAGTTGACTCCTTCTCAAAATCTGGAATTCATAGGGGCAACTTTCAACACTCTTACCTAGTCTCCCTCCCACTTCACAGGTTAGAAAGACTAAGGTCTCAGCTCTGGGTGATACTCACTCAGGAAAAGATTTCAGCTCGGGCAGTCCTTCAGCAACTAGGATCAATGGCAGCATCGATTACTATAGTTCCCCTGGCAAGACTGCACGAGGCTTCTACAGTGGCCTTTACTAACACAGTGGTCTTTCCCTTTTTTAATTTCTCCAAATCTTTTGGGTTTCTAATACCATGATGGGAATGAACCCCATTCCTAATTCAAAGTCAAAGTTCATGAAATTAGTATTGTTTCACTCTTTGTTGTCAGCCAAAAGTGCTCTTCGCAGCACCCACAATGTGCCCAGTAATGACTCCTTCTGCAGTTCGTATGGAGTTACATGTATTGGTAGCATATCTAAATATGTTTGTAGACTCTTTTTTATAAGGCCCATTGTTCCTACTACTATTGGAACTATATGAGTATCTTTCTTCCACATTGCTTTAGTTTCTGCCTGCAAATCCTGATATTTTATAATTTTCTGTCTCTCTGTATGCAGGACACTGTAGTCACTGGCTGTGGTGATTTGAATGATCAATGCTACTTTTGTCTTCTTTTCTTGGACCACTATATCTGTTTTTTTGGCATCTATCTTATGAACTGCTGGCAGTGGATGATCCCATGTGATGTAAACTTCAGCATTTTCTCTGATGCTTTGCAGTTCATGTTTCCAGTGTTTTTCAGCCACTTCAGTACCATAATGTTTTTTTCAATCCCCAGTGCAACAGTCACGCCATATTATTATACCTTTCAGTATACAGTCCTTCTGCTATTAGTAGGTCGCAACCAGTAACAAGGTGTGCAACTGTTTCCAATTCTGTTTTACAAAACCTACAATGTTATGTTGTCCATATCTCGCCTTTGTTCTTGCTGTTTGGGTTCAGAGCCGATCCAGAGCTCTGACTCAGATGTATACTATAGCTCAAAATCTTTTACTGCCTCAAGGCTAATCCCTATCCCAGCATGCCTAGCATTAGTTACCCAGATCTCGTTTGCCACTTGCATCGAGATTGCAGATACTGGCTCAGGCTAAGTGTTCTTTCTCTTATTATATTTTTGAGTAAATATTTCTAGTTAGCTTAGTTAATTTGTTAACTGTAGTTGTCCTTAGCATTTCTATCTATTCCTATCCCATCTGAGTGACTTGTTTTTTGTATAAATTAACTGTTTTTTCTCTCGGGCCTTTCCCCTCCTTCAAACTCGTTTAAATTAGAGGGTTCTCTCCTCCTTCTTGCCTTTCCTTTAACTTTTAAGGAGTTGCCATTTGAGTTAGAGGCTCTCCTTAGGTGGGGAGTTCGCCTTTTAACTTAGGGGCTCCCCCACCCCTTTTCTCTTTTTCCCTGTCTATTTAAAAAAAAAAGGATATTTTTTCATTATTATTCCCATAGCTTTTTTCTCTTTATCTAGTGCAATTAATAGTGTTATTGCAATAGAGTTATTGCATAGTCTTGTTATTAGCAGTCTATAGCCTTAAACATAGTCCTGTTTGCTATTATGTCCAAGGATTCTGCCAAGGATATGGACGGGCAAACGAGTTGCGTATATTGTTTAGGACCGCTTTATCAGCAGGACTCATGCTCTATCTACCATACCTTTAGTTCACGAGTCCTGCAGGAGAGAAGAAACAAGCTAATCTTGAGAGGTTTGCTTAAAAGCCCGGTTGATGTGGCCATGGAGGGGACTCAGCCAGCAAAAAAATCGGATAAGGTCAAGCCTTCATCCTCTTTGGCTCCGAGTTTGAAACCATCTAAGGACAAGGATAAGCCATGGTTCTGACAAGACAATCTTCACCTATGGCTCCATCTGTGTTTTTGGACCCAGTAAGGTCCAATAAATATTCTGGGACTCCTGCCTTGGAACAATTGAGGTCTGCTCCACAGTCTCCATTACTGCAATCTGTGGCGGGCAGTCACTGATCTTCAACCCATTCCTCTCAGTCATCCAGAAGCCTCTCAGATGATGACATGGAGAAGGGGATAAAGAGGCTTCTTAGGACACCAGCATTAGCCTAAATTCTTTTGGGCCCATCCCAGACGGAAGTGGTGTCAACAGCCCAAACAGCACCTGTCTCGATTCCTCCTCTGACTCCTCTGAGTTTGGAGCCGGAGTGTATGTAAGTTGTAGTGGTGAATCCATGAGTTTCAGTAACCTCCTCTGGTCTTTCAGTTTTGACTACCACTCCGATCTTCTCGATACCCCTTCTATCAAGGGATCTGGGGGCTGACGCTCCGTGGCTCTGAAGGGGGGAGCAGCATCGGACCCTTGTCTGACCACACTCTCCCTCTCGGAGCTTTGGCACAGGTCAGCTCAGCTCCTACATTGGCCTCGGAGCCATTGCCTTTGGTTTGGAGGAAGTCTCCTGCTTCTTTGGAGCTGGATAGTCTTTCAGGTCGGAACCACGATGCCTTTGAGGTGATGAGGAGCATGCTGTCTGCTGAGACAGCTCCACCCTCAGCTGCATTGGCTCCTTTGTCTTTGGTGCTGTTGTCCACCTCTGAACCTCCCCTCTGCCCCAAGCATAGGGAACCCATGCTCCAGGATGCCCCATTGGGTGATCCTACCTCATCCGAAATCTCCTCTGAGCATCCCTCGGAGGAAGTCCCTCAGAAGAGGACTTGCAAGAGGAAGCATGTGGACTCCCCTGAGTCCTTGACATCAGACACAGACTTGGATGACTCAGAAGGGTCCCCATGGTCCCCCTTTGAAGATGTCTCTTTTTCAGACATCTTAGAAATCCTCAGACAGAGGAGTGACTGGAAGTCCCTTGCCCCTTCTGAAGATGAGTCATTGTACCTGGATGCATTCGGTTCCCGACTCTCCACCTCTTGGGTGTCTCCTCCTTTCAACCCACTATTGCACGTAGTGAGTCAGAAGGCTTGGAGCTCTCCAGACATGATGGAACCAATTCTGCTGAGGCCAAATAAATTCATTAGAGCCCCTGAAGACAGGCTCTTCTTATCTAAAGGTGTTCCTTTTGATGCTATGGTGGTGGCAGCAGCCACCAAGAAGGAATTAGTGGAAACTTCTTCATCTGCCATCTGCCGAATAAAGAGTCTCATATGATGGACAGATATGGGAAGCGTATGTTTTCTTCAGCGACCTTTACACTCAGGTCACTAAAGTATTTGTCCCACTTTACAAGGCTTCAAAGGGATCTCCTGAAGGAGTTAGGAGATACCTTACAGGATCCTACAGCAGCGGGAGCCTCAGATAAGGTGGCTTCTCAGCTTGCGACCTTGACTTCAGTGGTTAACTCCTCCATGCAGCTCATTTCTTATGCAGCCGATGGGGCGAGCAGGGTGGCAGGCACAGGGGTAGCCTTATGCAGACACTCCTGGATGTGCCTTTTGTCATTTTTCAAGTCTTCCTTTACCAGTGCCCCCTTTGACGGCTCGTCCCTGTTCGGGCCTCAGGTAAAAGAGACTCTCACCAGGTGTGAACAGGATGATAAAACTCTCTCTGCAGTGGGAGTATGTTTTTCTGCTCCATCTAGGCCCTAACCTAAGGGACAAAAGAGTGGGAAAATGTGGTTCCAGAAATCCCAGGGAGCTTCACCTGACACACATGGAGAATTTTCCCCCAGGGGCAGGGGGGGAAATAACAATGCAGGACGCCAACCTCGCAGCAGGGGGGTCCGCAGAACCAGCATGACAGAGATACTTTCTCTGGTAGGTCCTTTCAGCACACCTGAAGGGAGGCCTGGCTGTCCAACTCTGGAGACAGTCAAGGGAAGATTATCCTTGTACCCAAAAGCCTGGCAGTCAATCACAGAAGATACATGGGTACTATACATAATATCTGGAGGTTACAATATCCCCTTCTCACTACCTCCCCTATCAAAAAGACAGTACTCTATCCTAGACATTCCATCCAGTCTTTGGGATTAAGCAAACCCAGAGCAAACCTAGAGGAGGTTGCTAACAAAAACAGTCATCCAGGAAGTCCCTGCAGACCAAATCGGATCTGGAACCTACTCAAGGTTCTTTTAGTTCCAAAGAAAACAGGGGACTGGAGACCCATCTTGGATCTCAGCAGGCTGAACAAGTCAGTCAAGAAAACAAAGTTCCAGATGGTAACACTGCAGTCCATTCTTCCCTTTCTGGGACAGGACAATTGAATGTGCTCCATCGATCTCCAGGATGCGTACTACCATATTAAAATGGACAGATGGTCAAGGAGATATCTACGCTTCTGGCTGGGAGCCAGTCACTATCAGTTCAGAGCTCTGCTCTTTGGTCTCACCACAGCCCCCATGGTGTTCACCAAATGCATGGCAGTAGTTGCGGCTCACCTGAGGTGTCTAGGATTCTGGGTGTTTTCATATCTAGATGACTGGCTCCTTACTGCCACCACCGAGCATCAACTAATCAAGGCAAGGGAATACACAATCCGCTCTTGTTCTCAACTTGGGATCACCGTAAACTATGAAAAACCAGCTTTGTTGCCTTGTCAATATATTACCTTTATAGGGGCAGATTTAGACACAAGGACCATGATAACAAAGCTGCCCCAAGAAAGAGTATTAACGATCCGTTGCCAAGTTGTCATGCTGTCACACAAAAGAGGATTCAAACAAGATTTGTCCTCAAGGTCCTGGGTTCTATGTCAGCAGCAATCATTCTGGTCCCTATGGCTTGCTTTCACATGAGAATTCTACAGTGGCTTCTATTTGAACAATGGTCTTACCCATGTCACATCAGATTCTGTTCATGGATTCCTGCAAAAGGGATCTGGCATGGTGGCTTCTCTCCCCTATGGTGAAACTAGGCAAGCCGTTTCTACCCCCCCAACCTGTAGCCACAGTGACCACGGACGCTTCCCAGATAGGGTGGGGGGTAATTATCTGGGACAGACTGTTCAAGGAACTTGGCAGGAACATGAGTAGCACTTGCACATCAATGTACTGGAGATAAGAGCGGTGCTTCTGGTGTTGCAAGCACTTCAGGACTCTCTACTACAGGGATTATAGCAATACAAATGGACAATATGTCAGTAGTATGGTACATCAACAAACAGGGTGGAACCAGGTCTTACCCCTTGTGTCGGGAGGCTCTACGTGTTTGGTAATGGGCGATGTCTGCCCAATGCTTCCTGGTTGCAACAGACATCCCGGGAAAATCCAACATGATAGCGGACAAGCTCAGCCTGGCTATCCTGATACCCCACGAGTGGTCCCTGAAGCAGGAAGTTGCAGACTTGATTTTTCACAAATAGGGCCAGCCATGCTGCGATCTGTTTGCCACTCCTAACAACAGTAAATTAAGCAGCTACTTTGCTCTAGTCCCATCACCAGGACAGTCACCCAGGGATGCACTTGTTCATGCTTGGCCCCCGGGACTGCTTTACACCATTCCACCATTTCCCCTGATCCCCAAGGTTATTCAGAAAGCACAGTCATTGGGTTGCAAGTTAATCCTCATTGCCCCTTACTGGCCTCATCAGATATGGTTCCCATTCCTTTGGCCTCACCTGCAAGGGGAGCCTTGGATCCTGGATCCAGTACCAGATCTTTTGAGGCATCAGTCGGGGGCTCTCCATCCTTCCATTCAAACTCTCAAGCTCACAGCTTGGTTTCTCCACTTCTAGTCTTAGCCAGGCTTCCCGATGTTTCCCGAGCAGTTAAACACATTTTGATTTCCTCCCATAAGTCCATTACTAGGAGACTTTATGACAGCAAATGGAAGAAGTTCTCTTGTTGGGCGTGCAAAAATCAGGTTGATCCTTTTACTGCTCCTGTTTCAAAGATTCTTGAATTTCTCACTGAAACCATTGAACAAGGAGCAGCTGCAGCTACTATCCGAGTTCAGTTGGTTGCCATTTCAAATTTCCGAATGGGAGAAATGTGTTCCAATATCATGTCCCATAGGTTATGCTAGGCATTCCTAATAGGTACTACCCTATTAAGACCTCCAATAAGAGAAACTTTCCCCCTGGAATCTAAATTTAGTTTTAGATGCTCTGATTCTTCCTCCCTTTGAACCATCTGCTACTTGCCCACTCAAATTTCTGACTTGGAAGACCTTTTTCTTGGTTGCAATTACCTCAGCTAGAAGGGTTTCAGAATTACAGGCCTTATCTATTCGTCCCCCATACTTGATTTTCTATAAAGATCAGGTTTCTCTCAAAACCAACCCCTCCTTCTTACCCAAGGTATGTTTTGACTACAATTTGAATCAATCCATAGAGCTTCCTGTGTTCTTCCCCAATCATGGCTACAAGGCAGAGTACAAGCTTCATTAATTGGACGTTCATAGACAGTTATGTTTCTATTTACACAAGACCAAGGAATTTAGAAAATCTGATCAATTGTTCATATCCTTTGCATACAATAAAAGAGGTTGCGTGGTCTCAAAGGTGACCTTATCAAAGTGGCTTTCAGACACTATTAAATATGTCTATGAGTTGCGTAATCAAAAACTTCCAGGGAAAATTAAAGCACACTCAACAAGAGCTTTATCTACCTCTATTGCTTTTCAAGCTAGATTGCCTTTGGATTTGATTTGTACAGCAGCTACAAGGGCTAATCCTCATACCTTTATCATTCATTACAAAGTGGATGTGGCCTCCTGGAACAGGGCATCCTTTGGTTCCATGGTCCTGAAGAGTTTTTTCCAGTGAGCCGCCCGAGAATTAGGTGCTGGCGACACTGTCCCAAACAGCAAGAATGAAGGCGAGATATGGACAACATAACATAAAGAAGTTATGTACTTACCATAACTTTCCATGTTTGTTGTTCTTGATCTCGCCTTCCTTCTTGCATCCCTCCCTCCTTCCCCCTCCCTGGAGGATCGAGAGGAATCCCTTGTTCTATTGGCTATACTGGCTTATTTTTCTTTATACCATACCTTATGGTTAGTCTCAGTCTACTACTCTTACTATTGTGGAGGGATCACACTTTCATATGTAGGTGTCATCAGATATGTAAAGTAGAGTATATCTCTTGTCTTTTTATATGGTCTAGTGTTGGGTTATCACAAACAAGATCTGGGTAACTACCACTAGGTATGCTGGGATAGGGACTAGCCTCAAGCCAGTAAAAGCTCTCGAGCTATAGTATACAGCCGAGTTGGAGTCGAGGATCGGGTCTGAACCCAAACAGCAAGAAGGAAGGTGAGATCAAGGACAACAAATGTGGAACATTATGGTGAGTACATAACTTATTTTTTGTCTGTTTCTCCCATATGTTCAATGGACTTTGTAAACCAATGTGTACATAGCCCACTATATTGGGCTGCCAATATTAACATTTCATCTCTTGGTTTGAATTAATCTCTCCTTAACCATTCCTGCTTTCGTTCCTGATCAACATGAGCTTCTTCCAGAAGTTGTCTGTACTTGCAACTATATTTATGATTTTTCCACATTTCTTGCCTTCTCATCTGGTCTTTCACCTTATATTCTTTCTTTTGGAATATTCAGTTGCTGCCTGATGTTTATCTACTTCTGATTTGATTTCCATTCTTGCTTGATTCTGATATGCTTCTGCTAGGTCAAGCAAAGAAGTCATTTTAGATTTATTCTCCTCATGCTTTAAAACTTTCCCTACATTTGGGTCTAGTGAGGTCAGCAGATATATGTGGAGTCCCACGATTGCAGATCTATACATGTAATCAATTTCAAGGAGGCCCATCCCTCCTTCGGAAAGGGGAATATATAATCTTGATATGCACTGATTTTTATAGATCATTTGGTGAGCATGAAACATCCTTCTTGTTTTAATATCTAATCTATCTAACATGTTTTGGGGCCAATCAATTACTCCAGAACTGTAAGTTAGGACAGGAGGAGCAAATTGGTTTATAGCTTGGATTTTGTTCCTAGATGTCAGTGCTGTTTTTAGGATTAATTTAAGTCTTCTGAAGTATTCCTTACTTAGTTTTAGATGCATTTGTTCATGTTTTATTGCTGATCCTTCATCAATTCCCAAGTATTTATACATTCCCTGTTGCTCAAGTTCTTTTATATCACATTCTTGTCCCAAACTGGTGTTTTCCTGAAGCTCCAGTTTTCCTTCTTTAAAGCTTGCTTTTGCACATTTATCAAGGCCAAATGGCATTGTAATGTCATGAAAAAGTTTTGGCAACCTGCAGCTGTGCTTTCAGTTCCTCATCTGATGAGCTATACAGTTTTAAATCATTGACAAAGAGAAGATGAGAAGTCTTTAGACTTTGTTGTTTTCTAGGTGCCAGATTATAGCCATGGCCTAAGCTGTTAACTAAACAGCCTAATGGGTTAAGGGCAAGGCAGAACAGCAATGTTGACAGAGAGTCGCCCTGGAATAACTCCCATTTTAATTTTTATCCCTGGGATAATAATTTGTCCTTTATCATGGCTTAATTGCAAAGTGGTCTGCCACTGTTTCATGGTCACTGTAATGTAGTAAATCAGTGTAGGAAGTATCTTATAAAATTTTGAGCACTCTTTTATCCATTAAAGTGGGATACTATCAAATGCTTTTTTGTAGTCAATCCATGCCATACTTAGATTCTACCCCTTTTTACAGTTCTCCACTATGACTTTATTTAACAACAAATGATCCTTTGTTCCAAATGACTTTCTTTTATTGCCACTTTGTTTTACTGCCATAATTGAGTTTTCTTCTAAATGACTATAAACTCTGTTGGCATCAATTCCCACGTATAGTTTATACATCGTCGGAAGGCAAGTTATTTGTCTATAATTTTTGGGGTAGCTTGCAGGTTCACTCTTAAGTAGGAGCATTATTTTACCTGTTGTTAGCCAGGTTGGTGTCTATTCAGGATGTGCATATAACTAGTTCTTACTCATGACTAAGTCTTTGTGCAAATATGTTAATAGTTTTAACCAAAAGTTAGGTACTGCATCTGGGCCTGGGGTTTTCCAATTAGAAGCTTTTCTTAACTTTTTTTCAATCTCTCTGGCTGTTATTTCATCCCTTTCATATCCTGTACCTCTAACCTTCCTATTCTTTCTTTTACTTCTTCTATCCATTTAGTTTCTTTGTTGTGTTCCACAGGATCTACATAGATACTTCTACAAAGTGCATCTATTTCTTTTTTTTTTTTGGCGGTCTTTCAATTATTTTTACCTTGTTTCCCAAGTCTTTTTTTTTGGGTCATCAGTAAATTGCTTATTTTGTACTTTTCCTTTATATTTAATTATGTATCTTCTAAGTTTTTCCGCCTGTGCTGAAATGGTCCTCTTTGACTCATCCTGTGTCCTTTCAGATCCGCATAACAAATCAATGCAAACAAGACTTATTTTGGTGGGTGAAGCCAGAAAAAGACCTATGGAGTCATCCTTTTCCCCTCTCTCAGCCATTGGCCATAGTGACCATGGACGCTTCCCTGATGGGGTGGTGGGGAACTTCCAGGGAAAGACACTTGGTCCCCTGTGGAGGCCAACCTGCATATTAGTGTTGTAGAACTGAGGGTAGTGCTCCTAGGATTGCAAGCATTCTCATTTGTCCTACCATCAGAGACAATTGCTATTCAGTCAGACAACATGTCCGTAGTCTGGTATATCACCAAACAAGCGGGAGCCAAGTCCTACTCGTTGTGTTGGGAAGCCATGAGAATTTGGCAGTGGGTGATATCTTCCAACTGTTTTTTGATAGCAATGCACATTCCCAGGGATTCCAACGTAATTGCAGACAAACTGAGCAGATGCATTCCCCTGCCTTATGAGTGGTCCCTGAACACTGTCATAGCAGCCAAGATCTTCAGTCTCTGGGGCCAGCCTTGCTCTGATCTATTTGCATCCCCCAGAAAACCACAAATGCAGCAGCTACATTACCCTAATTCCCCCACAAGGGGAGTCCCCGATGTAAGCTCTAGTACACAGTTGGACCATGGGACTTCTTTATGTTTTCCCTCCCCTTCCTCTGATCCTGCAATTTCTAAGGAAAGCCCTTCGGCTGAGAAGTAAAGTAATCCTCATTGCACCCTATTGGACTCTGCAGGTTTGGTTTCCCTTTCTTTGGCCTCCCCTAGTACATCAACCATGGATTCTGGATCCAATTCCGGAATTGCTGTCGCACCCACAAAGGTTGTTACATCCAAACAAACTGAGTATCAAGCTGACAGCTTGGTTACTCCACTTCCAGTAATTGCCAGGCAAAATAATTTATCCTCCCCTGTACGTAACATTCTTCTGGCTTCCCATAAACCATCCACCAGGAAACTTTATCTCAGCAAGTGGAAAAGATTCATAATTTGGTCTCGAGAGAAGGGAATAGACCTCTTTTCAGCTTTGCTTACTTCTGTACTGGACTATTTATTGAATCGCTTCCATTCGGGAGCGGCAGCTTCAACTATTCAAGTACACCTGATGGCTATTTCTAACTTCCACAATGGCTTCCAGGACTCATCCTTGATTTCTCACCACCTCTGTAAAACCTTTTTGAAAGGGGTCATACAGATTAGACCACCCTTCAAAGAGCCAATTGAACCCTGGAATTTGACACTAGTTCTATAATCCTTGACTCGTCCTCCTTTCAAACCTGCTGCCACTTGCGATATAAAATTTTTATCCTGGAAAACATTATTTTTGGTAGCTATTGCCTCAGCAAGGCAAATATCTGAACTACAGGCCTTGTGCATAAAATGTCCTTACATGGTTTTCCATAAAGACAGAGTATCACTTTGGACTAATCCCACCTTCTTACCCAAAGTTATTTCGGATTTGACTATTTATCAAACAATTGATCTGCCAGTCTTCTTTCCAAATTTTTCTAACAAAGGAGAATATTCCCTACATTTATTTGATGTGCATAGACAATTGTGATTCTACTTGTATAAAACTAAATCACTATGGAAATCTGACCAATTATTTGTATCCTTCTCAGGACCAAAATTGGGAAAATCTGTTTCCAAAGTGACTCTGTCTAAATGGTTGAGAGATTGCATTTGCTTTACCTGTCAACAAAACAAAGCTCTTCTACCATGTAAGGTCAAAGCATGTTCAACCAGATCAGTTGCGACATCTGTTGCCTTCCATGCAAGAGATTCCATAGATGACATTTGTGCAGCAGCAACATGGGCTACCCCTCATACCTTTATCACTCATTACAAATTGGATTTGGTCTCCAGCGGGAGAGCTTCCTTTGGTTCAATAATGCTCAGGAATATCCTTCCATAGGGCCTTCCAGTAAATAAAGTAGCTAGGGATTTTGTCCCATCAGTAATGAATGAATGAATATTAACAACATCAGATAAAGAAGTTATGTTCTTACCATAACGTTCCATCTGTATTGTTGATCTTCATTCAATCATTACCTCCCACCCGCTATCCCCCTCCGAAAAACTCCTGAAGGTTCAGCTTTGGTCCTACCTTATGATAGGGAATTTGCTCAGATAAAGCCTCCGCTTTCTCTCTTTCTTTCTAATGGGCAAACTCTATCTGAGGTGATAGAGAGAGGGGCACTATGAGTAAGTTTAGCTTGAGAGTTTTTTGGCTGTCGCGAGCATGTTATAACAGCCGACTTGGTTCCGAGGATGGAATCGATATCCATCAGTAATGAATGAATGAAGATCAACAACACAGATGGAACATTATGGTAAGAACATAAGCTCTTTTTACCATAACAGTAGATGTTCCAATGATCACTGCTGCAGTAGTGGGTCCCTCCCTCAACCCCGCTTGTTTTTTTTTGTTTTTTATGCCAGGGTATGGACATTGATTTTTTATTTTTTTTTGTTATTCTTAGCATTGTCCTTTCTGAGCTTTGCCTACCTCTCTCTGCTGGTAGGAAAGCTCTGAAGGGCGTCACACCCAAACTTGCCTTTTAGTCAGCTCATTTCAAGCTGCTTGACAGTTTGGGTGCATGGAAGATGTCCTGAACCTTTGGAAACTGGCTGGCTGTTATATCCTTAGCAGGATATAACCCATATAACTAAGGCTACTGCAGCAGTGATCATTTGAACATCTACTGTTATAGTACGTTTAACTTACACAACTGTACTTTCTTCTTCAAACATATAACATATAACATTACTTCATATTGAGCATGAGACTGTGTTTGCAGATTCCCTTAAATGTACAATTTCTAGACCCGTCCCTGCAGCACCTTTCTGTATTCAGTTGCCTTGCTGTTATCTATATATTTTTATCACCCACATGTGGTTATGCATTTTTACTTTTAAAAAGACTGCAGACAGTAGAAGATGCAACACTGAGCCCCACACTACTCCAGAACTGATCTATTCTGTTCAACTGGTTAACTATATAGCAGTTAATTTTTAAATCTAATATTAGATGTCACTTTCTCAATTAATGTTACTCTCAAGGTGCCTTTTATCCAAGTCATGATCATTCCTTCCATTACTTTACAAAGACTGTTTGCCTGATGTGTCATTAGTTACCTGGATCCAAAGTAATCTCCCATTTGGGAATAGCTACCTATGCTGTTTACTGTTACACTGTATACATGACTCCTACTTTATACTGATTATATATATTTATATGAGTGTGTGTATGTGTATACATATTCCACGTTGTATAGGTTCATACTGAGGTATGAATGACAGTTTTAGCAAGAGATTAATATGGCAGGCCAGGAGAGTTTCGGGTGGCTGCTGTAGAGGTTGGAGCTGTTTGTGCACAGATTGTTAGGGATCGTTCTTCATGTGGTGGCTCATACCTTTACATCATGTGTCCTTGTCATGGTGACCCATGGCCTTATGTCATGTGTGTATTTATTCACCGTACTCTGTCTGTTGACAGCCTTGTGACTGTGACTGGGCATATACATACTATCATCATACTGAGCATTTTATTACATATGGACAATGCATCTGCATGAACAGATGCATGTTTCCTGGAGGTTGAAATCTCTGCCCCCCCCCCCCCCCCGAGCTGGTATATGTCTGTTCTTTCATTTATCAGCCTTCCTTTCATAATTTTCTCATTTGCCATATGCTCATTGCTTCCTTTTCCCTATTTATCTCCCTCAGCAGGGAGAAAACAGCCAAGGGCACCTGTGCTTGTGGTCGGCCTTGCTGTGACTCATGTTATATGTGCACTTGGTGTGTTGCAGAACTTCCTCATCTGGGAGAAACAAATGCTCTTCTCCAGCAGGTAGCCTTAGACATGGGTCACTGAGCAAGCCCAGCTGCATGCAGTGGCGTAGGCTACAGTGGAGAGAGTGATGGAAAGATGATGGGGCCCATAACTACATTTCCTGCAGTGGCTGCAAGATCAACTGGAACCAGAGTGTGACTGTTCCCCCTTATAGCCATGGCTGTGGATCCTTTGATTAGTGCCTGGGGCATTTTGGACATGCCCTTATTCCTGTTTACCTGTCATATGCCCTATCCTCTATGTCACCATCATATTGTGGTATACCCATCCCTTGTGCATTGTCCCATATCCTCCCCCACCACCAGTTGTCTGTGTTTTGTCTGTTAGTCTTCTCTGTATTTGGGTTCCTTCATTTTAAGGATTCTGGTAGAGTGGATTTATCTGCATACTAGCAAAACATTGCCAAGGGTTGTGTGACATCTTGCTGCGTGTGACAGGTTCTGTAAGGTTTCACGGGGCTGTGCACACTATGTAATTCATACACTTACAATGTCATAATTGACTTGCATATGGCTACATGTCATGCATATGTAAGCAGGACTTGTCTTGCTTACTTTCTTTGCCCTGCACAGTTTCAGCACTGCTCAGTTCAAGTGGGTGGATCATCTTAAGCTGCACTATGCAATAGCCAGCACCAGTTTGCTCTCACATATTACATTTGTATATCTACTTGATGCCACTATTCACCAATTCCTTTGCATACTTAAGTCTGTGACTATGAATACCATCACTATCCACAAAATTCTAACTCTATTGCCTTCTGTTTTTGCTATTTTAAATTTCTTGCTGAATGTTTCAGAGTGTATATTAAGTATGTCTTTAGTCAAAGACTATTCTATTGTCTTTTATCAATATATCACATTCCTGATTTTTACTATTCATAATTCTGATGTAGTTGAAGAAAATTTTGCAGTTTTTTGACTTTCGTAACTAGGCTTGTTTCACTGTTTCTTTTTCTGACATACTTAGAATTCTTTAGAGCTCTTTGTGCATAGCGCTTTTTCCCCCATTATCCCCATTATAGAACATGTAGTGTCTTATTTTTCTTTTGCAGAATTTGTGGATTTTATAACTCCACTGATAATGGGGGGATTGTTTCTGAATGTCCCAGTATAGTTGTGGTATCTTCTGCCATCTCTGTGGCACATCGTTATTACAACTAGTTTGCAAAAGCATTACAATTAATCCTATTCTGCTACCTTAAAATATGTTGTGCTACTCTGTCTTCACAGTACTTCTATGAGAGTGTATTAATGCACTAATCCCTCTTTCTTATAACATGTATTAGATCTCCTGTCAGTTCTAGTTAGCACACAACTTCCAGTGTGTAAGTGGGATATTGCTGTGGCAACTACATTTCCAAAAGAAAAAAAGCAGTATTAAAACTTGCTACATTGCACCTTTGAGACCTCATACAGTATGCAACATTCAGAAATAATGTAACATTTGATAATGTATTTCACTAAAGCAAGAATATTAGTTTAAAAATTATGTTGCAGACAGTTATGGTTTCCTGATTATAACCATCTTATTAATTACAAAAATATAATGTGAAGTTGTTCTATCTCACCGTTCATTCTTACAGATGGGTTTGGAGCCGATCCTCAGCTCAGAGTCGGCCTACTACAAAGCTTGAGATTTACAGACAGCTCAAGGCCAAGTCCCTATCCTATGATGCACCTAGAGTTACTTCAGATCTAGTTTGCCACTGCAATAGATTGGAGATTCCTTGCACAACTCGGGCCAGTATAATTCTTTTTCTCAAACTATTTAGGAAAGTTGTTATTGAAAAAAATTGTTCTAAAGATGTTTTAGTTCGTTTTTGATAATATTTCATAGTGATAGCCTTTATAGCTCGTTAGTAGAGATATTTCTTCTCTTTTTTTGGCCTAGTTTTTTCTATAGGCCTTTAAGATTTCCTTTCCCTTTGGTGTGCTTTAAAACCATTATACAGGTAGTTAAATAAGTAGTTATTGAGTGTGTGTGTGTGTTTTTTGAATAGTTTAGTACATTGTTATTCAGCCCATTTGTTATTTAGGGCTTACTTCTTTATCTTAGCTTTAGCCTAACTTTGCTAATTGTTTGGGTGTGTCTCTTTATAGTACAGTACATTGTTATTTGTATATTGTATTTTTGAGCATGGCTGATCAGGATAAGGATAAGCATCCTAAGTCAGGATTTAAAAATTGCCCAAAATGTAGACAGAAAATGTCTGTCACGGATAGTTATGTTAATTGTGTGTATTGCCTTGGAGCCCTGCACTTACAGGAAAGTTGCTCCATTTGCCATTCTTTGTCATCCAGAGTCCTTCAAGAGCGAAAAAGAAAACTCATTGATCGAGGACTTCTTAAACCATAGTTTCAGGAAGCTTTGAGTGATCAGGGTACATCTAGCAAGTCATCAAAGTCTTCCAAGGCTTCTGTTTCTTTGGAAGTTAAAAAATCTAAAAAAGAGTCTACGTCAGCTCCACTGCCCTCGGAGAGGAACATCTTGTCTTTTCGGAGCCGGTCCCCAGTCCTAGAACCAGTGTCCAAAGTTCTTAAATCTCCTATTCTACAGTCAGTACCTCCATCTATCCATTCATCTCAGTCCTCAATCAGCCTGTCCAATTTGGATGTGGATCGTGTGGTGCAGAAGTTGCTACAGGCACCGGTGTTTGCTAAACTTTTGTTGGCTCTGACCCAGGTGGTTTTGGATCCTAAAACTGTATTGCCATTGACTTTGTTTCCTTCTCTGAGCCATACCAGTCCTTCAGAGCCAGAGGAGTCAGACCTGATGATTGTCAAGCCTTCAGAACCAACACCTGTTCCGGTGCCATTGGTTCCATTTGCTCAGACTTCCTCTGTGCCGATCAAGGAGTCTAGGAGCCGACACTCTCCTGTCAGGTCAAGGGAGGATAGTTGAACCGACATGTCAGTTCTGACTTTTCCTCTTGGGGCATTGGCTCGGATGAGTTTGACTCCTACTTCTAGTTCGGAGCCCACTGTGCCAGTGCTGAGGGGATCGGTGGTTTCTTCGGCTCCAGTGGTCCCTTCTCATTGGAGCAGTGGTGCCTTTGAAGCCATGAGGAGAGTTATGTCTCCCAAGATATCTACAACTTCAGGTCCGACTACCTCCCCCCCCAAAAGCACCTATGTCTGCTTCTGCCTCACAGATCCTTTCTAAGTGTAGAGACCCTGAGCCTCAGGAGGCCCCATTGGGTGGCTCCTGCTCTTCTGAGACCTGACCAGAAGTTCTCACTGATGAGGTTTCCAGGAAGAGAATCTGTAGGAGGAAGCATTTAGACTCCCCACAGGAGTCTCTCACATCCAATACCAACTTGGATGAATCAGAAGGGTCCCCACAGTCCCCCTCTGAGGATATCTCATTTACTGAGATATTAGAAATATTTAAGCAGAGGGGTGATTGGCCATCCACCAACCCTACTGAAGATCAGTCGGTCATCCTGAAGGCTTTCGGGTCTCAACTCTCCACCTCTTAGGTGTCTCTGCCCTTCGATGAGCTCATGGAGCTGGTCTCACAAAAGGCGTGGGAGTCTCTTAACACCATGGAGTCTGTCCCTAGGAGGCCTAACAAATTTATTTCTGCCCCCCAAGAAAAGTCTTTCCTTACCAAGGGAGTGCCAGTTGATGCCATGGTGGTGGAGGCACTCACCAAAAAGGAGACATCAGAAATTCTTCCTCTATCCATCCTCCTAACAGAGATTCTAGGACCATGGATAGATACGGGAAGCACACGTACAGTTCAGTGACTTTTGCCTTGCGTTCACTAAACTATGTCACTCATTTTATGAGACTGCAAAGAGATCTCCTTAAAGAGCTTGGAAGTACTCTACAGGGTACAGTAGCTGCAGGAGCTTCAGACAATGTCACCTCCCAGCTTTCTACCCTCAATTCCATAGTGAACTTGTCCATGGGTCTCATTTCATATGCAGCTGATGGAACAAGTAGGGCAGTGGGTACAGGAATTGCTCTCAGGAGACATTCTTGGATGTGCTTGTGTTCCTTTGCGGAGCACTTTAAGTCATCCTTTGTCAACACCCCTTTTGATGGCTCATCCCTTTTTGGGCCCAAAGTTAAGGAAACTTTGACCAGGTGTGAGCCGGAAGGAAAAGCTCTGCCATTGGAGTCCATTTTTCCACCCCTACCAGACCCTACCCCAAGGGTCAAAAGGGAGGAAAGATGTGGTTCCGAAAAGCCCAAGGAGCCTTTCTGGACACACGTGGTAAACCCCCCTCCAGGGGCAGAGGAGGGGACAATAATGTACACCGCTGCCCTCATGTCACAGGGAGTCCACAAAACCAGGGTGACAGAGACCAGTTCTTTGGGAAGCCCTACCAATGCTCCTGAAAGGAGGCCTGACTGTCCTTCTCTGGAGGCAGTTGGGAGTCACTTATCTTTGTATCCAGATGTTCGGCTCAAAATAACAAACGGCAACTGGGTACAAAGTATAGTTTCCAGAGGATATTTCATTCCTTTTGCCACTTCCCCTCCACTCACAACAAAAATCCCGTACGTTCCACCCAGTTACAGGGAACAAGCAACAATAGAGGTCCAAACGTTGCTAAGAAAAAGAATCATCCAACCAGTCCCAGCAGACCAGACCGGATCCGGAACTTACTCAAGATTCTTTTTAGTTCCAAACAAGACAGGGGACTGGAGACCAATTTTGGACCTCAGCAGACTAAACAGATCTATAAAGAAAGAGAAGTTCCAGATGGTCATGCTTCAGTCGATACTTCCCTTTTTAGGGAAAGACAATTGGATGTGCTTGATAGATCTACAGGATACGTACTACCATATAAAAATAGCCAGACCATCCAGGGATCATCTGCGCTTCTGGCTGGGAGCCAATCATTACCAGTTTTGAGCCCTGCCCTTTGGCCTGACTACAGCCCCCAGAGTGTTCACCAAATGTATGGCAGTGGTCACAACTCACCTGAGCCGTTTAGGATTCCAGGTGTTTCTGTACTTAGACGATTGGCTCCTCACCGCCACCACCAGGCATCAGCTAATATCACCTGGGCATTACAGTAAATTCAGAAAAATCTGCCTTGTCACCATCGCAACATATCATTTCTATCGGAGCAGAATTGGACACCACCACCACCACTACTTTGAGACTTCCAGCAGAAAGAGTGTTATTACTTCATCAGCAGGTCCACAATATCATATCCAAAGACAAGGCTTCAGCATCAGAAGTGCTAAAATTGTTAGGCATGATGGCAGCTGCAATACTAGCGATACCAATGGGTCGCATGCACATGCGGATTCTGCAATGGCTGTTATTCACTCAATGGTCTTACCGAGAGCTCCCAATGTCTCATCTCATAATGATCACAAACACATGCAAAAAGGATCTTCAGTGGTGGTGGTTGACCTCTCTTCATGAAATGATAGGTCGTCCTTTTGTCATACCCCCACCAACAACCACAGTTACCATGGATGCTTCCCTGATGGGGGGTCATTTTCAGGGAAGAACAGCCCAAGGCACATGGACCAAACAAGAGACACATCTGCATATCAATGTCCTGGAGATGAGAACGGAACATTTGGTGTTGCAGTACTTCCAGGACTCTCTTCCTCTGGGAACTATTGCGATTCAGACAGACAACATGTTCTGGTACTTGAACAAGCAAGAAGGAACCAGGTCCTATCCCCTTTGTCGCGAGGCCCTAAGAATATGGCAGTGCACTACATCCACCCAGCACTTTCTGTTAGCAACGCACATCCCGGGGAGATCCAATGTGATAGCAGACAAACTGAGCAGGGCACTTTTATTGCCTCATGAGTGGTCCCTCAAGAAAGAGATAGCAGAGAGAATTTTCTGCAGGTGGGGCCAGCCTTGCTGCGACCTTTTTGTCAACCACATGAACATGAAATGCAGAAGCTACTTTGCCCTGATTCCCCCTCTGGGAGAAGCCCCAAGGGACACACTCGTACATGATTGGCCTCTGGGTCTCCTATATACATTCCCACCAATTCCCTTGATTCCCAAAGTATTGCAGAAAGCAAAAGCCCTGGGAAGGACCATCATTCTAATAGCCCCTCATTGGACTCATCAGATTTGGTTCCCCTTCCTTCGACTTCATCTGCTGGAAGAGCCTTGGATTCTGGACCCATTTCCAGATCTTATGATGCATTCGTCGGGGGCTCTTCATCCCTCTCTTCAGTCCCTGAAACTGAAAGCTTGGCTGCTCCAATTCCCAACATAGCCAGGTTCCATAACCTCTCGAATGAAATGCAACATATATTGCTATCTTATCATAAGACCTCTACTAGGAAGTTATACCTTAGCAAATGGAGAAGATTTTCTATATGGGCTTCTCAAAATGACATTGGTCCCTACCAAGCCCCTATTTCCTCCAGATTGGAGTTTTTGACTATGCTTTTCAATAAAGGAGCTGCAGCAGCAACAGTTCGTGTACAACTTGCTGCTATCTCTAATTTTCACCTTGGCTTTGAAGGATTAAACATAATGTCTCACAAGCTATCTAAAGCCTTTCTCAAAGGGACCTTTCATCTCAGACTACCTGTGAAATCCCCTTATACCCCATGGAATTTAAATTTTATGCTTTCACGTATTATTCTCACACCTTTTGAACCAGCTTCCTCATGTGACCTAAAATACTTGTCATGGAAAACTATCTTTCTAGTAGCTATCACTTCTGCTTGTAGAGTATCAGAGCTACAGGCCTTGTCCATAAAACCTCCTTATTTGATTTTTCACTTTGACAGAGTGTCTCTGAGAACAAATCCTTCATTTTTACCCAAAGTTATTACTGAATCTAACCTTAACGAGATCATAGATTTGCCAGTGTTCTTTCCCAATCACACCAACAATTTAGAGTATATGCTACACAAGCTTGATGTTCATAGACAGGTCAGATTTTACTTGGATAGAACAAAAGAGTTCAGAAAATCAGAACAGCTTTTCATTTCCTTTTCATATTCCAGGAAAGGTATGCCAGTGACAAAAACAACACTTTCTAAATGGTTATCTGACTGTATCACATTTGCTTATTCTTCTGCTACTATGGCCTCGCAATACAAAATTAAGGCTCATTCTACCAGAGCAGTATCCACTTTTTCTGCTTTTCCTGCTAGGCTTCGTATAGACAACATTTGTGCAGCAGCCACTTGGTCAAGACCTCATACCTTTATCACTCATTACAAATTGACAAGGCCTCCAGGGACAGAGCCTCCTTTGGGTCTACTGTCCTGAAAAACATACTCTCGTGAGCCTCCCGAGAAAGATGGTGCTTGGGACGCAACCCATCTGTAAGAATGAACGGAGAGATAGAACAACTTCACATAAAGAAGTTATGTAGTCACCATAACATTCCATGTGAGTTGTTTAGCTCACCTTCATTCTTACTTCCCACCCTCCTATTCCCTCCAAGGTTTTTTCGAGAACTGAGATGCTAGTTTTATCCTGGTTGCTCAATCTTTCTGTGGGTTTTCTCTTGAAGAGTGATAAGAACGGCACATGGTATTATTATACGCAGCAAACAAGATCTGAGGTAACTCTAGGTGCATCATGGGATAGTGACTTGGCCTCGAGCTGTCTGTAAACCTCGACCTTTGTAGTAGGCCGACTTGGAGCCGAGGATCGGCTCTGTACCCTTCTATAAGAATGAAGGCGAGATGAACAACTCACATGGAACGTTATGTTGAGTACATAACTTCTTTTTTTATTCCTTTTCACTTAGCAGTGTCCCCGTTCATAGGAACAAGCACAATTCATTTAAAAAAGTTTACTTAAAATCACAGAAATAAAAGTAAAACATGAAACAATAACTGTATTAATAGATCAGATAGTGAAATAGGATATCAAAACATTTTCTTTTTACTGATCCCTAAATAAAGTATTCAGATTTTTCTTCTTCCTCCACACCCCATCTCTCAATGTAAAGTATCAGTTTAATTATAATCATAAAGGTCTGCCAGTTAGCACAGGGGATTATGGTTCTGTGCCGTGTCAATGTAACAAGGTTTGATTCCTTACACCACACTTAACCAAGCAGCTCTCCAGGTTTACTCCTGAAAAAGAATATCTGCGTCTATTGGGCTTTCCTGGTCAACAAATGTGTAAAACAAACAAAAATATATATATATAGTGCTGCACTACAGCCCAGGTGTCCTGGTATGAAATACTGTAACCATTTGAAATGTCAGGACTTGGTTTGCTGAGTCTCAAAATGCACTGAGAAAATCTTTGGCGTTAAGGTTTCAGCAGTGTGATAAACCTTTTTAAATCCCATGGTAAATGCCATTCTATACTACCAATTTACAAGTGTTGTACTATTGACATTACTGTACTGAAAGGGTCTATATTAAATAAGCGAATGCTTAAAAAAGAGAACGCTTATTCATCAACCTTAGTTCAGCAAACGCTGAAAATGCCGAACACTCGGAACAGCGAAAATTGCTTTTCCACAAAAAACAAAAAACAAAACTTAAAACAGTATTTAATGTGGGGGGCTTCACCCTCCCACCCCCACTACCTGATGTGGGGGTCTGTGCCCCCCCGATACCCCCCTACTTAAATATATCAACTCCGAGATCGCACCACAGTGGAGGAAATGGCAAACTCCCAAAACTGGCCTCAGCGATTTTTTTCCCTCAGAAAGAATTTGCTGTTCTGGGTGTTCTGGATTTTCAGCGTTCGCTGAAATAGGGTAGATGAATCAGCGTTCACTTTTTTAAGCATTCGCTGATTCAATATAGACCCTACTGAAATACTTATGAAACTTATTATAGGAATTATGTTATGGGATGGAATGTGGAGAATGCAGAGATAATGTTTTTTTTTTTTTTTTAATGAAATAGTGTGAAGAGCTATTCCTAAGTGCTTCTAAAATGATATATGAATACACAAACACACATGTAAATTCATTCATACACGTGTGCATGTGTTAATATATATGTACTGAGTCATAATAAAGCTGATGTGTAGGGGGGCTGCCCTGGAGGCAAACTGTTAGGGGTTTCAATTTGCAGATGCTGATGGTGCGGGAGTGCAATCGTTACTTTATAAAGCCTTGAGGATATTTGGCTTCATAAATGAATGCCGATACTGCATTTGCAATCACTGCTGAATTTCTCATGTGTGATGATTTTAACTGTAGCAAGGTGTTACAGTTGTAGCAAACAGCTTGCTGAAGTTTCAGAGCAGAAGAGTTTTTTGATCTTCAGCTCTCAGAAGACCTTTTTTCTTTGTGTTCTTTAACTTTGAATCGAAGAGGGTGTCAATTCAGGGAACTGAGCATGTGTGCTCGTGAATTTTGTTTGTTTGTGTGTGTACCTGTGCGTGTGTGTTTTTTGCATTTGTGAAATGTGTTTATATCAGTTGTCTTTGTATTTCAAATTTTCAGTTGTGTTTACATTATACAAATTGTGTTTATATTTATATGAAGGCTAGTTTTGTACTTTTCAGTATTGCCATTATGATAAAATATGGTATGGTATATTCAGCAGTTTATGCCTTTATGAACAGGATCACAAACATATTTGGCATTTTAATCTGAAAAAGTAATAATGCAAGATTATGTGCTATTTCCTCAAAAGATCACCAACTTTATAGTCAGTAGTGGAAAATCTCTTCTTGTACAGAATGTTCTTTTGTAGTCTACTGCAACCTTGGAAATATCCTTCAGAAGTCTGTAGACCAGCAGCTAGCTGGCGGTACCTGTCTGATTGGAGGTGCTATTGATGTTACAATGACAGCAAGCAGGAAACAGATGACTGATTGAACCATGCAAGCTCTTCTGGGATAAATTCTCACAAGCAAAGAGGCCAGACTTGGCTGTGAGTAAGTTAAATATTAAGTGCCAACAAAAACATTCAAATTAATAGCAGACAGTGCTAAAAAATATATATTTTTAATATTAATTTGTAGTATAATAAATGCTTTTATCATAAAGTAAGGAATAAAACTGGCATGGTATGTGTGTGGTGTATGTGTTTTTGGCTGACAATTAGTGGCCACCATTGGCCATCTATCTTTTTTATTATTAGTTTTTAGTTATTTGCTTAGTTTTTCTTTACCTTCTTTTTTGTACCTCATTTTTCAAAACCACTGTTCCTTGGCTCTTCATTCATTAACTCTTGCTTTGACACAACATTTAACTGCTGTCCGTATTTTCATGTACCTGCTGTGAGAACTGCTGGCCCTAGGAGTGATGAGTGGCAAGATTCTGGGGGTGGGGATCATGACTATTTATTTGTAGCTACCTTTTACCTAAGCAATTATCACATGTATTACCGGGTTTGTGACTTCAGTATACATGGTCTGTTGCATGTACAAGTGGCACCACCAAGAATGATATGCTGGTGAAGCCTTGCAAAACCGCTTCTCCTTTAGCTTCCACAACATGTCAGCACTGCAGTATCTTCAGCTCTTACATTCCCTGTGTATAATGGGGTACCCTGGTATTGGTGCTGTATCTTAATATTCTCAGTTGACAATTTATTTATGTGGCTCACTTGTAAAAAAACGATGTTACTGACACAGGCATCTTTGCAACTCAGTGAGATGGCCACGATGGTGTGTGTCTATGTGTATACATTTATGTGTGTGTGTGTGTGTGTGTGTGTGTGTGTGTGTGTGTGTGTGTGTGTGTGTGTGTGTGTGTGTGTGTGTGTGTATATATATATATATATATATATATATATATATATATATATATATATATATATATATATACAACAGAAGAAAGAAACTGTTGCAAAAAAACAGAAAAATCTCATGATTGGAGGAACTCCCTGGTCAGCCTCAGTAAGAAGCTGAGATCCCTCATAAAATCCTCCAAAGCTAGTTATGAAAACAAAATTGCCACTGATTCTAAAGACAACCCCAAAGCATTCTATAGTTATGCCAAAAATCCCAGTGGCAACACTCAGATCTGCTCTGAGTTACAGCACAATGACACTAAATATAAAGAACCAACTGATATTGCCAACATCCAGACAGATAGGTTCAGTGCTAACTTTACCCCCCTCTCACCCCCTAAAGGGCCCATCTTTATACTGTTAGAATGCAAAGTTCCTGTAATCACAGCTGCACAGGTAAAAACTTCACTCTCCAAAGCCAAGAACACAGCATCCATGGGACCTGACAATATCCCAGGCTGCCTTCTACATGAACTACATAATGAACTGGCACCCTACCTAAGTATCATGTTCAATCATAGCCTCACCTCAGGCTTTGTGCCCATTGAATGGTGCACAGTGACAGTTATCCCACTCCACAAAGGGGAGGCCACAACAGACCCTGGGAACTACCTCCCCATTAGCCTGACGAGCATTGTCTGCAAGGCCATGGAACGTATCATCATGGAACTCATAAACAAAGACATTGGAGATCTCTAAACTCTGGACCCCACACAGTTTGGGTTTGTAAAAGGCAGATCATGTCTCCTAAACCTGATAGACTTCTTTGAAGTAGTCACCAAAGCCATAGATGAGGGTAAGGTGGTTCACACAGCCTATCTAGATCTCGCCAAGGCGTTCGACACCATCCCCCACTCTGGAATTATTGATAAACTCACTAAACTAGGTATAAATCCCTATGTCGCAAGATGGGTTGCCAACTGGCTTACAGACAGAACCCACACCGTGAAAGTAGCAGACTCCAAATCAGACTTCAGACCAGTGACAAGTGGAGTGCCACAGGGTTCAGTCCTGGGTCCTCTCCTGTTTGGTATCTACTTCTCTGAAGTACAGGCTAACACAGAAGGTCTTTGGCTAACTACATTTGCAGATAACTGCAAACTAGGAGCCATAATTGAAACTCCTAACGATGTGGACATCCTACAAAAGGGCCTCACTGAGACGGATGCCTGTTGTCAAAGACATGGTCTCAAGCTCAATGCCAAAAAGTGCATTGTCATCCCCTTTGGTAAAAACTCTGTACCCATGAACTACTACATAGGTGGTAGTCTACTTAACACCGAAAGTGTGATAAGAGACCTTGAGACACAGGTGAACAGTAGTCTCTCCTTTGATAATCACATCACCACAGTGGTCAGGAAATCCTTCCAAGTGGCACACCTCATCACAAAAGGTTTCTCGTCCAGAAAAAAAAGAGGCAATTGTTCCCCTCTACTCATCACTCATTAGACCCATTATAGAGTACAATGCCCCTTTTGGTATGTACCTCACAAGACATCTACAACAACTGGAAAGGCCGCAAAAATACCTCACAAAGAGGATTACTGGCCTCAAACAGATGCCTTACGCAGACCGTCTCAAAAAATTCCAGCTTTATTCCGTCGCATATCGCCTACTCAGAGGTGATCTCTGCCTAACATACAAAGCTATGTCAAACCCAGAGCTGTTGGACATGCTCCACTTAAAAAATCCCAATCCCTCCGAGCTACATGCTCTAGGGACCTAAACCTTGTCACCACAATAAACAGAACATGCTGGAGGGATAGATTCCTGTCCCAGAGACTTCCCATACTCTGGAACAGACTACCTATCTTTGTCAAACAGAACTCCTCATTAGCACTCTTCAAGATAAATCTTGATGATTAGATGGGTAATAGGAAATTCACCCCGGGGATCACTTCTGTGGTTCTGCTTGACAGGGGCACAGGAAAATAATTTTTTTGGGTGGCGAAAGCCAGGGTACCTTTTTGGCTAGGCTTGTATAGGCCCTAGGGCCAATAGCCTAGTACCTACCTATGAACCTATGAACCTATGAATCAAATCAGCTTGCCATAAGAAAGCCGGTATTTACTGGGATTGCGTGTTTGCCTTTTCTCCAATGTGAAGCAGTCTCAGAGTTGGCATAAATAATATACAGGGGGGTGTAAGGGGTCAGGGAGAACTTGTGCCTGCAAAACAACTATGTGTTATCAGCTTTTCAATGACAAGCTGGTTCAATGTTACATACTTAGAATTCTGCCACTCAATATTATGTCAGTTTGATCATACAATATAGACCCATACATAGAGAGATGCGTGTACAGATATTACTGCTTTTCAAGGGTGTTGTAACATATATGCCCAAAGAGCAAGTGTCTTATAATATCAGGATTTGTGGTAATATCTGAATATGCACACTTCAAGCTCATAGGTTCATAGGTATTTACTGGGCCTTTGATCAATGAGGATCTTAAAAAGCCTAGCCTTACACTGCCATGGTAGTTTTTAGCCCTTATATTTTGTGTGCAAATAACACAGAGATGTGCAGAACAAGTATATATTTGGAGATTTACATGTTTTCCCTATTTATGATGGGACAAGGGTGCTAAACCAGGGGATGAATTTGTGGATGTTCATTATTCCCACTGCCTCAGTGTCATTTTGGGTTATCTGCCAAGGTAACCCAGTACTGGCCAGCTTTGAAGAGCTCAGACTCCTCTCTCTCTCTCTCTCTCTCTCTGATTTCCTCTGAGAGCTGATTGGCTGAGCATATCCTGAGAGGTACACCTCCAGCTGTCACTGGAAGTGAGTATTCAGTCTTTTTCTGCCACCCAGAGAAGAAAGTCCTCTGGATTCACTGCTGATTTTCCGTCTTACTGCTCAGATAAGCACCATTTGGGGACCCCCTTCCTCTCATTTTATTATTTGACTTAGTATTCTGTTTCTATGTTTAAGTTTATTTCAAAATATTTATTTTAATAATTTATTTCTGTTAGTGTTTATAGTAATTCCTGTGGGAATTTCTAATCATAGCAGTGTTTATTTGGCTTCTGTGTTTGACAAATGCTTATTATTATTGTTTCTGCTGAAACTTTCAGTATTTATCTCAGATGTACTGTATGTATGTGTGCTGTTAGACACTATAAACCTGTATTTACTATTGTTACTCTGCTTTATTTTTATCTTTTGACAGGACAATATAGCAGAACTTAGATTTCTTTCAACATTTATACTTTATTTACTATATATACGACTCTGTTCTGTGTATTTTAAACAACACATCACAATTTTACTACATATTTAAGTTATTTGAATGTACTCTGAAGATTTTAGTTACTTTGACAAGTAAATACATTTTCAATTGATATTAAATGTTATTATATGGCAGTTTAATGTGGTAAAGGTGTGCAAAGATAATTTATAACACTGGTTTGGTAGATTGGTTGCTTTGGTCTTTGGATTTTGTGTACTAGAAATTCTTTAATGTCTGTCAGTTTGTAAAATAATTCTGAACACATTTCAGACTGTTTTTTTTTTGTAATAACAGCACAGTCTGGCAGAGTTTAGTCATGTGGGTATATACTTCTTATTAGAAATTTTAAATGGTTATGATGATGCATTATCCAGTACTGTCAGTTTATTCTTCTGTGTCATTCTCTCCCCTGACTTGATGGATTCTAACTTTGGTGCTTACCCCCCAACAAAATCCAGTTGCACCTAAAAATGAAAAAAAAAAAGACTAAAAATATGCCTCATGCTATAGTTACTGGTTCTGTTGGGGTCACTGCTTGGCCTTTAGACCACTTACCTTTTTTGCCCCATTTCCCTCTAGTGTAGCTTTGCCTGCCACTGTGGAATGGGGTTTGACACATCCTCTGGGGCTGTTCTAGTACCTGGTGCAGGTATGGGAAAGTCAAACCGTTTAGTTGCAGGAGTACTGCAGGATAAGGGACCCCTTGCCAGACAATATTTTGTCACCAGATATTATATATAGTATTGAAGTTCACAAGAAAAATAAAGTAAAGCCTCATCACACAACTAATAATCAGATTATATCTGTTTAGAATGCTGATGTGGTTTCCTTGGCTGAGAGTGTTTTGCAGACCGCCAGTTCTGGTGGTTTTGTTCCCATACATGACTGTAGTGCTAGTTTGGCTAGAGAACTTTCTGTTTCAGAAAAAGATGAGGAATCTGATGAGCACAAAGGTGATGTTCTATTTGGCACTGAGTCGAGAATATCTCTCTCTGGCCAGATTTTCTCAGAAAGTCCAGATTTTGCATCATATTTTTGGTCTGTCTCTCATAAAATTTTTAGTTTTCAGGCAAATGACAGCAGATTGAAGTCCCTAGACAATGACACTGAGTTTTAGACATCATATCCTTCAGAAAATGCATGTTGACAGAAATCATGTTATTCTGACAACTTTCTAAGCTTACAAGAGGAATTTTTAAAATCTGTCCCTATTTTTGTGCCTTTGTCCCTCCATTGTTTTTAGGCTTTGTCCAGATTTCTTGTGCTAAGAGGTTGAGAGATATCATCAGTCCTGTCACACTGATTCTTTGAAATGTGAACCTGGGTCTAAATACAGTTTTCACTTTTCCTCCAATGATTTCTAGATATAGTGATGTTTTTGCTAGGGAGCAGTCGGAACTACTCCAGAGCTAGGCAGGGTATATGACCTGATACAGAATGAGATGTCCAGTTCTGTGGCTATCGCCCACTCTTACTAGCCTTGGAAGATGTTTATAAAGCTGCCTTCTAGGATGCCAGTATCTATTCCAGCAGACCTGAAAAAGGATCAGAGAAAATGCAAGATATCTGTAGAAATGACTGGTCTATTTTCTCATCTGACCACTGACCCAGCTATGGTCCCCTGACTGCCTGCTCAAATAAAATGTCCTTGGCTTCCTCTAATCCAACAACCCTGATAAAGAAGGGAAATGGTTAGATCTTCAGATCAAAAAGGATGTCTATTTCTAGTAATCTAGCCTTTAGAATGTTCAATTATCAAGGCTATATATGGAAATTTATTTTAGAGTGTGCATACAGTTTGGATGATTTTGCTGCATCTTTACCTGCAGAGCAAATGTCTTACATGAATGAAATTCTTTCTAATTTGACTCAGAATTTGAAATATGCTTTGAAATGTGTGCCTGAAAGTGCAGATACTGTCTCAAGAAATAATATTGCTTCTTTTGTATTGAGAGGATATGCTTGGTTACTTAATCGGAACTCCTCTGATGATTTAAAATGAAACATTCTGTATGTTTAGGCTCTGAATTGGTGATTGCGTCCTCTGTTACACAGATTCTCAAACGGTGGAATAATAGAGGTAAATTAATACACAATGTATCTATGATGTTTCATGTACCCCAGTTCTCCTCAATCAAGACATCTTCCTTCATGGGGCAGAATAAACAAAACTCTCAGCCAAAAAAAGTCAGGGATGCAAAAAGAAATGTCAGGATCATAATTCTTCGAACCCAAACTAGAGGGGTTCCTTTCTGAAAAAGGATAAACCCACTGAATATAAATGACTATGCCAAGTCAAAGAGCAACCCTAACCCCCTCCTGGTCTTCCTCCTCTTCCTCCTTTCCTCAGGCTGTCTCTCAATCAACGTTCTCAGATGGGTTCTGAGAGTAGTTCGGAGAGGATGCACTTAACAGCAGAGAGAAAATCCTCCCCCTTTCAGGGGAATTCCCCCACAGCCATCAGACTAGGCAAAGCTGTTTCCTCCAGTGCTCTATCATGTTTTAGAAGCAGTGGTCCTAGAACCAATGCCTGCAATACAAAAAGGCAAAGGATTTTACACCAGAATCTTTTTATTACCAAAAAGGAGCACTCCTGGAGGCCTGTCCTAGATTTGTCCTTTCTAAACATCTTTGTAAAAGTTCCAGAATTCACAATGTTCACCTTGCTGTTGGTTCATAGGTTCATAAATGAGTACTAGGCAAAATGCACTTGTAGGCCATTTTAAGCCTAGCCAATTACCCCATGTGAGAATCAAACCCTGCTCCTTGTGTCTGCAAGGTAAACAACTTAACCATTATGCCACCCTCCCTGCCAGCCTCTAACCCTCCTCCTCCTTGGTCCTAGCATCACTTCCAGACCACTGTTTCTTAGTGACTCTGGATCTCATGGATGCTTATCATATTCCTATTGCTCCCAATATCACAAAATGTTTGATATTTGCTGTCTGTCTCGCATTGTCGGTTTTCTGTGTTATGTTTTGAACTATCTAGTTCTCTCCTCTCCTGCACTTTTACCAGCTTATTAGTCTAGCACTTTACCATACCAGACTTCTTGTAGCAATTATTGTAGCACACAAAAGTGCTAGCAGCACTAAACGTTCTACAGGGAGACAGCTCCAGTACTTAATATTAATGCCCACCCCTCCAGGGATGTCTAAAGGTCAGTTCCCTATGCTTTCACCTCATGTACACCGACAACCCTCTCCTCATACCTCCCAACACTCAGACTTGTGAGAGATGCACTTATATATCCAAATTGGATGCCACACACTCTCCAGCCAAGACCAGAATAGTTGATCAAGAGGAGAAGGTCAACACTTGCACCATACCACATGGAACACATAGCCCTCCAGAACACACACCAGCACTGCCTTCACATAAAAACACAAACCACACACCCACCTTCATGGAGGCTCTCAATAAAAATCTACCCAAACAGCAGAGACCTCCAAGGCAGAAACGCACTGGACCACCACAATACAACACTAATCACGAGACACATAAATCTCCAAAACAGTTTGCCACTCAACCAAAGCCCCTAAGGCAAAACAGCATGCTCAGCACACTAGTCATAGGTGACTCAATAGTGAGGCACACTGATGTCTCACTCACTAGGTTGAATAAGGAGAAAGTAACAGTCAGCTGCTTGTTAGGTGCCAGGGTCCACCACATAACACATGCACTCAGGTCCTTCAACAACAGGTACAAATATGACTCTGTCATTGTACATGTGGGTGTGAATGACCTGAGACATACCTCCCTGGAGTACATGAAAAGAGACATGGAGGAGCTCTCAAATTATGTAGCCCAGGCGGGTATGAGCCTAGCTCTGAGCAGCATCCTACCATCCCCCAGAATGATACCACAGTACAAGCAGAAAATGATTGATTTCAACAATTGTCTAAGTTTCTGGTGTCATTCTAAGGGAATCCAGTATCTGTCTGCCTGGGATGACATGATTGACAGACCTCAATGCTTTGCTAAAGATGGTCTGCATCTGTCACCACTGAGCTTTCAGATAGTGGCCAAGGCTCTTGCCACCCCATAGTGCCTTTTTTAAGCAGTGTTCCAAAGACCAAATTACCAGCATAACAGCTACAAACAAATGCAGGGTCATGCTGCTCAATGCTAGAAGTCTAAATCTCAAAATGCACTCACTCGAAACACTCCTTAAAATGGAGAACATTGACATTTGTGCTGTAATAGAGACCTGATTCAAGGCAGCAGAAAGCACCCCTGCATTACCAGGCTATAACTCATTCCACACCTTTCGGCCCCAGAACTTGGACCGAAGCTCCAAAGGCGGTGGTGTTTCCATATTCATAAATGATGCACACACCTCCAGACTAGTAGCCCAACATATTGTATCAGAGATACTTCAGGTGCAGCTAACATTGGGTAAGACAGCGATTCAGGTCGTAGCCTGCTTTAGGTCCTCAACCATGTCCCAAGACTCACACTCCACATTCCTAAGCACCCTGGAGAATATTAGGTTCCAACCTAACACTCTCATACTGGGTGACTTTAACTACCCCTCCATTAACTGGGAAAACTACTTATGTACCAGTACACTTGCCCAATGTTTCCTGGAATTCATTAATTCCAATGCCCTGGACCAGCTCATTCTTAACCCCATGTGAGGTAACAACATCTTTGACCCGATCATTACTAACATGAGTGACCGTTGCTCTATACTAATAGTCAACTTCTCCCTGGTTAGATCCTAACACAAACTAATCACCTTGGAAATCCACATCCTTCTCACCCCCCACCCCCGGCAAAGGTAACCACCATGAAAAACTTCTCCAAAGCTAACTTTGGGCTCCTAAAAACAGAGGTGGCTAACTTCACAGCACCCATGCAAATAGAGAATAGTTGCATGACCACCGAATCATACACCAATACACTGTATGAACACGTACACAAATGCATGGATCTCGCCATACCCAATAGAACCAAGATGCTCTCCTCCAAAAAAAGAAGCCAATCTGGTGGTCCCTTGCCATAAGCAAACTCTACAACAGAAGGAAGAAACTGATGCAGAATAAGGTGAAGTCCCAAGACTGGAAAAACTCCCTTATCATCCTCAACAAAAGTTGAGATCCCTCATCAAATCCTCTAAAGCTTTCTATAAAAACAGAATTGCAGCAGATAGTAAAGGCGACCACAAGGCCTTCTATAGTTATGTAAAGAATCTCCATGGTAATACCCAGATTTGCTCTGAGCTACTGCACAATGGTACCTCCTACACTGAGCCAACATACATTGCTAATATACTGGCTGACAGATTCAGTGCCAGCTTTACCCCTCCCCCCCAAAGGACCAATCACAATACCAATAGATTGCCAGGCACCCAGTATTACTGCTGCACAGGTTAAAACAGCACTGTCCAAGGCCAAGAATACAGCTTCTATGGGACCTGCAATATCCCTGGCTGTGTCTACATGAACTACAGAGTGAACTGGCACCTCACCTGTGTGCCCTGTTCAATCACAGCCTCACCTTAGACTTTGCCCCTACCGAATGATGCACTGCTATAGTCATCCCTCTCCATAAAAGAGGAGCAACTACAGACCCTGGAAACTATCACTCCATTAGCCTGACAAGTCTGATATGCAAAGCTATGGAACGTATCATCATGGACCTAATAAACAAGGATATAGGGTTTTGTGAAGGGTAGATCATGCCTACTCAACTTGGTTGACTTCTTTGAGTCAGTCACCAGAGTTGTGGATGAAGGCAAGTTGGTTCATACAGCCTACCTTGATCTAACCAAGGCCTTTGATACCATTCCCCACTTAGGAATTATAGAAAAACTCACTAAGCTAGGCATCAACTCCTATATTACTAGGTGGGTTGCAAACTGGCTTACAGATAGCACCCACAGTGTGAAAGTAGCTGACTCCAATTCAGACTGTCGACCTGTCACGAGTGGACTCCCACTGTTTAGTATCTACTTCTCAGTAGTCCAGGCCAACACGAAGGGACTCTGGCTGACAAAGTTCACAGACGATTGCAAGTTGGGAGCCATTAGTAACTCCCCAAGTAATGTTGACATCCTACAGAAAGGCCTCACTGAGACCAACGACTGGTGTCAGAACCATGGTCTTAAGCTCAATGCCAAAAAATATGTCGTTATCCCCTTTGGGAAAAACATACTTCCCATGAATTAACACATCGATGGTTGTCCACTGAACACAGAAGGCGTTATAAGAGATTTGAGAACACAGGTTGACAACAACCTGTCTTTTGACCACCACATTGCCACTGTGGTCAGAATGTCCTTCTGTGTGGCACATCTCATTACTAAGGGTTTTGCATCCAGGAAGAAAGAGGTCATTGTCTCCCTCCACTCTTCCCTCATTAGGCCAATCATCGAGTACAATGTCCCATTTGGCATGTACCTCACTAGACACCTACAACAACTGGCGAGGCTGCAGAAGTACCTCACAAAGAGGATCCAAGGCTTTAAACACTTAACCTATATGGACAAACTCAAAAAACTATTCTCTCTCTCATATTGCCAACTTAGAGGCGATCTCTGCTTGACTTACAAAACTATGTTTGACCCAGCTCTGTTAGAAATGCTACATCTAAAGAAATCTCAATCCCTTTGCAACACACACTCCAGAGACCTCACCTTCATTACTACAATCAACAGAAGGTGCTGGAGAGACAGATTCATAACCCAGAGACTGCCCATGCTGTGGAAAAGACTTCACATACATGTCAAACAGAGCACCTCACTGGCCCTTTTCAAGAGAAATCTTGATGAGTGGATGGGAAATAGAAAATTCACCCTGGGGATCATTCCAGTGGGTCTACTCGACAGAGGCACTGGGAACTAAGGTCGGGTGGCATGATGCCAGGGTAATACTATGGCCTAGGCTTGTAAAGGCTCCAGAGCCATTAGCCTAGTACACACCTATGAACATATGAACCTATCTGCTTCACCCAGAGTACTTACAAAGTGTCTGTCCCCACTTGTTGCCTATTGTAGAACCCTAGGCATCCACATTTTTCCTTATTTAGATGACTTGCTGATTTTTTTTAAAACAAGAAACATCTTTATTAAAGTATCACTTATGGCGTAGACAATCATACTTTTAAATTAATGAAAACAAACCATAGATGTCTTGCTGATTGGTGCAGATATTGTATCTGTGTGATTAGAGTCCTCCCTCCTTTCCCATGTGGGCTTCAAAATGAACCTTCAAAAGTCCTTTCTTACACTCTCGCAATGACTTATTTTCCTGGGGTGTTGAATAGAAATAGTAAAAAAGATGGCGTCCTGCCAGAAGACAGAGTTCTGACTTATCAGGGTATTTTCTTGTATTTCTCTCTTTTAGACAAGGCCTCATCAAGAGAATTCCTCAAAATTCTAGACCTCATGTCATCAGTGATTTTCATAATACCACTAGCCAGACTACACGTGTGAAAAATTCAGTGGCAATTGAAGAATTGCTGGACCCAGCACCTTCAGCCCTTGGATTTCCAGGTACCAGTACTGTGAAACAGGAGCTGCAGTGTTGGAAGGATCAGCTGTCTCTGAATCCAGGACTCCCATTCTCTCTTAAGACCCCAGTCCAGACTGTCCAGACAGGCTCTTCAGATTTTGTGTAGGGAGCAGTGTCCATGGGAGTTCAATTACAAGTCTTATGCAGTCCTCAGGACAAACCAAAGCACATAAATGTGAAAGAGGTGTTGGCAGTGATTTATGCCTTAAACGTTCTTTACCACTGGTGGACTCTGGGTCCTCCTCTAGTGGTTACAGACTACACTACCATAATGTGGTACTTGAACAAACAAAGGTTACAAGGTTATACACTGTTTTCCAGTTTGCAATGGCCTGGGAGCTAGCTCAACAGTATTCTGCGACTTTTCAGACCTCATGCATTCTGTCAGAGCAAAACACAGTGGCAGGCAGACTATGTAGATCCTGGACAGTCTCTCATGAGTGGAAGCTGCATGTTGAGGTTTTCCAGGACTTGAAATACCTCAAATAGATCTGTTTACCTCCTTCCAAAAAGACAGCTGAAAAAGTTCTGATCAAAAATCTTCCTCACAGCCTGGTTCTGCTTACTCAGCATCAGGGGTAGATGGCACACCCCATCTTAAAGCAAATGCAGCTGACAGACTGGATGATTTTATTTTAATGCCTTTTAGGCATTTGTACCATGAGGATGTGCAGCAAGTATTTAAGGAGGCAAGAAAACCTACAACTAAAAAAGTCTTACTTTTCAAGTGGAAGAGGTTTTCTAGTTGGTGCCTAGACAATAACAGAGGTTCCAAAAGGGTTTCAGATGTACTGATTTTCAAATATTTGTGTGAGACACTTAGACATGGTTTGTCATCTACTTCTATCAGAGTGTATCTCAGCTTGTCTGCCCATGGATCCCTCTTTTTCATCTGTTTTTCTGGTCAACCAGTATATGAAAAGAGTGCTGCATGTGAGACCCCTTCAAAAGTGAATTCCTGCAATTTCAGCTTTGTTCTTGAAAAATTTACCTCATCTCTTCTTGAACCAGCCTCTCAGGATGATTTATGATTTATTACTTGGAAGACTATTTTACTCATGGCTCTGACATCTGCAAGGTGGGCCTCTTAGCTGCAAGCTGTCATTGAGCCAAGCCTATCTGATTTTTTACAAAGACAGGTTTGTGTTACACATTAATCCAACATTCATGCCTAAAGTTGTTTCTTAAGTCACTTGAATCAAGCCATCAGTCTCTTGGCTTTCTATCCTGATCCCCAAAAAAGGGGGAGAAAAGATTCTGAATATCTTGGATGTACACAGGCAACTCAGATACTACCTTGTCGTAACAAAGCCCTTTGGGAATACTGAAAAGCTGTTTGTCTCCTATACAGGGGCTAAGAAAGGTCAGCCTGTCAACAAGCAGACTTTTGCATGATGATTTGCCCTCTGCTATAGTTTTCTGTTACTTCCACCATGGTAAATCTCTTCCAGGCAAGGTTAAGGCTCACTTGAGTAGGGCCTTATCCTCTTTGATGGTGTATTTTAAAGGGGATGACTGTAGAAGCATTCTAGAGGCAGCATCCTGGTCCTCTGTATATACCTTCACAAAACACTACAAACAGGATTCCTTTTCAAGGTCCAGAGCAGGCTTTGCTAGGACCAGGAGCTCCTGAAACATTATAATTCCATTTTGCATGTAGGGTAAGCTTTTGGAATCTCCCCAAATGTCAACAAAGCAGTGGAAATATGAACAATGTACAGTTGTGTAAGTCCTACGTATCTCTAATAGTAGATGCTAGAATTCCTCAATAGCAGCACCCTTCCACTATTCCCAGTTTGTTAATAGTTGTTAATAGTTGAGGTAAGTTTTAACCTCTTTGATTTGGTTGTTGGATGTGTTTTTTATATGGTATTGTGACTGGATGCAAATTTACTCATGCTAGTTGACTCTGGCTTCAGGTACATTCCTCTCCTTTGTGGAAGCGCAAAAGCCTGTGCACACATTTCCTGTGACAGCTGGAGAGTTCTCTCTCAAGATATGCTCATACATTCAGCTGTCACTGGAAAACAGAGGGATAGTAATCTGAGCTCTTGAAAGCTGGCCAATACTTGTTTACCTAGGCTGATAATCCTAAATGACACTGAGGCACTGAGGAATTCAAACATATACTGTTACACGTAAGTAGGACTTGCACAACTGTACTTTATCAATCCTTTTGTCCAAATTGCATTTAAAAAGAGTAAGTGACGTACTTTTATGTGGAGTGGAAGATGGGTGCATAGAAGCAGAATTGTCTATGATACATATCTATACCTCCAACACATTCTGTTTATTTTACAGAAGAGATTGAGATTCCTTGAGTGGGCGTTTATGTCACTGTTGGACTTGAGAAAGTGTAATAGGTCTAACAGGGTACAGGGTCTGTTGAGGCTGTATACATGAGGCAGAGGCTGCCTCTCAGTAGCTTGTATGATACTGAGAAGAGGGATATGATATGTATAGTTTTTATGAATTAGGCCCTTGATTTTCTTAATGATGGTGTGTTGTGGCCATTCCAGTTGTGATAAGTGTTTGGACAATTACCAAGAATCAATTCTGGACTGGATCCTAGCCACAGATCCAGATAAATATTCCAACTCCAGCACTCTCCCTGACACTTTAAGCGACCACCTACCAGCTTATACTTATAGAACCACCACCCAGTTACCAAAACACCATAATTATAAAACCTCCCGCAATCTAACTAACTTCAATCCAGAACTCTTTATTAATATACTAAAAACCCTAAACTAGTTTACACTTAAAACATTACCTCTAGATGATGCAGTTAAGTACTTAAACTAATTTTGAATACCCTAAGTAACCTAGCACCACACAGAAGGAAAAGAACCGAAGTTAACCATGCACCCTGGCTAACACAGCCCACATAAACTCTCCTTGTAAATAGAGACAGAGGTTGGAAGGAACGGCAGAAAAACAGAAATGATCAAAGTCTTCAAAACGACAGATACCTACTCAATCAGACAAAAAAGCTAATAACTAAAGACAAAAAACAATACTATTCACAACAGCTAACTAACCACAAAAACAAATCCAAAAAACTTTGGTTAGCTATCTCATCCCTTCTCACCCCAGGGTCCAAATGAAACCCCTCCCCATTCACAGACAAGTCTCCAACCCAAATTGCAGAGTTGTTTAACACTCAATTATAGAAAGTATAGCTACATTGGTCAACACTTCCAGTAACCCCTCTAATCACAATTCCACAGTCAATCTCAACATACCTCCCCCCCAACAGCCTTCAAACGTACCTCATGCCCATTCCTCCCTGATCAAAACATCCCAACAACAGACCCCAAAAGTCCAACCCTCACACTACGTCCTATCTCCACTAACTTCATATGTAAACTGCTCTGTTTCTCCTGATAACCTCCCAGCCAGATGCTTAAAAATTATCGCTGATGCCATTGCCTACCTCGTCAACATTCTCATCACTAGATCCATCACAGAATCCCTTGCACCCTCCTTCTGGAGAAAATCTGTGATAACCCCATTACATAAAGGAGGCAGATCTACTGAATTATATAATATCTGCCCCATCGCCATCCTATCTCCTATCTCCAAAATTTTAGAAAAATGTGTAACAAACAACTTCTTAACCATCTACTCCACAACAACCTACAAATATCCACCCAGCACAGCCTTTGACCAGCTCATAGTACAACTACAGCACTGATATACTTCATGGACTCAATAAACATAGAAAGAACTCCAGCCAACTAACTTCAGTTCAATTTCTTGACTTATGAAAATCTTTCGGTACCATCTCACATAACAAACTCGTACGCCAGCTTTCTTCCCTCAGCCTTTCTAGTTCCTCTTTACAGTGGTTTTCCAGCTACTTGTCTTATAGGCAGCAATGTGCAAAATGGCAAGAGTGTCTCTCTCCATATCTAAGTAACAAAACAGGAGTTCCCCAAGGATTCATCCTTGGACACCTCCTCTTCAATATCTTTATAAATGATCTGCACACTTCCTCCTGCCAATGTTCCCTAATCCAGTACTCCCATTATTCAACTCTTATCTCTTCCTCCAACAGTATAACACACTCAGACAAATAACCCAAACTGCCTTCTCCTATTGAGTCCTGGCTCAATAATGCACAACTATTACTCAACTCCAATAAAACTAAACTCCTCCTTTTTTCTTTTAAACGTATTTCCTATGACTCGAAGGTAATTTCACTAAACAATACAGGAATGTAAGTGATCCCATACACCAAATTATTAGAAGTAACAATAGACAACAAACTCAACTTCGACCTTCATATACATAACTTTATCAAAAAACACATCACAAAATAGGGATGCTCTACCAGCACAAAACCTTTATGGATGCAGCCACCAAAACAATATTACCCACAACCTACTTCCTACCCTCATTACTATATGACATCCCCATTCTAATCAATCTTCAAAATATACTAAAATATAAGCTAGAATCCTGCTATAACAAAATTGCTAAATTTGCAACAGGAGTACCATATACTAAACACCAATGCTCAGCTCTTACTTCCCTTAACTGGCTGGAACTACCGCCACATCTAAACTACCTCCAATTAACAATTGCCCATAAAGTTATATATAATCGTGACCTCTGTTCCACTTTATAAATAATTCTTCAAATCTATACACCTAACCATGCTCTCCGTTCAGAAGACAAACAGCTGTTAACTTTATATTGACTAAATAAAAATGCTAGAAAATGTCTATACTGCTATTCAGTGACCAAACTATGGAATGCCTTACCATTAGGTATTAGAACTACCTCTCATTTTAAGATCTATATGGTTAAACTAAAAGATTTCCTACACAGATGAAGTATCTGTCCTTGCTCCGAACCAGCCTGACTCCCACTTCTTTTACTTTACCCTATGTTCAGTTAAACCTGTTCTCCCCTCTTACTTACCCTCTCTCTCTCTCTCCAGCCTTTCTCTGATTTGTATCTATTAGCACCACATTTTCAGAGTGTTTCCTACATCCTAGATCCTTCTACTCCATATTGCTTATACACCAACTCTCTGTGCTGATAAATCAGCCTTACATCTTCCTATCTATTTTTCTTCTACTGCTTTTCACACCACTATCTTTCTTCACCTCCCTTACATCCAGTTTTTCATTTTCTTCTTCCACTAAATAAACTGTATTTACTCAGCTAACATAACTAACCATAACGTCTAGTCTCATTGCTTTTCATATATACTCTGCAATATGTCATTTAGATGCCACTTTCCCTCCTTTACTACTTACCCTACAGGCCATGTTTTTGTTAAATTCCCACAATAATATTTATTTGCGAAACCTTTATGTAAATTTTTAAGTATGTTATAAATGCTTTGGCACATCTGCTTATTTTTTCATTTAAATGTATGTATGTTATATTTCTGTTCATCTATAAGTTTGTGTCCTTTTCTGTTTCTTACTTTTTTTATTATTCACAAAAATTGTATATATTTCTACTGTACTGGAGCTTTTCTCTCTGGGCCTCTGCTGCAAATGGGTTTCTTAACCAGTTGGACTTTCTTTTTAACCAAACGTCAAATAAATATATAAATAAAATAAAACATTGAAAGGGCCATAATGATCCTTTCCATAACCTTACAGATGAGACTAATCAGGCTTATTGGTCTATAATTACACAGGTCTTTTGAAGCCCCTTTGTGCAAGGGAAGGACCATTGCTGTCCTCCTTTCGTATGGCACAGTGGCACAGCAGCATTATTTTATTATCACTTGTGACTTAGGCAACCTTACATTTATACAAAAGAAAACAAACCATATACAAATAAGCAAAACATGGTGGAGGGATAGGTTCCTGACCCAGAAACTCCCCAGACTCTGGAATAGACTGCCCATACATGTCAAGCAGAGCACCTCTTTGGCCCTCATCAAAAGGAACCTTGATGATTGAATGGGAGAAAGGATATTCACCCCAGGGATCATGTCAGTCACCCTGCTAGATAGGGGTCGAGGGAATTAAATATTGTGGGAAGAAATAGCCAGGGAATTGTTATGGCTAGGCTTGTATAGGCCCTAGGGCCGATAGCCTAGTACCAACCTATGAACCTATGAACCTATATTAACATGTTCACAGTTCCAAATATTACACATTACATATATTCTTCTGTACAATATAATCAATCCAACATTATATCAGTTAGTCAATTCCTGCTTTTTCTTAAATCTCATTCCTTATCCAAAACACAATTTCAATTTTTTTCTATGTAATTTGTTCCTACTCTTTTCTAAAGTTCCCATGTCCAGTTCTTTTATCTCTTTTACAATATTCACTACTTACAAGGACAAATCCTTTGGAGTCTGATTGAGGTATAAAAATACACACGCAAACCTTTTCAAGCAAAAATTCTAAATCTTGTAGACTCTATTTTATACTTGGAAGCCATACATATGTCCTCTCATTGTTTCTTTGTTAATAGTTATCCAATCTCTCTTCCCAGTCTTTTCTGTTTTCCTCTGATTAGTTCCTATTGTTGTTGTGCAGTATTTATACGCCCTATTAATTATCCCTTTTTTTGCCAACAGCTTTTGTTCTAGATTCAACTAAAAACTCTACCAGTGCAGATCTTTCACTTAGGATTTCCTACACCTTTATCTTTGCCTATATTCTGATATCAATCCCTGATAGGGAAGGCAGTCTGTAGTCTGCAGTCAAATGTCTTCTTGTCCTCTTCCCATTCTCTAATTATTTGATGCTTTTCGTGTTTCACTGTTGCCGTCATTACATTTGGGTAATCTGCTGGCAGGTTGCCCTCAGTCGGCCTGAATAACAAAGTCTTGGGTCCTGCGTCAGTTACTGTCCCTTCTTCCATGACGTCAGATCATCAGGGGTATAAAGCATGCAGCCGATGACATTTTTATCAGTCTTTCTTGCCGCGAGGTGCCCGAAGCAGAAACATTTCGCAAGTGCTGGTCGGCCGACTCCTGAAATTTTTGTTTTCGAGTTTCAAAACCAAAGTCTTCAACCTAAAGCTAAGTACCCCGGTGGGGAAACCTTTTCTTGCTCCTTACCGATGTCAGTAAAAGTTAATAATTGTATTACTTGTGGGAAGCAAATACCTCATAAGGATTTTCATTTGTACTGTATTCCTTGCCTAGGCCCTGACCACAACGTGCCTTGCTGTCGGCTTTGTGCTAAATTTAACCAATGCACTATTAAGGGTCAGTATATTTTTGCATCTAAATATTTTGGTTCAAGATTTAACTATTCAGAAATGTCGTCGGTTAGCAATCCGACTAATGGAATTCACAAAAAATTGCAAAGAAAAAGACAGAGACAGACAGTAGAGGTCCAAAACTGACGACAAAGCTTCTCCTAAGCCAGTCGCCGGTTCACCGGTACTCAGTGAGGCGCTTTCGCAGCCCCTGATACCCGCTACTTTTGATTCACAGGCCTCTACTGAGAACCATTCGGAGTCCGGTATGCTGCAAGACACTTCAAGTACAGAACCCATGGATGTCTCTCCCTTAGATGGGTCCAGAGCCACTGAGCAGGCACCAGCTTCTGAGGGTGTTTTCATGCCTAAAGATTTGTATATTAAACCGACACCATCCTCAAAAATAAGACCAAAACCAACTTCTGTGTCTAAAAAAAACGACACTTGGGCCACATGCTCAGGCTCCTATGCCTAAAAAACAAATGATCAAAATGGCTGAGAATTTAATTGCCTTGATCAGGGGTTCCCAACCCCCTCCTGCTAAGAGGACTAGACAAGACACTGATTATGAATCTTCAGATCAGGTTTCCATTTCTTCTGATTCCTCTTCTGATCAGGAATTATCTATTCCACCTTATGAGGTTTCTGATGCAGAAGAATCCATCCCTTCTGCTTCTCCTCCTGAGGGTTTTTCTTTTGGAGAAACTCTGCATACCTCAAGGGAACATTTTCATTGGGAGAATCAGGATTTTTCAGAATCCAAAAAGAGGCTTAGGGTTTTCCTTCTTCTTCCTCACCATAGGCCTTTGGCTATACCTCCAGTTCTAGACATTGTTGATGATGTGTTCTCAGAATTCAGCATGACTCCAGATTTCCTACCTCCAGCTCCTAGTAAGCCAGACAGATATTACAGGGTTCCTGACTCCCACACATTTCTTTTTAAAAACCCTACTGTTGACCCTGAAACAATTTATCAGGGTCCCAAGGGTGTTAAGGCTTCTACTGCTAAAAATCCGGGTCTATATTATACCCTCGAATGCTTAAAAAAGCGAACGCTGATTGATTAAACTTATTTTCGCGAAACTGCAAAATATCGAAGCAGCAGAAACTCAAATTTTTTCCTAGGGAAAGAATTTGGTTGTCCGTTTCTGTTGCTTCGGTATTTTCAGTGTTATGGTGGAAAGTTACCGGTCGGATTCAGGTAAGTGTGCGATTGTGTGGATGTGAGTGTTAGGGTGATTTAGGTGAATTAGGGTTAGGGCTCGGGTTAGGTGTGTGTGCGATTGAGTGGACATGAGGGTTAGGGCGGATTTAAGTGAGTTAGGTTTAGGGAGTGGGTGAGGTGAGTGTGCGATCGTGACGGACCATAGGGTTAGGGTTTGGGTTAAGGTAAGTGGGTAGTTAGTGGTGTGTGCATAGTTTAGTGTAGGGTTCGGTATCAGATTTTAGGTGTATGTGTGTGGATTTCTGTTTATTTGGTGTGCTTGTGTTGTGTGTATGTGTTTTGGATCAGCAATTTTTTTCCCTGGGAAAAAAATCACTGATCTGACAGTTCGAGATTGTAAGCTTTCGCTTAAATTAGGTCGATCAATCAGCGTTCGCTTTTTTAAGCATTCGATGATATAATATAGACCCTAAAAATCGTACCCCTTCTGATAAAGACTTCAGGGTGCTAGATAGATGGGGTAAGAAGGGTTACACATCTGCAGCCCTGGCAATCAGCGCTTTAAACTGTCAATTTCATATGCTTAAATATCAGCAGCATGTCATGGGCTTACTTAAACAGAAAATTATGTTGATTTCTGACTGTGTGGAAAATAAAGAGTTACAGGATTTATTGCATTCAGCTGAACAAGTTGGAAAGCTGGAAAGCATACTTTACAATGTGGTTTTGATTCCTTGGAGGCCTCTTGCAGGGCCGCTGTAACTGGATCTGTGATAAGAAGGCATGCTTGGCTCAAGGAGCAAAATCTGCCTTATCGTGTTAAAGCAAAATTGTTGGATGGTCCTTTACAACAGGACAGTCTATTTGGTAATAAGGCTGAAGAGGTTTTGAAGAAGATGGAAGACAAAGCTAAATCTATGCAAACTGTAAAAGATTTCCTACAAGTGCAGCCACCCAAGTTCAGTAGGCACTGGCCTACTAAGTACTGGTCCTTTCCAGTACCCACCAGAGCCACTCAGGTCAAACCCAGACACTCCAAAGGCTCCAGGTTTCAGTCACAAGGAACTTACAGAACAAAACAATGGGGTGCCACCACCTCCAAATCTGGAAGTAGCAAGGGACCCCCCTATGGTAAACAGTCTCAATGACTTTCCTCTGCCATTTCCAAGCACTTATCTTTTGGCAGCCCCTTTGGGGGGAAAACTAGCACTTCATGCACAAAACTGGCATTTAATTATCCAGGACAAGTGGGTTTTAAATATAGTATCCCAGGGATACAGATTTCATTTCCACACGTTGCCATTTCCAAACGGATGGCCAGATCTGCCTCCAAATCAGTGGGCAGAGGCCCAGAAGTAAGTTATGTCCCTCATGGATATGGGGGCTAGTCAACCAGTACCAGAAAAGGAAAAAGGACAGTGTTTTTATTCAAGACTTTTCCTGGTACCCAGAAAAGACAAATCATGGCACACAATTCTGGACTTATCCATTCTAAATACTTTCCTGGACATTCCAAAATTCAAGATGCTGACTCTACAACAGTTACTGCCTATGCTAGGCAAGGATGCCTGGTTGATAACTCTAGACTTAAAAGAGGTTTGCCTGCATATCCCAATCAGGGAATCTTGCAGACGATACCTCCACTTCAAAGAAGGCTATTTGCATTACCAGTTCTCTGCACCACCCTTTGGCTTATCTACTGTGCCCAGGGTCTTCACAAAGTGCCTGGCACCAGTAATTGCATTTGCAGACAAAGAAACATTCACAATTATCCTTATCTGGATGACTGCCTAATTCAGGCAGAAAACAAGGACACTCTTCTACAGCATCTGGCATTTGTAAAAATGCTTCTAACTTGCCTAGGGTACACCATAAACGAAAAGAAATCACAACTGGTACCCTCTCAAAAAATTACATTCCTGGGTGCAAGCTTGAATACAACTGCCCAGATGGCTTATCTCACACCAGACAAACAAATCCAATTGATGACTTACTTCAAACAAGTGGCCACAAAACCCCAGTTACCTGCAAGACAAATTCTGCAGGCCTTGGGGTTCATGGCTTCCTGCATTCTTCTAATTCTATATGCAAGACTGCATATGAGGAAACTTCATTGGTACCTAAAAAACGTATGGAGTCAACATTGTCACAGCCTGGAAACAATGATTCCTATCATTCCTTGCCTACAGCAAGAGTTCCTATGGTGGGCAGAGGCCTGCCACCAAAACAAGGCACTGTCATTCATTCCACCCCCTTCCACCCAAACCCTGACTACAGGTGCATCATACTATGCTTGAGGGGTGCATCTGGCAGGGAGATGCATTCAGGGCGAATGGAGCACAAATCAAATGCACCTGCATATCAACCAGAAAGTGGTACTAGCTGTACAGAATGCTCTGACAGCTTTCAAGGACTTTTTTTATCCAGGGCAACTACTGATAAGGACGGACAACACAGCCCTGTCTTACCAAATATATCTACAAGCTCAATTCCTGCCAGGAAAGCAAAATACTCTGGCAGGCAGACTAAGCAGAAATCTTACGGACCCACATGAATGGAAACTGGATCTGCATATCTTCAGCATGTTGACATGCAAATGGGGGAGCCCAGACATAGATCTTTTTGCCTCACCCCAAAACTATCAGTTGGACAAATTCTGCACAAGAATCCATCACGAAAAAGCTTGGAAAGTGGATGCTCTATCCTTCAGCTGAAAAAAACTGTCAGTCTATGCTTTTCCCCCTCTGCCTCTGGTCACCAAGGTATTACTAAAAGTCAGACAGGAAAAACCAAAAATGATTCTGATTGCTCCAGACTGGCCTCGCCAACACTGGTACCCGGCCCTACCCAATATGTCACACCTTCCTCAGACACCTTATCTACTGTCTCAGCAGAACTTTCAAATTCTGGACACTCGGCTCCAAACTCTGAATCTTGCAGCATGGCTAATCAACTAATTTCACCAGTTACATCTCTCAGCAAACCTGTGATAGATGTCATTTTGGAGGCTAGAAGGCCTAGCATTAGAAAATCTTATGCTGATAAATGGAAAAGATTCTGTGCCTGGAATCAGGCACAAGGAATAAGCACAGAAATGCTCAATATTCCTCAGATTCTGCAATATTTAACTGAGATGCTTCACAAGGGCCTATCTTTCTCTTCCATAAAAATCCACACCTCTGCCATTTCAGCTCATTACAACACAGAGCCTCCCCTCTTTTGTCATCCCCTGCTAAAGCAGTATCTCACAGGGGCCAAAACTTAAGACCTCCCAGGAGAGCACCAACTCCTGCATGGGACCTCAATTTTGTGTTGGAAAAACTCACCCTGCCTCCTTTTGAGCCAGCTGCTACTGCGGACATAAAATTTCTCTCTTGGAAGACAGCTTTTCTTTTAGCAGTCACCTCAGCTAGAAGGATCTCAGAACTACAGGGTTTCATGGCAGTGGAGTCTTTTATTATTTTCTAGCCGGACAGGGTCGCACTCAGGACCAATCCATCCTTTATGCCTAAAGTGATATCCAGTGCGGCTCTTAATCAGACCATTCATCTGCCAACCTTTTTCCCAAATCCGCAGAACTACTGGTGGCATTTGCCGCAGGGGCAGAGGGCAAGGCATTCTCAAAGCAGACAAATTCAGAATGGATAAACCATTGTATTTGTTTCTGCTACATGCATCATGGTAAACCTGTCCCCAAGGGGATCAGATCCCATTCCACCAGGGCTGCATCTACTTCTGCAGCCTTTCTCAGAGGGGTTCCTACCAGAGACATTCTAGAAGCTGCTACCTGGAGCTCAGTTCATACGTTCACCAAGCATCACCATTTACATCTCTTCTCTAAATCCAGAGCAGGCTTTGCCACTCCTGTCCTGCAGGGCCTTATAGCTGCTCCTAATGCTGTATAATTCCATCCTCCCAACCATAGCTTTGGGATTTTACCCAAATGTAATGACTGCAACAGTGAAACACGAAGAACATAGTACAGTTGTGTACACTTACCATAAATGTAGATGTTCGAGTGTATTCACTGTTGCAGTCCTGGTTACCCACCCGTCAGCCCCCTACTTTTCTCTTTTTATACCTCTTCTTTCTGTTACTATGCTCAAAAGCCTTTTTGTTGTATTTGCTTTTATTTGGAGGTATATTTTTTGTGTTCTAAATTACATGTGTGTATATATATATATATATATATATATATATATATATATATATTTATTTATTTATTTATTTATTTTGCTCCCCATTTGAGGGGCACCTGACATCTGGGGCAAGAAAAACTGATGAAAATGGTGTCGGCTGCGTCATGGAAGAGGAGACAGGAACAGACGCAGGACCCAAGACTTTGTTATTCAGGCCGACTGAGGGCAACCTGCCAGCAGATTACCCAAATGTAATGACTGCAACAGTGAATACAGTCAGACATCTACATTTATGGTAAGTGTACACAGCTGTACTTTCCCAATACTTTGGTTCCTTTGCCAATTTCCTCCAGTAAATTCCAGCTTCCTCTTACCCTTCTCTGTATCCTAAATTGCAGTTTTCTCTAGCAGCAGAATTTCCTTTCCCCATTCCTGTGTTGGCTTAGTTCTTACAATACTTTCTGCTGCTTCATGAATATAATAGTCTGTCTTTTTTATTTCTCCAAGTCTTTTGGGTTTCTAATACTGTGATGGGAATGAACCCCATTCCTAAGTCAAAGTACTATTAAAGTTCATGAAATTAGTATTGTTTCACTCTTTGATGTTAGCCAGAAGTGCTCTTTGCAGCACCCTCAATGTGTCCAGTAATGACTCCTTCTGCAATTCGTATGGAGTTATATGTATTGTTAACCTATCTAAATACGATTGTAGATTTTTTTTATAAAACTCATTGCTCCTACTACTATTGGAACTATCTGGGTATCTTTCTTCCACATTGCTTTAATTTCTGCCTGCAAATTCTGATATTTTATAACTTTGTGTCTGTCTGTACACAAGACACTGTATTCACTAGGTGTGGCAATTTTAATGATCAATGCTACTTTTGTCTTCTTTTCATGGACCACTATATCCGGTTTTCTAGCATCTATCTTTTGAACTGTTGGTAACGCATTATCCCATGTGATGTAGACTTCATCATTTTTATGATGCTTTGTGGTTCATGTTTGCAGTGTTTTTCAGCCACTTCAATACCATAATGTTTGCATAATCCCTAGTGCAACAAGTCTTGTCACATTATTATGGATTTCAGTACAAAAGTCCTTCTGCCATTAGTATGTCATAACCAGCAATGAGTTATGCAACTGTTTCCAATTCTGTTTTACAAATCCTACATTTGTCTGTTTCTCTCACATGTTCAATGGACTTTGTAAACCAACGTGTACGTAGCCCACTATCTTGTGCCACCAATATTAGCCTTTCATCTCTTGGTTTGCATTTGCCTCTCCTTAACCATTCCTGTGTTCATTCCTGATCAACATGACGTTCTTCCAGAGGTTTTCTATACTTGCAACTATATTTAAACATTTTCCACATTTCTTTCCTTCTCATATGATCTTTCACCTTATATTATTTCTTTTGTTTTTGGCACATTCAGTTGCTGCCTGGTTTTTATCTACTTGGGGTTTGATTTCCATTCCTGCTTGATGCCGATATGCTTCTGCTAGACTAAGCAGGGAAGTCATCTTATATTTATTCTCCTCATGTTTCAAAACTTTCAAGACATTTGGGTCTTGTGAGGTCAGCAGATATGTATGGAGTCCCACAATTGCAGATCTGTACATGTAATCAGTTTCAGGGAGGCTCATCCCTCCTTCAGAATGGGGAATATGTAATTTTGGTATACACTAATTTTTATAAATCATTTGGTGAGCATGAAGCATCCTTCTTGTTTTCCTGTCTAATCTATCCAACATGTTTTGAGGCCAGTCAGTCAAAACTGTAAGTTAGACATTAAGAGCAAATTAGTTTATAGCTTGGATTTTGTGCCTAGATCTCAACGCTGTTTTCAGGGTTAATTTAAGTCTTCTAAAATATTCCTTACTAAGTTTTATTCTCATATCTTCATGTTTTATTGTTGATCCCTCATCAATTCCTAATTATTTAAACACCCCCTCTTGTTCAAGTTCTTTATATCACATTCTTGGCCCAAACTGATGTTTTCTTGGTGCTGCAGTTTTCCTGCTTTAAAGGTTGCTTTTGTGCATTTATCAAGATTAAATGACATTCTTACACCATCTGAAAAAGTTTTAACAACTTGCAGTTATGGCTTCAGTTCCTTATCTGATGAGCTATATAGTTTTAAATCATCAACAAAGTGAAGATGAGAAGTCTTTACAATTTGTTGTTTTCTAAGAGCCAAATTATAGAAATGGCCTAAGCTGTTAGCTAGACATCTTAATGGGTTAAGCACAAGGCAGAATAGCAGTGGTGACAGAGTCACCCTGGAATATCCTCTCATTGAATTTTTATCCCTGGGATAATAATTTGTCCTTTATCATGGCTTAATTGCAAAGTGGTCTGCCACTGTTTCATGGTCACTGTAGTGTACTTGATCAGTGTAGGGTGTATTTTATACATTTTGAAGCACTCTTTTATCTATGGATGTGGGATGCCATCAAATGCTTTTTTGTAGTCAAACCATGCCATACTTAGATTCTTCACCTTTTTACAGTTATGACTTTATTTAACAACAAATGATCCTTTGTTCCATATGACTTTCTTTTATTGCCCTTTTGTTCTTTTGCCATAATTGAGTTTTGTTCTAAATGACTATAAACTCTGTCTGCATCAATTCCAGTGTATAATTTACATGATGTCAGAAGGCAAGTTATTGGTCTATAATTTTTAGGGTAGCTTGCAGGTTCACTCTTCCTGTTTCTAGCCAGGTTGGTATTTGTTTGGGTTGTGACGTATGGCTAAATCTCCGTGCAAAGATGTTAATACTTTTAACCAGAAGTTAGGTACTGCATCTGTGCCTGGGCTTTTCAAATTAGAGGCTTTTCTTAACTTTGTTTCGATCTCTATGGCTGTTACTTCAACAAATTTCATATCCTGTACCTTTAAACTTCTTATTCTTTCTTTTACTTCTTCTATCCATTTAGCATCTTTATTATGTTCCACAGGATCTTCACAGATATTTCTCCAAAATGTATCTCTTTCTTATTTTTTTGGTGGTCTTTAGATTCCTTTTACCTTGTTTCCCAATTCTATATAAAACTTTTTTGGGTCATCAGTAAATTGCCTATTTTGTAATTTTCCTTTATATTTATCTGCGTATCTTCTACGTTTTTCTGCCTGTACTGAGATTTTTAGTTTGTTATTTGCGATAGTGCATGATAGATCCTGGTCTGTTCTAATACTGCTCATTGCTTTTATCACATCTATCTTTCTAAGGATTTTTGTTGAACTGTTCGCTCTTCTATACTCTTCTAACAGTGACACTTCTTGTCTGAAGTGCTTTATAGTTTTCTCTGTTCAGTACTTCCATGATGGCATTCGATTTCTCCCCTTCTTTTCCCTCACTACCCTATGTACTTCTGGTAGAATTTTATCAGTTATTAATTTAGCTGCACATTAATATATCCTGTTTACTTCTGTTACATAGCATGGATCCCTATGGACAGTCCTAATTACTGTATTCATTTGTTTTATCAAACTTCTGACTTTTTGGGTTTTATTGTCCCTCTGCAGTTTCTTTCATTGATTTTAATATGTCTACTTATCTCTATTAAATAAAGCAACTCTTCTCTTATTTCATTTTCTTCTAAACCGAGGGCACATTTTTTGTTTTCCATTTCCTGTGGGTATTCTTTAGCATCTTCCTGTGGCAGGTTCTCTTCAGTTTCATCCAATGCCATTCGTTGCTCTATCACATGGAAATTCACTGGCCTATCACTCCTCAACATTGACTGTGTCAGAGTTTCCACAATTTTCTGTTCCTTCCCTTGCTGTCCAGCTTCAAGTGAATATTTATACTGGTTTCCTGTGGAAGGTTCCCAAATATCTACATATGGCACCTGACCAATTGCTTCCTGTTCCACTGGTTTCCCCTTAATTTGGAGGTCCATTGCTCTATCCTCTTTTGGTGCTTTCTGAATTAGATTTTCTACACTGAATCCTTCAGTTCGCAAGTACTCCATAACCCCAGTTTCTATTTCTTTCACTCCTCTATTACTAATCTCATTTTCTGCTTTTCTTCTTTGTATTCTTATTTTTTTGTATTGTAAAATTTTCCATGTCCCGATTCCTTTGCCTGTATTTCTCTTCAAATACATTTGGTGCTGCTCTTTTTGTATTGATTAGTTTTGCTTTCTCCATTGCATAAATATTACACCATATTAAATCTCTTTTTGTTTTTCTTTTCCATATATCTTCTTCCGATGTCTCCTGATTTTCCTGCTTCACCTTACTTTGGGGACTCACTCCATCATGCTGTGATGTAACCTGTGTTAGACATTGTACATCAAATCCTTCACTCCGCAGAAACTCCATAACTTCAATTTCTATTCTTTTAACTTCTACTTTACTGATCTTCTTTTCTACATTCCCTCTTTGTGATATTATTTTTTTATTGTGAAATTTTCCATATCTGGATGCCTTTGCCAGTATTTCTCTTTGAATGTCTTTGGGGCTGCCTTCTCTATATTGATTAATTTGACTTTCTCCTTTGCATAAATATTTTACCATATCAAATCTCTCTTTCTTTCCCATGTCCATATTTCTTTTTTATACTTTTCAAAAATCTCTAGGTTTTGATGTTTATATTGTCTCACTTCCTCAGATGCTTCTTTTTCCAAACATATCAAAGTTTCTTGATCTATATACTGTTTTTCACAAATCTGTTGTACTAATGAATACAAATTTTTGGTTGAAGCTTCTGACAGTTTTTCTTGTGGAAGTAGTTTTCTTTCCTCTAATGTCTCTGTATGATTGTTATCCTTCTTAAGGATCTGCATTCAAAATCACACTCTCTCCTTATTTCTTGAGCTTCTCTCCACTTCATCATCATCTCTTTCCACTTTGACTTGCAGCTTTCTGCTTGTGTTATTTATAAGAGTCTTAACTTTGTAGCTCTAATATATCACTTCACAGGTAATCTTAAATCACCCTGTTCTTTTGGAACAATCATCTTATCCCACTTAATTCTTGCCCTCTTCTTCACGCAGATAAATTCCTTGAACTCTTTATTAATTACTGTCCACAACTTCCCCTCTGGTTGATAAAAATATGCTTGGCATGTGCATAAAACTAAAGAGATTAAAAACATTTTTATCTTGCTATCTATAGTCATAGACAAGAACTTCCAGTTTCTCAGTTTTTGTATTATCTTTTGTTTAGTCTCTTCCCACACATCCTTAGCTGCCATAACAGAATCCTTTTTAATTCATACTCCTAAATATTCCATTTTCTCATGTGCTCATAAATATGGGTGTTGCTGAACCAGTTCATTTGTGGGGACATAGTTTATAGTTATAGCCTTTGTTTTATCTTCATTAATTTTATATCCCCCCCAAAAAAAGCTGTCTCAGAATATGTCACAGCACTGAAATTTTCTTTTTTGGTTTTATCAGAACAAAATAATAGTGTCTGCAAATAAAGCCAACTTTTCTTGAACACCATACTAATTGTATTGTTGAATTTCTGAGTCCCTTATTTTATTTGCCAGTATTTCTAAATATAGTGTAAATAATACAGGAGAAAGAGTCCTGATTCCTCTGTTCAAACATAAGTTATCAGAGAGAAACACTCCCACTTTGATTTTTGACTCCAGTCCTCATATATCCTCCTAAGTTACCTTACTATTGCATCAGGGAATACAAATGCTGCCATTGCCCTACTCATAAAATCCCAGCTTACTGTGTCAAATGCTTCCACTGCCTCAAGACACACCAATAACAGTGGTACTTTCTTACATTCTGCTTCCCTGTGAATCATCATTGTTCTGCTAAAATATTGTGAAATCTTTGCCTCCCTTTCACAAAACCACATTGATCCATATCTATCAATATCACCAACATTATAGGCATAAACACTTTATAATAGTTTAAAATTGAAATGGACCTTTATGATGCTGGGTCTGATGGGTCTTTACCATCTTTAGGTATTACAGTCACCACAGTTTTTTTTCCAGGATGGTGGTGCTTCCTTACCTTTTAAAACACTGTTTAAAAAAAAAAACCTTCCAGATCTTTATCACTTTCTTCCTTTCTAGCTTCCAAACTTCCACCAAACTACCATCTATTCCTGGAGACTTTACTGCAAATTGGTTATACATTCGTGTTTTTATATCATCTCCTCCTACCTTAGCTGTTAATTTTGAGTCTCATCTACCTATTTAAGTTTTCCATAAATATTTTCATTTGTGGTTTTTCTCTGCTTTATACAGAGTTTTGTAAAATTTCTGAAATATCTCTAATAGCTCTATAGGATCTTTGTTTATTTGTCTTGTTATAGGCTCCATACGTTTGGCAAAAACCCATTCTACTTTCTGTTGCCTAAGTTGTTATGCTAGAAGTTTTTGTGCTCTAGAGTTATTATCAAAAAACAATTGCTTAACGGCAATTTTTCTAAACTCATGCATATTATCCAGATTCTCCCTTATTTTCTCTTTAGCACTCTGCAGCTGGACCTCTTCTTGTTCTGTGCAATCCCCCTTATTTTGCAATACTTTAACCTTTGTCAGCCTCTCTAAATAATTCTTGCTAGTTCTTAATCACATCTCTTTTTCTTTTATTTCTGCCCTATTTTTAAACTCCACTTTCGTTTTATCCCACTCACTAGGTATAACTTCTGAAGTACTTTCTATCTTCCCTAATAACTTCTAAATGATTTCCAATACTCAGTCCTTAAATTCCTCTCTTTTTAACATGTAGTTGGGAAGTGCCAGTGTCTCATTTTTCCTTCTTTACCCTGTATTTTTATTTTCATTGTTATTGATGCATGATTTTAAATAGTTTTTGGTTATATGTTCGATCTCTCAATTAAATGCACATGTTCCTGTGAAACATAATTTCTTTCTAGTGTAGCCCAGTTATAATACCTTGGAGAATATTATATAAATTCTCTCTCTGAGTTCCTACTACTGTATTTATGTCTTCCATAACAAATAATGTTATGTAGTCCATATCTCGCCTTTGTTCTTGCTGTTTGGGTTTGGAGCCGATATTCAGCTCCAACTCAGCTGTATACTATAGCTAGAGAGCTTTTACTGGCTTGAGGCTAGTCCCTTTCCCAGCATGCCCAGCAGTAGTTACCCAGATCTCATTTGCCGCTTGCACCGTCGATATTGCGAATACTGGCTCAGGCTAAGTGTTTTTCTATTTGTTGTATTTTTGAAGGAAAATTTCTTACTTATCTTATCTAACTTGTAATAGTAGTTGTCCCTTGTTTTTTCTACCTTCCCTATCCCGTCTGAGTGACTTGCATGTGTTGTGGACTAACGGTCTTTTTCTCTAGCCCTTTCTCCTCTTGTAAACCCATTTAACTTAGAGGGTTCTTCGTTTTTTTCTTGCCTTCTTTCAAGTTTAAGGAGTTGCCATTTAAGTTAGAGGCTCTCCGTAGGTGGGGAGTTCGCAATTTAACTTAGAGGCTCTCCCCCCTTTCTCTTCTTTCCTGTCTGTGTTTAAAAAAAAGAGGATTTTTTTGTCTGTTATTGGCTAGTCTTCTTGTTGGTAGTGGTTTGTCTTTGTCTAGCTTAGATACTGCTGTTCGACATTATGTCAAAAGATTCTGCCAAGGAATTGAAACTAAAAAATTTCAAAAAGTGTGATTCGTGCTGTAAAAAGATGTCCCTTACGGACAGGCACCATGTACTGTTTAGGACCTGTTCACTTGCACGATTCATGTTCTATTTGTGATGCATTTAGTTCACGAGTCCTGCAGGAAAGAAAGAACAAATTAATATTAAGGGGTTTATTGAAGGGCCCCTTTGATGCTGCTATGGAGGGGACTCAGCCAGCAAAAAAAAATGGAGAAATCATAGCCTTTATCCTGTTTGGCTCCAAGTTTGGATCCATCTAAAGAGAAAGGCAAGCTACAAGCTAAGTCGGACCTGACTGTCGGTTACGACAAGACACTCTCACCTATGGCTCCATCTGTTGTTTCAGAGCCAGTAAGGTCTCATAAGTGATCCAGGTCTCCTGCCTTGGAACTGGTGTGGTCTGCTCCACAGTCTCCTTTGTTACAATCTTTGGCAGGCAGTCACCAGTCTTCAACCCATTCCTCTCGGTCATCCAGGAGCCTCTCAGATGATAATGTGGAGAGGGTGGTGAAGAGGCTTCTTAGAACACTAGCATTAGCTAAAATACTTTTGGGCCCATCCCAGATGGAAATGGTGTCAACAGGCCAACCAACACCTGTCTCAATTCCTCCTCCGACTCCTCTGAGTTTGGAGCCGGAGTGTATGGAAGTCATAGTGGTAGAACCATTGGTTCCGGTAACCTCCTCTGGTCTTTCAGTTCTGACTACCGCTCCGATTTCCTCGATACCCCCTTCTATCAAGGGATCTGAGAGCTGATGCTCCCTCATCGGCTCCTGGGGGGAGCAGCATCGGACCCTTGTCCAACCCTACTCTTCCATTCGGAGCTTCGGCGCAGGTCAGCTCTGCTCCTACATTGGCTTCGGAGCCGTCGCCCTTGGTTTGGAGGAAGTCTCTGGCTTTGGAACTGAAGACTCTTTCGGGTCGGGAGTTGGGACCATGATGCCTTTGAGGTGATGAGGACTGTGTTGTATGCTTAGACAGCTCCACCCTTGGCTTCACTGGCACCTTTGCCTTTGGTGCCGGTGTCCACCTCCGAACCTCCCATCCACCTCAAGCATAGGGAACCCATGCTCCAGGATGCCCCATTGGGTGATCCCACCTCTTCCAAACCTCCCCTGAGTGTCCCATGAAGGAGTTCCCTCGGGAGAGGACTTGCAAGAGGAAGCATGTCTTTGACATCAGACACAAACTTAGATGACTCAGAAGGGTCCCCATGGTCCACCTCTGAAGATGTCTCTTTTTCAGACATCTTAGAGATCCTTAGACAAAGGGGTGAATGTAAGTCCCTTGCCCCTTCTGAAGATGAGTCAGTGTACCTGGATGCATTCTGCTCCTGACCCTCCACCTCTTGGGTATCTCCTCCTTTCGAATCACTATTGCACGTAGTGAGTTGAAAGGCATGGAGTTCTCCAAACACGATGGAACCAGTTCCGTGGAGGCCCAATAAATTCATAACAGCCCCTAAAGACAGACTCTTCTTATCCAAAGGTGTTCCCATTGATGCTATGATGGTGGCAGCAGCCAGCAAGAAGGAATTAATGGAAACTTCATCATCTATCCATCTGCTGAATAAAGAGTCTCGTACGATGGACAGATACGGGAAGAGTATGTTTTCTTCAGTGACCTTTACACTCAGGTCACTGAACTATTTGTCCCACTTTACAAGGTTTCAAAGGGATGTTCTCAAACAGTTAGGAGATACCTTACAGGATCATACAGCTGCGGGAGCCTTGGACAAGGTGGCTTCTCAGTTTGCGACCTTGACTTCAGTGGTTAACTCCTCCATGCGGCTAATTTCTTACACAGCTGATAGGGCAAGCAGGGCGGCAGGCATGGGGGTACCCTTAAGCAGACACTCCTGGATGCACAGTTGTCATTTTGTGGAGCCCTTCAAGTCTTCCTTTACCAATGCCCCCTTTGATGGAGCGTCCTTGTTTGGGCCTCATGTAAAAGAGACTCTTACCAGGTGTGAACAGGATGGCAAAACTCTCTGCTGTGGGAGTACATTTTTCTGCTCCATCTAGGCCTTATCCTAAAGGCCAGAAGAGGAGTTCTGGAAATCTCAGGGAGCTTTGCCTGACACATGTGGAGATTTTTCCCCTAGGGGCAGAGGGAGAAATAGCAATGGAAGATGCTGATCTCATAGCAGAGGGGGTCCGCAGAATCAGGGCAACAGAGATAGTCAGGGGGAGATTATCCTTGTACACAAAAGCCTGGAAAACAATCACAGAAGATACATGGGTACTGTCAATAATATCCAGAGGTTACAATATTCCCTTCTTTCAACTTCCCCTGTCAAAAAGACAACAATATATCCCAGATGTTCCACCCAGTCTTTGGGATCAAGCAAACCTAGAGGCTCAAAGATTGCTATGAAAAAGAGTCATCCAGGAAGTCCCCGCAGACAAAATTGGATCCAGAACTTACTCAAGGTTTTTTTTCGTTCCAAAGAAAACAGGGGACTGGAGACCCATATTGGATCTCAGCAGGTTGAACAAATCAGTCAAGAAAACAAAGTTCAGGATGATAACACTGCAGTCCATTCTTCCCTTTCAGGGACAGGACAATTGGATATGCTCTATCGATCTCCAGGATGCGTGCTACCACATAAAAATGGACAGATGGTCAAGGAGATATCTATGCTTCTGGCTGGGAGCCAGTCACTATCAGTTCAGAGCTCTGCCCTTTGGTCTCACCACAGCCCACAGGGTGTCACCAAATGCATGGCAGTAGTTACAACTCACCTGAGGCATCTAGGATTCCGGGTGTTTCCATATCTAGATGACTGGTTCCTTACTGCCACCACTGAGCATCAGCTAATCAAGGCAAGGGAATCCACAATCTGCTGTTGTTCTAAACTAGGGATCACCATAAACTACAAAAGTCTGCCTTGTTTCCTTGTCAATATATTACCTTTATAGGGGCAGATTTAGACACAAGGGCCATGACAGCAAAGACACCTCAAGAAAGAGTATTAATGATCTGTCACCAAGTTCCAATGCTGTTCACATAAAAGGGAATCCAGGCAAGATTTGTCTTCAAGGTCCTGGGTTCTATGGCAGCGGCAATCACTCTGGTCCCTATGGCTCGCTTCCACATGAGAATTCTACAGTGGCTCCTATTTGTACAATGGTCATTCCAGGATTTACCCATGTCACATCAGATTCTGATCATGGAATCCTGCAAAAAGGATCTGGAGTGGTGGCTTCACTCCCCTATAGTAACAATAGGCAAGCCGTTTCTACCCCCTCAACCTGTAACCACAGTGACCACAGATGCTTCCCAGATAGGGTCGGGGGAGCATTATCTGGGACAGACTGTTCAAGGAACTTGGCAGGAACATGAGTACCACTTGCACATCAATGTCCTGGAGATGGGAGCTGTGCTTCTGGCATAGCAAGCACTTCTCTCTATCTACAGGGACTATAGCAATTCAGATGGACAATATGTCGGTAGTATGGTACATCAACAAAGTGGGTGAAACCAGATCTTACCCCTTGTGTCGAGAGGCTCTACGAGTTTGGCAATGGATGATGTCTTCCCAACACTTTCTGGTTGCAATGTACATCCCGGGGAAATTCTCCGTGATAGCGGGCAAACTCAGCCGGGCTATCCTGATGCCTCATGAGTGGTCCCTGAAACAGGAAGTTGCGGACTTGACTTTTTGCAAATGTGGCCAGCCATGCTGCGATCTGTTTGCCACCCCCGTCAACAACAAATGCAGCAGCTACTTTGCCCTTGTCCGACCACTGGGACAGTCACCCAGGGATGCACTTTTTCATGATTGGCCCTAGGACTGCTTTACGCCTTTCCACCTTTTCCCTGATCCCCAAGGTTCTTCAGAAAGCACAGTCATTGGGTTTTAAGCTAATCGTCACTGCCCCTTACTGGCCTTGCCAGATATGGTTCCCATTCCTTTGGCCTCACCTGCAAGAGGAGCCTTGGATCCTGGACCCAGCACCAGATCTTTTGGTGCATCAGTTGGGGGCTCTCCATCCTTCCGTCCAAACTCTCAAGCTCACAGCTTGGTTTCTCCACTTCCAGTCTTAGCCAGGCTTTCCAATGTTTCTCCAGCAGTTCAACTCATTTTGATTTCCTCCCATAAGCCCACTACTAGGAAACTTTATGCTAGTAAATGGAAGAGGTTCTCTTGTTGGGCAGGCAAAAATTAGGTTGATCCCTTTACTGCTCCCATTTCAAAGATTCTTGAATTTCTTGCTGAAACGTTTGAGCGAGGAGCAGCTGCAGCTACTATCCGAGTTCAGTTAGCTGCCATTTCTAATTTCCATATGGGAGAAATGGGGTCCAATATCATGTCCCATAGGCTATGCAAGGCATCCATAAGAGGAACTACCCTCTTAAGACCTCCAGTAAGAGAACCTCTTCCCCCCGAGATCTAAATTTAGTTTTAGATGCTTTGATTCTTCCCCCCTTTGAACCATCTGCTTCTTGTCTACTCAAATTTCTGACTTGGAAGACCCTTTTCTTAGTTGCAATTACCTCAGCTAGAAGGATATCAGAATTACAGGCGTTATCTATTCGTCCCCCATACTTGTTTTTCATAAAGATCGTGTTTCTGTCAGAAACAACCCCTTTTTCTTACCCAAGCTATGTTCTGACTACAATTTGAATCAGTCCATAGAGCTTCCTGTTTTCTTCCCCAATCATGGCAATAAGGCAGATTATAAGCTTCATTAGTTGGACGTTCATAGACAGTTACATTTTTATTTACATAGGACCAAGGACTTTAAAAAATCTGACCAATTGTTCATATCCTTTGCTGACAATAAGAAAGGTTGTGCAGTCTCAAAGGTGACTCTATCTAAGTAGCTTTCAGACACTATAAAACATGTTTATGATCTGCATAAACAAAAACTTCCAGGGAAAATTAAAGGACACTCAACAAGGGCCTCAGCTACCTCTATTGCTTTTCAAGCCAGGCTGCCTTTGGATTCAGTCTGTGAGGCAGCTAAATGAACTAATCCACATACCTTTATCACTCATTACAAAATAGATGTGGCCTCCTGGAGCAGGGCATTCTTTGGTTCCATGGTCTTGAAGAGTTTTTTCCATTGAACCACCCAAGAAAAAGGTGCTGGGGACACTATCCCAAACAGCAAGAATGAAGGTGAGATATGAACAACATAACATAAAGAAGTTATGTACTCACCATAACTTTCCATGTTTGTTGTCCTTAATCTCGCCTTCCTTCCTTCCTTCTTGCGTCCCACTCTCCTTCCCCCTTCCTGGAGGATCGAGAGGAATCCCTCATTTTTATTGGTTATACTGGCTGGGTTTCCTTTTTACCATACCTTTTGGTTAGTCATACTCTTCCCTTCTTACTCTTGCGGATGGGTTACACGTTTACATGCAGGTGTCATCTGTTATGTAGAATAGAGTATATCTCTTTTCTGTTTGTATGGTCTAGTACTGGGTTATCGCAAACGAGATCTGGGTAACTACCGCTTGGCATTCTTGGATAGGGGTTAGCCTCAAGCCAGTAAAAGCTCTCGAGCTATAGCATACAGCTGAGTCAGAGCCAAAGATCAGCTCTAAACCCAAACAGCAAGAAGGAAGGCAAGATCAAGGACAACAAACATGGACCGTTATGGTGAGTACATAACTTCTTTTTTCATAAATTTCTTAAGACATCTACTAACTTTTGTTATATTTTCCCTTCTATGCCCCCCAGATGCATCCTCACTGTTGCAAATCAAATTCCAGTCTCCATCTGTAAGTAATATTCCTTGCTGAAAGCCGATTATTTCTTCCAAACTTTTCTGAAGCTCCATAATAACAGTTTTAGATGGAATATAAATACGTCAGCATAATCCTTTTACCTTGCCAGTATCCCCTAACTACCATAAATCTTTCATTATTATCTTTTTCCTCTTCTATCACTATTGGAGCTCCTCTAGCAGGTATTATAAGTACTTCCTTTTTCCTTTGTCCCTGATATTCTGCCTAATATCCATCCCCAAATCTTTTCTTTATCAAATTTACATGCTCATTTCTTTCCAAATGCATCTTCTGCTGCATTACTATTTGCACTCTGCATTTCTTAATATAGTTCAATGATCTTTCCTTTTTCTCTGTAACTGTAAGACCATTCACATTCCATGATAATATGGAACGTGTCATCATTTTGATTAGAAATTATTTCAACCTATTATATATGACAGCTTTTTTAGATATCTATTTCCATCCTTTTTTCATAAATCTACACACTAATGATTGGCAGGTTGATCTTTCATATCATTGTTTCTTGTCATTTCCATTTGAACCTATGTCACATTTTACAAGACTTTATTTTAATGAAAACCCTCAAACAAACCCTGCAGAACACCCCCATAACCTGTTAACTTAAAACAAGCACACAAAACTATGTACATCTTCAAATAATGAAGTTTAACCCTCTTAATATAACCAATTATCATAGACATCTGCAAGCACAGGCCTCATCTAACCTAAAGCTAAGATTGTCCATTCTAAGACACATTACTGCCTGTGCTCCTACCTACAATAATTGCTGTCTGTTCTTTAACTTTATTCCTCTGTCATTTGCAAAAACAACTTACATCCCTTCAGAAAACATTTGTTTTTAGACTTTTCTTTTGCTGTATTATCAGCTTGTCAACATGGAAACATAAGAAAAAAATGCAGCCCTCAGATGCAGACTTATAAAGACATGCTGAACATTTATTGCTAAAGCAAAACATTTTCATTACATTCAGTGTTCTCTTATTTACTTGTTTTGGCTTAAAACGTGTTATTAGATGAAGCCAGGGGTCTTAATCCAGATATTCATGTATGCAAAAGTAAGAAAAAACATATCAACTCTGCATACGTTAGGATCTATATACTTTTACCTCCCATTCTTCACTTCAACAACCCATAATTACAACCTGTTAATGTAAACATGCCTTTGTCCAACCCTGTTATTTATCTTTTGCATTGCAATGCCACATTTCTTAATACTAAAAAAGAAGAATGAAAGAAAAACGGTATCTGTTTACTTTAATATCTTTACCACATATGACAGTATCTGAAAATGCTTTACTATTCTTCTTCTTCTTCTTCTTCTTCTTCTTCTTTCAGCTTTTCCCGGTTAGGGGTTGCCACAGCGGATCACCTGTCCACTCATGACTGGCAGTGGTGTTTTACAGTGTCGAGTTGCCACCCCGGCACCCAACCTTCCACGGAAGGCACACACACACTCATGCACTCACACCTAGGGCCAGTTTAGAGTATCCAGTCCACCTACAGCATGTCTTTGGGATGTGGGAGGAAACCGGAGCACCCGGAGGAAACATCTGAAAATGCTTTTCTATATAATATGTAATTTCTGCCATGAAATGCTTTTTAGAAATACTCTTAAGAATTCTTTTACTTACGGTTGCCTTTTCCTTCCTCTTCCCCTCCCCTTAGTGTCCAAGCATTAGTGACATGAAGTGTGGCAAAAGCCTTTCAATCCCCCAAAGTTTAACAAGGTCAACAAAAGTCAATTCTTTCCATTTTTTTCTTGCACAATCATATTTGCAAATGAGATCAATGCTTTGTACTCTCATATTTATTCACTAATTCCCAGGTTTCCAGTCTCCTTGTTGTTCATCTCCATCTCTCAGCTCTAGACTCCTGTTCAATTCCAAATTACTCCTGATTTGTCTGGTCAATACCTGTGCTTTTCTCTCTCTCTCAAACATTTTCTTAGGAACTCTAGAAAAGATTCACTGGCAAAATCTCTCTGTGAGCTTTATTATCAGAAAAAAACGAGAAGCAGAATCCCCTTCTGCTTGATGGCTTACTTTTTGTTGGACAAACTTTTGTATTTCCTCCTTAGTGTCTTCTGCATGAAAAATGACTTTGATTGTCCAGGAAAAAATATTCTAAAGATAGCTGTATACAGCTTGGATTTCACTCTTGCCTCTTGACATTCTGATAGCTGGGATAAATTTGCTTCTCTTCTGCCTGAATAATCATTTTGCACAAACACTCTACTGTCTCCAGTTTTTAACACTTTGACCTTCTGCCACTGTTTCACCAGGATCATCTCTTTCTGCTGGTACAATTGCATCTTTAGTAATACAGGTCTTGGCCAGGTTTGGAGCATACACATGATGTGACCTTTCAATTAACAATTTCTGCTGTGTGACACCAGCCCAGTTGCTTATCTGTGCCTTCATAAAATTATTTAAAATTATGCAGTCTGTTCCTTCCAGTTTCTCTGGTACAGCACAAAATTGGTGCAGCACAAAATCTCAGGTTTTCCCTGCAAGCCCTGTCCTCTAATTCTACCATTTTTTTGAAACCTTTCTTCTTGAGCAGTCTCATATTCAACCAGCCTTTTCTTCATTTTGACCTCTGATTTTTTTGCAGTTTTATCATTTCATCTGAAAATCTGTTTAAAGCTTCTTCCATTTTTCCAGCCTTTATTATTTGAGTTGATATATTTTTTCAATCTTTCATTTATTTTATTCAGCTCTGACTGTATTTTGCTTATTTTTTCCTATAGATTACCGGAAGCCATGTCTTGCACCAAAGCTGGACCTTGAACTGCTTTTTGCTAAACAGCTGCAGGATTCTTCCCAGTCAGTGTGCTTTCTCTTTACCTTTGCTGGTTGATTTTCTTTCTGGGTCTCTTAGTTTGTTCTTCTTTGCTGGCATCCAGGCAATGTTACTTACTAGCCATTAACTGAATTTACTATTCCTGGCCCTTGAACAGCCCTGTAGGGGGCCTGATAAGTCATATTTCAGGAAGACCGATAGGCAGCCTGGTATGTTGTCTGGTCCTATAGAAGTAGTGTTCTTGGCTTAGATAGCACCTTGTGGACTTGTTTTAGGGATATTTGATGGGGGTGTTGAATCAGGTTTGTGATCTGAGAATATTGGAAAGGAAAGGGAGAACTTTATTCCAATTATAAAGTGGGCATCTGTAGTTTTGTGCATTCTAAATTTTGCATTTATTACTTTATGAATGATACTTACATGCTCTTAATATAAAATTATTCTTTGACCCATTTTAGTTAATTGATTATTCTGCTAGATTATAATTATGTTGAATTTTGGTATGAATTTTCAGGATAGTCATTTTAAAGACCCTTATGTCAAGCTGTTGCATACCATTACTCAATTCCATGTATAAATCTTGTTTTGCACTCTTTTTATGTAAATCACATTTTTGACCTGAGTCGTATAAAATCAGTGACATTGTTTATGTGGTGGTGGCCCATATATGTATGAAGAAACCTTGAGCTCAAAATGTTATTAATGCACAAGTGTGTTATGGATTCTGTTCTTTTTTTCCATTTTGAAAACTGAACATGAGAAAAGATTTGTGACAAATGTAGTTGTCCTTTATTAGTTTTATCCCATTAATGACACACATTTAATGCACAACACCTCTCAGATTGGTCAAATTCCTTGCCCTTTTCATATATAAACCTCTAATGAATGGGTTAACCTACTGCCCTGTTATGGAGGAAATGCTCGGGGGGGGGGGACTTGGAAAAAACTCTAGGAAAAAATTATATTTCAGGTAATTCAGATTAATCAGTTGCACAACTTATCATCTTTCAATTATTAAAAATAGAAGCACATCAGTCTTGTGCTCATTGATATAGTTTATTAAATTTGATAAAGGTTAACCACCTTATTCTTACGCAGTAGAAAAAGTTCTCAGAACTGTTAAACATTCACAAAAACTGACTTCAATTAAAATAAAACATTAGCTGAAAAAATACTTTGAAATGGAGCATGTGTTAAAGCCAAAATCGGGCATTCAAGATAAACCAGATCATGAATATTAATTAGTAATGGAACAAATTTGGACTAGTAGGCAGCCTGTGTGCCCTGTGGTCTTTAAATACCTGTGGAATGTCTTGCTTCAATTTGAAAAGTGTAGTATAAGGTTAGATTGTTTTACAGTGTAAGAGTAGTGACCTGTCTGCGGGTCCTTTCACATTTTGGACTTGGTACATCCATACCGAGATGATGACAAACCTACATTCTTGGTGAAAAAACAAGTAAGCATAGATCTTAAAGTAGAGTACATATGCAAAAATAATGGCAAACCAGTCAGAAATATTAGGAAGCCATTCCAATCTGAAACTGTTAGTGTTCATAAACTGAGCTGCTAACTTAGTGATGCAGCACTGTGTAGACAAGAGATGTGTGTGAGACCCATAATTTGTACGACATTGGTATGACTCTTTGTTAACAGGTGCTTACAATTTAACATTACAGAACTCACTTGATCAGGATCAACAATGATGGCACCTTATGACCGAGTAGTGGGAATGTTGGAAAAACACCTGCAGGGCTTTAGGAAGTGGTAGTCTGGAACTTACGAGCAATGCATTAAGTCTCACTTTCTGTAGCTGTTCTTTTTTTTCAGGTAATAGTTACTAAAGGTTTAGAATGTGAATAGTTGATTGATTATGGGGAATGCTGTGACATGACATTGCACCAAGGAGGCTAACCTATAGTTTTTGTCATGGACACACTACGTGTTCAGTAACTAGGACTATGAGGCATTTGGTTATTGACACAATGACAATACTGTACAATTATTAGCATAGGGGATGATGCCTATATGTATCAGATATTCATTTTTGCAGATGAAACATTAAGAGACACATGAATTGCAGAACTGCAAAGCAAACTGAAGTAGCTATTTCAATAGTTCACAGGACCATGTCTGTGGGTACACTTCCAGAAACTATGCAACATCTGAGAAGGAGAAACACATTGAATGTGAAACTGATCAAAAACATATGTAGCATGCATAGTGAAGTTATATAGCAACAGATAGATATCTTACAGGGTTTAGTGGTTAGCCATGAAAAACATGACATTTATTGACTTTATTGAGTACATTTGGCAGAGAGTGGATTAGACAAATTCATTAAAGGTGTAAACTGCTATTTTTAGAATACTAAAAAGAAACATGCTTTTGAGGAGGAAGATACAGTATTTCCTCCCATCCTATAACAGATTGCTAGTCTTCAAGTGTTGTATGGAATCGCAAGGTGCCCATAAGTCTTTTCCATTAATATTCAGTTGAGGCTGAAAGGAAGATATTACTTAATGGTTAGAACCAAAAGGCACACATTTATGGTATATCCTGCATTATGTGGATTCTAGTAGTATCAAATGTTGTCTGTTCATCTTAGAGATGATAAATTTACCCATTATATGATATAGGCTTGTTTGGACATTGGCTAATGGTATACATTTCAAGCCTATAGAGTAACACAATCTTATCTGACAAGAATTTAATTGTGATTGGTTTGAAAAATTCATATTGTATCTACCCATTCCAATACCTAGGTCTACAGTGTAACTGCCTTTTGGGCAGTTAATTGAAGCCTAACTGTCCACTTCAAAACTCCTGAGTTCAGGGGTTGCACATAACCACTTCTTACAATTTTTGGAATTTCCCCTTTCCCTACTGCTGTATGACCATAGAATTAATATGTATAAATATCGGGTGTTAAAAAGGCAGGGAGGCAGTCTCCCCTACAAAAAATAATGCTTATTTCAAGCTGTCCCATTACTTTTTATGTAATGGGCAGCTTCTGAAGTATCAGGATTATGCAGTATTTTCATCCATTAACAGAAGAGGAGTCTATGAGCTCAGTGATGCCAGTGGTTATATGTCAGTATAGAGAGGAAACTACTAAACTGCAGGTGTCCTAGGAGAGACTCAAACCATGTACTTTTTGTCTGAGAGATAAACACCCTAACTATTATCTCAACCCCCAATCCACAGAGGGAAGGTATTTTACAGGATCAGAAAAACGGGTAGATAGCTCTTTCAATTTATGTTTAGATCCATGTCTCACTCACTTGTAGAATAGAAATGGCCATATCCTTCCCCAATGCATATTTGAGCAAGTTGATGGGAATAGTGAGAGTAAATGAGTTTGCATCCCAAATGTATTCAAATTTGTTAAGAATTAAGAAGGACTACTCCAATTTAATTTCTTTGTTCTTAGCTCTGTTCCAAAGAAACGTGTGGTTTATCAGCATTTAAGTCAAAAGGTGGTCCTAAGTATGGTTCAGCTCAATTCCTTGAAGTTAGACAACAGCAGATGAGCTACAGATTACTGATTATTTTAACATAATGAATAGGATGAAGCTGGCACAGACATACACTATGTTCTTAAAGGTGGCTACAAAGTGGTAAGACAGCTTTCCCTAAGGTATGGGTGGGATGCAATACTGATTATTAATGTAACTTTCAAGTGTGCATAATTGCAAGTACCCCTCTTCCATGTGCAGTGACTGGCTTGAATAAATGCATTACTCTATCCTCTCATATAGCTCTTTGGGTACTGTTGTATTCAATTGGAGTGGTTGCCCTATTCTACATTGATAAAACCGCAATGGTTCCAGAGAAATGTACATGTAATGAAGTTTCCAAAATTACTTATGGCTGGCTACTGTAAAACAGACAATAGTTAGCAAAGAATGTGGTAGTTACAAAAATGACAATAACTAAACTGGAAAATAAACTTTCCAAAAGAAGATTTGGTTACAACAGACATATTTTACATTACACAAGCAGTCCACCATCTTAGTCTTAGGACTTGGGACTGCTGGAAGAGTGGAAGCTTGAAAACAAAGCATTTGTACTACGTTTTGCATCCAGGGAAGTACATTTAAACTACATTTAAAATACTGCACTTATCTTAACATTTAAATAATTTTATGAGTTTTCTATAGTATTTCTTCTGAATCTGAAATTAAAGCTATCAGATGAAGGCATTTTACAGTTGTACTGCTTTATCAAGTGGTTTGTGTTCTCTTCCTGAGTGTTTAAATAATTTCTGAGTGGGCTCTCATTTTATTATATTTTTACTATCTCTCTTCTGAATCTGAGGCTACAAGCTATAAATTGATTTGGGTTTTGCTGTTTCCATTGTTATTTCGCTGATCTCTTAAGTGGATTATTAGTATTGCTCATTTAAATTCCGTGTTGTAGTAACTTTCCAAACTTAAAACAAAATACCAGCTTTAGCCAGTTGTGTAAGTTGTAATTAGAGTTTGTGGTACTTAGCCCTGTCCCCTGGGTTTTACATTACACAAGCAGTCAGCCATCTTAATCTTGGGACTCCTGGATGCTTGGAAGCTTAAAAGCATATCATTTTGATTACATTTGCATCCAGGCAAGTACATTTAAACTACATTTAAAATGCTTCACTTATTTTAAATCAGTTTTGTGTTTTCCTTTTGTACTTGTTCTGTATCTGAAGTTAAACTGTTAACTGAAGGCATTTTTATAGTTGCAGTGCTTTATAGTATAGTATAGTATGTTCAAGTGGATTCTCTGTTTTGCCTAGGTGTTTAAATCATTTCTGAGTGGGCTCACATTTTATTGATTTTTACTATATCTCTCTCTTCTGAATTTTTCCCCACCCACCCACCCACTCTATTCTTGTTGTGCTTTTAAACTTGGACGCTTTTGAGCTACCCATTCTTACTGTATATCTGGCCTTGGAAGCTCCACTGAGTCTCATCATCTGTATACCTGGCTCTAGAAGCTCTTCCCAGTCTTATCTTTTTTGCTTATCTTACTGGGTACTGACCAATGGAACTGGGAAGGCACTCCTCTTAGACTCTTAGTGTACTTTGTAATTGCCTTAATGTGTGTGCATGTCCCTCCTTACTGGCTTCTCTGCCTTTGAATCACCTTGTAATTACTTATAGCTAGTTGTTAGATTTGTTTATTATATCTATTCCCTTTGACTAACTACAGTGTATTTTTTCATTAAGAACAATTGGACTGCAATTCTAGTGGCAGTAGAGAGGTAGTATGGTCTTTCTGATTTGAGGCACACACAGGAAGGCTTAAGTGAGAATTACTTATTGTAGCTAGTTATTTGATTTATTTCTGATACCTTTTTACTTTTGGCTATCTAAAGTGTGTTATTACATTAAGGAGACAGGGACTGCTATTCTAGTGGGAGTAGAAAGGTAGCCTGATCTCCCTGAGATAGAAAACACACATGGAGGCTTAAAGTGAGAATTACTTGTTGTAGCCTAGTTGTTTGATTTTTTTCTCATACCTTTTCACTTTTGTCTAGCTAAATTGTGTTTTTACATTGAGAAAACTTGGCCTGTAATTCTACTGACAGTAGAAAGGTAGCCTGGTCTGTTTGAGTTGAGAAACACAGAAGTGGGCTTAAAGTAGAAATTACTTGTTATAGCTAGTTGGTAACTTTTCACTTTTGGCTAAACAAAGTGTGTTTTTACATTAAGAAGTCTGGGCCTGCAATACTAGTGGCAGTAGAAAGGTAGCCTGGTGTGTCCAAGTTGGGAAACACATAGAGAAGCTTAAAGTGAGGCTGTTTTATAAGCCACAGTGCTTTTTGGGGACTTAGTTGTTTGATGTTAATCTGCAGTTGAGAGTTACTTTTGCTGTGCTTTTACATTATGAAATCACATGATCATTCATCTTGTGGAAGAAAGTGTTTACCTAGTTTCTCTGAGTTGAGATGCACACCAGGGAGCTCAAAATGTAGTTCATGTAGTTATTTATTGGTCAGAAGGTACAGGAGTTATTTTTCAGCTTTTTTCTGTCTGCTATAAATTAGATGCATTTGTCCAGTGCTGCTCACTCTGCAGAGGTGAGTAGCAGTGCCCTGCATAGCATCAAATGCTTTGTTTGTAAAATGTATCTATAAAGCTAGTATTTAGGACTTTAACCTGTGGCACAAAAAGGCTTTGCATGAAGCTAAGTTAGTGCATTGAACAGTTTTAATACCAGATCATAGCACTATCTAACATCTAGCCTTAACCCTAGACCTCAGTCAGGTGACCCTGTAAAACAAAGTCCCTAAGCTATAATAGCCCAATCCTAATACAAGTCCTTCCAACATGGATATGCAATTTCCTAATGTCTCTGTAGCTAGTGTGATAGATATGTGCATCCTGAGACAATGTAACAATTGTCTCATGTACTCAGACAGCCTTTTAATCCTTAAAGAAACTAAGTAGATCTTGTTTCTGAGGGGAATTTATTATGAGTTAGTGGCTTAATGTAGTAACAATTTTCTCTGATGCTATATAGAAAACAAGAAAGAGGCTAGCACCTCCTCCTTTTCTGCATTGTTGAGAATGCCATAAATATATTCCACTCTGAATCTTTGCATTACATCCAGACAAAGCTACAGTTGGTGTCCACCAGAGGCCATCCAGGCATTGGATTTACCCTCCCACTTATCCTGGGATAAGAAAACTGGTCATTAGCTACTTCATCCTATGCCTCATGGCCAGCCCTAACAGAAGCCTGATTCTGTTCCCAAACTCAGATTGCCAGCAACACAGATGAATGCTTTTCCACTACCTCACTGGGATGCCCAATAAGTAATATATTTATACTGCAACAGCAGCTCTGAATTAACTCATACTTGCTTGTAGGCTCTTTTTTCACAGTAATAGCTGAGACTAAACATTGTAGCTTGTTTTAAATTTACTGAAGTCCATTTGTTTGTAATTGATATGGCAGTGTTGAAATAACCGCTTTCTACTCTGTGACTGTGTGGGATTGTTTATTATATAATATATTGTCATTTTTACAGTGGCAGTAGCATTTGGCTATATGGGTTGTATCCTCCCAAGGATACAACAACAAGCCAACTTCACAATGCTCTGGCTCCCTTCCACAGCTACACTCTGACTGCTGATTTCCCTCCCCAAGGGGATAGATAATAGCAGTCTGAGTGTAGACAATTTCAATACTTTTATGCTGCTTCACAGTACTAGAAACTGGCTTCAAGCTTCATTTATGAAAGATAAGTCCTCGTTGGGTGCCTTTCACCCCAGAAATTATTGCCCTTTCAAGGAAAAATATTCATATTTTTTATTTGATGACTAAAAGTAGTATTTCACCTTTTTTCAATATGGGAAGTTTTCTGTCAGGGTCTGCTATTTTTAGAATATGGCTTATTTTGAAGTTTGGGGGCTAATTTTGTGACAAAACTGTACTGCTTTTGAGAACTTTTATTTGTGTGGGTAAGATTTATGGATTGTGAAGTGGTTTCAGAGCATTAAATGTATTTTTAATGACACTATCTTCAATTATTTTTGTCAGGGAAGTTCAGAAAAAGGGCTTTGATTGCTGTCAGAGATTTTTGTGAACTGCTTGAGCTTTACTTTTCAAAGGGATTGTGTGAGAAAGTGTGCACTGCTTGTCAACACTTGTCTGATGAACTACCTCCCAAATGATTCTTTCCACCAGCACTTACTGGCAATCAGGTTTCATCCTCGGCTGCAGCATGGATACTTAGTCTGGTCCTGTAGTGTTTCTCCTGTTATACCTAAAAAGGAGAGAAAAAAAAAAAACAGTAACGAGGCTGTGCCACCATCGAGGTCCTCATCAGTTAGTGGATGACTGTTGCTCCTCAGACCACTGACTAAGTACTCTGTGTTCATTTTGTGAAATATCTTTAGACACGGTGGACCAAGAGTCAGCCACATCCTCTGCAGCTATTGTGTCCAATCCAGGTATGGGAGAACCATCTTCTTCATCTCTGAGAAATATTCTGTGAAGTTTTTTTTAGGGTAGCTGGGGAAAGACGCCTTTTGCCAGGGCTGAAGTGCCATTTTCCTTCTAAGACAAAAACAAAAGGTTAGACACTTTGCATTTGAAGTAATGGTTTCTGTTCATATAAATGATTTCCTTAGTTTAGCCAATAAATTATTTCAGGCTATTAATCCAGGAACTCAAAACTATTGCCAGAATGCAATCTCAGCAATGAAATTCCTGAGGAAGGTCTGTCAGAGGATTCTGACATTGACAGAGACAGGGCTTCTTTCTTGTAGATTCCTAAGCTCTGAACTCTGATTCTGAGAAAGGTTGGTCCTCACCACCTCCCTTGATGGAATTTTCCTTTTCAGAAACTTTCTAGGATGAATGAGGTATTTTTGTGGGAACAAGTAAGTGCTTCCCCTAAAGTGAGGATATTCGATATATTACAAGTGGATGTTCCACATACTATACCCATCACTTCAGTTTTTACCAAACTTGGAGAATGTTCATAGGTTCATAGATACATATTAGGCAGTCAGTGTGCAGATTTTTCCAGCCAAAAAAAACCCCTAATCAAAAGTTTCCTCTAACCTCAAGGAGATAGAAGGGAGAATTTGAGACTGCCTATCCAGTTTTCTAGGTTTAAACTGGTGGTGGCAAGGGCATTACTCTAATTTACATGTAGTATAAGTTTGTTCCAGATTTGAGAGATACATCGGGATATGAATCTATCATGCCAATGTGTCGTATTTATCTGTTGATGAAGTTTTATTTCTTTTAACTGAGTATTTGATATAATATTAGTTCTGTGAAGGAATAGGAGGTAAAATGAGGTTAGATCTTTCATGGTTTGAAAGGCTAGACACACATCTCCTCTGAGGAGTCCCTAAGAGACTGGTTACATTGAAAGGGATGCCAGTCTGTCCTGATAACTAAGATTTTTGAGGCCACTGATGCTTTTAGTTATCAATCTCTGAGGTCTTTCAAGTTGTGTGATATGTTTAGACAAGTACATGCTAAAAGGTACATTATATTCAATAAGGGTTGATAAGAGACAAGTAAAGAGGAAATAAGACATTTTTGGATCTAGTGAAGATGACTATGGAAATTAAAAGAGCCAGATAAAATGCTTTCTAAACTACTGGGGGAAATGATAGTCAAATGGTAAGGAGTTATCAACAAGAGTTCCTAGATCCCTTACAACAGTGTCTGATTGGCGGGGTGTATCATCTGTATGGTAAGTAAAACTGTTTTGGTTACCAAAATGGACTATACTACATTTTATACATTTTATTTGAGACCACTGTCTTTGCATCAATTGTTAACATGGTCTAACTCATGTTGACACAATTATGATTCAGCTGAAGATTTAATGACAACACCCAATTTATAGTCATCTGCAAACTTAGATAATCATATGTCAAGAGCTTGAAGGTCTGAGAAATAGATGCCAAATAGGAGAGTGCCCAAAACTAAACCCTGTGGTATACCACTGGTAAATTTTTTGATTTCAGAATTGCTACCTGTGAGCCTAACAAGGGTCTGCCTTATCAATGCAACTATTTATGGGTGTAGAATTCAGAGGGCTAAGTAGCAGCTTTAGCACTGAGATCCTTTGCAGGAGGATTACAACAGAATCTGTTTAGGTCATCAAGTAAAAGAAGAAGGCTTACTTTTGAGAAGTCCCTAAACACAGAGCTATTTGCATGGGAAGTATCACCAGTTTTGAAGGAAACGTCACTAAACTATGATCTGATTTAACAAAGCATAAGGATACATACAGACTAGACCAAGGATATTGGGGCCTTTAGTAGGATGGTTAACCATTGGTGAAAGAGATTTAAGATTTAGAATGTCAAAGAAATGCTGGGTTTACCAGCCATTGGCAGTATAGGTCATCCAGTTTATTGATGGATAGTCGAAGTCCCCTTGTAGAAAGGTATTGAGTTTAATGGGAATTTCAGCTAATGTGTTAAGATAACTCTCATGCTCAGAACGGAGCATAAAGGGTGCTCTATACCTTTCTATGAAGTGGTAATTAGTCTTGTCTAAAGTGATTTAGACTTGTATGTGTTCACATGTGGTGTCACCAAGGGATCTGTCATGAGGTGATGATATCCTTGACAAATACTGATACTCCCCCACAGTTGCCAGTAGGTCTGAATACATGATAGGCATTATATCCAGGAATAGTAGGAGCACTGTCATTGCCTGAAACCTCTCTGTAACTACGCATATATGAATGTGTTTAACTTGCAGAAGAGCTTTATGTTTGGTCATTTTTTTTTGTTAAGACTCCTGGCACTGAATATAGCCATATTAATGTGCTCCAAATTAGAATTTATTATGTTGGAATGCCCATCAGGTGGACTATACCGAAAAAGTCACTATATGGGCAGCAAAGGCTATAGCCAGAATGTGAAATCCTTGGTAACAAAGGTGCAGACCCTTCCTGGCAAAGCAGGAAAGCTTGTCAGCCATCCCATTCCAAGCTGACTTATACTGGATCCTGACAGAATGACACCAGCTACAAAGTCAATTATTAAATCCAGTTAACTTGTCTTTAAATCTCAGCATCATTTTAGGTGATGGCAAAATACCACTCAATACCAGTGTCTTTCCTGCATCAGACACATGCATAGCAAACTTCATCATATCTTTCTGCATGTCCCTCTGTGTAAAGCATCTAAGGTCATTTATCCTCATGTGGACCACAATCAGGTCATAATCATATTTGTCAGGATGCAGGGACATAACAGCCCTTCTTATATCCTGGATCCTGGCTCCAGAAAGACAGCTAACTCTGACCCTTTTCTTATTCAGTCTAGTGAGGATGGTATCCATACACCTTACAATAGAGTCATCTATTACCGAAACATTACTATGGTTTGATGCAGTCTCAGTGGACTATAAGCATTTGAAGACTGCAGCCTTGAGACTTAGAGGTGTGCTTTCTAAGTGTGGGTGTGAAGGGTAAAGGAGGATGTACTGCTGTGTGAGCTAATGTCTGAGGTTTCATAGTTTTTAACCTGGGAGGCTTGGGCAGGGTTCTCTTAACAACCTCAGCATAAGATGGCTTAGTGGAAGTGATCTTTGCTGTGTGTGCATATGTGTTGTGCTTTCCAAATGTGTTCTGAGGTGAGAAGGTAGCCTCCAAGTTAAATAAATAGTTATACCTCTTACATACTGAATCATAGTGTGGTAGCAATAAAGGGTTTTCAGTTAAGCATGAGGAAGTTTCTATAACGCCTCAAAATACCTAGTGCACTAAAGATGTAGTGTTTAATGCTGCCTGTAATAACCATGACTTTCATCCTTTGGTCCCAAAAAATGCAGCTAGACTGTTTAAAGTACCTCAGGATAACAAATTCTTGTTTTCTCATCTTAGATTAGACCCAGATCCCATTTCAACCTTTTCACCAGCTGGAAACAGACCATTAGTCAATACAATTCATTCCCCATTGGATAAAGAAGGTAAGGTATTGGACAGATTTGGTAAGATAATTCTCTTCTTCAACTTTAGCATACAGAATTCTTAACTACCAAACACACATGTGGAAATTTATTCTTATATGTGTAGACATTTGGAGTATTACTGTGCCACACTTCCTTCAGAAGGTGGCTCCTATATGAAACCCATTATTTGTAATCTGTCCTAAGTATCTAAACATGCTTTGAAAAGTATGATTGTGCTGATAATGTATGCCTGGGTGCATAACCAAAAATTTTGCTGATGAACTAAAGTCTGAGATTTTAACCTCTACTTTAGATAAGGAGATTTTGTTTGATCCTTCTGCTAATCAGGTCTTCAAACAACTTGACAAAAGAGCGAAATGAATTCAGAGAGTTTCTAAAATTTTTCAAGTCATCTATTGCAAATCTCCAAATACTGCACCTCCTTTAAAAGGCAAAATATGCAATTCTCGCCACCTCCTGGCAAACAGGAAACAAAAAAGAGATGGCAGGAGTGGAACAACAAAAAACAGGGATTCTTTAAAAAGTGACAGTCTAATTCTTCAAAATGACTGCGTCAGCATTCTGTCCCCCCTCAACTCAGTTTCTGCCCCATCACACTAAATCTGTCCCAGAAACTGGCTCTGAATTTTTCCCTTTGGCAACAGATTGTATCAAACACTTGGGTGATAAAAGTTGTTCACAAGAGTTATAGTTGGCACTGGATACACTTACTGTCTTTCACTGGAATTCTTCCCCACCCTCTGAGCCAGTTTCTCCTAAGGTTCTTTAATACTTGCTGACCCAAGGAATTTAACATCATGTGCCATCAGATAAAAGGGGGGAAAGGCTTCTAATTCAAAATGTTTCTGGTTCCAAAAGAAAGAGCTTTCACGGAGACCAGTTCTAGAACTCTTCTTTCACAACATGTTTGTAAAACTGTCAAAATTCAAACTGATGACCCTCCAGAGTCTCTTACCTGTCATCCCTCTTTTAAGTTTTATGGTAACATTAGATCTAAAAGATGTTTATCATCACATCTCCATAGTCATTGGCTTCAGGAAATTTCTCATCTACTCTGTTTCTGGGTAACACTATTAGTTCTCTGCATTACCCTTTTGGTTGTTTACAGCTTCAAGGGTGTTTACAAAATGTCTAGCTCCACTGATACCACATTGCAGATTGGAAGGCATGCCAAGAGTCCTTACCCATCGGTCTCTTTTCTCCTTACCAATCTAGGGTTCCAGATAACTATTTAAACATTCTCCTTGACTCAGTCATAGAGAATTGTGTTTCTAGGCTGCCTTCTAGACACTTCTCAACAAAAAACTTTTCTTACCCAGGAAAAGATGGATTTTTATCTGGAAACTTTCCTAATCTTCTCACATCAGTCTCAGACTTTAGCAAGAGGATATCTCAGGACCTTAGGATTCATGACTATTATGTATGCCATGATTCCTCTTGTCAGGTTACACATGAGAAAAAAATCAGTGTTTTTTTAATAAAAGATGTAGACCCAACATTCTCATCCTCTGGAATTTCAGATTCTAATTTTGGATTTTGTCAAAAAGGAACTGCACTGGTGGAGAAACCAAATGGCTCAAAATCCAAGTCTCATCTTTTCACCTCCTGTCACAAGTCATCGTGTAACTGCAGATGCCTCAGATTTTGTTTGGGTAGCAGTTTTTATGTGGATAAAGGCACAAAGATTGTGGGACTCTTCAGACAGATCAAAGCACATGAATGTCAAAGAAATGCTGGCGCTGGTCCATGCTATAAAAGCTTTTCATCATCTGCGGTCCCCAAGACCTCTACAAGTAATTACAGGCAGCACAGTGATGTGGTACATAAAAAGAGGGGGAACACCAGGTCTTACCCTCTGTGCAGGCCTGCTGTGGAGGCTTGGAAGTTAGCACTACAGCACTGTATAACCCTCCAAGAATCTTACATACAGTCAGAACAAAATGTAGTAGCGACAAACTGTGCAGGACCAGAACAAACCATCACAAATGGAAATTAAATTAATGAGTCTTTCAGGAATTGATCTAGTTGTGAGAGCACCTCATATAGATCTGTTTGCTTCTTTTCAAAACATTCAACTAAACAACTTCTGTAGCAGGAGTCCTTTCAAACAGGCCTAGAAAACAGATGCATTCTTATTCATGTGTTCAGGGATGTTTCTTTACACATTTCTACTCTTTCCTCTGATTTCCATGGTAACTCTGAAGATTCAGAAGAACTCTCCAGAAATAATTGTGGCTACTCCTTTTATAGCCCAGGCAACATTGGTTCTCCCGTCTTATGGAATTGGCCAAAGGCAATTACCACAAGCTTCCTCACACACTAGACCTACTCACACAAGACAAGGGGAGTTGGATACTCCTCAGTCTCAAAGAACTTCAGCTAACTGCCTGTATGATTTAATTGTGATACCTCTTAGGCACTTCTTTCATGAGGATGAACAACAGGTAATAAAGAAGTCAACAATTCCTGCTACTAGGAAAATTTACATTGGTAAGTGAGAAAGATTTTCTTCTAGCTGCCTAGCCAATAACCAAGGCCCTATCAGGAATTATGTACTACTGTTTTTTAAATATTTTTGTGAATTACTGTCCTTTGGCCTTTCTTATTCCTCTAGTGGCTATTTCAGCATGTCTGCCTATGGATTCTTCCCTTTCTTCTTTTAGGTAAACAGTTATTGAAGTGAGTTTTGCAAATGAGACCACCTAGAAAACAGGTGTCTCCTTCTTGAGACCCTAACTTTGTGCTGAAAAGGTTAACTATGTCTCCCTTTGCATGGGCTCATCAGGCTGATTTAAGGTTCATCACATGGAAGGCAGTCCTTTTTTTCTCTGATAGCTCTCATGGTAGATGAACCCAGCTTCCCTTCCATAGAGATAAGGTCACATTAAGAACAAATCCCTCATTTATTCCCATATTTTTTCGGAGTTTACTTAGACTCAAATGGTCAATCTCCCTGTGCTTTATCCAGATCTTCAGAACCATGGAGGAAGGAATCTACATACTCTGGACATGCACAGGCAGCTCATGTACTGTCTTGTTAGAACTAAGTTCTTTAGAAAAGTAGATTAGCTGTTAATTTCTTATGATGCGACAAAGAAAGGACAACCCATGTCAAAACAGACTATCTGGACATGGTTGGCCTCAGCTAATGCTTTTTGTTATTCCCACCATGACAAATCAGTTCCAAGCAGTATCGAGGCACATTCTACTAGAGCCTTGGCTTCTTTGATAGTATCCTGGAAAAGGGTGGTGTCTAAAAGAATTCCAGAGTCAACAACATGCTGTGCTGTATTTTTCCAGGTCCAGGATGGGCTTTGCTATGACTGTTCTTCAGGATGCATGGATTCTTATTCTTCTTTTTCCCTGGTTGGACAGGCTTTGGTTATAAACCCATATATTCAAAGGCTACTACAGCAGTCAGAATAATGCACATAGTAAGTTGCACTTACCATAACAGTAGATTTCTCATTACTGCAGTAGCCGCACTCACCTTCCTTCCTTCTACTTCTGTATCTAGTTAGTTGTTGGGATATAAAATTATTTGTTACTGTTAGAAAAATATGTATTAATGTGTGTATGCTTAATGCCAATTAATAACCAAGTATTTTAATACGCTTTTCATTCTATTTTTCATGCACTGTATTTTATACAAATTGAGTTTCATATGAGACTGAAAAAGATGCTTTTTGAAAACTGCAGTATGCTTTCTGAAACTTGCAAGTTGCCCTCTGACCTAGTAACTGCTAGCACAGCAATATTCTTGTTTATGCCTTGTGGAAATGTACTTGAGAAGCAGGTGTTTATGTGCTAGGTCAGAAGCGAATGAATGAACAATGCCTTATGTTATAAATGTAATGATTTTAGACAAACAGCTCTGTCCAGAGGAGCGGAACCTCTGCAGCTGTAGTAATTTAGAGATAAAGTAGACAAAGGATTATTAGAGAAATGAACTGCTAGCATTGTGCTTGAATTAGCCATAGTATCTTGAATGTAACATAACATGTATCTAACTGGGAGTAACCAAGGCCATGTTGTTTTCCTCAGGAAGTTTCACATAAAAATTGATAAATCAGCAGAAATTCATGGGAAAGATGGTCAGCAGATGATGATGGAAAAGGTGGTAATCTGTTACGTCAGCATGGTAGGACATAACCAGTTTAAGAATGTATAAAAATGAAAGTATTTCCTGTTTCTGGTTAGACAAACTCTGTATTAGTACGTTTTGTCTCCTTGCTGCAAGATTAAAGTGCCTTAACCTGAACCTACCGTGTTTTGATCATTTTTAAAGTATATTTTTCCTTTGACAGTTTGGTCCTTCTGACCGGAAAGTACCTCTCGCTCTAGGCCTAGGTCAGAATTGGGCCCGGTGGCATGCATCCGTACGGAGAAGAGGCCAAATCGGCTCTTCTGCTTTGAAAGACCTCCGACTGAATTGTCGTTTGAAAGAGGCCAGCCACTGTTTCTGATCTGGGATTGGAGGACGAGTCAAAGATCCGGTGGATCAACTCACGGAGGGTCAGGTAAGGAGGAATTACCTTACTTCTGTTTTAAGATCAGGGACTAAGTACAGAACTGTTTTTTGTCAGGTAGATTTGCATGTGCAGATCAGGGACAGAAAAAGGGGTTACTGTTTTTGTCATAGATCAGGGAAACAGAATAGATAGGCAGTTATTTTAGATAAACTGTGAAAAGGTATAGATTTGTGGTACCACGTGATAGAAAGGGTTACGTAACAATTTACAGCTTAGCTAAGACAGCAATGGGAAATCAGCGCACAAAAAGTTCCAGAGACCCGCCCCTAACTGAAGACGCGAAGTATATGCAATTACAGCATGCCGACAATGTTAAGTATTACACAAAATGGGTTGATAAGTATAAATTCGAGGGTAATTTAGATAAACTTACACTTATGAAACTTGTTAAACAGTTAAAAATAGGCGCAAAAGGTCAGCTAAAAAAGCAAAGGCAGCTAGGAGTCCCTCAGGCGCATAGGTGGCTTGAGGAAGCAAATCGCAGGGAGCAGAGAATAAAAAATTCAAAGACAATGTTCTTAGACAAAGAAGACAATAACTTGATAATAGCAACGGCCCCTCCTTCGCCCCCTCCACTTCCGTTACCAGAATATGAAGCGAGTGGACAAGCTGATCCACTTCTGCTATACCCAGCTGTTCCTGCAAAATCACAACCGTTTGTCAGGGATCCTATCGAAACCAGGTCTCGAACATGCGACTTGAGGAGGGAGATTGAGTTAAATGAATTAAATAGAAAATCACAGGCTATGAGTGAAGAAGAGATATGTCCGCTGATAGAAGTACCAAATCCTCAGGCAGGACAGGCAGGACAGGATCCGACTCTTTTAGTTTATAGACCGTGGACACCGGAAGATATCCGGAAAGCCACGGAGGGAATTCCCCACCCAAAAGTGAATTTTAGAAAATTTTTAGAAGACTTGCAGGGTATGAGATTAAGTTACCATTTAAATGGAGAAGAAGTAGAAAAAGTAGTTAGACAAATTGTGGGTCCAGATTGGCACATGATCAGTGGCGACTGGAATCCTCGTGACGCACAACTTAGACCACTCCCACATACTAATGCAGAACTGGATGGCAGAGTAAAGGGTCTGACAGACCGAATCTCTGAAAAGTGGAAGCCTAGGGCTGATTGGACTTGCATTAATCAATGCATTCAACAGGAAGGTGAAACAGTTGATAGATATTATGCTAGACTGTTAGAGTGTTTTAATAATCACTGCGGAATGCAGATACCAGAAAACCAGACAGAAGATTCCTCATATGAACAACAGTTAAAGAATGCATTCTTGAAGGGTAGTGTAACTCCCATTAGCAGCTTTATTACAAAGCACATGGTAGATCATCGAACAAGTAGACTACAGCCATTACTTGAATATGCTAGACATGCAGAAAGACATTTTAATAGTAAAAAGAAAAAGAAAACTCAAGTATTTTCTGCAGAAGATGGGTCAGAAGTATTTGTAGTACAAACTGGGAAAAAGGGTAAGAAAAACACCCAGGGAAATAAACAATCTGACAAGCGATCAGAAGATTTCGAAGAAAGAAAGAAAAAAGGTGAATGTTTTAAGTGCGGGAAAAAAGGACATTTAGCAAGGGATTGCAGGCTAAACAAGAAGGTGACTACAGAAAATAAGGAAGATGAGGAATGACTATATGATAGTCAGGAATCATTGAATGAAAATAAGCAGGAAAAGATAAGTGCAAATATGATAGCAGGAGTAGAGGATGTGACAAAAGGAGTAGAGGATGTACATGAATTCGCAGACATAGAAGAAGATGAAATTTTAGACTTGGCTCTATTGAGCTTAGAGCTTTACTTAGCAGACACGAAACCGGAAGTGACGCTTCTGGTAGAGGGGAGGGAAGTTAAATTTCTGTGTGACTCAGGGGCTTCACGGACCCTGATACACCCTTCCAAGTTACCGGAAGATTCAGAATCACCAGGCTATATACTAGTGAAGGCAGCTAATGGACAACTGTATCGGGAGCCACTCTCCCATGACATAGCAATAACAGACCCCGTTTCAGGAATGACCCAGAGAAGTAAAATTGTGGTTTCTGCAAAATGCCCAGTAAATCTTTTGGGTAGAGACTTGATGCAGATATTTGGTATAGCCGTAGTTCCAACCATGCAGGGTATGGAAGCACAGCGATAAATGGATACTTTTGTAGTGCGACCGGAGGGTGAAACATATTATTGGTACAGCCAGGACTTAGTTACGACTGGTCCAGGGCAGTAACAAGAACTGATGAACGTAGCCATCAGTAAGTCCCCCTCCCTCGACATTGACAAACAGCATTTGTTGCATTGTACTCTATATTACTGTAATAGACCAGGACCTGATAAAGATTATGAACAGGAATTGTTTCAGAACCATGCAAACAGGCTAGTGTTGCGAAATTTGTATGGGGATGCAGAGGGGAACAGTGTAGTAAGCTGTTCATTGCCCCAGGAATTTTTAGCACTTTACAAATCTAATTGACTGCCACATGTTAGTTTAACTAAGAATAAAAATTTGAAATGGGCAGACTTAGGTGAAAAAGTCACAAGGTGGGAAAAGCAGACAGAATTAGAGATCTCCGAACAAGGAGTACAGAAACAGAAATTGAATTGGATTACACAGACACACCCAGCTGTGCACTCACAAGCTAGTGAGAATAGCTGAGTATTACTCTTATTGGAAGAAGAGGAAAAAGCCTTGCGAAGCATACCAGACATTCTCTGGTCAGCAGGGAAATCAGATGTAGGACTAATACGAACAGCAGGGCCAGTTACCATAACGCCAAAGTCAGCATTTAGACCCCAGAAAAGACAGTATCCCTTGAGAAATGATGCAGAGATAGGAATCAAACCTATCATAGCAGCCTTACTTAAGGAAGGAGTCTTAATAGAATCTCCTGATTCACCATGTAATACACCTTTATTTCCTGTCAGGAAAGCAAACGGGGAATGGCGTATGGTCCAAGATTTGCAAGCTGTAAATAATGCAGTTATACCCAGGGCACCAACGGTGCCAGATCCACACACCTTACTGAATGATTTAAAGCCAGAGCAAAAATATTTTTCAGTGGTAGACATTAGTAATGCATTTTTCTCAATACCGATACACCCTGACAGCCAATATTGGTTTGCATTTACATTTCAGGGAAAGCAGTACACATATACAAGATTACCACAGGGATATTGTGAAAGTCCAACAATATTTGCACAGGAAATGGCAAGCAACCTGGCAGGATTTATCCCACCGAAAGGTAGTCAGATTTTACTTTATGTAGATGACATTCTGCTGGCAGCCCCCACCCAGCAAGAATGCAAAGAGGACACGATAGCTTTATTACAATTTTTAGCTACTCAAGGTCACAAAGTAAACAAAGACAAGCTACAGCTTTGGAGAAAACAAGTTAAGTACTTGGGATATGTAATATCCAAAGAAGGTAGAATATTAGATGAAGATAGAAAAACAGCGATTTTACAAGCACCTAGACCAACTATCAAGAAGGAAATGATGTCCTTCCTGGGAACTACTAATTTTTGTCGGAGTTGGATACCGAACTATGGTTTGGAATCTGCTCCACTGGCCGATTTAATATTTAAAAAGCCGATGGCAGCACAGGATTTATTACAATGGACACCTGAAGCAGAAGCAGCTTTCTGTAAGCTGAAACAACTGATAGCATCATCCTTAGTTCTAGGATTACCAAACTATCACAAGCAATTTATTCAAACTGTAGACTGTAAGCAAGGTTATATGACATCAGTATTGACACAGCAACATGGGGACAAACAACACCCCATAGCTTACTATTCATCACAGTTAGACCCAGTGGCGTGGTCCCTGCCCCACTGTGTACAAGCAGTAGTTGCAGCTGCAATGGCAGTGCAGGCTTCGGCCTCAGTAGTGCTATTCCACCCTCTCACATTGAGAGTGCCTCATGCAGTCGCAATTATTTTACTGCAAGAAAAAGTAGCATATCTTTCTCCAGCTAGGCATCTTTCCTGTATGACCATACTGTTGAGCCAACCTCATATGACAATTGAACGATGCACAACTTTGAATCCGTCAACTTTGCTTCCAACCCCTGCAGATGGCAAACCACACTGCTGCCTGCAGGAGATTGAGCAAAATACATTACCTAGACAAGACCTTATGGATGTTCTCTTGCATGATGCCGAGGTGACATACTATGTGAACGGCTAGTGCAGGAGGGGTCCTACAAGACAGAACCTAGTGGGGTATGCAGTCGTTTCTGATACTGAAACTTTAGAAGCAAAATCTTTACCACACAACTTATCTGGACAAGCGGCAGAGTTGATTGCCTTGACAAGGGCATGTATCTTAGCAGAAGGTAAGAATGTGAACATTTATACTGACAGTCAGTATGCTTTTTCTACTGTACATGTTTTTGCGCAGCAGTGGAAAAATAGAAGAATGATAACATCTACTGGTAAACCAATCAATCATGCGCAATTTATTTTAGACTTGTTAGATTCAATTCAGTTACCTAAAAAAGTAGCTATTTGCAAATGCGTAGCTCATACGAAACAACAGGACAGGATCTCAAAAGGTAATGCACGGGCTGATACAGCTGCGAAGCAGGCAGCTTGCAGCCACAGAAACTTTTCATTTGAGTGAGGAATTACAACCCTCTGAAATTTTAGATTTAGAAATGTTAAAAACAATGCAGACACTTACTACAAATATAGAAAAACAGAAGTGGATAAAACGAGGAGCAATCCTCGAAAAGGGACTGTACATCTCCAAGGAGAAGAAACCGATTTTGCCATCTAATTTGTTTAGATATGCAGCGTTGTTGAGCCATGGGCAGAGCCATGTCTCAACAGGGGGGATGGTACAGTTAGTGAATCGAGTATTTACAACCTACGGATTTACCAATTATACAAAAAATTTTTGTGCAGCATGCCATGTTTGTAACAAACATCATGCACAAGGGGCGTTGAAGCCTAAGCAAGGGAATTTTCCTACACCACTGTATCTGTTCCATACTATTTGTATGGATTTCATAGAATTGAATAAATGTGAGAATAAGAAATATTGCCTTGTCATTATAGACATGTTTTCCAAATGGGTAGAAGCGTTTCCAACTAAAAACCCAGATGCAGCTACTGTTGCAAAGGTCCTTGTTAAAGAAATTATACCTAGATTTGGTATACCGGAAAAGATTTATAGTGATAACGGGACGCATTTTGTGAACCAAACGATTCAGCAACTTAGTCGCTATTTTGGGATATCGTTAAAGAACTACTGCGCTTATCACCCCCAATCTGCAGGGCTAGTAGAGAGGCATAATGGGGTGTTGAAGAATAAACTTAAGAAGCTGATAGTAGAGACACAGAAGAACTGGGTGCACTGTTTGCCTTTAGCACTGTTGAGTATGAGAACTGTTCCAAATGCAAAGGGACTAACTCCTTTTGAAACTTTGTTTGGGAGGGCATATTATACACCTCAGTGGAAACCTCTCATGTCTACAGAGCAGGAGGCTGACAGTTCACTTGCAGGGTATATGAGGCGATTTTTGAATAACAAACTTTTGCAGTTAAATTCTGTTTCAGATAAAGAGCAACCGAAATCAGAAGCACCAGTAGCCCCAGGCACCTGGGTCTGGGTGAAGATTGTGAAGCGAAAGAATTGGAGTTCTCTGAAGTGGGAAGGTCCATACCAGGTACTACTGTCGACACCCACTGCAGTCAAGATTGCACAGTGAGCTTCCTGGATTCATTTGACGCACTGTAAACTGGTTAAAAACTTTGAACTGGACAAAAACTTTGTTACTGGTGTACAACAAGAACAAAATGACCAGGTACAGAGTGAATAGAGACATTGAGCAACCTCAGAAAACTTGTATGATCGTTTTTATTGCAATATTAATCACACTGTTCTTTTTGTTGTGGCCACTCCTTTTCCCTGCCACAAAGGTTCAACTGATTAGACGTAATGAACCAAACATAGACTGGCATCCGAACTTTAACACTTATCAGGCAATTACACGTGTGTACGCTGAGACTTTTAATGCTTCGAACTGCTGGGTCTGTACGGCCATACCAACAGCATACGGGGGTTTATTAATGACTGCGATCCCCCTAGGGGTCAATGAGACCTGGGAAAATCTGGTTTTGACACAGTCGCTATTGAAGCACATGATAAGGTAGCACTGTATTTGCCTGTGACACAAAAAGGAATTGTATGTTTCTATAAGAATGATACCATCCAAGTGGGATGGAGCAAGTGTAATGTTACAGTACAATATAAATGTTATAGGAAACCAAATGATTTGTGTGGATCTTGTAGTACAGATTATGATTCATTTTTGAAATCTATGCATAAGACTCTTGATCAGGTACAACGCAATCCTGTACTTTTTAAACAGTTATCTGTAATAGACAAGAAAATGTTTCATGCAGGGCAGTCATTTCATAACAAAGAAATAACTAAGGTAGAGGACTGTTATTTTGTGTGTGGCAAAAAAGCATATAAATGGTTACTTGAGAATTAGTCTGGCAGTTGTTTTTTGGGGTACCTGGTTCCGGCCATCCGACACACTGCAGTTTTGCCTCAAGGAAGTATTTGAAATACTTGAGACGTAACCAAAAAGACTGTTAAGAAACCTGAGAATCCAGTGGGACGAATTGAAGCGGGCTGGAAAGACCATCGTGATGTAGGAGCCAAGCTTGCGCACATGGACTTGAGTGATGCTGTTATATCCTGGGCAGGTATATTACCTGCATATGGTGCAGTTAAATCAATATGGGAGCTGCGAAAACTGTCCAAACTTCTCGAAGTAATGAGTAATGCAACTTTTTCTGCTCTTGAACTGATAACTGATGAACTGAATGCCATGAGAACTGTAGTGCTCCAAAACCGAATGGCACTTGACTTCACCCTAGCGGCGAGGGGTGGAACTTGCGCTTTAATCAAAGAAGAATGCTGTGCGTTTATTCCTGACCATCAGCATGAGATTAACGATCATCTCGAGGTGATTCAGCAAGTGTTGGCCATGACCAAGCCAGGCCCAAACCCTCTGACAGACTTTTTCCAGAATGCCTTTGGGGGGTGGGGGCTCCATTTTTATGAACATATTGATTGCTATTGGGGTAGGATTACTCCTAATAGGAGTTTGTATTTGTTGTGGAATCCCCTGCATGAAGAGATTAGTTAAAGAGTTCATAGATATATCCGTATCTGAGACTATGTATCAAAGTACTGAATTTGAAGAGCTGCTAGAATGCGAAACACTTTCATAAAAGTTTAAACTGAATGACTTTCTTAACTGCAAATCCTGAATGGAAGAAGTTAGGAAAAGAAGCAAACTGTTTATTCTTTTTTGAAAATAGAATAAAAAAGTATTAACAGGAGGGAAATGTTAGAAAAATATGTATTAATGTGTGTATGCTTAATGCCAATTAATAACCAAGTATTTTAATACACTTTTCATTCTATTTTTCATGCACTGTATTTTATACAAATTGAGTTTCATATGAGACTGAAAAAGATGCTTTTTGAAAACTGCAGTATGCTTTCTGAAACTTGCAAGTTGCCCTATGACCTAGTAACTGCTAGCACAGCAATATTCTTGTTTATGCCTTGTGGAAATGTACTTGAGAAGCAGGTGTTTATCTGCTAGGTCAGAAGCGAATGAATGAACAATGCCTTATGTTATAAATGTAATGATTTTAGACAAACAGCTCTGTCCAGAGGAGCGGAACCTCTGCAGCTGTAGTAATTTAGAGATAAAGTAGACAAAGGATTATTAGAGAAATGAACTGCTAGCATTGTGCTTGAGCTAGCCATAGTATCTTGAATGTAACATAACATGTATCTAACTGGGAGTAACCAAGGCCATGTTGTTTTCCTCAGGAAGTTTCACATAAAAATTGATAAATCAGCAGAAATTCATGGGAAAGATGGTCAGCAGATGATGATGAAAAAGGTGGTAACCTGTTACGTCAACATGGTAGGACATAACCAGTTTAAGAATGTATAAAAATGAAAGTATTTCCTGTTTCTGGTTAGACAAACTCTGTATTAGCACGTTTTTGTCTCCTTGCTGCAAGATTAAAGTGCCTTAACCTGAACCTACCGTGTTTTGATCATTTTTAAAGTATATTTTTCCATTGACAGTTACTGTTTACATCTTTTAGAGGTTCAGGATGATTAAGCTCTTCTCTCCATATGGGCAAGAAAGTCCTGAAGATGTCTACATTCTGACTGTTGATTTCCCTCCAAGGGACTAGCCAAAGAGCAGTTAGATTGGAGGTATGGAAGGGAGCCATAGGTTTGTGAAGCTGGCCAGCTGTTGTATCTTAGGTAGGATGCAATCCATATACCCAAAGGGTACTGCAGCAGTGAGGAATTTGAACATCTACTGTTATGGTAAGTGCAACGTACACAACTGTACTTTCTCCACTCCTGTAGGATTTACCCTTGCCTTTGTATCGCATATGTTTTTGCCATTTTTCCTGTTTCACAGTCAACGCTCTCCTTCCCCTTTACAGTCAAACTGTGGGACCTCAGGTAGATAGTCAGTATTATCATAGTAGGCTAGGCTATCCTCATATACAGATTCCCAATGAAATTTGGCACCTTTACTATGGTAAAGGAAAAAAAAACAGTTTTACCAGAAACCTTCAGGAAGAATAACTAACACAAGAAATAACTCCAGAAACAGAGAATAAACAAGATAAAGGAAAAAAAGGCTTCATTGGAAACATTCAGGAATAGTAACTAACACAACAAATAACTTCAGAAACAGACCTTTACTGGGGTCATTGCCCTTACCCAACCTGACACATATTGCCACATCACAGGATGTCTCAGCTTCTAAGCCTGTAAGGCACATCACCACCACATAATCCAATAGCAGACTGCATTGTAAAACAGACAGATGTCCAACTAACCAGGGTAAGTGAGGAGAGAGTCACAGTCAGCTGTCTGTCAGGGGCCAGAATCTGTCAGATCATGCATACACTTAGTTCATTGAACCACGTGTACCAGTATGACCCAGTCATAGCCCATGTGGGCATAAATGACCTGAGAAGTAAATCCCTGGACTCCATGATGAGAATCATGTTTGATCTCTTGGACTATGTATCCCAGGCCAGTGTGAGACTAGCACTGTGAAGCATTCTTCCTTCTCCAAAGATGATGCCACAATATGAACAGAAAATGATTGACCTTAATAATTGGATCACAGTATGGTGTCATTTGAAGGGGATACAATATCTGTCAGGCTGGGTGAATGTGGTCAATAGACCATGCTGCTTTGTCAGGGATGGACTGCACCTGTCCTCTCTATGATGTTAAATATTGGCTAAAGCCTTGTCCACTCCCATGCTGCCTTTTGTAGTCATTTCCAGCCTGATAAACCTACCAACATAGCTAAACCAGCCCAGGGAAATTTGAAGAAGTTATTGCTCGGTGCCAGCAGTGTAATCAAACTCCACTCCCTGCAAGTTGTCCACACCCTGGAGAATGCAGCTGTCTGTGTAACTAAGACATAGTTTAAAGCTGCAGAGAGCACCCCGGTAGTGCAGGGCTACAATGACTTCCACACATTTAGACCAACTATTGCACAGGAAGGGACAACAAATGGAAGTGTCTCTATTCAAATAAACAACAAACACACCTCAAGGCTGGTCAATCATGTGCTTGAGTGTCTCTATGTCCAAATTACCTTAGACAAAGTCCCATGCCATATCCTTCCAAGATATAGGTCCTCCTCTTTGTCCCAGGAAAACATTCAGAACACTGCTGTCTATGCGGAACCATTCACAGAAACCCTGTACAATCAATTGTATTAATGGCTACAAAGAAACAGCCATATCTACCTGGATTAAGCACAGGATCAACTTAGAACACAAGCTGCCCTGATGGAATACAAACATAAGTAGGTTGTATAAGAAAAGGAAGAAATTCATAGCAAAAATTAAGAGGTTTAATGGCCAGCAAGGTAAAATGTCCCTTATCAACCTAAACAAGCAACTTAGGGGGCTAATCAAGTCCAACAGAGCCAAATTTGAGGTACAGTTAGCCTCCCAGGCCAAGTACAAGGGCAGTCACAAAACTTTCTTCAGCTATGTCTATAACCTCAAAGGGACTTCACGGTAATGTATTGAATTAATTATAAATGATGCCATAATTCCCTCAGCTATCACTAGACAGCAGGTACTCAAGGCACTTTCCATGGCCAAGAACATTAAATCAGTGGTTCTTGATAATATTCCTGGATGCCTGCTTAATAGCATGAAACATAAACTATTGGGACCACTGAAGTCACTATTTAACCATAGCCTGCAAACAGGTTTTCTGCGAAATGAATGGAAAACTGCACTGTATAAGGGCAGGACATCCACAGACCCAGAGAATTATCAACTCATAAGCCTTAATAGCCTGATATGCAAAAATATGGAGAGAATCATAGATATCTAAAATGATGATACAGGTAACCTACAAACACTAGACGCAAATCAGTTTAGGTTTTCAATGGCAGGTCTTGCCTACCCAACCTAAAGAACTTCTTCAAGAAGGTCACCAAAGCAATGGATGAAGGTAAAATGGTGCATACTGCCTACCTCAAACTGGCCAAGGTATTTGACACAATACCCAACTCACTAAAAAGCTCTCTAAACTAAGGTGTAAACCCTTAAATCACCTACTGAATAGGCAGTTGGCTTACAGACAGGACCCAAGAAATTAGAATATAGGAATCTACCTCCATAAAAAGGCTGGTTATTAGTGGTCTGCCTCAGGGTTCTGTGCTGGGGCCACTCCTGTTTGGCATCTACTTTTCTGAGGTCAATGTTAATGAGAGTGCCATTATGGAATTATGTCTTTTCTGTTGGGTGCAGTCACTGAATTTCCCCAAGGCACAAATATCCTCCCAGAAGGCATGACACAGATTAATAACTGGTGCCAAAGTCATGTTCTAAAACTCAAGGTTAACAAGTTCTCCATAGTATCTTTTGGAAAGACAGCCAACCCAGCAAACTACTACATTGACAATGCACCCCTAAAAGTAGACTTTACAGTCAGGGATTTGGGAAAAGATATAGACAGTGATTTGACATTTGACCATCACTTGTCTACTGTTGTGAGGAAATCATCCTATGTTGCACAACTTACAAGCAGGGATATGTCATGTAGCTCCAAATATGCCATCATTCCATTATACTTTGCTGTCATAAGACCAGTCATAGAATACAATGACTGCTTCTTTATGTACCTGGCCATGCATATCTAACAACTGGAGCATCCTTAGGATTCCTCACAAAAAGAATACATAGCGTTGAAAGAAGTCCAATGCGGACCACCTCAAGGAGGTGACCTATGCCTGGCCTACAAAGAATTTTCTGATCCAGCCTTAGTGGGCCAGCTGCACTTTGGTAAAGCAAATAGCATCAGGAACACCAGATCTAGTTACCTAGAACTTGCCTGCAATACAAATAGGACATACTCTAAGAACAGGTATGTGTCTCAGAGGCTCCCCTTCTCTGGAACAGGCTTCCCATCCATGTGAAGCAGAGTTTATCCCTGCACTTATTCAAGTAAAAATTGAGTCAGCGGATAGGGAACCATTAATATAGCCTGAGTCTAGCACTTAAGTTTTTGTTAGAGGGAGGAATCTTGTAAATGTTTGGACACCCATCCCCGAGTATATATATCCCCACAAAACCCTTGGGAACCAATACTATCACATTTTACTGGAAAGCATGGCTAGGCTTAAAAAGGCCCCTTGGTTGATAGCCTACTATTCTTCTGTAATGCTATGATACTATGATTTTCCCCCAAGTATGTATACTTCAACTCCTTCACATGGATGGTCCCTCACTGGCTGGTTGCACACAGAAAGTAACATATTAGGATATTGTGAAACACACAGTAGACTACAATGTAGCATAATTTTCCATTGAAAAATAGCTGTGCTTAATATCCTCTTAACAGTACTACCATCCCCACTGTATTAATGGATTTGTTTTCATAAAATACTTAATGATACATGGTTCTGCAGTGGTGGTGCTGCGGTAGCATTGTCGCCTCACAGTAAGACGCTGTCCGGTTTGACTCTCAGTTAGAGCGTCTTCTGCATGGAGACATGCGTGAATGGGCGTACCTTCGTTGAAGGTTGTGAGCCAGGGCTGGCAACTCGGTACGTAAAAATCAACTGCCAATCATTAGCGGACCGGAGTTCCGCTGTGGCGACCCCTAACCAGGAAAAGCCGAAAGTCACAACAACAACAACTTAATGACAGATGATGTAGTACTTTCATAAACATGGTGAATGCCTGCTCCTTTCATGCTGATGCAGAGAGAAGAATGAACTGCAATGTGTCACAGTTCTAGCATTTTTTGTATGCTTGTTTGCTGTAGCACTCTTTACCGTCTGTTATCAGCCAATTTGCTCACCCATTTCACTTTGTACTTCCCTAAATAATTACTTCATTTTTATGCACTGTACCTTCATCTGTGCTGTGTGTGTGATGTGATGAATGGTTGGTTTTGGTGCCTTCTGAAAATCTTAGCTAGTTCATTCTTTTATTAAATGTTCTTTATGACTTAACCTTTGGTGCTGTAATTGGTCCACAGTTATCTTCAATTTTGAATGATGATTAGAAGTATCTCCCAACCCTCATCCCATCCCCCACAACACATACATGCTCAAGTGTCAAGTGGGCATGCGCACACACACACACACACACACACACACACACACACACACACACACACACACACACACACGCACACACACACACACACACACACACACACACAAGCACACACACACACACACACACACACACACACACACACACACACACACACACACACACACACACACACACTGTTTTAATTTTCATAATGCTTGCTATTGCTTCAAAGTGGAATACTCTTGAGTCCTGTCTGGAGAGATATTTTTAATTGATTTGACAGGCTACAATCCACAAAAATGCAATGTTTTAGTCTTCATACTCTGTGGTATCAAGCATCTTATATTCATGGTACTTTAAAGTACTAATGTTGGTTAAGAGTATGTTACCATGGTTTGTGAAACGATGAAAAAATAAGTAATACAATGTAATATTCATGAAATCAAAATATATGCTACAGTAGAAATGGTGTGGAACTAGGTACAAAATGTTAGTTTCATTTCATATATAAAGCTGAACCTTAGAAATAAAATATTCTAACAGTTTAAATTCCTTGTTTTACTCTACTCATACCTCTCAAGTGTCCAGAATTTCACGGAATGTCAAAAATATTTACCTCAAACTTATGATCTGCTCGTCATAAAATGTTAGGTTTTCTGGCACATCATTGAGGACTGAAGTCATTAAATAATGACAGACAATTGAATTCAATTCTTCATATCCTTCAGAAAATGTATGTTAACACAGAACCTGCTATAAATCTGTTATTCTAGCAAATTTCTAAGTTTATAAGAGTAATATTTAAAATCCATCTATATTTTTGGGTCTTTATCTCTGATTATTTTTGGTTTTGTCCAAATTCCAGCATTTTGAGATTGAAAGGTATAAATGCACTCATCTTTAATTTCATGAAACAAATCAGTTATATCTGTCTATAATGTTAAAAAGCATTGAAATGAAAGCAGATAGAGTAAGACAAATGTATCCAGAAGCGAAAAGGGTATAGATAGCATATAAACAAATTATTGAGATTAAAGTTACCTGCCTTTAAAAAAGAAATTAAAATGTTTTAGGAAAATAAATTGATTCAAAGTTATGATAAATATCAGTATTTGCTTTATCTTGCAGATACTTGTTGTGGACCTTGTATTTTTGTTTAATTCACTGCAATGGAATTGTGCTCATACTCCTTAAGTAATGTATTTGTCTGCATAATGTTTAATTAGTATGCATGTCCTTCCTGTAAACCAATGTTTTGATAACACTTATTGCCATTATGGAATTATGTACTTTCCCTTTTGAGATGTGACTGCCATGCTTCCCTCTTCACTGAAAATATTATTAATTTCCAATGATTATGCTATTAATGGTAGGGCATATATATATTTATTTTTATAACATCTTGACTGGGATAAACAAAGTGGGCTAAAAGCCTCTTTTTTAGTGGAGGCCCAGTAAAACTTCACATTTATATAAGATACCTGTTCCTTAAATTCCTCACTTTTTAACAGATAGATGGGAATGCATCAGTGTCTCATATTTATTTCATTACCCAGCATTTTATCTAAGTTTTTATCAGTCCATGAACTGAAATAGTTATTAGATGTGTGTTGAAATTTTCAACCAAATGCACATATTTCTGTGAAATCTTATTTCTATCCGGTCTACCCCAGTTCTTGTACCATGGAGAATAATATGTAAATTCTGTCCAAGTTCCTGCTACTAAATTTACATCTTCCATACCAAATATTTTTATAAATTTCTCAAAAATCTACCCTCTTTGTTATATTTTCCCTTATTAGTCTCCTGATACATCCTCACTATTGCAAATCAAGTTTCTGTCCTCAGCTATAAGTAATATTCCTCGTCGAAAGCTGATTATTTCGCCCATATTTTTTAAGCTTCATAATAGCAGTTTTTGGTCATAGGATCATAGGATCATAGGAAGTTACTAGGCTATTGGCCCTGAGGCCATTATAAGCCTAGCCAAGAGTTTAACCCATGTTTAGACAAATCAGCACCTGATGCTCCTGTCCAGCAGGGACATGGGTGGAATCCCAGGGGTATATTTTCTGTTGTCCCATCCAGTTATCCAGGCTGTGCTTAAAAAGGGGTAAACAGATACTCTGCTTGATGTGGAGAGGGAGTCTATTCCATAGCTGGGGGAGTCTCTGGGACACAAATCTGTCCCACCAACAAGTCTTGTTGATGTCACAGACCAGGTTGAGACCACGCATGTGGGTTACTCGAGTGGAACTTGACTTGTGGATATGCAGCAGTCCCATCAAGGTGGGGTCTGTGAATGCCTTGTATACCAGACAGAAGTCACCTCTGAGGAGTCTGTATGAAACAGAGTAGAGAGATAGGTCTTTTAGCCTATCTGTGTATGGTAGATGTTTGAGGCCATGGATTCTCCTGGTAAGGAACCTCTGTGGTCTCTCCAGCTGCTGCATGTGCTTTGCAAGGTACATGCCGAAAGGGGTGCTGTACTCGATAATGGGCCTTATAAGGGAAGAATACAGGGATGTTATGACCTCCTTGTCCCTGGATGAGATACTCTTACTTATGAGGTGGGCCATGTAGAAGGCTTTCCGTACAACGGAAGCAACATGGTGGTTAAAAGTCAGGTTGCTATCAACCTGGGTGCCCAAATCCCTCATGACTGATTGAGTGCTTAGGATGTTGTTATTAATGTCATAATTTGTGGGGGCATCACTCTTCCCAATGGGGATGTTGATGTATGTTTCTGGCACCAGTCATTTGTCTGAGTGAGACCCTTTTGGAGGATGTCCACATCACTAGGGGAATTGATGACAGCACCCAGCTTGCAGTCATCTGCAAACCTGGTCAGCCATAGCCCACCAGTTTTGACCTGCACCTCAGAAAAGTATATCCCAAATAACAAAGGTCTCAAGACCAAACCCTGGGGTACGCCTCTTGTTACAGGTCTACTGCTTGAGGTGGCTTCCCCTATTTTGACTATGTGGGTTCTATCAGTGAGCCAGTTTTCTACCCATCTGGTAACATATGGATTGATGCCTAGTTGAGAGAATTTAACTATTGTGCCCAAGTGGGGAATAGTGTCAAAGGCTTTGGCCAGGTCTAGCTAGACAGTGTGCACTATCTTCCCCTCACCATCCCTTATGGTGGAATATAAATACACAGCAGTCTAATCCTATTCCCTTGTTAATGGCCCCTTACCACCAAAAATATACCATTACTGTGTTTTTTCATCTTCTATCTCTGTTGGAACCCCTCTATCAGTATTACTACTCCCCTTTCCCTTTGTCCATGATATTCTGCTGAATATCCACCCTGAAATCCTTTTTTTTTGTCAAATTCATTATGCTCAGTTTTTTTCCAAATGTGCCTCCTACAGGATTGCTATTTATAATCTGCATTTCTTTTTTAAACAACTTTATTAAATTATCCCTTAAGACATAGGCAAACATACATTTATATAAAAGAAAACAAACCATGTTAATATATTCATGGTTACAAGCATTATACATCACATATATTCTTTTATGCAATTATTATCAATTCAACATTACATCAATGTTTTACTTCCTGTATTCCCTTAAACTGTCACCCTCCAAAACATTATTCATTGTAGTGTTCCCACAATTTCCATTTTTATATGTAATTTGCTCTTGCCCATTTCTAAGGATCCCACTTCCAGTTCTCTTATCTCTGTTACAACATTCACATTCACTACTTCAAATACAGTTGGTTTAGACTTTGATTTCCATTTGACAGTAATTGTTTTTTGTGCAGCTACCAGAATTAAATTTAAAAAGGCCTTACTGTGTCTAGACAATTCAGATTCTGTATCTCAGCTTAAAAAAAATGTTTCCTTAGTTAAATTGCAGGGAATTTTTAGTCTGACTTCTCGTTATACTCCCAAAACATATGGCCCCATTTACTGCTTTCTTTTCCATCACACTTCCAACATTTATTATCTACCTAAGTCAAAAAAAAAATCTTTGGAGTCTGCTTGGGGTATAAAAATATCTGTGCAAACACTTCCAAGTAAAAATTCTAAATCTTCTAGTTTTTGTTGCATATTTGGGAACCATACATATGTCCTCCCATTGTTTCCTTGTGAATTGTTTATCTAATCTCTCTTCCCAATCTTTTCTAACCTATTGTGATTGATTCCTATAGTTAGTGTGCAATATTTATATACCCTACTAATTATACCTTTTTTAACAGCAGCTTCTGTTCTAGATTCAACTAAAAACTCTACCAGAACACGTATGTCACCTAGGATTCCCCAGTCCCTTTCTCTTTGCTTCCATTGCCCTACTCATAAAATCCCAGCTTACTCTGTCGAATGCTTTCACTTCATCAAGACCTATCAGCCACAGTGGTATTGTTGTGCATTGTGCTTCCTCTGGATCATCATTATTCTATTAATGTTGTCAAATGTTTGCCTCCCCACCACAAAACCACATTGATCTATATGTATTGCACTCTACACTTCTTAATACAATTCAATAATCTCTTTTTGTCTATATCTACAAGTCAATTTACATTCAAAGATAATATGGATTAGCCATTATAATGAAAAACTATTGTTCCCACCTGTTATATACGACAGTTTTTAATGTATATTACCAACCTTTGTCTTACATAAACACACTAATGTTTGACAGGCTGGTCTTTTATACAGTTGTTTCTTATCATCTCCATTTGAAGCTATATCACATTTTCAAGACTTTTTGCTTTAATTAAAAAGTTTAAACAAAAAACTAAATACATTTTCAGAAAACCTCCATCCACTTTTAACTTACAACAAACACACAAAATGAGCACATTTACAGTAAATTAAGTTTAACCCTCCCTCCCCCAAAATGAACAATTACCTAAATCGACAGCAGCACCCACAGGCATTGTCTGATCTAAAAGTAAGGTTACCCATGCTAGTGTGCATGTTACAGCCTGTGTCTTCACTTGCATGGGTTGCTGTCTGCTCTTTTCTTATCGCTCTTCCCCTCTAAGATGTGAAAAATAGTGTGTATGCTTTCAGAAAATAGTAAATCTGCTATTGTCAGTTTTCATTCTGTCCTCCGCTGCTGAGTTCGGATCTGAACTTCAGATCTGACTTGGTCATTACTATAGCTCATGGTAACGAAAAAGCTCTCAAGCTTCTCCCTTACACATAATGCACCAACTCCTAACATACCCCAGATCGCTTTTCGTGGAAAGATGTGGTCAGCCTTAGCTCTTGAGTTTCCTTCAATATACGTGCATATTTTTCTCTTAAAATTCTTTCATAGTTCATATATATATATATATATATATATATATATATATATATATATATATATATATCTATATATATTATATTCTCTTCCCTCTTTACATTGCTGTAATTTTTGTTTGCCATTGTTGGTAATCTGTTTCCTTTTTTCCCATCTGTTATACACGTTAGTGTAGTTTTTATTACAATTGTTGGTATTATCTCATTTTCTTTCCTTTCACTTTTCTATTTAAAAAAAAAGTTGGGGTTTCTTCTTACTTTACTCTTTTCCCTTTAGTCGCTGGCATGTCTGAGAAAGGATCTTCTGGTTTTAAAAAGTGTCTGAAATGTGGGCACAAATTGCCCCTTTCAGACACTCATACTCTCTGCATTTACTGTTTGGGCCCTCAACATCTACAGGAGGATTGTTCAATTTGTAAGAATTTCAGTCCCAGGGTTGTGGCTCCTACCTCCTCAGATCAGATGAAGAAACCTATGGATCTGACTGTTTCAGATCCGGTAATCTTTCCTAGGACCAGGTATTCCTCTACATATCCTCCAGTGCCTTACAGAGTTCCCTCCTGTTTTTTGGAAAGGCGCCGATCCAAGTCACCTTCTCATGCCTCGTCTTGTTCATCTAGGAGTTTGACTAAGGAAGATGTGGACAGAATGATGAGGAAGTTTCTCTCGGCACAGATTCATATGGGTGTTTTACCACCTCCTACCCCCTCAGGTCAGGAAGCCCATCCACCTACCACACCACCACTGCATGCTCCTTCTCTGATCCCTCTGGTTGCTTCAGAGTCCCTGGATTCAAACCTTCTGGGTGCATCTAGCTTGGATCCAAAGATAACTTTATTTTCAGATCCAAAGCTTACTGTGAGTGCTGTGGCTCAGACACCTTAGGATCCAGATTACTTCCAGAGCCAAAGTTTCCTTGTTGGATCTGAGGAACTGGAATCAACTCCAAGGGTTTCAATGCCATATCTGTGTTTCAGTGGTTCAGCACTGGATAGCTCAGCTCTGACTTCCTCCTCAGGGAGAATGCATTTGGGGCAGAGGGCGACAACAGTCCAGAAGCCTGCCTTCTCGAGGCTGAGGTCTTCCTTCTCTCTGGAGTGGTCTGCTTTAAGGTAGTGAAGAGTCTATTTTCTACTCTGACAGGACAGATAGAGCCAACCCCCTTGGATCTTCAATCTAATTCCCAGATGTCTCTGCACTTGTAGCCACATAATTCTACACCACAGGGACAGCCAGCTCAAGACCCCAGACCACCCAGCAAGGTTTCATGATCTCTTCCAACACTTCACCTGAGCATCCCACCGAAGAAGTCCCTAGGAAAAGAAAGTGCAAAAGGAGGCACTTGGACTCTGCAACAGTCAGTCACTGATGATACTGATTTTGATGAGGGAGAAGGGTCCCAATGAGCACCTCTGGAAGATGTCTCACTTGGAGACATCCTTGAGATCCTGAAGCAGAGAAGTGGTTGGACCTCCAGCAATCCTTCACCAGAGGAGATAGGTATTTCTGGAGGCCTTTGGAGCTGGTCCGTCTACCTCCTGGGTTACTTCACCTGTTGATGAGCTCATTGATTTGGTCTCTCGGCAGGCATGGAAGAAGCCTGACTCAGCTGAGACAGTCCCTAAGAGATCATATCAGGTTCTGGCTCCACCTGCTGGGAATGAATTTTGGAGTAAGGGGGTGCCCATGGATGCCATGGTCATGGTGACAGCCTCCAAGAAGGAACTTACTGAACAAAGTTCCTCTATTCATTCCCTTTACAGGGAGTCTAGAGTGATGGACAGGTTTGGGAAGCATGTCTATGCATCAGCAACCTTTACTGTCACTGAACTATTTGGCACATTTTACTAGGTTACAAAGGGACTTGATCAAGGAACTTTCAAAATCCCTTTCAGGGACCATTACTGCTGAAGGTCACTCATCTGTGCACTCTCACTGGCTACCCTCCACTCCATTTTGAATTCATCCATGTGGCTTATCTCACATGCAGCTGAAGGTACCTCAAGGGCAGCAGGTTCAGGCATATCCATTCGAAGACATGCCTGGATGCTCTTATGTAATTTTGCAGAGTCTTTCAAATGCTCATTTATCAATGCATCCTTTGAAAGCAGTTCATTATTTGGCCCAAAAGTGAAGGACACATTATCCAGGTGTGAGAAGGATGGAAAGACCCTCTCTGCAGTGGGCATAATTTTTTCGACTCCAAAAAAATCAATTTCTAGGAATCAATGAGGTAATGTGGTTCATGAAGTCCCAGGGTCCTATCCAGGATACACATAGAGAAAGTTCCCCTAGGGGAAGAGGGGGAAACTCTGATGTACAACTCCATTCATGTGGCAGAGGAGGCCCAGAAAACCAATGTTCCAGAGATTCTTTCTCTGATAGACTGTATCAGTGTTCCTGAAAGGAGGTCTGATTGTTCCCCTCTGGAGGCAATCAGGGGTCGACTATCCCTGCACCAGAGAGTCTGGATGGATATAACAAGAGATATTTGGGTGCAGAGGATTATTTCCAGAATCTATATATTTGCCTTCTCCCTTCAACCCCCATCTGTATGCAAAAGTCCCGATGTTCCACCCTATCAGAGGAAACCAGTAGCACCAGAAATACAAAAGCTGCTAGAAAAAAAAGTCATCCAAGAGGTGTCACCAGACCAGATAGAATCCGCAACTTGCTCAAAATATTTTTTAGTGCCAAAGAAAACAGCAGACTGGAGACCAGTTTTGGATCTCACCACTTTGAATAAGCTAGTTCAACATACAACACTTCAGATGGTCATAGTTCAGTCTATTATATCCTTCCTAGGCAAGGACGACTGGATGTGCTCGACAGACCTTCAGAATGCGTAATATCATATAAAAATGGAATAGACAGTCCAGAAGGTATTTGTGCTTCTAGCTGGGAGACAGTCACTATTAGGTCACAGCACTGCCCCTTGGCCTCACCACAGCCTTCAGGGTGTTTACCAAATGCATGGCAGTGGTAGCAGCTCCCTTGAGACTGCATGAATTCCGAGTGTTTCCATATCTAGATAACTGTCTCATCACCACCCTAACCAGGCACCTACTAACAAGAGCAAGAGATCAGGTACTTCAGATTTGTTCTCATCTGGAGATAACTATAAATTATGAAAAGTCTCAGTTAGACCCAACACAAATTTTGGAATTCACAGGAGCAGTCTTCAATACAATATCAGTGACAGCCTTTATTCCTCTGTCAAGAGTTCGGACTGTTAGATTCTGGGTCATGAAAATAATTCGCAATACCAAAATTTCAGCCCAGTTTCTCCTTCATGCCTTTGGGTCAATGTCAGCTGCCATAATCTTAGACCCACTAACAAGATTTCATATGAAAATTCTTCAATGGATGCTAGCAACACTGTGGTCGATTCTTTACCAGCTCATGTCTGCACAAATAGACTAACTCCGGTTTGCAAGAGACAGATCTAGTGGTGGATTCAGTCAGATCAGGTTTTACAAGGCTGTCTTTTTATTCTCCCTCAACCCAAGGCCATTGTGACCACAGATGCTTCCCAGATTGGGTATGGAGGGCACTTCCTGGAGAAAACAGTCCAAGGCAGTTGGTCCCCCAAAGAGCCAAATTTGCATATCAATGTCCTAGAGATGAAAGCAGTGCTGTTAGCATTGCACCCCTTCCAAGATGGTCTCCCTTTAGGAACAATTGCAATTCAAACAGGCAATATGCCAGTAATTTGGTACATCAAGAAGCAAGGAGGAACCAGATCTTACCCTTGTGTCTAAAAGTACTCAGCATGTGGCAATGGGTGAGCTCATCCAACCCCTTTCTCATAGCACTGTATATTCCAGGGAAGTCCAAAGTGATAGACAAATTGAACAGCTCCATTCTTCTACCTCACGAGTGGTCTCTCAACATGAAGGCAGAAATGATTTTCCATCAATGGGGCCAGCCTTGCTGCAATCTTTCTGCTTCTCCCCTAAACAACATGTGCAGCAGCTACTTTCCCCTAATCCCACCTCAGGGGAAATCATTGAGGGATGCTGTACTTCACAAGTGGCCCCAGTCTACTTTATGCTTACCCACCAATTCTCCTGAAAGCTGCCAAAAAGTCATCCTCATTGCACCTTACTTGCCTTGGCAGATTTGGTTCCCCTTCCTATGGCCTCATCTACTTTGCCAAACTTGGATTCTGGATCCAATTCCAGACCTCCTGTCACATTTGACAGATATGATTCATGCGGATATCTCAAACCTCAAGCTAACAGCTTGGTTTCTTCAATTCTGTTAATAACCAGACAATCAATGCTCTCTTCCCCTGTCCGTCATATTCTTTTATCTTTCCATAAGCCTTCTACAAGAAAGTTTTATACCAGTAAGTGGAAAAGGTTTATTTGCTGGGCACAACAAAAGAACATTGATCCCTTTTCAGCTTTGATACATAGCACACTTGAATTTTTGACAATAGTCTTTAATGAGGGGTCTAACTCCTCTAAGATAAAAGTTAAATTAGCAACAATATCCAATGTTCATACTGGGTTTGAAAATTCTTCTTGGCTTCTTCTAAAGTTTTTAAAGCATTCTTGAGAGGCACACTCCTATTGAGATCACCATATAAAGATCCTACTCCTCCATGGGATTTGAACGCGGTGGTGGTGCTGCGGTAGCGTTGTCGCCTCGCAGTAAGACGCTGTCCGGTTCGATTCTCAGCTAGAGCGTCTTCTGCATGGAGGCATGCGTAAATGAGGGCTGGTAACTCGGCACGTAAAAATCAACTACCAATCATTAGCGGACCGGAGTTCTGCTGTGGCGACCCCTAACCGGGAAAAGCCGAAAGAAACAACAACAACTACAGGCCTTAATTCATTCCTCATTTGAACCAGCAGCTAAATGCGATCTTAAGTTCCTTAGCTGGGAAACTATCTTTCTAGTGGCCATTACCTCTGCTAGAAGAATTTCAGAACTTCAGGCATTGCCATTTAAACCTCCCTACTTGATAGTTCATAAGATAAAGTCCAAATAGGAAAACCTCACCAAAGGCAACCACTCACAGCAAACAGCGACACAAGTCCATAAAAAGCAGTTGCCACCAGTAAGAAGAAGTATTTATTTGTCACTGGTACAAGGCAGCAAGTACAAAAATAAAAGCAGTAAATAAAATCTAAGAACAGTAAGCGCTTTTGGGTTATTACCCTTCTTCAGACAATACATTACAGATGCAGGAAATCATTTAAAACCCTTCACAGCCAATCAATGTTCAGTACTGAGTCCGCCTTTTCTTCAGGGCAGGCTTAATAGTAATGACCTCATTGAGGCCAGGAGGTCTGTGTGCTGTTAATTCTATAATCCACCTAGTTTCTTCACACTCAGTCCTGTTCACAGTATCGCCCCCTCTGTTCCCTTTGGATATCAGCCTGATAACCATCAATTTAAAATTGGGACCTGCAAATGCTGATGCTTGCCTAAAAAGAGCATTATGCTCATTTTTCAGCCTAATGGCTGATAGGCGATTCAAGATTCTAGTTTTTAACATGCAATTGGTCTTTCCTATATAATAACAGTTGCGGGATTGATATGTGGCTAAATATATGACAGTCATAGATCTACAATTGGCACTCACAGCAAAATGATAGTTTTTTCCAGTGCTGGGGTAGATAAACTCAGTATCTGAATTAATATAGCAACAAGCCTTACAGGAACCACATGGTCTGGTCCCCTTCCTTGCCACTATATTCTATGGACATCTCTACCTTCATTGCTTAACAAGGCTTTTAGAATTTTGTTTCTCCTTAATCCAAAAGATGGCATGGTTCCAGCAATTGCACTCATTTTCTCATCAGAGGCTAGTGCCTTCCAATTATTTCTGTTTATATCACAAACCCCATGTACATTGTTACTATAAGTCAGCATAAGCCTTGGACCTTTGTTCTGTGACTTCCTATTTAGATTTGTGAATTCATCTGATTCCCTTTATTTAAACCATGGGTTCAATCTACCCTGTCTAATTTCTTCTGCATAGCAAAAGTCTGACTCACTTTCTCCTGTCCATAGCCCCTTTCTATGAAGTTATACTTTAGTTGTTCCATTTTTATTTCAAAATCATCATCCTCAGTACATAGTTTAGAAACCCTACCCAACTGCCCTTTGACTATGTTGTTAAAGGTATACTGGGGATGCATGCTGTCCCATGCTAGCAGGCTGTTTTTCCAACATCCTTTTCTAAAAAGTGTGGTCCTAAAACCCCCTGTATCGTGCAATAATCTTATATCAAGGAAGTCTATCTCTGTTCTGAAGAAATTCAAAGAGAATTTAAGGAAGGTGGTGGAAGATCCTAAATAGCTGACAAAACTAAAAAGCTCTGCCTCATCTCCCTCCCATAACAGAAAAATGTCAACCACAAAGTGCCTGTATAGATGTATCCTATCCCTCCACTTGTTGGACTGTCCTAACACAAATCGCCTCTCCCAAAAAACTAAGACCAGATTAGCATAAGTGTTTGTACAGGGGGTGCCCATAGCTACCCCCTGTGTCTGTCTGTAGTATTTGCCTCCACATATAAAGACATTATAATCCAAAACCATACTCAACAGTTCTCTCATCAATTTCAATCTGTCCTCCCCCAGCATATTCATTTCCAATAATAAATGTGTGACCGATTCTTTGCCATAGTTATTACTAATCACTGTGAAAAGACTCTGCACATCAAGGGTTACCATGATGTACTGCAAAATACCTTTCGCCTCTACCGTTTCTTTCAATGAAGTTAGAAAATGCCCAGAGTCTCTCAACACCTCTGTACAACCCATTACACAAGGTTTCAGCAGGCACTCCAACCATATCGAAATGTTTTCAATGATCCATCCCCTCCCTAAGACAATAGGTCTCATGGGAGGGTTAACAGGATCTTTGTGTAATTTTGGGAGAGCCTTAAAAAACGGTGTGATCGGGTGCTCTATCCACAGAAATTCAAACAGATCTTTATCCATTAAGCCATCAACTTGTCACCATTTTAAACTAGTCCTTACCTCAGAAATAATTCTGTTTAATGCAGTCGGGGAGATCTGAGTGCAAGTGGATGTGTCTGATAGCAAATCCGCTAATTTATCCTGATAAAAACACTTGTCCAGGACAACCACAGCTCCTTCTTTGTCCACATTCTTAATAATTATGTCTGTATTACCTTGTAAACCCTTAAGTGCCTGTCGCTGCATATCTGTCAAGTTATAAAAACTCCTGGTACGCCCCTTAGACAAATAAAGTAAAATATCCTGCTCACAAACCTTAATAAATGTACTCACTGTATGATTAAAAACAGGAAGAAAAGTGTTAGATTGCCTCAACGGAACCTGAGCAGGTTGATTATCATTATTACCAAACATGCACTTTAACATCAAATTCCTACCAAATAACATAAGGTCCAAAATTATTTCGTTGACAAAAGTTAGCCTCTTATTGAGTAAAAATAACTCACCAACAGATAATCCATATTTAGATAAATTAAAAACAATGTTATTATCACCAGTCATTCTGATTTCCTTCTTTTCTTGTATTCTCTCTGTTCATTCTGCTGGTGTGTCCAGTCCCCTTTCTTCTTGACAGGAGCAGGCAAGGTGGCAAAAAAATGGCTACCGCCATCATTGACCTGATGTGCCTTAGGCCGTGCTCCTTGTTGCACATAAGGTTCAGTACCCATTGTTGTGGGCAAATCGTGGGTGGTATTAGATGCATCATGGGTTTCCCCTTGTATATTCCTACTTAGAACTGCTGTTTCTGAAACGTCCCCACTACTGTGCAGAACAGTCAAATTAACTGAGTCTGCTACTTCTTTCAATACTAGTTCTTGCTGTGTAGGAGCATGGGAAGTATTACGATGTGTGGGTTGTGTGTTACATGCCTTCCCATTAGTCAAATGCATATTGGTACTAACACTTCCTCACCTGTATGGCCGTTGTGGCTGGCTTCTCCCTTTCGGTTCCATAATGGTTTCTTGAGCTTCCCTTGATGAATAAGTCTTCTGATCTCTGGGCCAAACAAATATTTGACTACTGACAAAATCATTATGGTCTCTGTGTAGCTTTGTGGCTTTCTGTTGCTGTAATCTCTGATCAATGGTAGAAAAGATACAATATAAATCCTCAATACGCTTCACATACCTTTCCTCTTTGTATTCCAACTTTAATCGCTGCTGTAGCAGTTCTACCTCATGGCTGAGTGTTTGTTCCTCAGGTGCAAAAAATTCCAGCAAGAGGCACATATAAGAGAAACCAGTCTCTATATTGATTCTCTGCCATCGGGCCAATAGCTCGGGATAGTGTTCACCTTGCAATGGCATGCAGAACACACTCATGCCTCGTGGGACCACTCCAAACTGTAGACAAGCCTCCGGATGGTTATGCTGCCATTGCAACCTTTTCAGTTTATTCACGTTGTTGGTAAAATCTGCTACAGTCTCTTCAAATTTAATATTCACTTCAGTTGCTACTGGATTAGTGAAATTTCACAAGCTTGTATATTCAAATCCAGCTGTAAAGGAGGATTGGTCTTAACAGTCAAATACTTTCTATCATCTTCCTTGTTCTTGAAGTAACTAGGAAATTTAGTACTTGCATGTTCTTCACTTACTAACTCCATATTGTGTGAGCTATCCATGTACAAAACAATCCAAAGATAAAGTCCAAACAGGAAATCCTCACCAAAGGCAACCGCTCACAGCAAACAACAACACAAGTCCATAAAAAGCAGTTGCCACCAGTATGAAGAAGTATTTATTTGTCACTGGTACAAGGCAGCAAGTACAAAAATAAAAGCAGTAAATAAAATCCAAGAACAGTAAGCGCTTTTGGGTTATTACCCTTCTTCAGACAATACATTACAGATACAGGAAATCATTTAAAACACTTCACAGCCAATCAATGTTCAATATTGAGTCCGCCTTTTCTTCAGGGCGGGCTTAATAGGAATGACCTCATTGAGGCCAGGAAATCTGTGTGCTGTTAATTCTATAATCCACCTAGTTTCTTCACACTCAGTCCTGTTCACAATATCGCCCCCTCTGTTCCCTTTGGATATTAGCCTGATAACCATGAATTTAAAATTGTGACCTGCAAATGCTGATGCATGCCTAAAAAGAGCATTATGCTCATTTTTCAGCCTAATGGCTGATAGGCGATTCAAGATTCTAGTTTTTAACATGCAATTGATCTTTCCTATATAATAACAGTTGCAGGATTGACATGTGGCTAAATATATGACATTCATAGATCTACAATTGGCACTCACAGCAAAATGATAATTTTTTTCAGTGCTGGGGTGGATAAACTCAGTATCTGAATTAATATAGCAACAAGCCTTACAGGAACCTCACAGTCTAGTCCCCTTCCTTGTCACTATATTCTATGGATATCTCTACCTTTATTGCTTAACAAGTCTTTTAGATTTTTGTTTCTCCTAAAGCCAAAAGATGGCATGGTTCCAGCAATTGCACTAATTTTCTCATCAGAGACTAGTGTCTTCCAATTATTACTGATTATATCACAAACCCCATGTACATTGTTACTATAAGTCAGCATAAGCCTTGGACCTTTGTTCTGTGACTTCCTATTTAGATTTGTGAATTCATCTGATTCCCTTTATTTAAACCATGGGTTCAATCTACCCTGTCTAAATTTCTTCTGCCTAGCAAATGTCTGACGCACCTTCTCCTGTCCATAGCCCCTTTCTATGAAGTTATACTTTAGTTGTTCCATTTTTATTTCAAAATTATCATCCTCAGTACATAGTCTAGAAACCCTACCCAACAGCCCTTTAACTATGTTGTTAAAGGTATACTGGGGATGCATGCTGTCCCATGCTAGCAGGCTGCTTTTCCAACATCCTTATCTATAAAGTGTGGTCCTAAAACCCCCTGTATCCTGCAATAATCTTATATCCAGGAAGTCTATCTCTGTTCTGGAGAAATTCAAAGAGAATTTAAGGAAGGTGGTGGAAGATCCTAAATAGCTGACAAAACTAAAATGTTCTGCCTCATCTCCCTCCCATAACAGAAGAATGTCACCCACAAAGTGCCTGTATGGATGTATCCTATCCCTCCACTTGTTGGACTGTTCTAACACAAATCACCTCTCCCAAAACACTAAGACCAGATAAGCATAAGTGTTTGCACAGGGGGTGCCCATAGGTACCCCCTGTGTCTGTCTGTAGTATTTGCCTCCACATATAAAGACATTATATTCCAAAACCATACTCAACAGTTCTCTCATCAGTTTCAATTTGTCCTCCCCCAGCACATTCATTTCCATTAATAAATGTGTGACCAATTGTTTGCCATAGTTATTACTAATCACTGTGAAAAGACTCTGCACATCAAGGGTTACCATGATGTACTGCAAAATACCTTTCGCCTCTAATGTTTCTTTCAATGAAGTTAGAAAATGCCCAGTGTCTCTCAACACCTCTGTACAACCCATTACACAAGGTTTCAACAGGCACTCCAACCATATCGAAATATTTTCAGTGATCCATCCCCTCCCTGAGACAATAGGTCTCATGGGAGGGTTAACAGGATCTTTGTGTAATTTTGGAAGAGCCTTAAAAAACGGTGTGCTCTATCCACAGAAATTCAAATAGATCTTTATCCATTAAGCCATCAACTTGTAACCATTTTAAACTAGTCCTTACCTCAGAAATAATTCTGTTTAATGCAGTCGGGGAGATCTGAGTGCAAGTGGATGTGTCTGATAGCAAATCCGCTAATTTATCCTGATAAAAACACTAGTCCAGGACAACCACAACTCATTCTTTGTCCACATTCTTAATAATTATGTCTGTATTACCTTGTAAACCCTTAAGTGCCTGTCGCTGCATATCTGTCAAGTTATAAAAACTCCTGGTACGCCCCTTAGACAAATAAAGTAAAATATCCTGCTCACAAACCTTAATAAATGTACTCACTGTATGATTAAAAACAGGAAGAAAAGTGTTAGATTGCCTCAACGGAACCTGAGCAGGTTGATTATCATTATTACCAAACATGCACTTTAACATCAAATTCCTACCAAATAACATAAGGTCCAAAATTATTTCGTTGACAAAAGTTAGCCCCTTATTGAGTAAAAATAACTCACCAACAGATAATCCATATTTAGATAAATTAAAACCAATGTTATTATCACCAGTCATTCTGATGTCCTATCCAGTCCCCTTTCTTCTTGACGGGAGCAGGCAAGGTGGCAAAAAAATGGCTACCGCCGTCATTGACCTGATGTGCCTTAGGCCGTGCTCCTTGTTGCGCGTAAGGTTCAGTACCCATTGTCGTGGGCAAATCGTGGGTTGTATTAGATGCATCATGGGTTTCCCCTTGTATATTCCTACTTAGAACTGCTGTTTCTGAAACGTCCCCACTACTGTGCAGAACAGTCAAATTAACTGAGTCTCCTACTTCTTTCAATATTGGTTCTTGCTGTGTAGGAGGATGGCAAGTATTACGATGCATGGGTTGTGTGTTACATGCCTTCCCATTCGTCAAAAGCATATTGATACTAACACTCCCTCGCCTGTATGGCTGTTGTGGCTGGCTTCTCCCTTTCTGTTCCATAACGGTTCCTTGAGCTTCCCTTGATGAATAAGTCTTCTGATTTCTGGGCCAAACAAATATTTGACCACTGACAAAATCATTATGGTCTCTGTGTAGCTTTTTGGCTTTTTGTTGCTGTAATCTCTGATCAATAGTAGAAAATGGGGTTTGTGATATAATCAGAAATAATTGGAAGATACTAGCCTCTGAAGAGAAAATGAGTGCAATTGCTGGAACCACGGCATCGTTTGGCTTTAGGAGAAAGAAAAATCTAAAAGACTTGCTAAGCAATGAAGGTAGAGATGTCCATAGACATATAGTGACAAGGAAGGAGACCAGACCGTGTGGTTCCTGTAAGACTTGTTGCTATATTAATTCAGATACTGAGTTTATCTACCCCAGCACTGGAAAAAACTATCATTTTGCTGTGAGTGCCAGTTGTAGATCTATGAATGTCATATAGTTAGCCACATGTCAATCCTGCAACTGTTATTATATAGGAAAGACCAATTGCATGTTAAAAACTAGAATCTGGAATCACCTATCAGACATTAGGCTGAAAAATTAGCATAATGCTCTTTTTAGGCATGCATCAGCATTTGCAGGTCACAATTTTAAATTTATGGTTATCAGGCTGATACCCAAAGGGAACAGAGGGGGCGATATTGTGAACAGGACTGAGTGTGAAGAAACTAGGTGAATTATAGAATTAACAGCACACAGATTTCCTGGCCTCAATGAGGTAATTCCTATTAAGCCTGCCCTGAAGAAAAGGCGGACTCAATATTGAACATTGATTGGCTGTGAAGGGTTTTAAATGATTTCCTGTATCTGTAACGTATTGTCTGAAGAAGGGTAATAACGCGAAAGCGCTTCTGTTCTTGGATTTTATTTACTGCTTTTATTTTTGTACTTGCTGCCTTGTACCAGTGAGAAACAAATACTTCTTCATACTGGTGGCAACTGCTTTTTATGGACTTGTGTTGATATTTCATAAAGGTAGAGTCGCATTACATACCAATGCTTCTTACCTTCCCGGCTGGTGTCAGAATCCAGTATCAATCAGTCCATTCTTTTGCCAGTATTCCTTCCTAAATTTGCAAACAAAGGTGAATATGCATTGCATTTACTGGATGTTCACAGACAATTACATTCTTACTTACAGAGGACAAAAGAAGTCAGGAAGACAGATCAATTATTTGACTACTTTGCAGATTTAAAATTGGGCAAACCAGTTACAAAAAGTAACAATTGCCAGATGCCTCACGGATTGCATTTCTTTTATCTATAACAAGTTAGATCTAACCTTACCAAAACTTTTAAGAGCTCATCCAACTAGGTCCACAGCAACTTTTTCAGTGTTTTTATTTAGGGCTTCCATGGATGACATATGTGCAGCTGCAACCTGGGCCAGTCCTCATATCTTTATCACTCATTACAAACTGCATCTGGTCTCAAGGGGAAGAGCAGCCTTTGGCTCAGCTGTGCTCAGGAATATCCTTCCTTAGAGTCCACCTGGGATTTTAGGTAGCTGGGAACTCTGTTCCAACAGTTGAAGATAGAATGAAAATTGATAACATCAGATAAAGAAGTTTTATACTTAACATAACTTTCCATTTGTGTTGTCCATTTTCATTCTTCCTCAACTTCTCTCCTACCAACAAGATATTGTAAGGACACCACTGTCCTTAATGTTGAGCTCCAGATATAGTTCCTTCTGTAGGATTTATATATGTATTTATATATGCTTTTGTAATGGCTGAGTCAGATTTGAGGTTCGTATCAAAACCCAACAGTTGAGAAAGAAGGAACATGGACAACACAGATGGAACGTTATGGTAAGTACATAACTTAATTTTTTCTCTCTAAGACAAACTGCACTGGCTACATTTAAATAAAACAAAATTCTGCACAATTGTATAAGATACATTGAAACATTAAGGCTGCTTGGTAGGCCACTATGTCTTATTCACTTCCCATAATTTCAAACATTTATTTTCTACAACCTGCTTGACATCTTACCTGTAGCTTTCACATTTCCCACAGCAACAAATGCATAGAACTGTCAATAGTAATTGCTTACATTTGCAGACAGCTCATCTTCATGTAAAGATGGTCAGCCATAGGAAAAAAGTTAACAATTTTGCAGATGCATGAAAGTATCTTTGTAAATTTCACTCAGAACAGGATGTACAGAATTCCCCTAGCAACCTGCCTTCAGCTTCAGATATCTTTTGTTCAACTGAAACTATTTGGTAATAGAATGACAAGGTTCCAAGAAAGCTGTTTTGGACAGTCCTGTCATTGTCTAAATTTTTGGAACCACTGGTAGAATGAAGCCAAGCTACCTTCAATTGCAGAGAAGGTTAAAGCCTACAGAACACGTGGTTCAGGCACGTGCAGGAAAGCAGAAGATGATTTGGTAAAGAAGATTTAAGAGAGACAGAAAGAAGACAAGATGAAATGAGGGTGCCCCACAAAGAGATGGATGGATTGTGTGGGAGAAGACCTGTAACAGCCACACATAATCCCATGTAGAAAATTGGAAGGGGGGCTAATGATGATACTTTATATAGATATATATATATATATGTATATATATATATATATATATATATATATATACTATGAGAACATTGAAGTACAGAACAAAATCCATTTACATCTTCGATTCAGATGTGAGATGAGCAGCATATTAATTAGGACAGAATGTCAAACTGCATATAGAGAAAAATTCGAATTCGCACTTCCTACATTCTGTGTTGCATGTCACTACTGCATATCACGTAATGTAATGTTTTTGCAGAGGGCTTTGCCCCCGCATGCACCCCCTGCAAATAATATAATCCAATATAGTCGCACTACTGAGGGGAAAAGAGTAATTTCTGGATGCCCACTGTTCTGCGATCTATAGTCATAACTCCAATGACATATGTGTGAATGCAGAGTTGCATTCACTAAACTGCACACTCGCAGTAGTGCAGGTCAGAGAAAATGGGAATCAACCAACTGTGGTTCAACATTCCTGTTTTCGTCGAACCTGTACTCTAAATTTTCAAAGTAAATCATCTATATATATATATATATATATATATATATATATATATATATATATATATATATATATATATACATACACTACATACACACACACACACACACACACACACACACACACACACACACACACACACACACACACACGCACACACACACATAAATACACACACAATGTTCAGGCTGAGAGCCACGGTAAGTAGTCTGTTTAAGCTTAAGTTCTCTGAAAATGCTTGCTTCACCTTTATACCAAACACAGAGTTTCCATTTGTGATTACCCTATAAATGGATAGAAGAATTTAATGGAGTTATACACTCAGCAAAGCTTAGTTTCTTAAGCAGTTTTTGCATTATATGCTCCTAAGCAGTGTCCAGGTAAGTCATCTTATTAACATAATGACAGAAACAAAAAAATAACTCACACTTAAGATAGCTACTGGGGAAGAAGAGCCTGCAGACAGTAATTATGTTAACAGCTCCTTCACATAGTTGAATCATTGTCCTGAAATATTCACTTTCAAGATACATATGCATTACAATTCCCAATGATCTCACTGGTCCCAACCAAATGTTTTCATTGACTTGAGTAAAGGATCATGCTACCAATTGCTGCCAAGCCAGAATAAGTAATCAATAAGTGTTGCGGTTGTCGTTCACTTTCAAGATACAGAGGCATTACAATTCCCAATGATCTCACTGGTCCCAACCAAATGTTTTCATTGACTTGAGTAAAGGATCATGCTACCAATTGCTGCCAAGCCAGAATAAGTAATCAATAAGTCTTGCGGTTGTCGTTCACTTTCAAGATACAGAGGCATTACAATTCCCAATGATCTCACTGGTCCCAACCAAATGTTTTCATTGACTTGAGTAAAGGATCATGCTACCAATTGCTGCCAAGCCAGAATAAGTAATCAATAAGTGTTGCGGTTGCCGTTCTTATGCTATAGTTACAACAACCTATTTTGTGAACCACACTTGGGGTGATGAGTGCTGGTGAGTTCACGATGGCCATGTGACTGAAGCAGTCTGTCAGGTACAGTCTGAAATTGCTACATAGAGTCACCTTTTTAGACTAACAACTTGCAAGCTGAAGGAGGGACGTTTCAAGCAATGCCAGCCAAGTAGAAGACATGAGCAGAATGGATTCTGACAACCTATTTCTTAGCAACAGAAGATAAGTTTAGGAACATGGAATAACTCCTCTTTGATGTTGAAGGAGTCTGTGCTCGTAAAAGGGGTGGAAAAAGCATTACACTGAGATGTTATCAGGTATACCTCTACTCATTGAGTAGGTTTTGGGACTATTGATCATGAATATCTCTTTCCTATTCTATCACTCAGGCTATACTAAACAGAGAAGTGAAGCACTGACCACTGTCAAGGAGTCTGTCAGGTGAAAGGTGCATTTTGTTGTCAGGTGAAAGGTGCATTTTGAAGTACTCCTTAACTTAAGTGATATAATTTCTAGTCAGGAGGAAGTGTCTGAGATTTCTGGTGGGTTGGATTCCCTTGCAGTAGCCGAAGTCACAGCAGTGGTTTGGAGACCTCCACAGTTGTTATGTATTTAATTGTATAATCAACATTAGTAACTTGTTTTGATGAAGTCCTGATTTTTCAGGAAAAAAACACTTCACTGGAGTTATTTCTGGTGTATGGTTTTATATAAATGCCTTTGGATTATTAAACGGACTTGGCTTGGCAATTCATTACGAGGTGTTATAAAACATAGTGGTACTATGAAGGTTACTTTTCACAATGTTATGAGTATTTAAAAAATTTTTACCTACTGTTGTCAAATATGTTTCCAAGATTTTGTTCATGTGGCTTAAGTGTACCTTTTCTCTAGCAAAGATATGATGTGAAGTTGTTCAATCTCGCCGTTTATTCTTACACGTGGGTTCGGAGCAGAGCCATCGGCTCTGAGTCGCCCACTTTACTAGCTAAAGATCTCAGAATAGCTCGAGGCCAGGTCCCTATCCCATGATGCTCTCCATCCTACCCCAGATCTAGTTTGCCGCTGCAACTGATCGTAAGGTCTACGGAGAGCTCGGGCCAGTAGAATTTATTTCTTTATCTTTGACCTATTTTTTGGAAGTGTTTTTTCTAAAAAGTTTGATATTTAGCTTAGTGTACACCCTTATAGGGTTTTTAGGCAGTTAGCCTCTATTATTGTTAGTGTATAACTCCACATTATTTACGGAGCAATTTGCTCTAGGCCTTTGGCCATTTTTTCGTTTGTTAATTCAGCTTACAATTAGAATTACAGAGCGGTTTTCTCTAGGCCTTTAACCGTTTTTCTTTATCAATGTAGTTTAAAGTTTGCTTTTAAAATTACTGTTCTTTGCTTGTTCTTACCCTATCCCTTTAAAATTCAACTAGTAGTAGTAGTTAGTGTGTGTGTGTGTGTGCATGTGTGTGTGTGTGTGTGTGTGTGTGTGTGTGTGTGTGTATATATCTATATATATATATATATATATATATATATATATATATATATATATATATATATATAGTGAAGTACTGAAATTTTTCTTATCCCTGGTTGTGCAGGGACTTTATCTCTTTGTTTGGCTCGTGCAGATTGCTGTTATTTTTTGTGCATTTGTTGTGATCGAAGTTGATCAGGGCTCTGACAACTTCTATTGTTTCATAATATGGCGGATCAAAAGGAAAAACAAAGGTCTGGCTTCAAGAAGTGTAATTGTGGGCAGAAGATGTCCATTACAGATGGACACATTAATTGTGTTTATTGTTTGGGGCCTGTACACCTCCAAGAAGATTGCTGTATCTGCCACTCCTTCAGCAGTATGGTCTTATTAGAATAGCGAAGTAAGTTGGTAGATAGAGGCTTGTTGAAGCCTGACTTTGAAGATTCACTGGATAAGGCTGACCAGACCTCCAAGTCCTTGAAGGGGTCGAAGTCCTCGAAGGTGTCCTCGGAGCCCAGGTCATCGGCTCCTAGTCCTTCTGTGAGGGTGTGGTCACTGACTCCGCAGTCTTTGGAGCCATGCATTGAACAGATGCCTCGGAGCTGGTCCCCGGTCTTGGTACCGGTCTCCGAGACTTTGAAGTCTCCAACCCTTCGATCCGTGGCATCTTCGATTCCTTCGACCCATTCGTCGAGGACCCTTTCCAATGTCAATGTGGACTGGGTGGTGCAGAGTCTTTTAGAGAACCCGGCATTGGCTAAATTACTATTGGCTTCATCCCTACTGGGTACGAAGCCTGAGACTGTTCCATTGGCTGTGACTAATCCTCCTTCGAGCCGAGCAGGGCCTTCGGAGCTGTAGGAGGAATATCTAATGATTGTGGAGCCAGAGGAGCCGAGGCCTGTCCCAATGCCTTTGGCTCCTTCAACCCTGACTTCTTCGGTTCCATTGGAAGAGTCTCGGAGCTGACACTCTCTCATCAACTCCGGGGGGAGAGTCGAACCGATGCGTTGGCTCCGACCCTTCATCTCGGGGCTTTGGCGCAGATGAGCTCGGCTCCGTCCTCTGGTTTGGAGCCCGCTGTCTCGGCACCGGGGATGCTGCCATCTTCCTCAGAACCAGCGGCTTCCTTGGGTCAAAGCAGTGGGGCCTTTGATACCATGAGGAGGGTTATGTTGTCTAAGACACACACATCATCAGGTCCCTCCTCTTCCTCCCCTAAAGTTCCAAGTTCTGTCTCTACATCTCACGTTCCTGTCAAGCGTCGAGACCCAGAGTCTCAGGTACCCCCATTGGGTGACCCCCTGCTCTACTGAGACTTCACCAGAAGCCCCCTCTGATGAGGTTCCCAGAAAGAGATTATGTAAGAGGAGGCATATAGATTCCCCTCAGGAATCTTTGACATCAGACACTGACTTAGAGGAATCAGAAGGGTCCTCACGGTCCTCCTCGGAGGATATCTCCTTTGCAGATATCCTGGAAGTCCTAAAGCAGAGGGGTGACTGGCAGTCCATTAGCCCAACTGAGGATGAGTCGGTGCTCCTGAAGACCTTTGGGTCTCAACCCTCCACCTCCTGGGTGATTCTGCCCTTCGATGAACTAATGGAGTTGGTCGCTCGAAGGGCATGGGAGTCACCTGATTCCATGGAACAGGTCCCTCGGAGACCTAATAAATTTATCACGTTCCCCCAAGACAAGACATTTCTCGCAAAGGCAGTCCCCATTGATGCCATGGTGGTGGAGGCAACCACCAAGAAAGAGATTTCGGAAACCTCTTTCTCTGTCCATCCTCTTAATAGAGACTCTAGGATGATGGATAGATATGGGAAATGCATCTTTAGTTCTGTGACATTTGCCATGAGATCACTTAACTATTTAACCCATTTCACCCGTCTTCAATGAGATCTCCTCAAAGAGCTTGGAGATACTTTAAAGGGCAACACAGATGATGCTGTCTCTGAGAAGGTGACGACACAGCTTAACACCCTTAATTCTATTGTGAACTCATCCATGCGGCTCATTTCTTATGCAGCCAATGGATTAAGCTGAACAGTAGGTTCAGCGATAGCTCTGCGGAGACAATCCTGGATGCACTTATGCTCCTCTGTGGAAGCCTTCAAGTCATCCTTTATCAACACCCCATTTGATGGCTCTTCCCTGTTTGGGCCCAAAGTCAAGGAGACTCTCACTAGATGTGAGCAGGAGGGAAAGACTCTATCTACCACAGGAGTCCGTTTTTCCTCCACTACTAGACCAGGGGCAGAGGAGGGGGCAATAACGGAAGACGTTGCCCTGGCGGCAGAGGGGGTCCACAGAACCAGGGCAACAGGGAGCAGTTTCTTGGCAAGCCCTACCAGTGCTCCTGAGAGGAGGCCCAACTGTCCTGCTCTGGAGGCAGTCGGGGTCGCTTGGCTTTGTATCCAGATGCCTGGCTAGGAATTACAACAGATTCTTGGGTACAAAGCATAGTGAGGAGAGGATACTTCATTCCATTTCTATGAAGCCCACCTGTCGGCACAAAAATCCCAGATGTTCCAACCAGTCTCAGGGATCAAGCAGCCATAGAAATCCAGAGGCTGTAGGAAAAGAGAATCATCCAGCCAGTTCCAGCAGACCAGATAGGATCTGGAACTTACTCCAGATTCTTTTTAGTTCCAAAGAAGATGGGGGACTGGAGACCCATCTTGGATCTCAGCAGACTCAACACATTTGTAAAGAAGGAGAAGTTCTGGATGGTCACACTTCAGTCTATCCTTCCATTCCTCAGAGTGAGTGATTGGATGTGCTCCATAGATCTCAAGTATGTGTACTACCACATCACAATGGCCAGGCCATCCGGAGATCATCTACTTTTCCGGCTGGGAGCCAGTTACTATCAATTCCGAGCACTGCACTTTGGACTCACAACAGCCTCCAGAGTGTTTACCAAATGCATTGGAGTAGTTACAGCTCACTTGAGATGTCTAGGATTCCAAGCATTTCCATATCTGGACAACTGGCTCCTTACCGCCGCTTCCGGGCATCAACTAAATCTGTCCAGGGATCACATTCTCAATCTCTGCTCTCAGCTAGGCATCACTATCAATTTCAAAAAATCTGCTTTGTCGCCATCGCAACATATATCCTTTATCGGAGCAGAACTAGACACTACCACTGCCACAATAAGATTACCCATGGACAGAATAACCTCTTTATGGACTCAGATCTCAGACATTCTGCAGAGGAAAAAAGTACTGGCCCATCAAGTTCTAAAAGTCCTAGGCACCATGGCAGCTACACTCATAGCAGTTCCTCTGGGATGAATGCACATGAGGATTCTCAAATGGTTACTATTCACCCAGTGGTCATACCAACAACTTCCCATGTCATCCTTAGTCATGATTACGGACTCTTGCAAGAAGGATCTTCTCTGGTGGTTGACCAGCCAACAACTTACGATGGGTCGTCCATTTGTTCTCCCCCCGCTGTTGGCCACGGTGACCACTGATGCTTCCCTGATAGGCGGGGGCTTTTTCAGGGAAGTACTGCCCAAGGCACCTGGTTGGAGACAGAGTCGCAGTTGCACATCAATGTTCTGGAGCTGAGAGTGGTGCTTTTGGCGTTGCAGCACTTTCACGACTCTCTGCCTCTAGGGAAGATTGCCATACACACGGATAATGTACCAGACAACATGTTGGTTGTCTGGTACATCATCAAACAAGGAGGAACCAGGTCTTACCCCTTGTGTTGAGAGACCTTGAGAATTTGGCAGTGGGCTGTGTCCACCAGGCGTTTTCTGATAGCAATGCATATCCCGGGGAAATCCAATGTAATAGCGGACAAATTAAGCAGAGCCATTCTGATACCTCATGAGTCGTCCCTCAAGAACGAAGTTGCAGAGAAGATTTTCCGCAGGTGGGGCCAGCCTTGCTGCGACCTGTTTGTATCCCCTATGAATGCCAAATGCAGAAGCTACTTTGCCCTAAATCCCCCACCAGGGGACAGCCCAAGGGACTGACTCATACACAATTGGCCCCCGGGACTCCTGTATGCCTTCCCTCCTATTCCCCTGATTCCCAAGTTCTTGCAGAAAGCCAAAGCTCTTGGCAGGATGGTAATCTTAATAACTCCACTTTGGCCTGTCAGATTTAGTTCCCCTTTCTCCGACTCTACCAACTGGAGGAACCTTAGATTCTGGACCCAGTTCCAGACCTTCTGACACATTCGTCAGGGACCCTCCACCCTTCTCTTCGTTCCCTCAGACTGACAGCTTGGCTGCTCCAATTCTTTTCTTAGCCAGGTCACATGACTTTTCTTCGGAGATACAACACATTCTTGTATCTTCCCATAAAGCCTCTACCAGAAAGTTATATGCTAGTAAATGGAAGCATTTTGCCATTTGGGCTTCTCAAAACAACGTTGATCCCTATGTGGCCCCTATTGCTAGTATTCTGGAATTTCTCTCTAAACTTTTTCAAGAAGGTGCTGCAGCTACCAGAATTAGAGTACAATTGGCTGCCATCTCAGATTTTCATCTTGGAGCTGAGGGTTCTAACTTAATGTCGCACAAATGGTGTCGGGCCTTCCTTAAGGGCACCATTCATCTCAGGCCTCCTGTTTGACAGCCCTTTACTTCCTGGAATCTAAATTTTGTTATGTCCCACATTATTCTTCCTCCTTTTGAGCCTGCATCATCTTGTCAATTGAAGTTCCTATCCTGGAAGGCTATTTTCTTGGTGGTCATTACTTCAGCACGGAGGGTATCTGAGCTTCAAGCCCTTTCTGTCAAACTACCGTATTTAGTGTTTCATCTGGACAGGGTTTCATTGAGGACTGACCCTTCATTCTTGCCAAAAGTGTGCTCTGAGACCAATCTGAACCAAACTATTGAACTTCCAACTTGTTTCCGTAATCATTCTAGTCAGTTAGAATACATGTTGCATAAACTTGATGTCCACAGACAATTGAGATTCTATTTGGACAGGACAAAGTAATTTCGAAGATCTGACCAACTTTTTGTATCTTATGCAGACGCCAAGAAAGGATTCTCAGTTTCTAAAGTTACCCTTTCCAAATGGTTAACTGACTGCATTAAATTTATCTACTCTTCTGCCAACCAAACGTTAGAATATGGTGTGAGAGCCCATTCAACTAGAGCTGTCTCCACGTCTTCGGTTTATACGGCTCGTTTACCTTTGGATACTTTATGTGCAGCTGCCACTTGGTCTAAGCCTCATACCTTTATCACTCATTACAAAGTGGACAAGGCCTCCAGGGACAGGGCTTCCTTTGGTTCCACTGTCCTCAGGAATATACTCCTGTGAGCCACCCAGGATTAGGATGCTTGGGATGCTACCCACGTGTAAGAATAAACGGCGAAATTGAACACCTTCACATAAAGAAGTTATGTTCTTACCATAACATTCCATGTGAGTTGTTCATCTCACCTTTATTCTTACATTCCCACCCACCATCCCCCTCCAGGGTCTAGAAGAACGGGTAGACTTGGGGTCTGGTAGTCTTTTCTGGGGTTCTTACTCCTGCTGGAGTAATTCTGAGTTACCTTTGTCTTTCTGCTGAGTTCAGCAAACTAGATCTAAGGTAGGACGGAGAGCATCATGGGATAGAGGCCTGGCTTTGAGCTATTCTGAGATCTTTAGCTAGTAAAGCGGCCGACGTGGAGCCGATGGCTCGACTCCGAACCCACGTATAAGTATAAAGGTGAGATGAACAACTCACATGGAACGTTATGGTAAGAACATAACTTCTTTTTTCTTTGTTCCAAAGGAATAGATATTTGCTATTATGTTGATTGCTATTTTTATTTCACTGTTCAAAGTACTTTCAATCTGGAGGTCTTAGCAGTTAGTTTTGGTTCTCAGGGAACATCATCTAAAGTTATAATTCCTTTATAAAACTTAAATATTTCTTTAAACACTTTTGTAATCTCAAGCAGCAAAGAAATAAATCCAAACCAGCCAAAACGTTGAAAATGTTGAAACACAGGTGCCCAGTAGGAAGGTAGATGGAATAAAGAAGCTGAACCATGACAAAGTAAAATCTTCTTTTTTAATAAAAGATGGGGGACATAGTCAATACTACCGAAAATATGGAAGTAAAATGGATTTTGCGTTTAGGAGCACATAGAGGTTTGGGTTTGAATGATAGTTTTACATTGAAGCTAGTGCTGAAATCTAGAAGGTTAAAATAATAAATAAAAATAATACTACTATTTAAGTAAATGTTGTTTTAACACGAGAAGACTACAAAAAACACATGCAGGGCTTTGGGTCAATATGACAGTATTTCTTGAGCTGTTTTTAGCATAGATATCATTAAAGACAAGCATTTGTTGAAATATGTGTATTAAAGTATATGTATTTACTAGGTGGACAACATGTGCATTTATTAGGCAGAATATATGTATTTATTAAGCTGTTGAGTGTGTACTGCTTATACTTTTATATATATATATATATATTTTTATATATATTTCTATGTTTATATCCATGCACATAAGTAGTTACTAAATGGGGAACATGAGCATATGTATTTAGGCTTTTTATGTATTTTATTTATATTCATCTACATGTCCTTGCCTTTATACTTTGTGTATGTGGTTTTTAAACAGAATTTTTCAGAACTTTTCTGACTTTAGCAATTAACCAAGGGCAAAACGTAACCATAGTAACTAATTGATTGCTGAGTGCTGAATTAATTTTGAGTGGTAGGATTGGTTGTTCTTGTAATGAAGTAAAGTATTTAAGTGTTGCTGCTGTTTGAATGAACTGTCTGATGAAGCAATGGTTACCATTGCGAAAGTGCTCACCATTTTGTATTAGAAGATTTTACTTTGTCGTGGTTCAGCTTCTTTATTCCAGCTACCTTCCTACTGGGCACCTGTGTTTCAACAACTTTTGTGATCTCATCTACATGTTTGTACAATGTGTCATTATTCCAACCATTATTATCATTTTTCTAATATTCGATTTGAAAGTGTTTATCAGCCTTTTAATTTCCTTCTTTTCTATCAACTATTCCTCTTCCTCTTAGGCAAAATACATTTTATATGGTCTGTTCCATTTTTGGTAATGTGATCCAACACTCTTCTGTAAATAATCCCCTGTAATCAGTATTTTGTTTTCACTATTATCTGGTTCCTGCTTCTGTCTGTTGTTTTAAGTTATCTTCCTGATAACTTTGTGTTGATTGACTGCTTACTGGTTCCCCTGTTACATCATTTCCTGAATGGGTTTTCTGTGTTACAAAGTTTTCACTTTTTAAAAGTGTGTCCCTACTTGTAGCCCTTTTTCCCCCTTTTGTTACTTGAATAAATCCTTCCTCTTTTTCATTGTCTAATGCATTAAGTTCTTCATTTTATTTGACATTGAAATTCATTGACTCATAATTTCTTTTGTGGGTTTGATTTTTATTCTGAAGTTTATTTATTTGACATTTGTTTACTGAGAAAATCCAACTTGGAATGAGCCAATTCTCAGTGGAGCCCAGGGAAGAAATGCTCCAGATGCATGTCTTTGTAATGTGGGAGAAAACCCACATGAACGCAGGGAGGACATGCAGACTCTGCACAGAAGGGACCCTAGCCAAGAATCGAACCAGGGATGCTCTTGCTGTGACGCAACAACGCAAGCCACTGCACCACTGTACCGCCAATCATTTCCTCATTAGCTTCTGTTTTCTATAACAGATAAGATCTGACACACACAAGGTAGTGAACCAGCGGCAGGAACAGAATCAAATGAATAAAATAAAATACAACAGTGCACAGAAATGTGTAAAAACAACTAAATTTATTAAAGGTTAGCTCTTTCGGCCCAATTCCTTGGACTTCTTCAGTTAGATAGGCTACAAGTAGGGACATACTTTTAAAAGCAATGATGTCACTTATCAATCCCATTGTAAATATATTAATGGAACCATTCTAATTAACAAATAAGTTCATTATCAGTCAAATAATTATTCTAAAAAAATCTGAAAAACTGATTAATAAAAAAATCAGAAGATAGAAAACATTTATCTGATACGACACTGGGACATAAATAGCTGTTATTAATAATGACATAACTGTGTCATAAGGGTAATTTCCATAAATAAGTTCATAATTTAGCAGCCCTAAGTTTCAACACAGGTTTCATAGTAAGGTATTCATTGAGCCCTGGTGGGAAACTGACATATTTTCTCAACTGCCATAAAAGTTCTAGGTGTTCAAGTCTCAATTCTCATTCTTCACCCCTGAGGTCTGGTGATACCTTCACTACAATAGCAAATGTAATTCTTTCAAACATAATAAACACCATAGAATGTTTATATAGGGTGCTGTTTGCATTACATGTAAGTATATCACATATATGTTCATCTATACAGTTATTGAGTGGTCTGCCAGTTTTTTCCAATATAAAAGGACAGGCATTATGTGCACTTGCTTGGCTATGTATACCATTCCCTTGGTAGAGCAGTTACTCCTGTGCAACTTAAGTAGTTCGTTATGTATTTTCCAAAACTAAAGTGTCCCCTTCCAATATATAAGAACACTGGTTACATGCTCCACACTTGGTAGTACCATATCTCACCTCATCGAAACTCACCTTCTCTTAAAAATCTTTTTGAGATTGTTGGACGTTTTGTATACAAACTTGGGTTCATTGCCCGCAGTACAGAACATAGACAGGTTGGTTTTAAGAATAGTAGTAAAAAATCCCAAACCTGGAAATGTTGAGGTAAAATGCAGCATTTATTCCAAACAGGAAAAGAATCACAAAGGTTTCGGGATCAACCCTTGTTACTGTTTTGCATTTTGTAACCTGTCTGATTTACCTACATGCTGTTCTTGTTTCTTTGGTTTTAAAAATAGCCCAATTCCTTGACACAATGTCCTTAATCTTCCTGGATTCCAAACTGTATTGCACTACAAGTGCCCTCTCAAGGTTTGTGTCAGTCTTCACTACCCCTGTCTCTAAACCTACTCCTAACAAGGATTTGGACAGTGTACCCCACTGCTGTTCAACTTGATTAATAATCTCCTCCACTAAATCTTTCAGTACCCCCTAGGAAGGGATAACCAGAGAGATGAAAGGGATACTGTGATATTTCAACACTATTTACAGGACATTCCTACAGTCAGGTGATTAGACCATTTAACAAACAGACGAGTACAATTGACAGATACAGGGCCAAGAGACATTACAGTACCAGACAAAGGCACTTGTAGTATCTGTTTACTTCATACAGTGAATCCATGATAAATAATTTGAAAAGTAAAAAAGCAAAGAACTTAACAAATTGAAGAGTATATTATTTTTGAAGGGTAGCAGTACAGCCTGGCCTATCAGTAAAGCTGAAGTACTGACATGCTACCTTTGTTAGTTCAGATTCACTACAGTGCATGACATATTAATAGCCTGGCATTAACAGAGATGAAATAGGAAACACGCAGAGCAATACTTTCTTTCTTTGAGGAAGGAGATGAGAATAGCTTTACGTTTTAGCTTGGACATAAGAACTGCAATGTTGGAGTGGAGGACCATCCAGTATGATTATCCTACTGCTGGAAATGTGCATGTTATCATGTATATAACACTTGTTTAATGTGCCTTAAATGATGAGGAAAACAGGCTACAAATACCACCTATAGGATCACCGCTGACCATCCATAAACTTTATCTTGTTGGTACCGTTGTCACTCAAGATAGAGAATAATTAGCTGGTGAACTGAGACTATGGTCTACCATGTGTAATATAGCCCATGGCTGGACTTTAAGTGGAACACACTTTAGTAAATTATTGCTTGCTTTGGTTTGGCCTGAGTCCCTGAGTAGCTGTTGAAACAGAAAGGCTTAATTCTCCCAAAGAAGGAAAGTGGGGGGAGGGAAACAACAGATAGAGGTTTAAATATCCTTTAGGAGTACACATAGAAGAGAGAGAAGTCCTGTAGAAGCTGTATCTGGAAATCTATAAATATGTGCATGACAGCATGAGACTAAACCTGCACATTTGCAAAGTCTGAACAACTGTTTGCATTTATGATTCTGTGGATTTTGTTTTCATCTTTGACTTCATTTAGTGAAATGCTCTCTTTGTTCAAAATTGTAATTTATACACTGTTCAAAATTATAACTTTTACAGTGTTTTCCTTTTTCTGATCATCAAGTCAGAAAGGTCTGAAAGTGCTACACATGCTATGGGAAACTGCCTGGCAAAGGAAGGGAGAAAGACTACATAATGATCTTGGTATTGGAGATCTTGGACTTATCAGGTCATCATGTAAGGAAGTACAGAAAGGCAGATGATACAATAATACATTTGTGCCTCACTACAGGTTGGCTTGGCTATCATACAACATGAAGGTTTTCCAGAGAGGAATGTTTGAAATTTCTGCAACCAGCTGTGGTTTTTAGCCTTCCTGAGTTAGTTGGAGGAAGACTAATGTGCCGTGGCAGAGATCATCCTTAAATGAAAAGGTTTACCAACACTAATTATAAGGATGCCACTGCAAAGAATGCTTAAACATAATCCTTAAAGTTCAGAATGTTGTATGTTATATCCCCCACACCTTGCACTGAAATTCATGTTCCAAAAACAAAAACTGCAGAGCAGTTGGTATGTACTTAACCAGGCATATCCAACAGATGGAACATCCACAGAGGTTCCTCACTTAAAGAATACAGGGCATAAAGTAACATGCCATATGCAGAGCACCTCAAGGCCCTATCCCTGTATTCTGTCTCCTATAGGCTGTTGAGGGGAGAGCTATGCCTGGCATATAAGCCATTGTCAGACCCCACTTTGATGGACCTCTTGCATATCAGCAAAACTAACAGCACCAAAATAACCCATTTCAGAGACTTCAACCTTGCCTGTGATATAAATAGGACCTGCTGAGAGATGGGTATATATCCAAGAGACCACCCCTTCTCTGTATCAGGCTCACCATCCATGTTAAGCAGAGTTCCTCCCTAACCAAATTCAAGTATAACTTAGACAATCTGCTGGGGAACAAGAAATCCATTCCTGGTTTGTCATGTATGTCTGTAATGGACACAGGCAGCCTGTAAGTGGTTCATCTCCCAGACCCCACCTTGTAAATGTTTCACTTCCCAAGCCCCTGCTTACACTTATCAAGGGTACCAGAACTTGTCAGAGATTTGGGAAGCATTCAGGTCCAAATAAATTACTGTCTGTCCCTACTTCTCTCTAATTAGACCTAAAACTGAATATAATGCTTCTCTTGGCATGCATCCACCCAGGCATATTGCCCAATCAGAAAAAAAAAACACGTTTCTTCTGATAATTTGTTGTTATATTTTTGCTAGATGCAGACAGATGCTGCAATGCAGGAGTTTAGGTGGGAGCAGAAATCAGTGGTATGAGTGGGCATGTTTGCAATGAGGCCATCCTGGGGTGGAGAGCTTCCAAATCTCTTTATGCCATCAGAGACTGCATGGAGAGTTGTCTTAGAAAAATCCTTGAAGATGATGGGATTACAGGGAAACTTTGGCAGGGAATTATGGAAAAATGGATAGCAAGGTGGTCTGATTTAACCAGTGAATAGACAAATGCAGGTATGGAACATATTGGCTTTGTAAGAATAGGTCAAATATATTTGAATCCCTAGTGAAGTGGGATGTTATCTGGTACAGAGAGAGTTAAAGTTAATGATGTCCAGGAAACTGTATGCATATTTTTTGTTTGTGGTGTATATTTACCAATTTATGGATATGTAGTTGAAATCTCCCATGTATGTCTTTGTCCTATTCTGGCAAAGATTTGAGCGGTGGTGGTGCTGCTTGGTGGCGTTAAGTCGCCTCACAGTAGCGCTATCCGGTTCGATTCTCCAGCTAGGCGTCTTCTGCATGGAGGCATGCGTGAATGAGAGCTGAGTAGCATTAGCGCGTGGAAAATCAACTACCAATCATTAGCGGGCCCGGGTTCCGCTGTGGCGACCCTATAACGGGGAAGAAGCCGAAAGAAACAGCAACAACAACTTCACTGGGCGCTTAATTCATTTCCTCATTTTGAACCAGCAGCTAAATCTGCGATCTTAAGTTCCTATAGCTGCAGGAACTATCTTTCTAGTGGCCATTACCTCTGCTAGAAGAATTTCCAGAGACTTCCAGGCATTGCCATTAAACGTCCCTACTTGATAGTTCATAAGATAAAGTCAAATGGGAAGGAAAACCTCACCAAAAGCAACCACTCACAGCAAACAACAACACAAGTCCATAAAAACTGAAGTTGCCCACCAGTAAAGAAGAAGTATTTTATTTGTCACTGGTACAAGGCAGCAAAAGTACAAAATAAAGCAGTAAAATAAAATCTAAGAACAGTAAAGCGCTTTTGGATTATTACCCTTCTTCAGACAATACATTACAGATTCACGGAAATCATTTAAAACCCTTCGCAGCCAATCAATGTTTCAAGTTACTGAGTCCGCCTTTTCTTCCAGGGCAGGCTTAATGAAGTAATGACCTCATCATTGAAGGCCAGGAGGTCTGTCAATGCTATTAATTCTATAATCCACCCTAGTTTCTTCACCACTCGAGTCCCTCTGTTCTACAGTATAAGCCCCCTCTGTTGTTCCCTTTGGATATCAGCCTGATAACCATCGAGGAATTTAAAATTAAGGACCTGCAAATGCTACAGTGCATGCCTAAAAGAGCATTATGCTCATTTTTTTCAGCCTAATGGCTGATAAACTGCATTCAAGATTCTAGTTTTTAACATGCAATTGGTCTTTCCTATATAATAACAGTTGCAGGATTGATATGTGGCTAAATATATGACAGTCATAGATCTACAATTGGCACTCACAGCAAAATTATATTTTTTTCCAGTGCTGGGGTGGATAAACTCATTATCTGAATTAATATAGCAACAAGCCTTACAGGAACCACATGGTCTGGTCTCCTTCCTTGCCACTATATTCTATGGACATCTCTACCTTCATTGCTTAACAAGTCTTTTAGAATTTTGTTTCTCCTAAATCCAAAAGATGGCATGGTTCCAGCAATTGCACTCATTTTCTCATCAGGGGCTAGTGTCTTCCAATTATTTCTGATTATATCGCAAACCCCATGTACATTGTTACTATAAGTCAGCATAAGCCTTGGACCTTTGTTCTTTGACTTCCTATTTAGATTTGTGAATTCATCTGATTCCATTGATTTAAACCATTGGTTCAATCTACCCTGTCTAATTTATTCTGCATTGCAAAAGTCTGACTCACTTTCTCCTGTCCATAGCCCCTTTCTATGAAGTTATACTTTAGTTGTTCCATTTTTATTTCAAAATCATCATCCTCAGTACATAGTTTAGAAACCCTACCCAACTGCCCTTTGACTATGTTGTTAAAGGTATGCTGGGGATGCATGCTGTCCCGTGCTAGCAGGCTGTTTTTCCAACATCCTTTTCTATAAAGTGTGGTCCTAAAACCCCCTGTATCATGCAATAATCTTATATCAAGGAAGTCTATCTCTGTTCTGAAGAAATTCAAAGAGAATTTAAGGAAGGTGGTGGAAGATCCTAAATAGCTGACAAAACTAAAAAGCTCTGCCTCATCTCCCTCCCATAACAGAAAAATGTCAACCACAAAGTGCCTGTATAGATGTATCCTATCCCTCCACTTGTTGGACTGTCCTAACACAAATCGCCTCTCCCAAAAACTAAGACCAGATTAGCATAAGTGTTTGCACAGGGTTGATTGCCCATAGCTACGCCCTGTGTCTGTCTGTAGTATTTGCCTCCACATATAAAGACATTATAATCCAAAACCATACTCAACAGTTCTCTCATCAATTTCAATCTGTCCTCCCCCAGCATATTCATTTCCAATAATAAATGTGTGACCGATTCTTTGCCATAGTTATTACTAATCACTGTGAAAAGACTCTGCACATCAAGGGTTACCATGATGTACTGCAAAATACCTTCGCCTCTACCGTTTCTTTCAATGAAGTTAGAAAATGCCCAGAGTCTCTCAACACCTCTGTACAACCCATTACACAAGGTTTCAACAGGCACTCCAACCATATCGAAATGTTTTCAATGATCCATCCCCTCCCTAAGACAATAGGTCTCATGGGAGGGTTAACAGGATCTTTGTGTAATTTTGGGAGAGCCTTAAAAAACGGTGTGATCGGGTGCTCTATCCACAGAAATTCAAACAGATCTTTATCCATTAAGCCATCAACTTGTAACCATTTTAAACTAGTCCTTACCTCAGAAATAATTCTGTTTAATGCAGTCGGGGAGATCTGAGTGTAAGTGGATGTGTCTGATAGCAAATCCGCTAATTTATCCTGATAAAAACACTTGTCCAGGACAACCACAACTCCTTCTTTGTCCACATTCTTAATAATTATGTCTGTATTACCTTGTAAACCCTTAAGTGCCTGTCGCTGCATATCTGTCAAGTTATAAAAACTCCTGGTACGCCCCTTAGACAAATAAAGTAAAAATTCCTGCTCACAAACCTTAATAAATGTACTCACTGTATGATTAAAAACAGGAAGAAAAGTGCTAGATCGCCTCAACGGAACCTGAGCAGGTTGATTATCATTATTACCAAACATGCACTTTAGCATCAAATTCCTACCAAATAACATACGGTCCAAAATTATTTCGTTGACAAAAGTTAGCCCCTTATTGAGTAAAAATAACTCACCAACAGATAATCCATATTTAGATAAATTAAAAACAATGTTATTATCACCAGTCATTCTGATTTCCTTCTTTTCTTGTATTCTCTCTGTTCATTCTGCTGGTGTGTCCAGTCCTCTTTCTTCTTGACGGGAGCAGGCAAGGTGGCAAAAAAATGGCTACCGCCATCATTGACCTGATGTGCCTTAGGCCGTGCTCCTTGTTGCACATAAGGTTCAGTACCCATTGTTGTGGGCAAATCGTGGATGGTATTAGATGCATCATGGGTTTCCCCTTGTATATTCCTACTTAGAACTGCTGTTTCTGAAACATCCCCACTACTGTGCAGAACAGTCAAATTAACTGAGTCTGCTACTTCTTTCAATACTAGTTCTTGCTGTGTAGGAGCATGGGAAGTATTATGATGCGTGGGATGTGTGTTACATGCCTTCCCATTAGTCAAATGCATATTGGTACTAGCACTTCCTCGCCTGTATGGCCGTTGTGGCTGGCTTCTCCCTTTCGGTTCCATAATGGTTCTTTGAGCTTCCCTTGATGAATAAGTCTTCTGATCTCTGGGCCAAACAAATATTTGACTACTGACAAAATCATTATGGTCTCTGTGTAGCTTTGTGGCTTTCTGTTGCTGTAATCTCTGATCAATGGTAGAAAAGATACAATATAAATCCTCAATACGCTTCACATACCTTTCCTCTTTGTATTCCAACTTTAATCGCTGCTGTAGCAGTTCTACCTCATGGCTGAGTGTTTGTTCCTCAGGTGCAAAAAATTCCAGCAAGAGGCACATATAAGAGAAACCAGTCTCTATATTGATTCTCTGCCATCGGGCCAATAGCTCGGGATAGTGTTCACCTTGCAATGGCATGCAGAACACACTCATGCCTCGTGGGACCACTCCAAACTATAGACAAGCCTTCGGATGGTTATGCTGCCATTGCAACCTTTTCAGTTTATTCACGTTGTTGGTAAAATCTGCTACAGTCTCTTCAAATTTAATATTCACTTCAGTTGCTACTGGATTAGTGAAATTTCACAAGCTTGTATATTCAAATCCAGCTGTAAAGGAGGATTGGTCTTAACAGTCAAATACTTTCTATCATCTTCCTTGTTCTTGAAGTAACTAGGACATTTAGTAGTTGCATGTTCTTCACTTACTAACTCTATATTGTGTGAGGTATCCATGTACAAAACAATCCAAATATAAAGTCCAAACAGGAAATCCTCACCAAAGGCAACCGCTCACAGCAAACAGCAATACAAGTCCATAAAAAGCATTTGCCACCAGTATGAAGAAGTATTTATTTGTCACTGGTACAAAGCAGCAAGTACAAAAATAAAAGCAGTAAATAAAATCCAAGAACAGTAAGTGCTTTTGGGTTATTACCCTTCTTCAGACAATACGTTACAGATACAGGAAATCATTTAAAACACTTCACAGCCAATCAATGTTCAATATTGAGTCCGCCTTTTCTTCAGGGCGGGCTTAATAGGAATGACCTCATTGAGGCCAGGAAATCTGTGTGCTGTTAATTCTATAATCCACCTAGTTTCTTCACACTCAGTCCTGTTCACAGTATCGCCCCCTCTGTTCCCTTTGGATATCAGCCTGATAACCATAAATTTAAAATTGTGACCTGCAAATGCTGATGCATGCCTAAAAAGAGCATTATGCTCATTTTTCAGCCTAATGGCTGATAGGCGATTCAAGATTTTAGTTTTTAACATGCAATTGGTCTTTCCTATATAATAACAGTTGCAGGATTGACATGTGGCTAAATATATGACATTCATAGATCTACAACTGGCACTCACAGCAAAATGATAATTTTTTTCAGTGCTGGGGTGGATAAACTCAGTATCTGAATTAATATAGCAACAAGCCTTACAGGAACCGCAGAGTCTAGTCCCCTTCCTTGTTACTATATTCTATGGATATCTCTACCTTTATTGCTTAACAAGTCTTTTAGATTTTTGTTTCTCCTAAAGCCAAAAGATGGCATGGTTCCAGCAATTGCACTCATTTTCTCATCAGAGACTAGTGTCTTCCAATTATTACTGATTATATCACAAACCCCATGTACATTGTTACTATAAGTCAGCATAAGCCTTGGACCTTTGTTCTGTGACTTCCTATTTAGATTTGTGAATTCATCTGATTCCTTTTATTTAAACCATGGGTTCAATCTACCCTGTCTAAATTTCTTCTGCCTACAAATGTCTGACGCACCTTCTCCTGTCCATAGCCCCTTTCTATGAAGTTATACTTTAGTTGTTCCATTTTTATTTCAAAATTATCATCCTCAGTACATAGTCTAGAAACCCTACCCAACAGCCCTTTAACTATGTTGTTAAAGGTATACTGGGGATGTATGCTGTCCCATGCTAGCAGGCTGTTTTTCCAACATCCTTATCTATAAAGTGTGGTCCTAAAACCCCCTGTATCCTGCAATAATCTTATATTCAGGAAGTCTATCTCTGTTCTGGAGAAATTCAAAGAGAATTTAAGGAAGGTGGTGGAAGATCCTAAATAGCTGACAAAACTAAAAAGTTCTGCCTCATCTCCCTCCCATAACAGAAGAATGTCACCCACAAAGTGCCTGTATGGATATATCCTATCCCTCCACTTGTTGGACTGTCCTAACACAAAGCACCTCTCCCAAAACACTAAGACCAGATTAGCATAAGTGTTTGCACAGGGGGTGCCCATAGGTACCCCCTGTGTCTGTCTGTAGTATTTGCCTCCACATATAAAGACATTATATTCCAAAACCATACTCAACAGTTCTCTCATCAGTTTCAATTTGTCCTCCCCCAGCACATTCATTTCCATTAATAAATGTGTGACCAATTCTTTGCCATAGTTATTACTAATCACTGTGAAAAGACTCTGCACATCAAGGGTTACCATGATGTACTGCAAAATACCTTTCGCCTCTACCGTTTCTTTCAATGAAGTTAGAAAATGCCCAGAGTCTCTCAACACCTCTGTACAACCCATTACACAAGGTTTCAACAGGCACTCCAACCATATCGAAATGTTTTCAATGATCCATCCCCTCCCTAAGACAATAGGTCTCATGGGAGGGTTAACAGGATCTTTGTGTAATTTTGGAAGAGCCTTAAAAAGCAGTGTGCTCTATCCACAGAAATTCAAATAGATCTTTATCCATTAAGCCATCAACTTGTAACCATTTTAAACTAGTCCTTACCTCAGAAATAATTCTGTTTAATGCAGTCGGGGAGATCTGAGTGCAAGTGGATGTGTCTGATAGCAAATCCGCTAATTTATCCTGATAAAAACACTTGTCCAGGACAACCACAGCTCCTTCTTTGTCCACATTCTTAATAATTATGTCTGTATTACCTTGTAAACCCTTAAGTGCCTGTTGCTGCATATCTGTCAAGTTATAAAAACTCCTGGTACGCCCCTTAGACAAATAAAGTAAAATATCCTGCTCACAAACCTTAATAAATGTACTCACTGTATGATTAAAAACAGGAAGAAAAGTGCTAGATCGCCTCAGCGGAACCTGAGCAGGTTGATTATCATTATTACCAAACATGCACTTTAACATCAAATTCCTACCAAATAACATACGGTCCAAAATTATTTCGTTGACAAAAGTTAGCCCCTTACTGAGTAAAAATAACTCACCAACAGATAATCCATATTTATTTAAATTAAAAACAATGTTGTTATCACCAGTCATTCTGATGTCCTATCCAGTCCCCTTTCTTCTTGACGGGAGCAGGCAAGGTGGCAAAAAAATGGCTACTGCCGTCATTGACCTGATGTGCATTAGGCCGTGCTCCTTGTTGCATGTAAGCTTCAGTACCCATTGTTGTGGGCAAATCGTGGGTGGTATTAGATGCATCATGGGTTTCCCCTTGTATATTCCTACTTAGAACTGCTGTTTCTGAAACATCCCCACTACTGTGCAGAACAGTCAAATTAACTGAGTCTCCTACTTCTTTCAATATTGGTTCTTGCTGTGTAGGAGGATGGCAAATATTACGATGCGTGGGTTGTGTGTTACATGCCTTCCCATTCATCAAAAGCATATTGATACTAACACTCCCTTGCCTGTATGGCTGTTGTGGCTGGCTTCTCCCTTTCTGTTCCATAACGGTTCCTTGAGCTTCCCTTGATGAATAAGTTTTCTGATTTCTGGGCCAAACAAATATTTGACCACTGACAAAATCATTATGGTCTCTGTGTAGCTTTTTGGCTTTTTGTTGCTGTAATCTCTGATCAATAGTAGAAAATGGGGTTTGTGATATAATCAGAAATAATTGGAAGATACTAGCCTCTGAAGAGAAAATGAGTGCAATTGCTGGAACCATGGCATCTTTTGGCTTTAGGAGAAAGAAAAATCTAAAAGACTTGCTAAGCAATGAAGGTAGAGATGTCCATAGACATATAGTGACAAGGAAGGAGACCAGAACATGTGGCTCCTGTAAGACTTGTTGCTATATTAATTCAGATACTGAGTTTATCTACCCCAGCACTGGAAAAAACTATCATTTTGCTGTGAGTGCCAGTTGTAGATCTATGAATGTCATATAGTTAGCCACATGTCAATCCTGCAACTGTTATTATATAGGAAAGACCAATTGCATGTTAAAAACTAGAATCTGGAATCACCTATCAGACATTAGGCTGAAAAATGAGCATAATGCTCTTTTTAGGCATGCATCAGCATTTGCAGGTCACAATTTTAAATTTATGGTTATCAGGCTGATACCCAAAGGGAACAGAGGGGGCGATATTGTGAACAGGACTGAGTGTGAAGAAACTAGGTGAATTATAGAATTAACAGCACACAGATTTCCTGGCCTCAATGAGGTAATTCCTATTAAACCTGCCCTGAAGAAAAGGCGGACTCAAAATTGAACATTGATTGGCTGTGAAGGGTTTTAAATGATTTCTTGTATCTGTAACATATTGTCTGAAGAAGGGTAATAACGCGAAAGCGCTTCTGTTCTTGGATTTTATTTACTGCTTTTATTTTTGTACTTGCTGCCTTGTACCAGTGAGAAACAAATACTTCTTCATACTGGTGGCAAATGCTTTTTATGGACTTGTGTTGATATTTCATAAAGGTAGAGTCGCATTACATACCAATGCTTCTTACCTTCCCAGCTGGTGTCAGAATCCAGTATCAATCAGTCCATTCTTTTGCCAGTATTCTTTCCTAAATTTGCAAACAAAGGTGAATATGCATTGCATTTACTGGATGTTCACAGACAATTACATTCTTATTTACAGAGGACAAAAGAAGTCAGGAAGACAGATCAATTATTTGACTACTTTGCAGATTTAAAATTGGGCAAACCAGTTACAAAAAGTAACAATTGCCAGATGCCTCACGGATTGCATTTCTTTTATCTATAACAAGTTAGATCTAACCTTACCAAAACTTTTAAGAGCTCATCCAACTAGGTCCACAGCAACTTTTTCAGTGTTTTTATTTAGGGCTTCCATGGATGACATATGTGCAGCTGCAACCTGGGCCAGTCCTCATATCTTTATCACTCATTACAAACTGCATCTGGTCTCAAGGGGAAGAGCAGCCTTTGGCTCAGCTGTGCTCAGGAATATCCTTCCTTAGAGTCCACCTGGGATTTTAGGTAGCTGGGAACTCTGTTCCAACAGTTGAAGATAGAATGAAAATTGACAACATCAGATAAAGAAGTTTTATACTTAACATAACTTTCCATCTGTGTTGTCCATTTTCATTCTTCCTCAACTTCTCACCTACCAACAAGATATTGTAAGGACACCACTGTCCTTAATGTTGAGCTCCAGATATAGTTCCTTCTGTAGGATTTATATATGTATTTATATATGCTTTTGTAATGGCTGAGTCAGATTTGTGGTTCGTATCAAAACCCAACAGTTGAGAAAGAAGGAACATGGACAACACAGATGGAACGTTATGGTAAGTACATAACTTAATTTTTTCTCTCTAAGACAAACTGCACTGACTACATTTAAATAAAACAAAATTCTGCACAATTGTATAAGATACATTGAAACATTAAGGCTGCTTGGTAGGCCACTATGTCTTATTCACTTCCCATAATTTCAAACATTTATTTTCTACAACCTGCTTGACATCTTACCTGTAGCTTTCACATTTCCCACAGCAAAAAATGCACAGAACTGTCAATAGTAATTGCTTACATTTGCAGACAGCTCATCTTCATGTAAAGATGGTCAGCCATAGGAAAAAAGTTAACAATTTTGCAGATGCATGAAGGTATCTTTGTAAATTTCACTCAGAACAGGATGTACAGAATTCCCCTGGCAACCTGCCTTCAGCTTCAGATATCTTTTGTTCAACTGAAACTATTTGGTAATAGAATGACAAGGTTCCAAGAAAGATGTTTTGGACAGTCCTGTCATTGTCTAAATTTTTGGAACCACTGGTAGAATGAAGCCAAGCTACCTTCAATTGCAGAGAAGGTTAAAGCCTACAGAACACGTGGTTCAGGCACGTGCAGGAAAGCAGAAGATGATTTGGTAAAGAAGATTTAAGAGAGACAGAAAGAAGACAAGATGAAATGAGGGTGCCCCGCAAAGAGATGGATGGATTGTGTGGGAGAAGACCTGTAACAGCCACACATAATCCCATGTAGAAAATTGGAAGGGGGGCTAATGATGATACTTTATAACTTTATATATATCTATATATATATATATATATATATATATATATATATATATATATATATATATCTATATATATATATATATATATATATATATATATATATATATATATATATACTATGAGAACATTGAAGTACAGAACAAAATCCATTTGCATCTTCGATTCAGATGTGAGATGAGCAGCATATTAATTAGGACAGAATGTCAAACTGCATATAGAGAAACATTTGAATTCACACTTCCTACATTCTGTGTTGCATGTCACTACTGCATATCACGTAATGTAATGTTTTTGCAGAGGGCTTTGCCCCCGCATGCACCCCCTGCAAATAATATAATCCAATATAGTCGCACTACAGAGGGGAAAAGAGTAATTTCTGGATGCCCACTGTTCTGCGATCTATAGTCATAACTCCAATGACATATGTGTGAATGCAGAGTTGCATTCACTAAACTGCACACTCGCAGTAGTGCAGGTCAGAGAAAATGGGAATCAACCAACTGTGGTTCAACATTCCTGTTTTCGTCGAACCTGTACTCTAAATTTTCAAAGTAAATCATCTATATATATATATATATATATATATATATATATATATATATATATATATATATATATATATATATATATATATATATATCTATATATATATATATATATATCTCTATATCTATATATATATATATATATATATATATATATATACATACACGCGCACACACACACACACACACACACACACACACACACACACACACACACACACACACACACACACACACACACACACACACACACACACACACACACATAAATACACACACAATGTTCAGGCTGAGCGCCACGGTAAGTAGTCTGTTTAAGCTTAAGTTCTCTGAAAATGCTTGCTTCACCTTTATACCAAACACAGAGTTTCCATTTGTGATTACCCTATAAATGGATAGAAGAATTTAATGGAGTTATGCACACAGCAAAGCTTAGTTTCTTAAGCAGTTTTTGCATTATATGCTCCTAAGCAGTGTCCAGGTAAGTCATCTTATTAACATAATGACAGAAACAAAAAAATAATTCACACTTAAGATAGCTACTGGGGAAGAAGAGCCTGCAGACAGTAATTATGTTAACAGCTCCTTCACATAGTTGAATCATTGTCCTGAAATATTCGCTTTCAAGATACATATGCATTACAATTCCCAATGATCTCACTGGTCCCAACCAAATGTTTTCATTGACTTGAGTAAAGGATCATGCTACCAATTGCTGCCAAGCCAGAATAAGTAATCAATAAGTGTTGCGGTTTTCGTTCACTTTCAAGATACATATGCATTACAATTCCCAATGATCTCACTGGTCCCAACCAAATGTTTTCATTGACTTGAGTAAAGGATCATGCTACCAATTGCTGCCAAGCCAGAATAAGTAATCAATAAGTGTTGCGGTTGTCGTTCACTTTCAAGATACAGAGGCATTACAATTCCCAATGATCTCACTGGTCCCAACCAAATGTTTTCATTGACTTGAGTAAAGGATCATGCTACCAATTGCTGCCAAGCCAGAATAAGTAATCAATAAGTGTTGTGGTTGCCGTTCTTATGCTATAGTTACAACAACCTATTTTGTGAACCACACTTGGGGTGATGAGTGCTGGTGAGTTCACGATGGCCATGTGACTGAAGCAGTCTGTCAGGTACAGTCTGAAATTGCTACATAGAGTCACCTTTTTAGACTAACAACTTGCAAGCTGAAGGAGGGATGTTTCAAGCAATGCCAGCCAAGTAGAAGACATGAGCAGAATGGATTCTGACAACCTATTTCTTAGCAACAGAAGATAAGTTTAGGAACTTGGAATAACTCCTCTTTGATGTTGAAGGAGCCTGTGCTCGTAAAAGGGGTGGAAAAAGCATTACACTGAGATGTTATCAGGTATACCTCTACTCATTGAGTAGGTTTTGGGACTATTGATCAGGAATATCTCTTTCCTATTCTATCACTCAGGCTATACTAAACAGAGCAGTGAAGCACTGACCACTGTCAAGGAGTTTGTCAGGTGAAAGGTGCATTTTGTTGTCAGGTGAAAGGTGCATTTTGAAGTACTCCTTAACTTAAGTGATATAATTTCTAGTCAGGAGGAAGTGTCTGAGATTTCTGGTGGGTTGGATTCCCTTGCAGTAGCCGAAGTCACAGCAGTGGTTTGGAGACCTCCACAGTTGTTATGTATTTAATTGTATAATCAACATTAGTAACTTGTTTTGATGAAGTCCTGATTTTTCAGGAAAAAAACACTTCACTGGAGTTATTTCTGGTGTATGGTTTTATATAAATGCCTTTGGATTATTAAACGGACTTGGCTTGGCAATTCATTACGAGGTGTTATAAAACATAGTGGTACTATGAAGGTTACTTTTCACAATGTTATGAGTATTTAAAAAATGTTTACCTACTGTTGTCAAATATGTTTCCAAGATTTTGTTCATGTGGCTTAAGTGTACCTTTTCTCTAGCAAAGATATGATGTGAAGTTGTTCAATCTCGCCGTTTATTCTTACACGTGGGTTTGGAGCAGAGCCATCGGCTCTGAGTCGCCCACTTTACTAGCTAAAGATCTCAGAATAGCTCGAGGCCAGGTCCCTATCCCATGATGCTCCTCCATCCTACCCCAGATCTAGTTTGCCGCTGCAACTGATCGTAAGGTCTACAGAGAGCTCGGGCCAGTAGAATTTATTTCTTTATCTAATTTTTGGAAGTGTTTTTTCTAAAAAGTTTGATATTAAGCTTAGTGTACACACTTATAGGGTTTTTAGGCAGTTAGCCTCTATTTTTGTTAGTGTATAATTCCACGTTATTTGCAGAGCAATTTGCTCTAGGCCTTTGGCCGTTTTTTCGTTTGTTAATTCAGCTTACAATTAGAATTACAGAGCGGTTTTCTCTAGGCCTTTAACCGTTTTTCTTTATCAATGTAGTTTAAAGTTTGCATTTAAAATTACTGTTCTTACCCTATCCCTTTAAAATTCAACTAGTAGTAGTAGTTAGTGTGTGTGTGTGTGTGTGTGTGTGTGTGTGCATGTGTGTGTGTGTGTGTGTGTGTATATATATATATATATATATATATATATATATATATATATATATATATATATATATATATATATATATTTATAGTGAAGTACTGAAATTTTTGTTATCCCTGGTTGCGCAGGGACTTTATCTCTTTGTTTGGCTTGTGCAGATTGCTGTTATTTTTTGTGCATTTGTTGTGATCGAAGTTGATCAGGGCTCTGACAACTTCTATTGTTTCATAATATGGCGGATCAAAAGGAAAAACAAAGGTCTGGCTTCAAGAAGTGTAATTGTGGGCAGAAGATGTCCATTACAGATGGACACATTAATTGTGTTTATTGTTTGGGGCCTGTACACCTCCAAGAAGATTGCTGTATCTGCCACTCCTTCAGCAGTATGGTCTTATTAGAATAGCGAAGTAAGTTGGTAGATAGAGGCTTGTTGAAGCCTGACTTTGAAGATTCACTGGATAAGGCTGACCAGACCTCCAAGTCCTTGAAGGGGTCGAAGTCCTCGAAGGTGTCCTCGGAGCCCATGTCATCGGCTCCTAGTTCTTCTGTGAGGGTGTGGTCACTGACTCCGCAGTCTTTGGAGCCATGCATCGAACAGATGCCTCGGAGCTGGTCCCCGGTCTTGGTACCGGTCTCCGAGACTTTGAAGTCTCCAACCCTTCGATCCGTGGCATCTTCGGTTCCTCCAACCCATTCGTCGAGGACCCTTTCCAATGTCGATGTGGACTGGGTGGTGCAGAGTCTTTTAGAGAACCCGGCATTGGCTAAATTACTATTGGCTTCATCCCTACTGGGTACGAAGCCTGAGACTGTTCCATTGGCTGTGACTAATCCTCCTTCGAGCCGAGCAGGGCCTTCGGAGCCGGAGGAGGAATATCTAATGATTGTGGAGCCAGAGGAGCCGAGGCCTGTCCCAATGCCTTCGGCTCCTTCAACCCTGACTTCTTTGGTTCCATTGGAAGAGTCTCGGAGCTGACACTCTCTCATCAACTCCGGGGGGAGAGTCTCTCAGGGCTTTGGCGCAGTTGAGCTCGGCTCCGTCCTCTGGTTTGGAGCCCGCTGTCTCGGCGCCAGGGATGCTGCCATCTTCCTCGGAACTAGCGGCTTCCTTGGGTCAAAGCAGTGGGGCCTTTGATACCATGAGGGGGGTTATGTTGTCTAAGACACACAGACATCATCAGGTCCCTCCTCTTCCTCCCCTAAAGTGCCGAGTTCTGTCTGTACATCTCCCGTTCCTGTCAACTGTCGAGATCCAGAGTCTCAGGTACCCCCATTGGGTGACCCCTGCTCTACTGAGACTTTACCAGAAGCCCCCACTGATGAGGTTCCCAGAAAGAGATTATGCAAGAGGAGGCATATAGATTCCCCTCAGGAATCTTTGACATCAGACACCAACTTAGAGGAATCAGAAGGGTCCTCACGGTCCTCCTCGGAGGATATCTCCTTTGCAGATATCCTGGAAGTCCTAAAGCAGAGGGGTGACTGGCAGTCCTTTAGCCCTACTGAGGATGAGTCGGTGCTCCTGAAGGCCTTTGGGTCTCAACCCTCCACCTCCTGGGTGATTCTGCCCTTCGATGAACTAATGGAGTTGGTCTCTCGAAGGGCATGGGAGTCACCTGATTCCATGGAACAGGTCCCTCGGAGACCTAATAAATTTATCACCTTCCCCCAAGACAAGACATTTCTCGCAAAGGCAGTCCCCATTGATGCCATGGTGGTGGAGGCAGCCACCAAGAAAGAGATTTCGGAAACCTCTTTCTCTGTCCATCCTCTTAACAGAGACTCTAGGACGATGGATAGATATGGGAAATGCATCTTTAGTTCTGTGACATTTGCCATGAGATCACTTAACTATTTAACCCATTTCACCCGTCTTCAACGAGATCTCCTCAAAGAGCTTGGAGATACTTTAAAGGGCAACACAGATGATGCTGTCTCTGAGAAGGTGACGGCACAGCTTAACACCCTTAATTCTATTGTGAACTCATCCATGCGGCTCATTTCTTATGCAGCCGATGGATTAAGCTGAGCAGTAGGTTCAGCGATAGCTCTGCGGAGACAATCCTGGATGCACTTATGCTCCTCTGCGGAAGCCTTCAAGTCATCCTTTATCAACACCTCATTTGATGGCTCTTCCCTGTTTGGGCCCAAAGTCAAGGAGACTCTCACTAGATGTGAGCAGGAGGGAAAAACTCTTATCTGCCACAGGAGTCCATTTTTCCTCCACTATTAGACCAGGGGCAGAGGAGGGGGCAATAACAGAAGACATTGCCCTGGCAGCAGAGGGGGTCCATAGAACCAGGGCAACAGGGAGCAGTTTCTTGGCAAGCCCTACCAGTGCTCCTGAGAGGAGGCCCAACTGTCCTGCTCTGGAGGCAGTCGGGGTCGCTTGGCTTTGTATCCAGATGCCTGGCTAGGAATTACAACAGATTCTTGGGTACAAAGCATAGTGAGGAGAGGATACTTCATTCCATTTCTATGAAGCCCACCTGTCGGCACAAAAATCCCAGATGTTCCACCCAGTCTCAGGGATCAAGCAGCCATAGAAATCCAGAGGCTGTAGGAAAAGAGAATCATCCAGCCAGTTCCAGCAGACCAGATAGGATCTGGAACTTACTCCAGATTCTTTTTAGTTCCAAAGAAGATGGGGGACTGGAGACCCATCTTGGATCTCAGCAGACTCAACACATTTGTAAAGAAGGAGAAGTTCTGGATGGTCACACTTCAGTCTATCCTTCCATTCCTCAGAGTGAGTGATTGGATGTGCTCCATAGATCTCAAGTATGTGTACTACCACATCACAATGGCCAGGCCATCCGGAGATCATCTACTTTTCCGGCTGGGAGCCATTTACTATCAATTCCGAGCACTGCACTTTGGACTCACAACAGCCTCCAGAGTGTTTACCAAATGCATGGGAGTAGTTACGGCTCACTTGAGATGTCTAGGATTCCAAGCATTTCCATATCTGGACAACTGGCTCCTTACCGCCGCTTCCAGGCATCAACTAAATCTGTCCAGGGATCACATTCTCAATCTCAGCTCTCAGCTAGGCATCACTATCAATTTCAAAAAATCTGCTTAGTCGCCATCGCAGCATATATCCTTTATCGGAGCAGAACTAGACACTACCACTGCCACAATAAGATTACCCATGGACAGAATAACCTCTTTATGGACTCAGATCTCAGACATTCTGCAGAGGAAAAAAGTACTGGCCCATCAAGTTCTAAAAGTCCTAGGCACCATGGCAGCTACACTCATAGCAGTTCCTCTGGGATGAATGCACATGAGGATTCTCAAATGGTTATTATTCACCCAGTGGTCATACCAACAACTTCCCATGTCATCCTTAGTCATGATTACGGACTCTTGCAAGAAGGATTTTCTCTGGTGGTTGACCAGCCAACAACTTACGATGGGTTGTCCATTTGTTCTCCCCCCGCCGTTGGCCACGGTGACTACTGATGCTTCCCTGATATGCGGGGGCTTTTTCAGGGAAGTACTGCCCGAGGCACCTGGTTGGAGACAGAGTCGCAGTTGCACATCAATGTTCTGGAGCTGAGAGCGGTGCTTTTGGCGTTGCAGCACTTTCATGACTCTCTGCCTCTAGGGAAGATTGCCATACACATGGACAACATGTCGGTTGTCTGGTACATCATCAAACAAGGAGGAACCAGGTCTTACCCCTTGTGTTGAGAGGCCTTGAGAATTTGGCAGTGGGCTGTGTCCAGCGGGCGTTTTCTGATAGCAACGCATATCCCGGGGAAATCCAGCATAATAGCGGACAAATTAAGCAGAGTCATTCTGTTACCTCATGAGTGGTCCCTCAAGAACGAAGTTACAGCGAAGATTTTCCGCATGTGGGGCCAGCCTTGCTGCGACCTGTTTGCATCCCCTATGAATGCCAAAAGCAGAAGCTACTTTGCCCTAAATCCCCCACCAGGGGACAGCCCAAGGGACTGACTCATACACGATTGCCCCCCTGGACTCCTGTATGCCTTCCCTCCTATTCACCTGATTCCCAAGTTCTTGTAGAAAGCCAAAGCTCTTGGCAGGATGGTAATCTTAATAGCTCCACTTTGGCCTCATCAGATTTAGTTCCCCTTTCTCCGACTCTACCAACTGGAGGAACCTTAGATTCTGGACCCAGTTCCAGACCTTCTGACACATTTGCCAGGGACCCTCCACCTCTCTCTTCGTTCCCTCTGACTGACAGCTTGGTTGCTCCAATTCTCTTCTTAGCCAGGTCACATGTCTTTTCTTCGGAGATACAACACATTCTTGTATCTTCCCATAATGCCTCTACCAGAAAGTTATATGCTAGTAAATGGAAGCATTTTGCCATTTGGGCTACTCGAAACAACGTTGATTCCTATGTGGCCCCTATTGCTAGTATTCTGGAATTTCTCTCTAAACTTTTTCAAGAAGGTGCTGCAGCTGCCACAATTAGAGTACAATTGGCTGCCATCTCTAATTTTCATCTTGGAGCTGAGGGTTCTAACTTAATGTCGCACAAATTGTGTCGGGCCTTCCTTAAGGGCACCATTCATCTCAGGCCTCCTGTTTGACAGCCCTTTACTCCCTGGAATCTAAATTTTGTTGTGTCCCACATTATTCTTCCTCCTTTTGAGCCTGCATCATCTTGTCAATTGAAGTTCCTATCCTGGAAGGCTATTGGTGGTCATTACTTCAGCAAGGAGGTTATCTGAGCTTCAAGCCCCTTTTGTCAAACTGTCGTATTTAGTGTTTTGTCTGAACAGGGTTTCATTGAGGACTAACCCTTCATTCTTGCCAAAAGTGTGCTCTGAGACCAATGTGAACCAAACTATTGAACTTCCAACTTGTTTCCGTAATTAGTCTAGTCAGTTGGAATACATGTTGCATAAACTTGATGTCCACAGACAACTGAGATTCTATTTGGACAGGACAAAGGAATTTCGAAGATCTGACCAACTTTTTGTATCTTATGCAGACGCCAAGAAAGGATTCTCCATTTCTAAAGTTACCCTTTCCAAATGGTTAACTGACTGCATTAAATTTATCTACTCTTCTGCCAACCAAATGTTAGAATATGGTGTGAGAGCCCATTCAGCTAGAGCTGTCTCCACGTCTTCGGTTTATACGGCTCGTTTACCTTTGGATACTTTATGTGCAGCTGCCACTTGGTCTAAGCCTCATACCTTTATCACTCATTACAAAGTGGACAAGGCCTCCAGGGACAGGGCTTCCTTTGGTTCCACTGTCCTCAGGAATATACTCCTGTGAGCCACCCAGGATTAGGGTGCTTGGGATGCTACCCACGTGTAAGAATAAATGGCAAAATTGAACAACTTCACATAAAGAAGTTATGTTCTTACCATAACGTTCCATGTGAGTTGTTCATCTCACCTTTATTCTTACATTCCCACCCACCATCCCCCTCCAGGGACTAGAAGAACAGGTAGACTTGGGGTCTGGTAGTCTTTTCTGGGGTTCTTACTCCTGCTGGAGTACTTCTGAGTTACCTTTCTTTCTGCTGAGTTCAGCAAACTAGATCTGAGGTAGGACAGAGAGCATCATGGGATAGAGGCCTGGCCTTGAGCTATTCTGAGATCTTTAGCTAGTAAAGCGGCCGACGCGGAGCCGATGGCTCGACTCCGAACCCACGTATAAGTATAAAGACGAGATGAACAACTCACATGGAATGTTATGGTAAGAACATAACTTCTTTTTTTCTTTGTTCCAAAGGAATAGATATTTGCTATTATGTTGATTGCTATTTTTATTTCACTGTTCAAAGTACTTTCAATCTAGAGGTCTTAGCAGTTAGTTTTGGTTCTCAGGGAACATCATCTAAAGTTATAATTCCTTTATAAAACTTAAATATTTCTTTAAACACTTTTGTGATCTCAAGCAGCAAACAAATAAATCCAAACCAGCCCAAATGTTGAAAATGTTGAAACGCAGCTGCCCAGTAGGAAGGTAGCTGGAATAAAGAAGCTGAACCATGACAAAGTAAAATCTTCTTTTTTAATAAAAGATGGGGGACATAGTCAATACTACCAAAAATATGGAAGTAAAATGGATTTTGCGTTTAGGAGCACATAGAGGTTTGGGTTTGAATGATAGTTTTCCATTGAAGCTAGTGCTGAAATCTAGAAGGTTAAAATAATAAATAAAAATAATAATACCATTTAAGTAAATGTTATTTTAACATGAGAAGACTACAAAAAACACATGCAGGGCTTTGGGTCAATATGACAGTATATCTTGAGCGGTTTTTAGCATAGACATCATTAAAGTAAGCATTTGTTGAAATGTGTGTATTAAAGTTATGTATTTACTAGGTGGACAACATGTGCATTTATTAGGCAGAATATATGTATTTATTAAGCTGTTGAGTGTGTACTGCTTATACTTTTATTCATATTTTTATATATATATTTCTATGTTTATATCCATGCACATAAGTAGTTACTAAATGGGGAACATGAGCATATGTATTTAATGTATTTTATTTATATTCATCCACATGTCCTTGCCTTTATACTTTGTGTATGTGGTTTTTAAACAGAATTTTTAAGAACTTTTCTGACTTTAGCAATTAACCAAGGGCAAAACGTAACCATACCTAATTGATTGCTGAGTGCTGAATTAATTTTGAGTGGTAGGATTGGTTGTTCTTGTAATGAAGTAAAGTATTTAAGTGTTGCTGCTGTTTGAATGAACTGTCTGATGAAGCAATGGTTACCGTTGCAAAAGTGCTCACCGTTTTGTATTAGAAGATTTTACTTTGTCGTGGTTCAGCTTCTTTATTCCAGCTACCTTCCTACTGGGCACCTGTGTTTCAACAACTTTTGTACAATGTGTCATTATTCCAACCATTATTATCATTTTTCTAATATTCAATTTGAAAGTGTTTATCAGCCTTTTAATTTCCTTCTTTTCTATCAACCATTCCTCTTCCTCTTAGGCAAAATACTTTTTATATGGTCTCTTCCATTCTTGGTAATGTGATCCAACACTCTTCTGTAAATAATCCCCTGTAATCAGTATTTTGTTTTCACTATTATCTGGTTCCTGCTTCTGTCTGTTGTTTTAAGTTATCTTCCTGATAACTTTGTGTTGATTGACTGCTTACTGGTTCCCCTGTTACATCATTTCCTGAATGGGTTTTCTGTGTTACAAAGTTTTCACTTTTTAAAAGTGTGTCCCTACTTGTAGCCCTTTTTCCCCCTTTTGTTACTTCAATAAATCCTTCCTCTTTTTCATTGTCTAATGCATTAAGTTCTTCATTTTATTTGACATTGAAATTCATTGACTCATAATTTCTTTTGTGGGTTTGATTTTTATTCTGAAGTTTATTTATTTGACATTTGTTTACTGAGAAAATCCAACATGGAATGAGCCAATTCTCAGTGGAGCCCAAGGAAGAAATGCTCCAGATGCATGTCTTTGTAATGTGGGAGAAAACCCACATGAACGCAGGGAGGACATGCAGACTCTGCACAGAAGGGACCCCAGCCAAGAATCAAACCAGGGATGATCTTGCTGTGACGCAACAACGCAAGTGCCGCCAATCATTTCCTCATTAGCTTCTGTTTTCTATAACAGATAAGATCTGACACACACAAGGTAGTGAACCAGCGGCAGGAACAGAATCAAATGAATAAAATAAAACACAAGAGTGCACAGAAATGTGTAAAAACAACTAAATTTATTAAAGGTTAGCTCTTTCGGCCCAATTCCTTGGACTTCTTCAGTTAGATAGGCTACAAGTAGGGACATACTTTTAAAAGCAATGATGTCACTTATCAATCCCATTGTAAATATATGAATGGAACCATTCTAATTAACAAATAAGTTCATTATCAGTCAAATAATTATTCTAAATAAATCTGAAAAACTGATTAATAAAAAAATCAGAAGATAGAAAACATTTATCTGATACGACACTGGGACATAAATAGCTGTTATTAATAATGACATAACTGTGTCATAAGGGTAATTTCCATAAATAAGTTCATAATTTAGCAGCCCTAAGTTTCAACACAGGTTTCATAGTAAGGTATTCATTGAGCCCTGGTGGGAAACTGACATATTTTCTCAACTGCCATAAAAGTTCTCGTGTTCAAGTCTCAATTCTCATTCTTCACCCCTGAGGTCTGGTGATACCTTCACTACAATAGCAAATGTAATTCTTTCAAACATAATAAACACCACAGAATGTTTATATAGGGTGCTGTTTGCATTACATGTAAGTATATCACATATATGTTCATTTATACAGTTATTGAGTGGTCTGCCAGTTTTTTCCAATATAAAAGGACAGGCATTATGTGCACTTGCTTGGCTATGTATACCATTCCCTTGGTAGAGCAGTTACTCCTGTGCAACTTAAGTAGTTCGTTATGTATTTTCCAAAACTAAAGTGTCCCCTTCCAGTATATAAGAACACTGGTTACATGCTCCACACTTGGTAGTACCATATCTCACCTCATCGAAACCCACCTTCTCTTAAAAATCTTTTTGAGATTGTTGGACGTTTTGTATGCAAACTTGGGTTCATTGCCCGCAGTACAGAACGTAGACTGGTTGGTTTTATGAATAGCAATAAAGAAATCCAAAACCTGGAAATGTTGAGGTAAAATGCAGCATTTATTCCAAACATGAAAAGAATCACAAAGGTTTCAGGATCAACCCTTGTTACTGTTTTGCATTTTGTAACCTGTCTGATTTACCTACATGCTGTTCTTGTTTCTTTGGTTTTAAAAATAGCCCAATTCCTTGACACAATGTCCTTAATCTTCCTGGATTCCAAACTGTATTGCACTACAAGTGCCCTCTCAACGTTTGTGTCAGTCTTCACTACCCCTTTCTCTAAACCTACTCCTAACAAGGATTTGGACAGTGTACCCCACTGCTGTTCAACTTGATTAATAATCTCCTCCACTAAATCTTTCAGTACCCCTAGGAAGGGATAACCAGATAGATGAAAGGGATACTGTGATATTTCAACACTATTTACAGGACATTCCTACAGTCAGGTGATTAGACCATTTAACAAACAGACGAGTACAATTGACAGATACAGGGCCAAGAGACATTACAGTACCAGAACAAAGGCACTTGTAGTATCTGTTTACTTCATACAGTGAATCCATGATAAATAATTTGAAAAGTAAAAAAGCAAAGAACTTAACAAATTGAAGAGTATATTATTTTTGAAGGGTAGCAGTACAGCCTGGCCTATCAGTAAAGCTGAAGTACTGACATGCTACCTTTGTTAGTTCAGATTCACTGCAGTGCATGACATATTAGTAGCCTGGCATTAACAGAGCTGAAATAGGAAACACGCAGAGCAATACTTTCTTTCTTTGAGGAAGGAGATGAGAATAGCTTTACGTTTTAGCTTGGACATAAGAACTGCAATGTTGGAGTGGAGGACCATCCAGTATGATTATTATACTGCTGGAAATGTGCATGTTATCATGTATATAACACTTGTTTAATGTGCCTTAAATGATGAGGAAAACAGGCTACAAATACCACCTATAGGATCACCGCTGACCATCCATAAACTTTATCTTGTTGGTACCGTTGTCACTCAAGATAGAGAATAATTAGCTGGTGAACTGAGACTATGGTCTACCATGTGTAATATAGCCCATAGTAAATTATTGCTTGCTTTGGCCTGAGTCCCTGAGGAGCTGTTGAAACAGAAAGGCTTAATTCTCCCAAAGAAGGAAAGTGGGGGAAGGGCAACAACAGATAGAGGTTTAAATATCCTTTAGGAGTACACATAGAAGAGAGAGAAGTCCTGTAGAAGCTTTATCTGGAAATCTATAAATATGTGCATGACATCATGAGACTAAACCTGCACATTTGCAAAGTCTGAACAACTGTTTGCATTTATGATTCTGTGGATTTTGTTTTCATCTTTGACTTCATTTAGTGAAATGCTCTCTTTGTTCAAAATTATAATTTATGCAATGTTCAAAATTATAACTTTTACAGTGTTTTCCTTTTTCTGATCATCAAGTCAGAAAGGTCTCAAAGTGCTACACATGCTATGGGAAACTGCCTGACAAAGGAAGGGAGAAAGACTACATAATGATCTTGGTATTGGAGATCTTGGACTTGTCAGGTCATCATGTAAGGAAGTACAGAAAGGCAGATGATACAATAATACATTTGTGCCTCACTACAGGTTGGCTTGACTATCATACAACATGAAGGTTTCCCAGAGAGGAATGTTTGAAATTTCTGCAACCAGCTGTGGTTTTTAGCCTTCCTGAGTTACTTGGAGGCAGACTAATGTGCAGTGGCAGAGATCATCCTTAAATGAAAAGGTTTACCAACACTGATTATAAGGATGCCACTGCAAAGAATGCTTAAACATGATCCTTAAAGTTCAGAATGTTGTATGCTATATCCCCCACACCTTGCACTGAAATTCATGTTCCAAAAACAAAAACTGCAGAGCAGTTGGTATGTACTTAACCAGGCATATACAACAGATGGAACATCCACAGAGGTTCCTCACTTAAAGAATACAGGGCATAAAGTAACATGCCATATGCAGAGCACCTCAAGGCCCTATCCCTGTATTCTGTCTCCTATAGGCTGTTGAGGGGAGAGCTATGCCTGGCATATAAGCCATTGTCAGACCCCACTTTGATGGACCTCTTGCATATCAGCAAAACTAACAGCACCAGAATAACCCATTTCAGAGACTTCAACCTTGCCTGTGATATAAATAGGACTTGCTGAGAGATTGGTATATATCCAAGAGACCACCCCTTCTCTGTATCAGGCTCACCATCCATGTTAAGCCGAGTTCCTCCTTGACCAAATTCAAGTGTAACTTAGACAATCTGATGGGGAACAGGAAATCCATTCCTGGTTTGTCATGTATGTCTGTAATGGACACAGGCAGCCTGTAAGTGGTTCATCTCCCAAACCCCTGCTTGTAAATGTTTCACTTCCCAAGCCCCTGCTTACACTTATCAAGGGTACCAGAACTTGTCAGAGATTTGGGAAGCATTCAGGTCCAAAGAAATTACTGTCTGTCCCTACTTCTCTCTAATTAGACCTAAAACTGAATATAATGCTTCTCTTGACATGCATCCACCCAGGCATATTGCCCAATCAAAAAAAAAAAACACGTTTCTTCTGATAATTTGTTGTTATATGTTTGCTAGCTGCAGACAGATGCTGCAATGCAGGAGTTTAGGTGGGAGCAGAAATCAGTGGTATGAGTGGACATGTTTGCAATGAGGCCATCATGGGGTGGAGAGATTTCAAATCTCTTTATGCCATCAGAGACTGCATGGAGAGTTGTCTTAGAAAATCCCTGAAGATGATGGGATTACAGGGAAACTTTAGCAGGGAATTGTGGAAAAATGGATAGCAAGGTGGTCTGATTTAACCAGTGAATAGACAAATGCAGGTGTGGAACATATTGGCTTTGTAAGAATAGGTCAAATATATATCATACATAACTCTCTCTGTACCAGATAACATCCCTAGTGAAGTGGGATATTATCTGGTACAGAGAGAGTTAAAGTTAATGATGTCCAGGAAACTGTATGCATATTTATTGTTTGTGGTGTATATTTACCAATTTATGGATATGTAGTTGAAATCTCCCAGGATGAGAGATTTCTTCGCAGAGACTTCCCTTACTATGGAACAAGACAGAGCCCCTCACTATCACTCTTCAAGAGGAACCTTGATGAGTGGATGGGTAACAGAAAGTTCACACCGGGGATCACACCAACAGCACTACTAGATAGGGACCAAGGGTACTAGCTGCTAGTACAAGAGTCTAAAGGGGCTTAAAGTGTGAATAACAACATGGCTGGGCTAATATATGCCTTCGGGCAGATAGCCCAGTACCAACCTATGAACCTATGAACCTATGAGAGTATTAGTTTCAGTAGTTAATGTCTCTGTTTTGTTTAGGTAGGTAGCATAGACTGTGAAGAAATGGAAGAGGTACCATAGTTGTCAATGATGTGATAGGTGGACTTTATACATATCTGGATATGCAAGAGTTCTGCGTCATTATTCTGCTGCATTAGTCACGAGATGATGAGATTGTGAATAAATACAGACACGACCCCTCTGGAAATGTACCCATGTTCAGTTTGAACAAGTAATATGCATTAAATCCCAGTAAAGAAGGAATGCTGTCACTGCACTGGAGCCAGGCTTCTGTGCTTATACAAATGTGTATGATTTCAATGGTCAGGACTGCCTTGAGGGGTGGACATTTTCTTGTTAAAATTTATAGAAAATTCTTTATGGAACTGAGCAGTGCCACACTCATTTGGGCCTGCCAGGGATTTATTATGTTGGTAGCTGTGGAAGACTGACTCTACATAAAAAGGCCCTCTGGGTGAAGAGAATGTCTCAGCCATCTCTGGCAAAGTAAACAGGACTGTGCACTATCTCCCTTCAAGCTGACATGCATTCAGCCCCCTAGAATGACACCAGTTATAGAGGCATGTGTTGAAGTAAATTATATTTTGCTTGTATTTTGGCAGCATTTTTGGTGATGGCAAGAGACTGTTCAAGCTTAGTTTCTTTCCATCCTTAGAGACATACCTTGAGATCTCAACCATGGCTCTCTTCATTTCTTCCAAGACAGAACATCTGAGGTTGCTACCCTTTGAATTTTGTAAGGGCAGTAAGTGACGATGTAATGCAGAAAAGGAGGGAGGGAGCAATAGTGCCTTTATTAAAAAGTTCTGTACATACAGTTAAAGGATTATTTGAGTGCAACCAGAAATCAGTCAAAGACCACACAGTGTTTTTTATTATGCAACATACCTTTGAGGGTGCTTTTCCGTTAACGGGGCAGCAGGCAAAATGTGCAGATGATGTTCACACTACAAAGGCAATGACCTTTACATCACTTTGTTGACATAGTAGAAGCTTAGTGTACTACAATTTTAAGTTATTTCTGTTGTTTGGTATAATGGTGTTTCAGACACAATGTAATTGTCTTGTGCATCACTTAGTAGAAGCTTAAGAAATGCCTTTTTTGTATTTCTGTTCAGCTGATCAGATATGGAGTACCCTGCATAAAGAGAGACAGGTGAAAACCATTATGTGAAGTTGTTAAATCTTGCCGTTTGTTCTTACAAGTGGGTATGGAGCCAATCCATCAGCTCTGAGTTGGCCACTTTCCAAGCTCAAGATCTCTGAGTAGCTCATGGCACAGCCCTTATCCCATGTTTCTCTCTGACTAACCTCAGTTCTAGTTTGCCACTGCAACGGATAGTAAGTTCTTCAGAGAGCTCGGGCCAGTATAATTCTTTCTCTGTCTTTTGACAAATAGTAAAATAGTTTTCCCTAGAGTTAGGATTCTTATTACAGTTAGTAGTCTGTTCCTGTTATTTTTTAGGGCTGTGTCCCTCTTGTTGTGTGGATTTTTGCTATGTTGCTGTTACTGGAGCGGTTGCTCTTGGGCCTTGCCCTTTTTTTTGTTTAGACACTTCTGTGCTTCACTACTGTAGTTGAACAGGGCTCTGTCAACTGGATTCTCTATCCCTTTATATTTAGTCATATTAGATAGTGTGCTTTTGATATTTTGCTATAAATATTTAGATATAAAAAAATAGTTTTTTGGGTGCTGGTAGAAAGTTCTACAGTCTTGAACTCTTTATAGTGCCATTTTGTTTTATTATCAGGGATCTGATAATTGTGTGCTGTTTGATATTATGGCTGACCAAAAAGAGAAACAGAAGTCAGATTTCAAGAGGTGCGACTGTGTGCAAAAAATGTCTATTACAGACAATCATGTGTCTTATGTATATTATCTAGGACCTGTGCATTTCCAGGAGGATTTTTCTATCTGCCACTCTTTTAGTGGCAGAGTATTACTTGAAAGAAGAAGAAAGTTAATTGATTAATGACTGTTGAAAACTGAATTTCAGGAAGCCTTGGATAAGACTGACCAGGCCTCCAAGTCTTCGAAAGGGTTGAAGTCTTCAAGGGTGTCCTTGGAACCCAGGCCCTCAGTTCCGAGCACCTCTGTTAAGGTGCGGTTGCCGGTTCCCAAGTCATTAGAGCCGTGCACTGAACCGATGTTTCGGAGCCAATCCTCTGTGCTGGAGCTGGTGTCAGAGGTGTTGAAGTCTCCAGTACTCAGGTCTGTGGCTTCTTTGGTCCCTTCAACCCATTCTTCTAGGACCCTTTCAGACATCGATGTGGACTGTGTGGTGCAGAGGCTCTTAGAGAACCTGGCATTGGCCAAATTACTTTCAGTTTCGTCCCAACTGGGTTCGAATCCTACTACCGTCCCTTTGCCTGTGACTACTCCTCCTCCGAGCTTACCTAGGTCTTTGGAGCCAGAGGCGGAAGATCTGATGGTTGTGGAACCCGCAGAGTTGAGTCCTGTCCCAGTGACTTCGGCTCTGTCGATCCTGATCTCTTCGGTGCCATTCGAAGAGTCTTGGAGCCGACACTCTCTCGTCGGTTCCAGGGAGGAGAGTAGAACTGACATGTCAGTTCCGACCCTTCCTCTGAGGGCCTCGGTGCAGATGAGCTCAGCTCCGTCCTTGGGTTCAGAATCCTTGGTCTTGGCACCGGGAAAGCCGCCATCTTCCTTGGAACCGGCGGATTCCTTGGGTCGAGACTCCGGTGCCTTCGATGCCATGAGGAGGGTAATGTCTGCTAAGACGCTCACTTCCTCAGGTCTCTCCTCTTCCTCCCCTAAAATGCTGTGTTCTGCCTCTACATCATAAGTTCCTACTAAGCGTCGAGACCCAGAGCCTCAGGTAACCCCTTTGGGTGAACCCTGCTCTACTGAGACTTCACTAGACACTCTCACTGATGAAGTCCCCAGAAAGAGAGTTTGCAAGAGGAGGCATTTGGATTTCCCTCAGGAATCTTTGACATCAGACACTGACTTAGAGGAATCAGAAGGGTCCCCACGGTCCCCCTCAGAGGATGTCTCCTTTGCAGACATCCTGGAAATACTGAAACAGCGGGGTGACTGACCGTCTGTTACCCCTACTGAGGATGAGTTGGTGCTCCTGAAGGCCTTTGGGTCTCAATCTTCCACCTCCTGGGTTACTCCGCCCTTTGAATTGATGTAACTGGTAGCTCGAAGGGCTTGGGAGTCCCCTGATTCCATGGAACCAGTCCCTCAAAGGCCCAATAAGTTCATCACTTCTCCTCACGACAAATTGTACCTCACTAAAGGAGTCCCTGTTGATGCCATGGTGGTGGCAGTGGCCACCAAGAAAGAGATGTCAGAGACCTCTTCTACTGTCCATCCTCCTAATAGAGATTCTAGGATAATGGACAGATATGGGAAATGCATTTTTAGTTCTGTGACGTTTGCCATGAGATCACTTAACTACTTAACCCATTTTACCCATTTTCAATGAGATCTCCTGCAGGAACTTGGAGATAACTCTAAAAGATAACACAGATGAAGCTATTTCTGAGAAGGTGATGGCTCAGCTTTCTATCCTTAATTCCATTGTCAACTCGTCCATGAGGCTCATTTCCTATGCAGCCGGTGGGATGAGTCGAGCAGCAGGTTCAGCTATAGCTCTGCTGAGACAGTCCTGGATGCGCTTATGCTCCTTTGCAGAAGCCTTCAAGTCTTCCTTAGTCAACATCCCGTTTGATGGCTCTCCTTTGTTTGGGCCCCAAGTCAAGGAGACTCTCACTGGGTGTGAGCAGGAAGGAAAGACTCTATCTGCCGTAGGAGTCCATTTTTCCATCCCTACTAGACTATACCTCAAAGGGCAGAAAGGATGAAAAATGAGGTTCCAGAAGTCCCAAGGAGCTTTCCAGAACACACGTAGTGAACCCCCCTTCAGGGGCAGAGGACTGGGCAATAACAGAAGATGCCACTTTGATGGCAGAAGGGGTCCGCAAAACCAGGGCTACAGGGAGCAGTTCTCTGGCAAGCCTTATCAGCACTCATGAGAGGAGGCCCGACTGTCTTACTCTGGAGGCAGTCAGGGGTCACTTGGCTTTGTACCCAGATGCCTGGTTAGGAATTACATCAGATTCTTAAGTACAAAGCATAGTTACCGGAGGTTACATCATTCCCTTTTTAGAGTCTCCACCAGTCAGAACAAGAATCACAGATGTTCTACCCAGTCTGCGGGATCAAGCAGGTATAGAAATCCAAATGCTGCTATGAAAAAGAGTTATCCTGCCAGTCCCGGCAGACCAGATAGGATCCAGAACTTACTCCAGATTCTTTTTAGTTCCAAAGAAAACGGGGGACTGGAGGCCCATTTTAGACCTCAGCAAGCTCAATGCTTTTGTAAAGAAGGAAAAGTTCTAGATGGTCACGCTTCAGTCGATACTCCCGTTCCTGGGAAGGGGCGATTGGATGTGCTCTTTAGATCTCAAGGATGTGCTCGATCAACCTCAAGGATGCATACTACCACATCAAAATGGCCAGACCATCCAGATATCATTTGTATTTCTGGCTGGGGGCCAGTCACTACCAATTTGGAGCATTGCCCTTTGTTCTCACCTCAGCCCCCAGAGTGTTCACCAAATGCATGGCAGTGGTTACGGCTCACCTGAGGCGTCTAAGATTCCAGGTGTTTCCGTATCTGGACGACTGGCTCCTATCCACCACCACCAGGCATCAACTCATTCTTTCCAGGGATCATACGATCAGTCTCTGTTCTCGGTTAGGAATAACCATAAATTTCAAAAAATCTGCCTTATTACCATCGCAGCATATCTCCTTTATCAGAGCAGACCTAGACACCACCACCGCCTTGGTCAGATTACCTCAAGAAAGAGTTATCTCTCTATGAAATCAGGTGTCCCGCTTGCTAAAAGAAAAGAGAGTATTCAGGTTTTAAAGCTATTAGGCACCATGGCAGCTACCCTCATAGCGGTTCCTCTGGGATGGATGCACATGAGGATACTCCAATGGTTGCTTTTCACCCAGTGGTCTTATCAACAGCTCCCAATGTTTTTCAAGATCCTACTGACAAACACTTGCAAGAAGGACCTTCTCTGGTGGTTGAACAGTCACCAGGTGATGATAGGTCGACCATTTGTACTTCCCCCTCCTGTAGCCACGGTGACCACAGACGCTTTCCTGATAGGGTGGAGGGGGCTTTTTCAGGGAAGAACTGCCCAAGTTACCTGATCAGAGATAGAACCTCATTTGCACATCAATGTCCTGGAGTTGAGAGCGGTGCTTTTAGCATTTCAGCACTTCCACGACTCTCTGCCTTGGGAGACAATTGTGATCCAGACAGACAACATGTCAGTGGTCTGGTACATCAACAAACAGGGGGGAACCGAGTCTTACCCCTTATGTCGAGAAGCCTTGAGAATTTGACAGTGGGCTGTATCCACCAGGCACTTTCTGATAGCAATGTACATCCCGGAGAAATCCAGTGTGATAGCGGACAAACTGAGCAGAGCAATTCTGTTGCCCCATGAGTGGTCCCTCAAAGAAGAAGTGGTGGAAATGATATTCCACAGATGGGGCTAGCCTTGCTGTGACCTTTTTGCATCCCCTGCCAAATGCAGAAGCTACTTTGCCCTGAATTCTCCTCTGGGGGACAGCCTAAGGGATTCACTCATACATGATTGGCCCTCGGGTCTCCTTTATGCCTTTCCTCCAACCCCACTGATCCCTCAGCTCATAGAGTTTTGGAACTACAAGCTCTTTCTATCAAGCCTCTGTATCTGGTTTTTCATCCCAACAGAGTGTCTCTCAAGACAAATCCCACCTTTCTTCCTAAGGTCTGCTCTGAGGTTAATTTGAACCAATCTATTGAGCTGCCCACCTTTTTCAGACACCATTCGAATAAATTAGAATATATGTTACATAAACTTGATGTTCACAGACAATTGAGGTTTTATTTGGACAGAACAAAGAGTTTAGGAAATCGGAACAACTCTGTTTCTCATGCGGACAATAAAAAGGGGCTGCCTGTAGCTAAAGTTACATTGTTTAAGTGGTTATCTGATTGCATAAAATATATATATTCATCAACCAACTAACCTTTAGAGCATAGTGTGAAAGCACATTCCACCAGAGCTGTGTCTACATCTATGGCTCATGCAGCCTGTTTGCCTTTGGACACTATTTGTGCAGCTGCTACTTAGTCCAAACCTCATACGTTTATCACTCATTACAAAGTGGACAGGTCCTCCAGGGACAGGGCTTCATTTGGTTCCACTGTTCTCAGGAATGTACTCCCGTGAGTCACCCAGGATTAGGGTGCTTGGGACACTACCCACGTGTAAGAACAAATGGTGAGATTGAACAACTTCACATAAAGAAGTTATGTTCTTACCATAACATTCCATGTAAGCTGTTCATCTCGCCTTTGTTCTTACACTCACTCTCACCTTCCCCCTCCAGGTTCCTGAAGAACAGGTATGTTTGGTGGCCTGGTTGGTCTAACTAGTGTCCTTTACTCCAGCCAGAGTATTTCTTAGCAGATTGTAAATATATGTATACATGTGTATATTTTTGGCATGTTGGTATGTTTAGTGGTATTCTTTCTTGCTGGGTTCAGCAAATGAGATCTGAGGTTAGTCAGAGAGCATCATGGGATAGGGACTGTGACTCGAGGTACTCAGAGATCTTGAGCTTGGAAAGCGGCCAACTCAGAACCGATGGATCAGCTCCATACCCACATGTAAGAACAAAGGCGGGATGAACAACTCACATGGAACGTTATGGTAAGAACATAACTTCTTTGTTTTAGTGCAGCTGTCACTGTCGCCAAGTAATACCAGAAAGAGGCACTTGTCTAGTCAAGGAAGGTAAATGGCCAGTAGCAGGAGTTAAATAATAATGCAGACAGCTACATATTTATTTGGGTTAAGTGTTTCCAAGTTTTGTTTTCATTCATCTTCTGCTGTCAGTCGCATGTTGTTTCAGCGGTTGTACTGCTGCCATCCCAAGTCTAATGACGCAACACCACCCCCTGCGGTTCTCTGAACAAGTTAACTGGTTTCACCTTTTCTTATTATTTGTTTTTATTTTTGGAAATAATACCTTATGGCACTGCATTGCTAGGTGTTGGACACACACAATGAAGTACACAAAGCTGAAGTAATTCACTGTCATGGAAAGACATGACTGAGGAAAAGGAACTATGTTGGCAGCTTAGATTAAATGCCACTTCCCTAGCTGGTCTTAATGAACGTATCTCCATATGCAGTGTACTAAGACTTAAATCTTATGTTATATAAATTGATGGGGGGTTATTTATTGGTTGAGTATGTTTGCACATATTTTATATACACATATATTTTTCATCCATTTTTATTTTCATTGTTTTTATTTTTATGAATGTTGGTTCTTTAAACATGAGAGTGGTGGTGAATTATGATTATTATCCATGTGATCTTGATGGAGGATTATTTAAAAAATGTAGTATGAGGCAGACATTTGATTCTGATGAAGTCTGAATCTGTTACAGACAAAAGTGCTTAATCCTGCCTGTTTCTTATTTTATTTGTTTTATTAATAAAAAAGTATATACTTTTTAAATTTTCCTATGGTGGCTCATTGCTGCATCATTTTGGACTTTGTGGTTAACATTTTTTTCACTCCCATATGATCAGTGACTAGATTGTATCTCTACTTGGGATGAAGGAATGTGAGTGCCCTGGCAACTTCACAAATTCTCATACCAGAGAAAGACATCTTAACTCTGTCCTTGCCCAGTTCAGTGAGTGGCGCATCACTGTATCTGACTAGATACTACCTTTGACTAGAAAGTCATGTGTGGTAGCATGCACAGATGGCCTTAAGGGCTTAGGAATAGTTTGTACAGTTTAGGTGATCTTTGTCTGCAGTGGCAGTTGGAGGTTGTGTGTGTGAGGCATCATCTGGAGTGCTGTTGTGAGTATGGTCGGCGAGTTGTGAGGGTGCTGCTGATGTAAGTATCTTGGTGCATTGCTTAGGAAACCTTGCTTACGAAGGGATTTTATTAGTACCTCACCATAAGTAGGCTTAGTGTTAGTGCTATGTTCTGGTGTGGAGCTGTGGTGAGATCTGGCATCTGGGTGATATGAGAGATTGCCTCCAGCGTAAGTATATACTTACACCTATCACAAATACACAAGTAGACATAACATTTTGTAAAAATACTGTGATATCAGTGAACATGAGACAGCTCCACACTGCTTCAAGCTTCCTAATTCAAGTAGGCTGGCTACAGATAAGTTAAGGGCACATTGAAGTCTTGTGGTATTAGGAAAACTGATTTGGATAGGATTCAGTAATAATGGGTGAGGACACTAGTTCTCGCTTGTATTTCTAGTTCTTTAATACATTTCATTAGTAGTTGTATAGATTCTTTGTCTCCTTCATTTCATTTGTTTTGTAGTCTGTAAGTGAAATATGTACGTTCATGAAGTTTGTAGGTTGTAAGAGAAATATGTACGTGTTCCTCACCACAGAATGTATTTAGTAGTTCCAAAATTCCTGATCGTTGTACTTTTGTCAGTTTGTTGTTTTTTTTTTCCTGGTCTAAACCATTCAGCATTCATTCTTTTAAAGTTCATGTTCTATCGCATTGCCAAAGATTCAAGCATTTGTTCTAAAAACTTGTTCATAAAGCTCTCCTTATTTTCTTTCTATTGTCACTGTTTCTCGTAACCTTACTTGGCACCTCTTACTTCTTATGTTAGTAGTCAGCAAATACTTCTGTTTTGTAAACATGCAGCCAACAAGTGCTGTACATTTCATCTGTCAGTCCTGTATTCATAATCTTGAACTTACCACTTGGTGACCATCTGCTTTTTCTTGTAAGTTCATTTGTGCTTATTGCTCCATTATATGCTAGTCACGTAATAGCACACATTTCTTCCCTTTTAAAGAATAAGACACTTTTCATTTTCATGGATTATTCACAATCTGTTGTATAACATACTTTTATTATTTTTAAACTGTTTGTATTTCTTTTATGATGCACCACAGCTCTCTGTGCACTTAATCAAATCCAGTCATATTGCCACTTACAATGAACTTGCTATGCTTTTTTTAACTAATAATACAAATACCCTTTGAAATGGTAAAGATTCAGGGTTCCTATTACATGAACAAACTTTTCAAAGTTCGAATGTCATATTGTCGAACCATGAAAAGTGCGAAGGTTAAATGTAATGGCGCCGTACGGTGCAGAATGGGAAGTGTGATCTTGGAGTTGGTATATTTAAGTAGGGGGTGTGTGGGGGGTGCAGGGGGGCTTGCCCCCTGTTCGGAGCGTTAAGGTAAGTTTTATTTTTGATCTTTTATTATATATTCGAAGTTTCAAACTTCGATTATATGTTGTCGAACATATGGGATTCGAAGTTTTGAAACTTCGAATATATAATATAGACCCAAGATTCATTATTACTAAACCTCCAGCTTCATCTTTTAAACTATAACTTCCTTTTTACAAGACTGAGACAGAAACCCATGTAAGGTGGAAAGCTATGCATAGGATTTTTGCATATAACACTAGTGTATATTTGTTGCTACAATGCAAAAATACTAAGTTGGAAGCTTTCTGTAGCATTACTGTTTCATTTAGAGAATTTAATGAAAACATTCACGTCTGGAACAGCCAACAAAAGAAGAAAACAGTAGCTCCAGAAATCTGTTTGCAGCAATCACATGGAAATTATGCACCCGCACCAAATACTTTCAGTCGTCCGTAGATGAAAGCGCCTAACCCTAGTGTGGAAAAGTATTTTTGTTTTAAACCATTTATTTTTATTAATAAACGGACGACTGAAAGTATTTGGTGCCAGTGCATAATTTCCATGTGATTGCTGTGAACAGATTTCTGGTGCTACTGTTTTCTTATTTAGAGAATTCAGATGTATTCTTTTTCTAGCTTTAGTAAACTGATTTTCACTGGGTTCCTGTTTACTGTCTTTTATTGCTAATAATGTATTTCCTTACAGAGTTTTATTTAAACTTTTGACACATATCAGTATAAAACATTTTCACTGTATTAAGCCAAACATCTGCTCTTTAAATATACCTGTTTCTGCTCCTGCTTCGTTTTTGACTGTCTTTATAACCATTATCAGCAATCACCACAGTCTGAATTCTTGCCTTGCTTTCATTTCTGTACATTTGGGCTTTCTCGTTAAGTCTTGAAAAATATGTATGGTAAAGGGCTGCTGGGAAAAACTTGATAACCTCTGTATTGCCTTCAAGTAGTGAGTCGTTCATCCCTCTGTATTGCCTTCAAGTAGTGAGTCGTTCATCCCTCGTCAGTCCTGCATCAGGTACTACACATCAGCCAATGTGGGGATTCCCTTTTTGGATGGAGAGTACTACACTGAGAGAGAGTTGTCTAGTGATCGAGAATCAACACTCTGAGAGGAATGAATTTTAATCTGTACAATGCTTTGAAATGCAGTTCCAACATCTTATATTATGGAAAAGTGAAACTAGAGTGCTTTAATTGCACTTCTTTAGTTGGAAATCCTTGCAAGCTGCTCATTACATGCAAAATAATGGGACAGTTCAAGAGGAGGCAAGCCTTCTCTGTACCTCTGCACCCCCAAAATTAAATATACCAACTCTATGGAAGTACAACATTTTGAAAGGGAGAAGATTCCAGAAACAGAGCACAAATGTCTTGAACAATCATTTATTTTACCCTAATACGAGTGCACAAGTGTTTTTGAGTTAATGTAAATCAAGAATGTACAGGGAAGCCATTCCTACATGACTGCTGTTCAAAATCATATACATATATACTACCTGCACATCAGTTATATTTTATGAATACACTGCTTATTTTAAAAGCAATTTTGCTGACCACAGTTAGCTTTCATGCTTGAGTAAATAAACAGCAGATGTATGAAATAATCTGTATCAAGCGACTATTTGTACATACATACAAATATTTCAGGCACAGGTAATAATGCTCTTCTAACTTGCCAATAAACCAAAACAGTTAGTCCCATAATATGGGTCTAGGTTATTGTGCTTGTTTTCTTATAAGGTTTCAATACTGTTATTCCATAATCAAGTTTGGGTCTGTGTAACTAACAAAAAACAATTTCATAAGTTTCAGTTTCCTAGACTTTCTAAACCTTTTCTACAATCTGTATCTCTGTAACTATCACTAACCTTTTGAATGACATGATTAGAAAAACTCAAAGATGGATCTACCCATGTACACAAGTCCTTAAATGAATCTACAGTTTCAATTTCTGTGCACTGTATTAAATATTTACCTTTCACTCTGTCTCCCAAATGTCATATGTTTAGTTTTTTTGTTATATGTTTCAGTATATTATTATTCTGTGCCCAAATGGTCATTTCTGTCAAGTTTTTTGGCAGGCATTCCCAATCTATATCACATGTAATCAGTTTACCCATTTTGAAGTCATCTGTATACAGGTTGTAAAACACCTCAGATGAAAAAGACAGATCTTAAAGATATAGTCTAAACAAATGTGGACCTGGGACACTCGGACTATAATCTAGGATTTTAGCTGGCCAAATACTGTATGATACTTGACATGTCCTATTTTAAGCCATGTAGCTAGATGTTCTAATTTATTAATAAGTGTTTTTTTATGACCCTATCAAATGCTGATCACAGCACAATTTTTCATTTATGGCTGTTACTATATTGTTATACAACATCATATTACAGGTGACTGCAGCTCTATTTTCAACACATCGTATGCATGCTGACAAATAATATCAAGTCCCAAGTTTTTCATTTCTGACAACAATTTATCTAAAATAACATTCTCCACTATTTCCCCACAACATGCAAGTAAACTTATGGGTCTGTATGATTCTATGTTTGTCCTACTCCCCTTTCCCTTAAAAATAAGTTTAACAAGTGCATGTTTATATTCTTGAAGAATCTTAACATATTTAAATGACCCAGTGAATAACAATTATAATAGCAGTGCAAGTTCATGCTGAAGTGTTCTTGGGTCTTTATTATTTATTCTGTATCCTCCCTTTTTTTATTTTGGGACCAATTTCCATAGTTCTTTTTCAATATAATCTATTTTTAGTATCTGAAATGACCTGCATGTTACTAGGACAATTTATCACACCCTTTGTAGTGCCAAATTGCTTTGCATATTATTTTGTAAATATATATATAATTTTTTGTTTAAGAATACATTTTAGCATCTACACACAGTTATTCAATGTGCATATCTTTAATCCCATGACCTCTTATTTATCTATAAAGTGGATTCCAATTAAGCTCAATATTTTATATAAATGTTTTTCAAAATTTATTCTTGATATTGTCTTAAATTGTGTTTAATTTGCCAGTCTAGCTTGTTTATTTCAGTGCAAGTTATAGTTTGACCTCTTTTCCATTTCTTATATTCTTTTTATCTCTCACCTTAATCAAGTATCTTGTTTTTTATGGAAATATATCCTCTATCCTTGTGTGCCTAGATCCTGTTGTTAAACATTTTTTTTTGCATTCTTACAATTTCAGTTGCATAATTTGTACATTTCTTCTGCAGTTTTCCACTGAATGTGTTACTCAAATTAGTTTCACATAGTGAGTGTTTTGCTTCCATATGGTCTATTATTAATCTTCTGTGCATTGGTTTAAATTTCATTTTGGCAGAACTATCTAGCAACAGTTTAAACTTTATAACCTCATGATCACTGCACATCAACAGTGGTAAAACTCATCATGAAGTGACAGTAATTTCAGAAAGTCTAGTATGTTTCATTCCCTGGTAGGCTTTTTTACAATCTGAAGCAACTATCATTCCTGAACATACATTGTAAATAATTATCTTACTAATGTTGTTGAATCAATATTATTGCAGTCAGTTTCTGTTAAATGTAAGTCCTCAGTCACTATTATAGTTCCTATGTTTCAGGCATGAAATATATGAATTCCTCTACTTCGTCAGCACTTGACTTTTGTGGTCTGTATACTACAAGTATTATATGTTCCAGGGTTCATAGTTAAATAATCTACAGTGTTGTTACTGAACATGTAATAATGGCAGGTCTCATAACAATATTTAATCCCTGTCATCACACCTCTATTCTTTTGTTAGAATGTCTGTTACAGTAAAAATATTTATAACCCAAAGAACTGGTTTCCAGTCATTGTTCTTTAACCATATTTCATAAGCAATAGTAACATCAGTCTTATGAGAATGTAGCAAAGTTTCCAGTTTAAAAAAAAGTTATTACTAATGTTGCTAGCTTTAACAATCATCAGAAATACATCACATGTTGCTGTCTGTGAACTCTTAAATTTCTGACCTGGAAAAAAAACCTGTCTTGTGTTAGTCAAATATTGCAATATATCTGCTGCAAAAATACTCGTCCCTTATCTTGACAAGTATACACCATCCTGTCTAAACTCATGGCATGACCAGAATTATACTTGGATGCTCTACATATTTCCATTTTAAAAATGGGCCATTTTCTCATGTAGGTAGTTATCCCAAAATATTTTCATTCACGCTGACCTGTCTTTCCTTTTTATATGTAATTTCTGAAAAATATTTCTCAACACCTGTACAAGCTATGCTATCTAAAAGAGTTGTAATTTCCCTGCTAACAGTCAGAGAGTCCTTACAGATGAGATCATTGTACCAACATGAATAAAAACAACTCCATACTTCCTTGCATTAAGGAATTCTACGGCCTTTCTCTCATTCTGTATTTTTTTGTTCCTGGGAAGCATAACAATGTTTGATGTTCATTATCTTCTCTGCAGATTTAAGTTTTAGTTCCACCAATAACTGAATCTCCAGTTACAGGTGTATAACTTCTGACCAGATCTGAAGAATCTCTAACTTCTAATTAAGTAATATCTGCTCTATTAGTTGTTACAAAGGATGATCTTCAACACCATTGGTCTTATTAATACCACCATTTTCATTGCTTATTACATTTGCAAGCATACGATTCTCATCCAGCTGTATTTGTACTTCCACAGTTTGAGTCATGTTGCCATCTTTGGTTTTTCTCCTCTTTTTTCTTATAGTAATATTCCTCAACCCGTCCAACTTCAATTTGATTTCTTAGTTTCATAGTTTCATAGTAGTGTACTAGGCTATCTGCCCGGGGGCATTTATAAGCCTAGCCAACAGTGATGTGGCTTTACGCCACCCCATACTATATAGTTGCGCCTCTCTAGTAGTGACACATGTGGGACCCCATTATTTAGTAAACTATACCTCTGTCTAGTAGTGACACTGAGGTGACTATCTCCCATCCATGCATCGAGATTTTTCTTGAACAGTGCCAATGAAGGGCTCTGTCTCACATGAACTGGGATTTTGTTCCAGAGTATGGGTAACCTCTGTGTTATGAATCTATCCCTCCAGCATGTCCTATTCATATTTGTGCAGAGGTTGAAATCTTTAGCTCGTGTGGTTCTAGTGGATTTGGATTTTTTGAGATGGAGCATGTCCATCAATTCCTGGTTGGACATGGCCCTGTATGTTAGGCACAAATCACCTCTGAGCAGGCGGTATGCTACTGAATAGAGCTGGAGTTTCTTTAATCTAGCTGGATAAGGCACATGTTTGAGACCTATGATCCTCTTGGTGAGGTACTTCTGGGGTCTCTCCAGTTGCTGCATGTGCCGGGTGAGATACATCCCAAATGGAGCATTATATTCAATCATGGGCCTGACAAGGGAGGAATACAGTGGTACAATGACCTCCTTTGATCTGGATGAGATTCCCTTCATGATGAGATGGGCAAGGTAGAATGTCTTTCTGACCACTTTGGCAACATGGTTGTCAAAGGAGAGGTCACTATCGACTTGAGTCCCCAGGTCTCTGATTACATCTTCCGTATTCAGTGGGTTATTGTCTATGTGATAATTTGTGGGTACTTTGTTTTTCCCAAAGGGGATGACTATACATTTTTTGGCGTTAAGTTTGAGGCCATGATTCCGCACCAGTTGTCCGTTTCAGTGAGACCTTTCTGTAGGATGTGTGTGTCAGCAGGTGAATCAACTATGGCACCCAGTTTGCAGTCATCTGCAAACTTTGTCAGCCATATTCCTTCCATATTTGCTTTCACATCTGAGAAGTAAATGCCGAATAGGAGTGGACCCAAGACTGAGCCCTGTGGGACACCACTTGTGACTGGTTTTGAGTCTGACATGGCTCCAGCAATTTTAACCTTATGGATTCTGTTTTTTAGCCAGTTTGCTACCCATCTTGTGACATATGGATTTACATTTAGGCTGCTGAGCTTGTCAATGATGCCAGAGTGTGGTATCGTGTCAAAGGCCTTAGCCAAGTCCAAGTAGGCAGTGTGGACAGCCTTGCCCTCATCGATGGCACTAGTGACTGTCTCAAGAAGTCAACCAGGTTTAAGAGGCAGGATCTGCCTTTACAAAACCGAACTGTGTGGGATCAAGGGTCTGCAGATCCCCAATGTCGCCATTTATGAGTTCCATGATGATTCTTTCCATAGCCTTGCAGACCAGGCTGGTCAAACTTATGGGGCGGTAGTTACCAGGGTCAGTAGAATTTCCCTTTGTGGAGTGGGACCACTGTTGCTGCGCCAGTGTTCAGGTACATATCCTGTAGTGAGGCTAAGATTGAATAGAGTTCTTAGGGCGGTTTAGTTCATCTTGAAGTTCACGTAACACGCAACCGGGATACCATCGGGTCCCATAGATGCTGTGTTTTTGCCTTGTTGAGTGCTGATTTCACCTGTGTGTCTGTGATGACTGGTAGGTTACATTCAGCAGGGATAATTACTTCATCTTTAGGGGTGAGGGAGGAGAAATTTGCACTGAACCTATCTGCCAGAATGTTGGCAATGTCGGTAGGGTCAGTGAATTTTTGTCATTGTGTACTAGCTCAGAGCATATCTGAGAATTCCTCCCAAGGTTCTGACATAATTGAAGAAGGCCTTGTGATTGTCTTTGGTATCCTTGGCAATCTTTTTCTCAAAGTTTGCTTTAGATGTTTTTATGAGAGAACGTAGTTTTACTTGTGCTGATCAGGGAAGCCTTTCCTTGTGGGATTTGGCTTTGTCCTGCAGTAGCTTCCTTCTTTGTTGTACAGTTTGTTTATAGCCAGGGTCCACCAAACCGGGCGTTTCCTTGGTGGAGAGGGTCTTGGTTTTAGTTGGGATTGCTTGATCCATGCATTCTTGGAGATGTCCGTAGAAGGCTTTTGTGAAGGATTCAGCATTTTGGGATGTGGTTTCCATTAACCCAGTAGGCTTAAAGGATATCATTTCTGACTTGAGGAGCGCAAAGTCAGCTTTTGAAAAGTTTTTCACTGTAGTCTTTTGTTCTGGGGGTGGGGTGGGATATGTACATCCAACGTGATCAGTTTATGATCAGATCTTACTAGTGAGGGGTATATATCCGTGTGGAGCATTTGGACCCCATGTTTGTGATAATCAGGTCAAGTATATTATCTCTCCTCGTAGGAGAAGTGACCAGTTGCTCCATAGCATTTGAGTTTATGAATTCCAGGAATCTTTGGGCTAGGGTGTTAGGGCTAGAATAGTGGGTCCAGTCTATGTTGGGGTAGTTGAAGTCACCCAATATGATGGTGTTTGGTGTGACATTCATATCCTCCAGTGTTTTCAGGAATGCTTGATGGGATTCCTGGGATTGGGAGGAGTTCTATAACATGCGACCAGTTGTATGGCAGTTTTGCCTATGGTGAGTAAAACTTGTATGGTTTCTGATGCCTCATGGCTAGCCACCAATCGAGAGGTGTAGGTGTCCTTTATGAAAATGGACACTCCTCCCTTTGTGGTTCGGCCTGGAACTTGAGGTCTAAACGCATGATATGAGGTATAGCCTGGTAGCGCTGGAGTGCTCTCAGGAGCCTTGAACCAGGTTTCGGTCACTGCACAGACATCGATGTTCTCCATACTGAGAAGTGCTTTGAGTGCCTGCATCTTGAGATTTAGACTTCTGGCAGCAGCATTACCCTTAATTTTTTCCATTTTTGTTTATGGAGGTTGATTTGTCCTTTGAGCATTGCCTAAAAAAGGCACTATGGGGGTGGCAAGAGCCTTGGCCAGTATCCGAAGCCCAGTGGTGACAGGTGCAAGCCATCCCCAACGTGGCTTGTCCAGCATGTCATCCCAGGCTGACAGACATTGGATCCCCCTAGAATGACACCAGTGATTAAGCCAATTGTTAAAACTGATCATTTTGTCTTTGTACTGAGGCATCATTCTTGGTGAAGGCAGGATGCTGCTCAGGGTCAGGGTCATACCAGTCTGGGCTACATAATCTGAGAGCTCCTCAATGTCTCTTTTCATGTAGTCCACAGATCATTCACACCCGCATGGACAATGACTGAATCATACTTGTACTTGCTTTGGAGTGACCTGAGTACGTGTGTAATGTGGCGGATCCTAGCCCCGATAGGCTGCTCACCGCTACCCTCTCCTTATTCAGCCTGGTAAGTGGAACGTCGGTGTGTCTGACTATAGAGTCACCTATTACTAATGTCTCTGGCATAGTATTTTGCCTTAGGGGCTGTGATTGTGTGATACACCTGTTGCTTGAGGTATGTGTTGTAGGTGTTGCTTTTGTGGGGTGTATTTCTGGGTGTCTGCTTTGGAGGCCTCTGTTGTTTTGGTAAGTTTTTATAAGAGCCTCGAGTATGTCTTTGTGTTTTTATGTGTTTGGTTTGTAGTAGTGGTGGTTTTATGTGTGACTGGTTTTGCTTTGGGTGTGGGTACCATCTCCTCCTGTCTGGTCTTGCCAGTCCTGAGTTGAGAGAGTTCAGCCTCCAGTCTGGCTATATAGTTGCATCTCTCACAAGTATATGTGTTAGTAGGAAGGAGGAGAGGGTTGTCTGTGTACATGAGACAATTGTAACATTGTCTTAAGATTCCCAGATTAACCAGCTGAACAAGAGAGGATGCTAGTGGTCTACCACTCGACATACTAGAATATTATAAGGAGTGTTGTGCCCTTAAGGGAAGTGGGTATTCACAGGGGGTAGTGGATGCCTGTAGTGCTTACTTTAGGGTAAGAGTGCTTGTTTTATTATGAGTGCTTGCTAAGGATAGAAGTTCAAACAAGTGCTAATATATACAGCTAAATAGACTGAGTAGAGCTACTAAGGGAAAAATTGAAGAGCAGACTTATGGAGCCAGAAATAGTTTAAACCTGTATAACCTGCTGCGCTTAGCTAGAAATGGTCCAAGGCAACCAATGATTTACAGCTCAAGTGCTGAGGTCACTTCCAGGGACAGATAGGCTGCTCAAGGCTCCCACTCCCACTGGTGAGCTCAGAAACTTCCTTCTATCCAAGTAAGGCAATGGCCAACACAGGAATTACACACAGCCCAGAATACAGCAAAGCCTGTATACTGGTCTTAACTAGTCGAGCAAAGGCGGAAAACAAGGAGTATTTTTTTGTTTTTGTTTTTTAGGAAAGCACACAGAAATGCAGTTAGGCAAACAGTAAAATCGATTTACACAGGCTAGCACACTTTAGTGAGCAGCCTCAGCATTTAAATTAGCAAAACAGTATTATTCGACCAGAGTCGACCAAATGCTACTTTTAAGTGCAGATACTTTAGAATTCAGCAGATAGACACAAAAACAGTTATATCTTATTAAATGAAAGCCAGAGAGGACAATGCAGATAAAAAAAGCCAAAAAATACTTAAATCAGGAAAGTGGTCGCTTCTTTCAGTTCTCTGTTGCCAGGACCCCTCTGCAGGACCACGTGGAGCTCTGCTTGGGTATATAGCCAAAAAAAACGCCCTGAGGCAGATTTTTATACAGGGAACTTCCTTTTCCTTTTCAATGGTTTCTCTTGCCTCTTCTTTCCACCTTCTCCATTGGAAAAATGATGCTTTTTTCTCTAGACTACAAGTTTTCTAGTTGAACAATGTTAGCATTCCCTGTGATCTATGTGTTAAATAAGAAATCAGTGTCCTTCTTGTTATGTATTCTCTTTGCACTATAGACATTAATCAACTTTTTCTTTCTTTCTTGTTATTTATTGTGAACTTCTTTTCTTTTCTACTTTCTTCTACATGCTCTGAATCTTCAGATTGCTGAATAATTGTATCATGAATTCCAAAGTTTTCATCATTAGCATCATGTTTAATAGGGACTAAGAGATCTTTACTGACAAAATCACTTTCTTTCCTAAAAGTGGAGTATTTATACTTTGCCTAATTTTATTTATCTAATCAACCCAATTGCACGATCGCATAATCATCAGTAACTCTAGATTTACTGCTAATAATGGTAAGCAAATCATCCATCTTTTGAAATGAGGAGCAAAGGTCAACAGTGTTATCAGGTATTACCTTTAAATAAACATAGCATTTAGTACCCTGTAAAAGGTACTTGTACTTTACCAAATTATTAATGGCACACTAATATAAGGATTCCATTTTCATCTACAAATGAATAAAGAATTCTAAAAGACAAGAATAATCAGAATTATATACCACAGAATTCAAAGAAATTTTAAGTCAACATCTATGAGAAAATCACACAAACAATATGCAACTAATTATTAAATTAAGTACAGTAAAATCATCACCCTGACTTAATGTACCAGTTGTGCTAGTCACACAAATGCTAGATTTCCTTTATATCATGAGGAGTAGTTTCTGCTTACTATCACTTCTAGTCACACCTCACTATGACATTAAAGGTCAATAAATCACAAGCCAAAACAGGTCTGGTTTAGATAAGTTGTGGATTGTCCTCGCTACAGTCTGGGTGAATTTATAGCTCGCTAGGCCCTTTAGGATGGCTAGAGTTTGCCTGTATAGAATCTATCCCTTTCAAACAACAAACAGAGAGAATCAGAGGTAAAACAAGATAAAAATTAAAATAAATTTCCTGTCTACAAATTATCCCTTTCTTCCTACAAACATCAAAAAACAAGAGCAAAAAATAAAATACAAATCAAAATAAATCTTCTCTTACCAAGAAGCTGCACACAAATCAACACAGGATTGTTCCAGATAAGTTCTAGATTTACAGGATTCTGTTTTTAGAAATGTTCATGTTTTACTCAGCCTTTATATTGCCGATCTTGAATAAAATACCTTATCCTAAAACTGTGGTCGAGAATTTTAAGCTGATTTTATTTTTAATTGAAACATTAGTTTAAAAAAAAAAAAAGGAAAAATGAAAGGCAGACAGTCAGAGTGCAAAATTTGCATTTGTTAGATCAGTCTGTAACAAGAGAAATATCAAAAGTAAACAGGACTGTCATCACTGCAGTGTGTAGGTTAAAAGCCCTAAGTGAGGCAACTGAAACCTGTTATTATATAATTGTAGAAAATGCTGCAGTTACTACAATGAAGACCTTTACATACAATAACTGTGCTGGTGGACAAGTGGCCATGATATAGTATGAAGATGCAACACCATCATAGCTGGTTAAAGTATTTGCCTGAAGAAATTTTCTGTCCCAAAATGTGTATTTGCATCTAGCTTCATGTTCTGAAGGCACCTTTGAGAGGCATAAAGGAGTCTTAGAAAGTTGAAAGGGGAGTAATACAGCAACTGTGGAGCAACGCAAGATGGAATATTTCCAGGTGAGCGATCCCTGTACACTTCTCCACAGCCCTCCCAAAGAAAATCTTTACACAGAATGAAACCTGAGACTAGCCTCTTGGCTGTAGTAGAGGTTGAACCTGATGTTAACTTCCTTACACCCTTCTCATGATGGAAGTTAACGGCTAGTCACTCAATTACACCTCTCACCTCAAGACAAATACCTGGCATATGAACTGATCATTAAACCTACATCACTAGTTTTGTGGGACAATATTTTTCCAGCTAAATGCATCTCTTAGGCTATCAATTTAACTGTGTATTTTATGCAGCACAAAGGCTACATATGTATATGCTCCAGTCTATCAGATAGCCAAATGGTTAAGAGCTAGTGCACAATCTTTAATTCTGTTGTCACTTTCTGAAGTATTTTCCTGACAGTTAGTTGCTGTTTTGTAGCAATTTCTTAAGCTAAACACATTTGATCAATATTTAGTTTCTGAATGTATTCTTGAATAAAGCTTAAACTAACTTTAGCAAACATTTTATTTATTTATTTATTTTTCCTTCCCCTTTTCCTCCTGCACAGTTGACCATCAGCTCTACCAGTTGTCTCCCTTCATTCACTGGAACTACCTACCCCTTCTGACTTCCCCTGACATGCTCTAAATTAAGGATGGGGTAAGCAAGGAGATTGGAGAGTCCTGGGATAGCATCATGCTGCTGTCATGGGGTATTTTCCTAATCTCACCCGTTCCACATGTCCAGTAATCTTACTGAAGATGGGATGTGGAATGCAGTAGCTGTATAGTAACACTCTCACTTCTGCAATGGGCTGACATCAGCAGGGCACCCTGCCTACTCTTGACAGCATTTTATAATTGTTTCTACAAGCTACACCAGTGAAGATGTTCTGTTTTGTGTGCTTTGGACACAAGTCCCTTCCCTCCATTCCCACAGGATGGGCATATTTTAACACTGTGCTTAAGCATGAGAACGTGCTGGTATAAAAGGGATGTATGAGTTCCAAAATTCAGAAATTTGTTGCCGTTTTTACACTTCTTCAAACATCGCATCTTTGTAGTGACTTCAGTATTGACTGTCAGCTTGTGACTAAAGTTTTGTAGGCAATAAAGTACTCCCTTTGGGACCTTCCTTATTTCTTTTCTTCTGAAAAGTATATTTCAATAGTAGCTTATATCTGTCAGGAAAGGGATATGCATGTGCAGTAAGCATATACCTCATAAAGATACTCACACAGCTTGTGTTTTCAGCCTAGGGGATACTCATGAAACCCAGTCCTTTCACCTCCTTATTTTTCACTCCCCAAACTATTCATAGTTGATTTAATAACTTAAACTTTTTCTTGAAAACCATTACCCAGCAGTCTTGGCTAATATAAGCATGGCTTCTGAATCGTCTTCCATAGATAACCCCTTTCAGTCAAATAAAAAAGAAAAAAAAATCAATAGAGACTTTTGAGGAGACACATTCATCAACCTCATTTAACAGGTCTGTGATGGCTGGTTCTGCTGCAGTAGTTTCAGAGTCCTTGGACTATCAGTACAATTTATCTGGTCCCACTGGTGAGGCTGTGCTGAAAGCCACTAAAATCAATGAAATCCATACATCTAGTCAGATTGGACCTCAGACACTATTGGCTGAAAAGGTAGAACTTGTTCTGTTTTGAATGAAGGAGAGAGAGGTATACATCAAGTCCTGGTAAGGGAGAAAGTAGTGTGGTCTCTTATGGAGGTCTGGACATCTCATTTTATCAAGACCATCAGACTAGAGACCTCAAAGAAAAAACAAACATTTGTAGCCCCTGCAACTCTTTCCAGTTTGAATAGCTCCCTGGAAAACTAGTACAACTTTGCCAAGAGTCTTTTCAGGCTTTGCAGTCCTTTCAGCGTTCCACCCCATGTCTTCCCAGTCTAAGAGGGAGAGATCCTTCTCTTCCTCTGTAGAGGAGATACTCTTTGATACTGAGGTGGAAGATTTTGATTATGCTTCTCAACTCTCTTCCCTTATTTTATCTGAATCAGAGAAGAATCTGTTGTCATATTCCCCAAATGAAGACATTAATTCTTCTGATACCAGTGGTAAAATGAAAGAGTTCTTTATATCAGAAGGAAGGAAAGTTTCAGAAGCACAAAAATAGTATTATGTCATCTTGTTTGGATTTCCCAAGCCCTTAGTCATCCCTCTAGTACTGGGGGCTTTGGAGAATGCCCTTAATTCAGCTTCTGCTTCAGGTTCACAACCTTCTTCAACTAGAAAACCTGTTAAGTTTATGTTTAGAAACCCCATTATTTACTTGTCTGTGATATTATGGACAGGAAAAGTGGATCTAAACCTTTGGCTTCTTCTAATCCTGCTCTCAATGAAAAAAGCATGGCCTTTGGCAGGTATGGGAAGGAAGTGCATGCTTCTTCCCCTTTAGCTTTCAGGGTAATCAACTGCTAGACCTGTATGGTGAAATACCTACTTTCTATATTTTCTACCATACAGCAGTCCATAGCTAGCCTTCCTGCTTCAGATATTAAAACTCATCTTTCAGACTTGGTGTCTTTTGCTTCCCTGGTCACAAACTACTCAGTAAAATGTTCTTATGATGCGATGTGTAGGAATGCATGGGTTAGACTGCATAGTTTCCTGGAAGATGTCAATGGACAAATTTGAAATGCACACTTGGAAAATTATTTTCTTTTGGGAATTCCTCTTCTAAGGTGCTCAAAAAGTTAGAGGAAAGAGTGAAATTAATGCAGGGCGTGAAAAAGCTCTGTCTTTCTCCTATCCCAAGGTACCAAAGAAATTATCCTTGAAGCCATGTACCCTACTTCTGGAATCCTTTCAGATCTGATAGAAAGAAAACTGCATGACTACCTTTTGACCCTTGCCCCTTACTCCTCTCTCCACCTCAGTCATCCTGAGCTAATCGGCAATCTCTTTCATTCTGTGCATCACTGGAGACAAATAACAACAGATTATTGGGTACAAAAAATAATTCAGAGGGCTACAAATAGTGATGGGCATCCCTTTCTCTACAATCAGGAATCCTTCTGCCACCAAAGAACCAGACTCATTTATTGTCCCATATTCTAACATAGATGTTATCAGGGGATGTAATAGAACTTGTTTTCACAAGGGAAAACGTTTCTTTTCAACGATACTCCTTACACTCAAGAAAGAAGACACCTGGAGACCAGTGCTGGGTCTGTCATTTCTGAATACATTTCTCATTGTTTCACAATTTAAATTGTTAATTTTGAAGACCCTTTTTTCTCTTCTGCCACACTTTTAGTCTGTCACTTTAGACCTCCAGGATGCATGTAACCAAATCCATATTTACAAAGATCACAAGTGTTACTTAAGGTTCTTTGTTCTGGATCATAGGAGGTTACTGGATTGCACTTTCAATTAACATGTTTGCCATTTGGTCTGCCTACTGCTCCAAGGGCATTCACAAAATGGATAGCTCCAGTTATCACCTTCTGCAGGTTTCAGAAAATTCACATTTATCTCTGCTTGGATGATTGCCATGCAAGCACTCTAGAGAATATTTCCTTCTGTCATCAACAACTCCTAAATCTTGCTAACCAGAACAGTTCCACAGCTAGGGATTTCTTCAGAGCTCTAAGTTACGTGGCTTCTGCCATCCTCATTGTTCCTTTAGGAAGATTTTACATTAGGAAGATTCAATGTTTTTCTGTCTGGACCCAACACCAACATTGCCTATCTTTTCCTGTTCCAGTGCTGGAATTCATAAAAGGGGAGTCCTTTGGTGGGCAAACCAACTAAAGTATACTTCTTTCTTCCACTATTCCAGCTTAGTCTGACATAACAGTTTTCTTGGACTTTGCTTTGGGGGCTGTTTCAAGGTATATGGGAGCCTCATTTCAGGAAAAAAACCCACATAAACATCAAAGAAAGGACGGATTTAACAAAAACAGTCAAAGGTCTGGATCAGCTGTGGATACTGGGACCACGGTTAGTCATAATAGACTATATCACAGTTATGTGACACATAACCAAACAAGGTCCTACCTCGTGCAGACTAGCCATGACTGCCTGGGAACTGGCAACTCAACGCAATATCTTCTTTAGGCAACCTGCATTCCCTCAGAATAGAACAGAATGGCAGACTCCCTGAGCAAATCCAGGATAGACTCTCCCAAATGGATGTTGCACCCAGAGGTCTTCCAGGAGATTGTCGACCTGTGGGAACTTCCCAAATAGCTCTGATTGCCTCCATTCGCAATAGGCAATTACAGCAGTTCTGTGCTAGAATTCCACAGATTGGAATGCTCCTTTGTGCCTTTCTCCCCCTGTCCTCTGATTACCAGAGTCTTGATAAGATAAAGAAGGACCCTCCAAAGATAACTTCTGGTAACCCCTTTTAGCCCAGACAACATTGATTATCCCTTCTCATGCACCTGGCCAGAGACAATTACCAAACACTTCCTCACAATGTGGACCTACTCACCCAGGACAAGGAACCGCTCATTCACTTCAACATTCTGAACCTACACCTGATTGTAGGGATAATAGGTTATTGATGATCCCATTTAGACACCTTTGTTCAAAAGAAGTGCAGTGGGTATTAAAGAAGGCTAATCATATTTGACCAAATAGAAGAAGTTTCAGTGACCATTCCCAAACGGGACTACTAAAACAAACGAAAATAATAAAAAACAGCCACTGGAGGGAACACAACAAATATATGTGATGATATATCATTTAACACAACAACAAGTAAATCACCAGAAAATACTGGCTTCTTCAGAGTGATTCTAAAAAATAAAATAAGTCACATTTGTACTATAAGAAATAAAATAAAATCCACTGCTCAGCAAGCAAAATGCTGTAGTTCCATAAAGTAAATATAATGTAGATCACAAACTCCAGATTTAATTCCAAGAATGTGCACTTAAAACATACGGATGAGCACTTTCACCATTACAGCTTCTTCAGATCCTTGTGTCTATATATTAAAAAACAAGGCCACAATAGTTGATGCTGTAAAAGAAGAAAAAAATGGAGCATTTTCTGTTTTAAAATACAACGACAGGTCACAGGAGCTTGGTACAAGTTTGAGAAACCTGTGGAGGTCTTGTTTAAGTGACCACAATAAGGAGATTTCGGACCAGGAACCATTAATTGTATACAGTAGAGGTGAAAACATCAAGTCAATTTTAGAAAAAGAGGTTAAATCCAACAAAAAAACAAGTATGAAAAAATGTGGGGCATGTAGATGGTGTAGATTTATCGGTGAGGGTTCTTACCTTTGTGTCACTGATTACAAATACACCATAGCATGCCCAGGGTTTTGTAATTGCAATACTAAAAAAGAGCCTCGGTGAGGGTTCTTACTTTTGTGTCACTGATTACAATACACCATAGCCATGCCCAGGGTTTTGTAATTGCAATAATAAAAAGTCTTGTTTATGTTGTACAGCATGTGAGGCATTTAAAGAAAGGATATTCACAACGCACTATATCTGCACACTACCACATGCTCAAATTTTCACAAACACTGAGAGAGGTGGTGACATTGTCAACAAAGTAGGTGTCTTAGAGACTGAGTGGCAACTTAGGTTGAATGCCTTGAAACCTCCTATTTTAAAATTTAAAGCTAATCAGATTTAATTTTATGTGCATACTTTATGATTATCTTATTTAAGTATATTATGAGCATTACTGTTCAATATTTACAATTTTTGATACATATTGCTTGTATTCATTTAACGAAGGTGAACGTTTAATATTTAACAAACAGAGTGTAAGAATGTGGAGGTAGTTCATTACGTGTATGGTTTGTACTTCCTCTTTAAAAGAAGAGAAGCGAAACCACTTACATTTGGGTTAGTTACACTTGTAGATTGGTTCTAAAACTTTTTAATTACACCTATCAACATTTGATTGATAGTACAAATGTGACTTATTTTATTTTTTAGAATCACTCTGAAGAAGCCAGTATTTTCTGGTGAAAGCGCTTAGTGATTTACTTGTTGTGTTATTAAACTTGATATCACAGTCCATATTTGTGTTCGTCCTCAGTGGCTGTTTTTTATTATTTTCATTTGAAATAGAAGAAGTTCTCTATTTGATGCAGTAATAGAGACCAGGATCCAACCCAGGCAGGGGATGCAGTGACTGTCCAGCAGCTGTGTGAATTGCTCAAATCAGGCCTGTCTTCCACATTTATCAAAATGCATTTTCAGCCATTTCTGCTTGTCTGCCATTAGATTCTACCTTTCTTCTTTGTTCCAGGTCAAACAATTCTCGAGAGGGGGGTTTGCATATTAGAACACACAGGCAACAGGTGGCTCTGAACTTGGATCTTATTTTGTATTAGAAAATTTGACAACGTCTCCATTTGAACCAGTAGTTATATAGTTCATGAAACTTCGTACATGGAAGGCATTTTTATTTATTGCCCTGACTTTAGCTAGATGAATCTTTCACTTGCAAGTCCTCATGTACCTACTCCTAAGTGATACACTGACAAGCTTCAAATCCATGCCAAACCTATTTAACTCCACTGAGCATGCAGAAGTGTACATCACCATCACCACACAATACCAGCATGTAAACATCTGCATAGATACAGCTGTACCCAATATGAACAAGTGCAGAGCAAACCCCAGAAACAAACCCACATGGTAGATCCATAATATCAACAAGCTTTATAACAAAAAGAAAAGTATTTTGACCAAAAGTAAAAAGAGCAATTCCCAGAATATTAGAGCCCTTGTCACTGAAATAAACAAACAACTCAGGAGTTTAATAAAATCCACAAAGCCCATTTTGAATCTAAAATAGCTAGCAAGCCTAAGACAATCACAATGCATTTTTAGTTATATTCATAATCTCAAAGGCACAATGCAGCAATGCGCTGAGCAGATTAACAATGTTACCCACACTGAGGCTATAGTAGCCGATCAGTTTTGCTATGACTTTTCCCCCTCTCCCCTCCATCTGTGCTTCAAGATATACCTGAAAATGCCTCTCCTCCAGCTATCAGACAAGACCAAGTCCTCATAGTACTGCTGCATTTATGGGCCCTGACAGTATCCCTGGATGCATCTTAAATAGCAGGAAGCACGATTTAGCCACACCCCTAACAACATTGTTCAATCTCAGCCTCCATACAGGGTTTCTATCAAGCAAATGGAGAACAGCTACAGTCATATGTAAGGGAGGACCTTTCTCAGACCCAGCTAGTTATATACCCATAAGTCTGACCAGCCTCATATGCAAAGCCATGGAAAGATTAATCATGGAATTACTCAATCAGGACAAAGGGAACCTCCAAGCCCTTGACCATTCTCAGTTTGGATTTGTCAAGTACAGGTCATACTTACTCAACCTGGTGGATTTTTTTTTTTTTGAAAAGGTCACCAAAGCAATGGATGAAGGCAATACTGTACACATTGCATACCTGGACCTGGCCAAAGCTATTGACACAATGCCCTACTCAGGCATAGTAGAAAAGCTAAATAAACTGGGAATAACTCTCTAACCACCTAGACTATCTTCAACTAACCACCGCTCACAAATTAATATTCTACCCAGATAAATGCCCAGCCTTAACAAACATCCTTCCCCATACATCCCAAATAGATCTCTGAGATCTGAACACCAAAATTTAGTCTCTATCCACAAACCCAAACGTCCTGCAGGCCAGCTCCTTCTCTCTTTCTCTCTAGGCAAGAAATGGAACTCTCTCCCTCCTTCACTTAGGACTATACCAAACTCAGAATCCTTCAAGACCCAACTTTTCTCATACCTGTCTTCTAAACGGAAATGTTCTTGCTTTCACCCTGTGTAAATTCAAGGGAATTTCCCCATTGAGCTCTCTGTACTCCTTGCTCCACGCTACCCTCAAACTATTATTTTCTATTCTCCTAAAACAAACTTAAGCTAACATTCTCTGATTAAGCAATTTCTCTCTGTTGACTCCAAGTATGTAAATATTGTAAATATCAAGTAACCTCAGATCCTTATAATACAGACAGTTGAAACCTGCTGCTCTGAATGGAAATACCTGTAAACTGTGTTCTTAATTACCTTTAATTGTGTTTATGATGTACATTTTATGCATTTGCTTTTCCTGACTGTATGAACTTTATACATGCATTTTTACCTTTAACATTATGTAACCTTTATTGTATCATATTGCTTATGGAGCTTTTCTCCCCAGGCCTCCACTGAAAATGGGCACATTCTGGTCCAGTGGACTTCCCCGGTAATCAAACTGAAAATAAATAAATAAATAACCCTGTATGTCACCTTCTGGACTGCCAACTGGCTCATAGAAATAATCAAAATAGGGAAGTTACCTCCACAAGGAGACCAGTTACCAGTGAAGTCCCCCCCCCCCCAATTTCTTTGCTGGGACTTCTCCTGTTTGGCCTCTACTTTTCAGAAATAAAAAACAATACTAAAGGGCTCTGTCTGAGTAAGTTTGCAGATGACTACAAGCTAGAAGCAGTCATTGAACCTCCAAATGATTATCCATCTTGCAGGAAGGCTTGTCTCAGATAAATAACTAGTGCCAAAATCACGGACTGAAACTAAATGCCAAGAATGCATTATTGTATTCTTTGGGAAGTCATCTACCCCAGGCAACTACTTCACTGACAATACACCCCTAAGAGTTGACCCAGTTGTTTGGGATTTTAGAACTTATGTGGATAGTGACCTAACTTTTGACCAATGTGTCTATTGTTGCACAGCTTGTAAACAAAGGGATTATGTCTAGATGTAGGGATTCTGTTGCCTGCCTTTACTTAGCCCTTGTTAGCCAGTTATTGAATATAATGCCCCTTTGGTATGTATCTGTCCAGACACATGCAACAACTGGAATGGAGATACTTTACTAAAAGAATACAAGGCCTAAATAACACGTCTTACTTGGATCAACTCAAAGCCTGTTAATATACTCAGTATCCTACAGACTGCTAAAAGGTGAACTGTGTCTGGCATGCAAAGCATCCTCTGATCCATTACTGATGATTTACTGCACATCACCAAGTCAAATGGCATCATAAATACTTGGTCTAGGAATTTAAACCTCTTCTGCAACATTAACAGAATGATTTGGAGGGACATGTATGTCTTGCAGAGGATGCTGCTGCTGTGGAACAGACTCCTTATCTACAAAACAAAGTCCATCCCTCTCCATTTTCAAGTGTGACTTAGATCTATGGATGGGAAACAGAAAATTTAACCCAGCACTGGCCCCTGTACTACTAATGGACAGAGGCAACTCCTAAATGCTTTATCCCATGCATGGGTCCCCTCAAATTATCTATGATATAATTCCAGTTATTCTCATTAGGGGTAATATATAATTATTAACTATGGGATGGGTAAGGCCAGTTTCTAACCAAATGAGATAGGTTATTTCAAGCACAAAAAGGGAAATTGGCTAGACTTAAAATGTCCCACAAGGGCAGTTAACCTAGTACTTACCTATGAACCTTTGTCCTTTCATCCCTTTTTGATTTTCCATAAACACAGAGTGAGTCTTAGAACCAACCCTACATTTGTACCTAAAGTTGTTAATGAGTTTACCTTGAATCAGTCTATTCATCCCCCGTATTGTTCATTGAGCCTCATAAGAGTAATGGAGAGAAAATTCTCCACATCTTGGATGTCCCCAGGTTACTCAGGTACTACCTGGACAAAACAAAAGATTTTAGAATGTCAGACCAACTCTTTATTTCCTTTGAAGGCTAGAAAAAAGGACAACCAATCTGCAAGCAGATGATATCCAGATGGCCTTCTAAGGCTATTCAATTTTGTTTATATTTATCATGGAAAATGCCCACCCCACATTACTTTGTGTAACAAAAGTTTTTGCAACTGTATTTTGTATAATATGAGATTGTAAAACATGGGATACCAACAAAAATATGATTCAAAGATGCCTGCACATTAAACTACAGGAATTTTTATAGAAGTGAAGAACATGGAACATATTGCATATGCAGATGAGCTGTACATGAATGCTTATGTAGAACTTCATACTTTAAAGCTAAACCTTGATTCAAAGATAAGAAAGGGAGATGAAATAAAACGAGTGTACACCTCAGGAACTGTGGTATTTTATTTATCTATGTATTTATTTATTTTGGAGAGGTGCATTAATAGGCTAGATATGAAATACTGGATAGTAATCCCTGATAATCACATGGATGGTGGTCCTTGCAATTTTTGATTGTATATATATATATATATATATCACCAGTTATTCATAGATACCAGCGGTTGAAAAATAGGCATTCCTCGCATGCCTAGTCACCACTGAAATGCAACTTCATAAGGACTGAGATTCATAAACATTACTGGTCAAATGCTGTAGCAATAAGGAGATTGTGTGAAGCAGCCTGTGTTATAACAGAGATGTAAAAGGCATACACATAACCTGTATGTCTTGAAACTAAAGTACTGTCAGTGGTGTACATACTGACAATGTGTACATTCTGGTAACCAGCCAGTAACTTGACTGGAATCACTCAGGCAAGGGCCAGATATATGCTGGCACAGTTCTCACAGGCAGTCACACAAAATACACAACAGTTAGGAGTACATGATAATTGTGGGAGTTCCACACCACTGACTGACCTCTCAGATCACATGAAAAATTAGCTGTCTGCAAACTGCCATTTGAGCTTCATGTGAATCATAGATACTTGGCCTATAAGAATGATGAGAGATATAACTCTTGGAATGTGCAGTTGTTATCCAAGACTCTGAAGTGTGTGTAATAGTTACTCAGGCAGCATATGTTATGTTAGGTTACCTTCATTTGATCGAAATTTCATTTGACTGAAACCCATTTGACTGACAACTCATTTGACTGACAACTAGTACTTCAGTACACTTTAAGGCAAATAACAGGGATTTGTCCCCTTCCCCAATATAGTGCGACCCTGGAGTTGGTATATATAGTTAGGGGTGTGTGTGTGTTGGGGGGGAGAAGCCCCCCATCTAGTTTCATTTAAAATAACCCACCCCCCACACCCCTAACTATATATACCAACTCCAGGGGTTGCACTACATTTGCTCTGAGCACATATATATAGCTTGTCATATCCGACTGTAGTATGCATTGCTGGAAGGATGCAGTTATAGTGAGAGGCAGATTTTCATGGTTGTGTGCTGATAGCAGATGAAGTTACAGTAGTTACCACTGTACATATTGTATGCTGCCCATATTGGCATTCATATATTATGGCTTTATATTTTCTTCACGTGGTATGTGCAGCAAAGGCTGGCCATGCTCTGCTTGTATTGGAAAAGTCTGTTTGATCTTACCACAGTAGACTTCAGTGACACAAACTTCCTCAGCCATGTAGTGAATGTGTGTATGTCACATATGACATATAATGCTACATCAGGGCGTATGGAGTACAGTGGACACAATATTGAATCAAACTACATGTGATTGGGTGTTTGCTGTTTCTTGTTTGTGTGCATAGACATCAGTGATCATAGATAATCTACATCTTTCATATGAGGTACCTTTTATAATAAGTATACTAATGAACACCAGCACTCTGTGACAATACTGTATTTGTGCATGGCATCTACATGTGATATGCATTGGCCAGCACTAGTAGTGGGTGTTCTACTTGTTCACATTCACTGCTTTTGATATTGTTATAGGCAAAGTGTCTGTGTAAATGCATGCACAGCCTACACAAACAGATTTACCCTACACAGCAATGTTTATGAGTCAGTCTTGCATATACAGGAAGTGTAGGTTTGGCTTGTATTGAGTCCTTGTAGATCATCTGTTTATATCAGCACATCATAGCAACTTCATGTCCTTATTGACTTCAATGTGCTCATGTGCATCCACTCACATATGTGTGGCTATTATAGGGAGCACATTTTCACTGGCTGCAAAAGACGTTCCACATATGCTGTGCATGGTGCTACTGACGTGGACTTGCTATGGGGATTTCACAAAGATGAGGTCATTTGATATTCATCATATTGATCAATGCTGCAGTAGCCTTAGCTGTATAGGTTATATCCTGCCAAGGATACAACAGCTGACCTGCTTCCAAACCTTCAGGGCACCTTCCCCGCACTCAGACGATTAGGCACCTTGTGCTGAGCTGCCTAAAAAACAGGTTTGAGCTTCAAATCCCACAGAGCTTTCCTGCTGCCAAAGAGAGTGCTCCTCTGTGGGCTTTTGAGGCATGATGGTCAGCTTGCATTGTTCCTTTGCTTTGAGGGTGGAAATGTCTCTGTATGCTTTTCCACCCTTTCCACTGATGTCCAGGGTACTTCTGAGGATTCAGAAGGTATCCCCAAGATAATTATGGTGACTCCCTGCTGGCCCAGGCAGCTGTTTTTCTCCCTTCTTTTGGAAATGGACGTGGCCTATTACCACAAACTTCTTCATGGAATGGATCTACTCACACAAGAACAGAAGTGTTTGATACACTTTGCCCTCAGTCAACTTCAACTGACTGCCTGGATATTAATTCCTTTTAAACACCTGTTTTCTGAGGATATTGATTCCTTTTAAACACCTGTTTTCTGAGGATATCGATTCCTTTTAAACACCTGTTTTCTGAGGATATCGATTCCTTTTAAACACCTGTTTTCTGAGGCTATGCAGCAGGTACTAATAAAGATAAGAAAGCCTGCTACTAGGAGGTCACTTATTAACAAATGAAAAAACTTTTTTAGTTGGTGCCAACAACATAACCAGCACCTATTCAAGGCTAGGGCTTCTCTGGTTTTACAGTATTTACATGAGTTACTATCATTTGGCCTTTCTTACTCCTCCATCAGTGTTATCAGCCATTTCAGCATGTCTGCCTAGGGATCCTCCTCTTTCAGTGCATTCTTATGTCAAAATGTTTTTGGAATAGGTTTTGTGTAAGAGACCTCCAAGAAAACCCATGACTCCTCCTTGTGATCTTAATTTTGTGCTCCATTTGGATCAACTCATTTGGCTAAACTGAGATTCTTAACACAGAAAACTATTTTATTGATTGCTTTGACCTCTCCAAGAAGAGTGTCTGAGTTGCAAGCTCTCATAGTGAGTCAACTCTACCTTATTTTCCACAGAGACTTTTTTTTTAGAAGGAATCCTTCTTTTATGCCTATAGTGGTATCCAAGTTTACCTTTAAGTCAAACTATCCATCTCACTGTTTTATTTCCTGAACCCAAAAATGAGGGAGAAAGGATAGTTCATACCTTGGATGTCCATGGACACACATGTACTATCTTGACAAAGCAAAATCTTTCAGATCTTTGGATCAGTTGTTCATTTCTTGTGAAGGTAAGAAAAAGGGACAACCTGTGTCAAAACAGACTTATTTTCAAATAGTTGTCCCAGGCTATTACCTTTTGTTATACTCACCACAACAAAACTAATTTAGGCAGGTTCAAGGCCAACTCCACCAGGGCCATAGCTTCAGATATGGCTTTTTGGAAAGGGCTGGATTCTAAAAGTATTTAGAAGTATTTAGAAATGGCAACTTGGACATCTTTACGTACATTTACAAAGCATTACAAGCTCGATTTCTTCTCTAGGTCTAAATAAGGCTTTGCTAGGATCATTCTCATAAACCCTTCCCCTTCCACCTCAAAAAAGTAGTAAGCTAGGGTAATCTACTGATATAGCTGAGACTACTACAGCAGTGGTCAATATGAAGAAAACAGTACAGTTGTGTAAATAAACTTACCATAACACTAGATGCTTAAATGATCACTGCTGCAATAGCTGCTGCATCCCTCCACCCCTTTTAATTTTTTTTTGATTATGCCAAGGTGTTTGTGTGTATATATATTTCCTCCTAGTTATGCCTTCACAGGGCTCAGCCTGCCTCCCTCTCTCAATTGGCATGAAAGCTCTGAAGGGCTTGGCACTCAAACACATCTTGAGCTGCCTATTGGTTTGAAGCACATGAAAGTTGCTCTGAAGCTTTGGAAACTGGCCAGCTGTTATATCATTGATGGGATACAGCAATAGTGATCATTCAAACATCTAATGATGTGGTAAGTTTACTTACAAATGTCCACTTTTCTGTGTTCTTCTAACATGTGATGTCCCCCATAAATTCAGTCATACCAATAATACAGATATTATATGCTGCAATAATGATTTCCTGTAACCATACATCTTATATTATGATATAAGGCTAGAGCACATTTATTTATAACACCATTCTTGCTGACTTAAATTGTCAACACATATGTACTCTTGTCAGATGTGTCTCCTTGTGGCATTTTGTACACCACAGAGATTTGTGAGACACAGTTGTCATAAGACATGGAGTATGGGTTTTTGCACTCTGCCGCTAGTATGCTGGCTGTGAATATCCACACAGCATGTTAGTGGTTCTGTGCCCATTGTGCTGTTTACATGTACTGAAAAAGTTTATTTGGCTTATTGAAGTAAACTTTACTGAAGTATTCTTCTTCAACTGTGAGCAGATGAGGCAAAACACTCTAGGAAATTCTTTAGTAAATAAACCAGTGTCTAGCACTTCTTCACTGAATCAGTCCCATAGTCGGCACAAGCAAGATATAAAACTGCTAAATAGTTTCCTCTTGCACCTCCCATGTGGGGTTTCCTCCATAGCCCCCCTACTTATTTAGAACATCTCCAAGTTAAAAAAAAAAAAACTTGGGAAACAGAATTAAAAGCTTTTTTTCAGTTTCAAAGTTGCTGTAAAGTAGTTTGGGACTATGAGGTAAAACCCCCCTCCCGCAATGGGTATTATGGGGGATGGCCCTTGGAAAAACAATTACCAGGTGTGTAGATGAGACTGTATAGGACCATAGCCACTCCTTATTTGATATGTTAAATGTTGCTGCATATTCAGGAATGTGGACATCTCTGAAGCATCACTTCATTAGATTATGATCAGTGACGTGTGCAGTGGTAAAGTATGATGTTCTGTAGTCCCATCTCACCTTCATTCTTACATATGGGTTTGAAGCCAATCCTCAGCTCCGACTCGGCCAATTACAAAGATCTAAGTCTCTCAGTTGGTTTGTGGTAAGGTAGGTATCCCATGGTGCACTAGTAAGAATCCCCAGATCATGTTTGTCGCATCTACGAGTTCAGAAGTGCTCTCTTTCTTGGCCATGGCTAAGTTGGATTTTTCTTTCTTATTCTTGTTTATAGGGATCATTTTTTCATTATAGTAGTTGCTTAGTATAAATAACTTAGTCGTTGTTATTATAGATAGTAAATTAGTAGTGTGTTTTTGACATTTTGCAAAGCTGTTATTGAAAACTTGTTGGCCGTCACTTCCGTAGGCCTTTTTCTCCTCTGAGTGGTATCCCTTTCTTGGTGTACTAGTTTTTCACTGTATTTACATCTCTTAGCATAGGTCCGTGTTTGGGTTAGGACCATTTCTAATCTTGTATTTTTTGACTAGAATAGTAGTATACAATTGATAGCTGTGTGCAGTGTTCTTTTATTAATTCTTATTAGCTAGTTAGTTAGCGTGTCATTGAATTATTGCAATTCTTGTAGCAAATTCTTGACGTAGCTTCTCCTCTGTTTATGGCTAGGCCCGTTTAAGTTAGAGGACTGAGTCCTCTGTTTTTTTGCTCGTCTTTGTGTGTTATTCTTGAACAAGGCTAGGCCCATTTAAGTTAGAGGACCTAGTCCTCTGTTGTCTTTTCCTTGTGTGCAGTGCTTCTTGCAGGGCTAAGCCCGTGTAAGTTAGAGGACCTTGTCCTCTCTTCCTGCTTTCCCTCCTGTGTTGTGTTTGTGACAATATGTCTAAGGAGTCTAAGGATCATAAACCTTCGGGTTGTAAAAAGTGTCTCAAATACTCTCAAAAAATGTCACTGACTGACTGTCATAGTAATTGTGTTTACTGTCTAGGTGTCATACATCTTCAGGAGACATGTTCCTTTTGTCACTCCTTCATTTCTCAGGTTCTTCAGGAAAGGAAGAACAAATTGATACTGAAAGGTCTCCTTAAGCCTTCCTTTGAGGAAGATCTAGCCAGCTTTTTATCATCACATTCCAGGTCTCCCTCTTCTAAAAAAGAGAAGGTCAAGTCAGTCAAGAGACATTCTCCCACACCGAGTATTTTTTCTGGACCTCCACAAAAAATCTCAAAATTGGACAAACCTTCTACTTCTTCGGCTCCACTGTCCTCGGAGCCAGTCGAGGTTATCGATATCGACACTCCAGTGTCGGCCCCAAGTTTGTCGGAGCTGACTACTGAACATTTACCTCAGAACTGGTCTTGAAAATTATTACCGGTCTCCCCAACTCTCAGATCTCCGATTTTGCAGAGATCCAGGTCACCTACCTTGTCTTCCAGATCCTCCAAGAGTCTTTCTGAAGAGGATATAGAGAGAGTAGTGCTTAGACTCTTGAAGTCGTAGTCGCTAGCTACTTTGTTGCCAGCTCTGACCCAATCAGTTCCGGAGCTGTCTAAGGCCATACTCCCTGCTTCTGTTCCTCCTCTGAGCCATGTTGGTCTTTCAGAGCCAGAACTATCTGTGCGACTTGTGGAACCTGTGGTTCCAGCTCCTCTAGTGTCTGTCTCAGAGCCGAGTTCTGCTCCAACACCTTCGGTGCCATCCTTGGTGTCTAGGAGCCGAATCTCATCAGTCGACCCCAACAGGGACGCTTGGACCCAGACTTCTTCTGTTCCGAAGCTACCTCTTGGGACGTCGGCTAGGTTGAGATCGGATCCTAAATCTATCTTGGAGTCGATCACTTTGGAGCCAAGGGCTACTTCCACTTCCTCACAACGGGGGGTGTCCTTGGAGCCAGAGAGATCTGCTTTTGAGATGATGAGGAGCGTGCTGCCTAGGTCTTCATCTCCACACAAGGGTACCAATGCTCTTCCCCCTCAAGCACCAACCTCTGTCTCAGCACCATCTCTCTCTCTCTCTTGACAGCAGAGACCTGCAGCCTCAGGAGCCCCCATTGGGTGGTCCCCAGTCTTCTCAGACCTCCCCAGAATACCCTTCTGAGGAGCCTCCTCAGAAGAGAACTTGCAAGGGGAAGCATGTAGACTCCCCTGATGAGTCCATCACCTCTGACACTGACCTCGAGGAGTCAGAAGGGTCCCCTAGGTCATCCTCTGATGATATCTCCTTCATAGATATCCTAGAGATCCTGAAACAGAGAGGCAGCTGGTCCACTGTCACCCCTTCTGATGAGGAGTCAGTGTACCTGAAGGCTTTTGAGTCTCAACCTTCAGCCTCTTGGGTGTCTCCACCTTTTGAGGAGCTCTTAGATTTAGTCAGTCAAAAGGTGTGGGAAACTCCTGATGCCATGGAACCAGTCCCCAGAAGGCCCAACAAATTTCTTTCACCCCCCAAAGACAAAGAGTTTTTGACTAAAGGTGTGCCTGTAGATGCCATGGTGGTGGCAGCAGCCCCAAAGAAGGAACTAGCAGAAACTTCCTCATCTGTCCATCCACCGAACAAGGAGTATCGAACGATGGATAGGTATGGGAAGCATGTCTTCTCTTCAGTGACATTTACATACAGATCGCTGAATTACCTCACCCATTTTACTAGGCTTCAAAGAGATCTCCTAAAGGAGCTAGGATATACTCTCCAAGGTAAATTAGCTGAAGGAGTCCCTGAGAAGCTTACTGCTCAGTTGTCTATCTTAAACTCCATTGTTAACTCCTCCATGAATCTGATATCTTATGCAGCAGATGGAATGAGCAGGGCAGCGGGTTCAGGAGTTTCCCTTAGGAGACACTCCTGGATGCGTTTATGTAACTTTGCGGAGCCCTTCAAATCTACATTTAACAATGCCCCCTTTGATGGTTCCTCTCTGTTTGGACCAAAGGTAAAAGATACACTCACCAGGTGCGAGCAGGAAGGGAAAACTCTCTCTCTGCTGTGGGAGTATGTTTTTCCGTCCCTTCTAGATCATACCCTAAGGAGAGGCAGGAAAATGTGGTTCAAGAAATCTCAGAGATCTTTCCCGGATGCACAAGATGATTTCTCTTTCAGAGGCAGAGGAGGAGGAAGTAATTGTAGATGTCACCCTAGAGGTGGGGGGGGGGGTGTCCGCAAAATCATGGTGGCTGCAATTCCCTTCCTGGACATCCCTATCAGCGCTCCTGAAGTGGGGCCCAACTGCGCTTCTCTGGAGCCAGTCAGGGGTCGCTTACCTTTGTATCCAGAAGCCTTGCATGACATCACCCAAGACAAGTGGGTACAAAGAATAATTTCCAGAGGATACTCCATACCCTTCTCTTTTCCACCTCATCCCACCAAGAAAATCCCAGATGCTCCACCCAATCACAGGGATCAAGCATCTATAGAAGTCCAAAAGTTGCTTCAAAAGAGAGTCATCCAGAAGATCCCCGCAGACCAGATAGGATTCAGAACTTACTCCAGATTCTTTTTAGTGCCAAAATGAATAGGGGACTGGAGGCCCATTTTGGATCTCAACAAATTAAATGAATCAGTGAAGAAGTCCAAGTTCCAAATGGTAACACTGCAGTCTACACTCCCTTTGTTAGGGAAAAGACGGATGTGCTCCATAGACCTCCAAGATGCGTACTACCACATAAAAATGGACATAGCATCGAGGAGTCATTTACGCTTTTGGCTGGGAGCTAGTCATTACCAGTTTCGTGCTCTGCCCTTTGGTCTCACCACAGCCCCCAGGGTGTTCATCAAATGTATGGCGGTAGTAACGGCTCACTTGAGACATCTTGGATTCCAAGTGTTTCCGTACCTGGATAACTAGCTCCTGACTGCCACCACCAGGCATCTACTTCTACAAGCCAGGGATTCAACCATCCAAATCTGCACTCAGTTGGGGATTACTATAAATTGGAAAAAGTCTGCCTTGTCGCCTTCTCAATACGTGACTTTTATAGGTGCAGAAATAGACACAGTAGCCATGATGGTTCACCTTTCTGCAGACAGAATACAAAATCTAAGACAACAGATATACAGTCTACTTCCCCAACATAGAGTCAAAACCAAGACAGTGCTCAAACTTTTAGGAACCATGGCCTCTACTATAACTCTAGTTCCTCTAGCCAGACTACATATGAGAATCCTTCAATGGCTGCTTTTTTCCCAGTGGTCTCTTCAACAACTGCCTCTGTCTCATCCTATTTTGATAATGGAATCTTGCAAAAAGGACCTTCGTTGGTGGATTCAGTCTGATCAACTTATGATAGGGACACCATTCATTCCTCACCAACCCGTTGCTACTGTGACCACAGATGCCTCCCAGATAGGGTGGGGCATTATCTAGGCAGGACAGTCCAAGGCACATGGCAAGAACACGAGGGTCACTTACATATCAATGTCCTAGAGATGAGAGCAGTGCTACTAGCATTGCAAGCCCTTCACGACTTTCTTCCTCTAGGGACAATAGCAATCCAGTCAGACAATACGTCAGTGGCATGGTATATAAACAAACAAGGAGGAACCAGATCCTACCCCCTATGCCGAGAGGTTCTTCGTGTTTGGCAGTGGGCGATATCTTCCCAATGCTTTCTAGCTGCAATGCTTATCCCGAGGACAACCAATGTGAAAGCCGACACGCTCAGCAGGGCAATCTTGATGCCTCACGAGTGGTCTTTAAATCAGAAAGTCACTGAACAGATTTTCCGCAAATGAGGACAGCCTTGCTGTGATCTGTTTGCCAGCCCAATCAACGCCAAATGCAGCAGCTACTTCTCCCTTATCCCCCCTCCTGGGGGAGACACTGAGAGACGCACTTGTTCACAATTGGCCCTCAGGACTTCTTTATGCATTCCCTCCCTTTCCGTTAATATCAAAGGTGATCCAGAAAGCAAAGACCTTGGAAGCAGAATGATTCTTATTATTCCTTACTGGCCTCATCAGATTTGGTTCCCCTTTCTCGTGCCTCACCTTCTGGAGGATCCATGGACTCTGGACCCAGTACCAGACCTTCTGACATACATGTTAGGCACCTTCCACCCCTGTCTCCACACCCTCAACTTGACAGCGGCTGCTCCACTTCCATCCCTAGTCAGGCTTCATGATTTCTTCCCTGCAGTTACACATATCCTCACGTCTGCTCACAAGCCTTCTACGAGAAAATTATACGCTAGCAAATGGAAAAGACTTTCTATCCGGGCACGAGAAAAAAACATAGATCCTTACACAGCCTCCATTCCCTTGGTGTTAGAATTCCTAACCGAACATTTTCATCAGGGATCAGCTGCTGCTACAATCAAAGTTCAATTGGTAGCGATCTCCAATTTTCATTTGGGACAACATGAACCTAATGTTATGGCTCACAGATTGTGTAAATCATTTTTAAAAAGCACTACCTTGCTGAGACCTCCCTTTCAGGAACCTGTATCTCCCTGGGATATAAATTTTGTTCTGTCCAAACTTACTTCCCCACCCTTTGAACCCGCACATACTTGTGGATTAAAGTTCCTGTCATGGAAGACCAGTTTTCTAGTAGCCATTACATCCACCAGAAGAGTGTCAGAGTTACAAGCGCTGTCAGTCAAACCTCCTCACTTGATCTTTTTATAGAGACGAGTGTCTCTTCGTATGAATCCGTCCTTCATCCCCAAGGTTTGCTCTCAATCTAATATGAATCAAACTATTGAACTGCCAGTCTTTTTTCCTAATCATTCAAACAGAGCGGAATATAAGTTTCATCAGCTTGATGTTCACAGACAGTTAAGGTTCTATCTACATAGAACCAAGGAGCTTAGAAGATCAGACCAATTGTTCGTATCTTTTCTGAGACAAGAAAAGGTATGCCAGTCTCTAAGATAGCATTATCAAATTGGATTTCAAATTGTATATCATTTATTTACTCTTCCAGTGGCAAAGAACTCCCATTTAAAATTAAGGCTCATTCTACCAAATCCATATCCACATCTGCTGCTTTTCAAGCCAGAGTCCCAATTGACAGTATATGTGCAGCAGCAACTTGGGCTACTCCTCATATATTTATTACTCATTACAAATTGTATTTGGCCTCAAGGGGTAGAGCCTCCTTTGGTTCCACAGTTCTTAGGAGTATATTCTCGTGAGCCACCCAAGAAAAAGGTGCTAGGGACGCTGTCCCATATGCAAGAATGAAGGCGAGATAGAACTACAGAACATAAAGAAATTATGTACTTACCATAACATTCCATGTTTGTAGTCCATCTCGCCCTTCATTCTTATGAACCCATCCACCAATCCCCGTCCATGTATCCTTGGAGGATCTGGAGACAAGATAGTATCTATCTTCTGTAGGGTGGAGACCTTTCATCTTTGTTGTTCCTTCTGGAAATACCTTCTATCACTTTTTTTAGACAGCAGCAAACAAGATCTGGGGATTCTTACTAGTGCAGTATGGGATACCTACCTTACCACGAGCCAACTGAGAGAATTCGAGCTTTGTAATCGGCAGAGTCATATGTAAGAATGAAGTGCGAGATGGACTACAAACATGGAATGTTATGGTAAGTACATAACTTCTTTTTTTAGTAAGCTCAAGTAGATCACATATGTATATGAGCACTTCTGTTAGCAGAGTGCTTTGCTGCACACCTGATAGGGCATTTAGTAAATGTTTGCCATTTATCATGTATGATTTTATCAGTACATGCAGAAGAGTGCAAGTTGGACAACTCTAGCCCATGTATTGGCATATCTGCAACACTGGTGTATATGTTCAACCTATAATAGTGTCGCCAACATCAGCTCCACTATGTTATACAACTGTGCCTGTGCATGTTGGTATCGTGTACATACATCAAACGGCAAACAACCAGCATGGTAGTATCTGATATATCTCATGGACTGTCTAGAGGATTTAATGTCTGCAGTGGATATATAAACAATATGCAGATCATAGGAGACAGAGGCAGGTGATTACAGGTAGTTTTTTCAGGAGGTAGGACAGGCCTATAGGTATCCATGTACATTGTCAATGCTGTATTGCACAACACAATAAATAAATAAATCATCTAGCAATTTAGCATAGATTATTGTCTGGGAGATCTAAATGAGCTCCATATTAAAGTCCTGTGCTTGACTCCTGCAGTCTGTTTTGCCAGTTTGACTCTGACTAAGTTACTTTACCAGATAGTTTTCCTAGGTTACCCTTGTAAAAAGGCAGCTGTGTCTAGTGGATTCCCATGCTTAACAAATAAATAAAATAAAGCAAAATAATTGACAGTGGCTATATATCTTATCTGGGATCAGATGCAAGCTAGATTTTAATGCATGTATGCAGTTGTGCAGTACTATATACATATTGTCATGTGAATCTCAGCAGGTATTAGCACATATTGCCATGGTCATGCTGACTATAACAAATCCAGTGCAAATGCATGTGCCATCTGTCATGTGTTACAGTAATGCTGCCTTTACTTTTCTTACTATTACCACACATGACTTTCTCTTTTATTGTCTGTGGCACATAAAAAGTCAAATCTGAAGTGTTACACAGCTCTTGCTGTCTATATACCATGCACAAAGGCCAGATGATAGCACGTGCAGGGGTACTCTGGAATTAGATCATTCAAGTGCTGTTTATGACATGAAGGCATACCACTATTCCCTGTACTGCAATACAGTGGTATTGTGGCGTTATTTTTCTATGGCATCAGAAAGTATTATCCCATTTGTAGATGCAAAATTGTTCACATAGTACAGCAGCGCTAGTATCCTGTCCATGCATTGTATTACAGTAGTCTATGACATGCATCAGAGAATACCTAGGATTATATGTCTGCAGTGGACATTCAAAAATATACATGAGACAGGGGATGGAACACTGAAACAGACTCTGCTTTAGAACAGACTGCCGTTTGGGAAAGGTAAACCTTTTGGTTTATTTTCCGTACCTTGTTTCCTAGATAAAATTTATTTTCCTTGCATTGTTTCTTGGTAAAAGTGTCATGGTTTATTTTCCTTACATTGTTTCTTATACAGCAGAGAGTTGATTATCTGAACTAATTGGGACCTAGGGTAGTTTGGATAATCAAACATACATTGAACCTGATAGCGGGCTACATGCCCAAAAACATGCACAAGTGAATATGTGTAATTTTACATATTCAGACGTTATGATTTTTTCTACCCAAAAACTTTGGAAGGCTGCATTCGAATAATTGATGTTTCTGATAATCGATGTTTGAATGATTAACTCTGTATTGTATTTATTTTCTTGTTTGATTGTAGTGTTTATTGTTAGTGCAGTGAATTGAAGTATTAGATTTTTTCTGGTCTTGTCCAAGCATTGGAACAGTTGGACGGGTCAGACTGGAAAACGAATCGTACTTTAAAGGAAAGAATTAAGGAACACATTTATGGTATTTCCAAAAATAATGAAGTGAATGCCCTAGCCAAACATTTTCAACTTACAATTATAAACCATACTTTTAAGTTTATGGTAGTACAACTTATCAAGGAAAATCCAAGAGGGGGAGTCATTAGGAATTACACTGAACAGATAGAGATGAATTGGATTATAAGAATGAGAGCCAATTGGGGGAAGGGATTGAATGACAAGCTGTCATTGAAGCCTGTACTTCAGGCCAAAGGGGTATGTAGATAGGGCTACATGTAATACTTTAACTTCAATGTTTTAGGTTTTTAAACAAAAAGTGTCTATATACATGGAATGAACTGATGGAATATATATGTGTGTGATATTTGAATGTTGCTGTTTTCTATGGCTGTTTTTTAAAAAATGTATTTATGGGGAAGATACATGGAATTAAATGGTTAAATACTTATGCCAATTGAGTTCTATTATATTATTGGCTCATTGCTTTTAAAAATGTGGGGATGGGTTACATTGATTGTCTGATGAAGCAGTCTGTTGTACTGCAAAAGTGCTTACCATTAAAGTTGGAAGTTTTTCTGTACTCCGTGGTTTGGTTCTACCTTATTTTTCTGAACATTACTACATAAAAGTATTTTTAATGTATCAACATCCGAACTTAATGTAATTAATTTATCCATCAGTTAATATATGGTTCATTTACCATTCCCCTTCAGTTAAAACAATAAGTGAGAAGGTCAATGAAAAAAATAATCAGTAAAAACAAAATGAAAACTCCAGCAAAGCTAGAGCTTCCACTGAGTGACCTCCCAAACCTCTTGTATCTGAGGCACATGGGATATATGCAAATGACCCTTATGAACATCAGGTGTTTCAGCTAATTGGCGATTTTGAATGCCCATGACTTGTTTCGTCATTTTAATGGACAATTTCAGGCCAATAAAGCCAAACCCCACTAGCTGTGGATATGCATATTTCGGCCTTGTTATGACCTCGTCAGCACAGCACAAGCAGAGTGTTTGGCTAAGCACAAGCAGAGTGTTTGGCTAAGCATAAGAAACACAGGGCTGTTATACCCAGCTGATGTCCATTATCATTAGGGTCACTGCAAAAATATCCCAAACAACAAACTAAAACAATAAGTGAGAAGGTCACTGAAAAACCAATCAGTAAAAACAAAATAAAAACACCAATAAAGCTAGAATTTCCACTGAGTGACCTCCCAAACCTCTTGTATCAGAGGGACATGGGATATAAGCAAATGACCCTTAAGAACATCAGGTGTTTCAGCTAATTGGCAATTCTGAATGCCCATGACTTGTTTTGTCATTTTATTGGACAATTTCAAGCCAATAAAGCCAAACCCCACTAGCTGTGGATATGCATATTTCGGCCTTGTTATGACCTTGTCAGCACAGCACAAGCAGAGTGTTTGACTAAGCATAAGAAACACAGGGCTATTATACCCAGCTGATGTCCATTATCAATAGGGTCACTGCAACACTCTACTTGTGCTGTGCTGGTGAGGTCATAACAAGGTCGAAATATGCATATCCACATCTAGTGGGGTTTGGCTTTATTGGTCTGAAATTGTCCATTAAAACAATGAAACAAGTCCTGGGCATTCAGAATCACCAATTAGCTGAAACACCTGATGTTCATAATGGTCATTTGCATATATCCCATGTGCCTCTGATACAAGAGGTTTGGGAGGTCACTCAGTGGAAGTTCTAGCTTTGCTGGAATTCCCCTTCAGTTAGGTAAATAAGCTCTTTGGCCATACTTTTATAAGCAAATTATTTACGGAATGTTCTGCACCCTCTTACCACCCACCCACATTCTCCCTAGCTATAATATGTGTACTTCTTTGCCAGTGCATAAAGAACTCTCATTACAAAGAAGAGAAGCATAAAGGTTACATGATGTCAGAGTTTTTCCAAGCTGCCAACCTTCAGTCTTTTCCTCCTCTCCCTCCTATCCAATGGTTCGTCAGCTTTTTTGCTCCTCAGTCCCACCAGGCGGTCTGACAGTGGGTAGGACCCCTCATTCCACTAGAGATTTTTCATCAGAGAGCCTTCCTTAGTAGTAGTACAGAACTTGCTGTCAGTAATGTGAGATGTCTGTGTCCTTCAACATTAGTGAATTATGGAGTTTTAAGCACAGGACTATCAGTAGACATTGGATCATTACTGAATATAATATCTTCCCTCTGAAAAATTGCTGTGTTATCTTGAAAACATATAATCTCTGGGAAAACACTTAATGGGTTACCCTCTGCAGAATTCTGTAACAAGTGGTTTTAGTGGGTGTAAGCCATTCTGTGCCACCCTTCACTCTTTTTATGGGATGCTGCATCCCACTGTTTGTATTCTCACTCTGATTTCACAGCACTTTATAAATATATATAAGATTTGTTTCTTGTGCCAAAACAGATTATATCCTTTCTTCAAGGTGGAGTGACCTCTGTGTTAGAATGCTGACAACTTTGCCACTTCACATAGTTATAAATTATTTTGAATTTCCATGTGCTTTATAATCAACATGCAAATCATTTATAGTTAGATTATGATTCTTATGTGATTACAGTTATTATACAACATACAAATTGTATTAAATTCCACAAAACCTTCAGTCTTATAGTTGATTATGTATCATTACATGTGCATTTCAATACTGGCTTGGTCTGGTTTGAGGGGAAGGCACTGTGTGGTGGAATGGCTTGTGTGTAACTGGGGTGAGGCATGGAGTTCACAAAATGCATCTGTTACTCCCCACAGTACCAGTCTCCCTTGTACTTGTCTTGCCATGTCTGGTTTGAATTGCAAGAGAGGAACAAGCTGCCCTGCTGTAAAGCATGTTTTCTGTGCTATGTTTGAAAACAACACAAATGACTATTTTATCATATGGTACGAGGCAGAATCAAATATTACAGATCATATGACCTTGTAAAAAATGTTAAAACTCTAGTAAAATGGATTTTATTTTGGAAGCTAATGGCTCTCCCAGACTTTTTTCTTATACTTTTTGAAACTGTCCAAGCTAGGGATACAAGTACTGCAAATTAACAAAAGGTCTATGAATTCCTGATAAGTACTGTTTAGTAAACTAGAGTGTGCAATTTCACTATAATAAATTATTATTACCATCACTTATGGGACCCACAATGGTGTATGCCTGCTTCTCCACTTACCAAAAAGGTACGCGATGGTTACAGTTCAAAACAAAAATGACGAAATAATGCTGTTTGCTTTAAAAATGTTATTTTTTAAGTTAACTAATAAATAACACAAGCAACAACAGAGTAACTGGTGCTCTTATTTGTTTGTTCACACTAAGGAGAGATTGCTTCCAATTAGGCACCTGCTCCTTCTTGGCCCTAGATAGCAATTGTTTCCTTTTATTGTAGAGTTTATTTACTGCAGATGTCAACCAAACAGCTTTACTCTTCCTTGAGGAGAATAATGTTGCCCTGTCGAATATTCCTGATACCGTGCAGCTATATAAATGCTTGTGTAGTACTTTGGTGTAGGTTTGAACATATGTGCCAGTTCCTATGGAGGGGGAGGGAGCTGTGAAGAAGTTTATACCATCCCTCAGGAGGCTTTAATTAGCTTTGGAGAAGTTTTTTGTTTGACCCTAGCGCTGGGGGGGGTGATGGTGACTTCGAACGTGACTGCTTTGTAGTCAGATCTTACCAGGGAGGATGACACAGTAGGGATGCTGAGTGATTACTTGTGTTGGTTACTATCAAGTCCAAGATATTTTCATCCCTTGTGGGGGTATCGACAAGCTGGTCCATGGCATTTGCATTGATGAAACCAAGGAATCTCTGGGCATTTGTGTTTTGTCATGAATAGTTCTTCCAATCTATGGTTGGATAGTTAAAGTCTCCCAGGATCAGGATTAAGGGTTGAATCTTGAAAGATTCGAAGAGGTCAAGACAGGTGGAGTGGGTATCTTAAGTAAAACGTTATAGCTAGCTATGATTTTAATATGGTCTTTTCAATGGTTAACTGCACCTGGAGTGCCTCCTCTGCGTCATACTGTTTGACCAGCCTGGAGGTGTATATGTCTTTTATATATATTGCAACTCCACTTCCTTTTGCTTTGCGGCACACAGTTTGGGGTCTGAATGTATGATAGGATGAGTAACCTGGTATAGCTGGGGTGCTCTCCACTGCTTTGAACCCGGCTTCTGTGACTGCACAAAAATCAGCATCTTCCAGGTTTAAGAATGCTTGCAATGAGTGTAATTTCATGTTTAGACTCCTAGCATTTAGCAGCATGACCTTTAATTTGCATTTTGATGAATTTTTCATATTGGTAGTTTTGACTTCATGGCATTGCCTAAAAAAAGGCAGTATGGGGGAGGCAGAGCCTTTGCCAGGAGCCTGAAGCCCAAGGGAAACATATGCAGGCCATCTCTTGCAAAGCCTTGTGGTTTGTCAGTCATGTCTTCCCAGGCTGTCAGGTTCTGGATCCCCTTGAAATGACACCAGAAACTAAGCCAGTTGTTAAAGTCAGTCATTTTCTGTTTGTATTGAGGCATCATTCTGGGTGATGGTAGAATGCTGCTTAAGGCTAGGAACATATCTGCCTGGGAGACATTCAGCGAGCTTGATCATGTCTCTCGTCATATACTCCAGGGAGGTACGTTTCAAGTCATTCATGTCAACATGGACTGTGACAGAGTTATAACAGTACCTTTTGTTGAGAGACTTGAGTGCATGGGTGATATGGTGGATTCTGGCACCTAACAAACTAACCATGACTTTCTCCTTATCCAGCCTGGTGAGGGGCACATCTGTGTGTCTCACAATGGAGTCTCCTGTGACTAATATGTTGGGTTTATGTTTAGGCCTTAGTGGCTGTGAGACACAGGTGTGTGGACTATGTGTGGTGGGCAGTGGAGTTCATATTTGTTTTTCCCTCTGAGGTCTCTTTTGTTTGGGTATGTTTATGCTGAGGACCGCCGCATATGTGGGTGTGTATTGTGTAGGTATGGGTGGTGTTTGAGATGTGGTGTTTGTGCTGACATCTTCTCAGTGCCAGATATACCTGCTTGTGAGGGAGAGAGCTTTGACTCTAGGTTCTTAATGTAATTTCATCTCTCACAAATTGTGTTCTTAGGTCGTAGTAGTAGAGGGTAGTCCATGTACATGAAGCAGTTACTACACTGTCTCTGGATGTCCATATCAACCAGACTGGCAGAAGAAAACATAGGAAATTGTCCATCCATATTTGTCAGAAACTGAGGGAGAGAAGCCAGAGAGAGCTAAGAGTTTAAAGGGTGGAAGGTCTCAGAGTAGTACTACTCAGTGATCACACAAGTGCTACTAAGGGAAAATTTGTAGCTGAAATACCTCACAAAGGGTTAAAGAGAGTGCAGCTGTAGCTCTGGATGCAGCAAACCTGTATCCAGACTATTCTACTCAATTCAAGCTTTAAGAACACAGTAAAACTCACAAAAAGCACAGATTAACCACTTACAGACAAAACAGGACTGACAGTATGAAAAAGTACAGTTAAACAGGAATGAAATGCAGTAAAATGTAGTTAAACAGTAATGAACTGGAAACAATGAAATACAATTAAACAGTAATGAAATGCAGTTAATTAGTAAATTGCTTTAAAACAGTGCAAATGTGATAAATTAGCTCACAATCACAACAGTAAAAAACAAATCAAATAAAGTAGCAATTCAGTAGAATAGTGTCATCAATTTAATAAAGCTACCTGCAAGCAGTAGCAAATGCAGCAAAATAAATGCAGTTGAACACCTAAGCACAAGCAGCAAAATGAAGTAGAAAGAGACACATTTTTTTAGTAGAAATTGATGAGACAGAAGATAATTCAAGGTTAAGAAGCTAAAGCGGTGGGCCTTCACAACTGATCTCACTGTACTCAGTAGAATGAGCTGATGTAATGGAACTGGGGGAGTGTCTAATATCAAATTTATAGTAGAGGCGGGCAACTCAAAAGCAACCAATCTTTAATACCACAACAACAGTTGGTGGGTGGGATACAAGATCAGAACAGAGGTAAGGACTGAATTCACTAAGCCTAAAAAACAGTTGCACAGTTTAAACAGATATGCAATGAATATTGTTTTAGTTAATCAGAAGTGCAGAAAACAGTTGAAAATAAGGACTTGTCTTTTGTAATCAAAAAGCAGTTTTTGTTAAACAGCAGAACAAGGGCAGAAGGCCTAACTCACTGCGGCTTTGAGCAGACAAGTACAAACTGGTTTAAACACTGGTTATTTAAGGCAGAGAAACAGGAACTAGCCAAATTATCCAATGAAAAAAACAGAGCCCTGTAGTAGTAACTCTAGCCAGATCAGACCTGACTGAATCCCCCTCCCACAAAGAAAGAGCTAGGCCTCTCTAGACAAAAGATTGTACTACAAGCTCCAAAGGTAAAGGCTAGGTCACTGGCTGTGCAACCACCACAGTAGGACTCAAACCTACAATCTTCTGATCGGAAATCAAACACTTTACGCATTAGGCCCCATGGACAACTATATACTATGTTCCTCTTCTTTTGCAGTTGTAACATTTGCTCATATAATACACACATTCTCCAAACAAAGTTTTATGAGCCATATTGTGAGTGTCACAAAGTACACAGAAACCCTCTAATGTATACATACAGTACATACAACAGCACAGAAGTGTACAATGTATAATCATAGCAGTGTCAGGACAATAAAATTAGAAAAAGAGCTCATAGTCCAGGATTGTTAAAGATATTCAAATTATTTAAAAAGGTCAGATAAAAAAATCTTTCAAAAATCCATATTACTATAACAACAAACCACTCTTACAAGCAGTTAATGCATGGTTTTCTTACTCTTGGGGCACTTACCCTTGAGGGCAAGGAACTCCTAGGCAAATCATGCATTACCTCTGATTTTTTGTGGTCATTTGCACAGAAACAGCCTAATGCATAGTCACAAATGGAGTGAATAACATAAAGATTTGGCATATATGGTCCCACTGATACATTAGCTTGCTGAAACATTTATAAGAATCTATGAATCATTGACTTTTATATATTTTGAAGCAAGTCCGTCATCTTGTATTTGACTGTATATAGAGTAAATAAATGTGCTTTCCTATACTTGGTTTTCTGACTTAGACACAGACTCGGGTTTTGACACACAGTGCAGCACCAGATGTATAAATCATATAATTTCTGGATCTATGGTTGGTTCTTATTATGTGCTGTATGTAACTACTATATGAATACGCTACTATATTTATGTAAGATTCACAATTGTTTTTATACTTTCGTACAACATAACCAGAGAACATTTTAAGTGCAGTGTACTTCTGAATTTAGCATAAGGAAGGATATAATAAAACAGCAGAAAAGGAGAAGTTTATTTGCATAGCTGCCAGTTTTGCATGCACAATAAACAAGCTAATTTCTGCTTCATCCTAGACATTGTAATTAAATGACTACTGGAAGGATTTGTTAAACTTTTAGATAGCAGCAGTCACAAGCATGTCACACTGGCAAACTGTGCTACAAAGCATGACATTATGTTCTTAGGTGCACAATGTTACATACACATTACTGTACATATAAAGTCTGTGGTCATCTGAAGGGAAAGCATTTGTTCAATCAGGCTAACATATCTGTTGGTATAAGGCTGACATTCATATAATAAGCAGTAATATACATTTCATTCATTTTGCATAAAATTAGTACTTGACCTTTTGAAAAATTGTATCACAGCTTGTGTCAAATGTGTTATAATACAGAGTCATGATGTAATATTCCTTATGCTATCTTTTCTTTTAAGTTATGGTGTCTAGTGTCATAATGCATTCCAGTGTGGTCTGTGTACAAATAAGGACTATACCACGCCATTGTTAGTCAAACATTATTCCAATTTCATGCTATATCCACACTGCACATGGAAGCAAACTAATTTTCTGTTTTATCATTTGTTCTTTACCTTCCCCTCAAAACATCATGCTTTGCTTATTCATCAACCCAATGTATAAAAGATGTCTACACAGACATACACAGGTAAAGACACTCACAGTACTAACAGCAGTTCTTTTACTATAGCCTTAGCATTTACCTCCCTTAGAGGAACTATTTCTTGGAACTTAACTGTGTAATCAGTGTTTACCAGTATGCAGTGGCAGAGTTTGCTTGACTTTTTAAGGATGCCCTACAAGGTCTACAGCTTTTCACTCAAATGGGACTTATTTTATAGGCAAAGGTATTAAAAGGTTCCTAAGTCTTGGGTTAGATGCTCTCTTCTGGTATTGTGGGCAAGCTGATCAGAAAATTTCCTTCCTAATACCTGCCAATAAAATATAGCTAAAAACCCTAGCTTTCATTTTATCCATTCTTAAGTGTTTACCCAAAAAGTGTCTATCTGTAGTCTTCATTACAAAAGGTCTAGAAATGCTGATACCGGTAACTGTATTATTATCTGTTCTCTCTCTCTGTAGTTTATTATGATTAATATAATGTAACATAATATAATATAATATAATATAATATAATATAATATATTATTGCTGTTTAATGCTAATTTATAATGAAAATTGTATAATATGTTGGTGCTTTTCTCCCCGGGCCTCCACTGAAAAAGGGCTCTTCAGCTCAGTCGGACAATCCCGGTCAACAAATGTAAAATAAATAAATAAAAAATAAGTAATATAATATGATATGTTCTCGATGTTCATATGTGCTGCACTAGAGCCTTTTAGTTAGGTAGTATTCATGATGTTCAGTTTCAGTGGTCAACAGGTAGAACAATGCCTTTGGTACTGACAGATCAGAAGGCTGTGGGTTCTCTTCCAAAACCAGGTACTTGATACTGATGCTGCAGTGCAGCATGCATTTTGTACTGCATTCATAAGAAGGTGGCCACATCATTCACTCGGTCACATTTTTGGAGCGATGTTGCGAAACATACGCAAGTCATCAAATCTTAATAACATAGACATTACGCTGTACGGAATGCAGTATATATGACAAAAACACCACTCGTATCTACAGGAGAGGTCTCATCCAGAAAAGTGTGGGCTACAACACATAAAAAATCCAGATGCTGCTGCTCAAGGTATCTTTGATGTTTACTGCAGTTTGGTCAGGTGTAGGCAATGGGAAAAGATAATGAATGGTCCAGTGGATGTCATGGTAACTGTGATAAATATGCATATTATCAAACACTGCTAGCTGACTTGTTGCATAAGGAACTGGATGCTGGCTAACATATATCTATTTCATATCCACAAAGCCACTGGGGATGTCCACTGAACTTGTAGCTGGAGTGGCACTGGCAATAAACAGCTATATAACAATTGCCTATTATAAACATAGCCACAAGTAGCAATAAGCATACCAAAACATACAGTTATTACTGGTATCAATGGGCAGTCCATCTTCATGCATCCATTTTAATAATTCACAAACAGCATGAGGACAACACAGAATAAAGCCAAAAGCAGAAGAACAAATGCTGTATAATAACAGATTCACAGCAGGAAAGATGCAACAACTGGATACATAAAATCACTCAATTTTAATGTTCAGCAAAAACAAAATTGTACTCAGCGCTTTCATCCACACCAAGGTGGACTTCATCAGAATACAATAAATAATTAATTGCATGCTTATATACCCCATTTTGGCACCATAAATTGTCATTAAACAATGAATTACTCAATTAAAATACTGCATATTTTAAAATGAACGTGTGCTTTAGTACTAGTTTTACTAATACTGCTCTATATTAGCTTATAACCATCCCATACTTAAACTACATACTTCTATTAAAACTATTTAATACAAAACATTATGACTTCCTTTGACTACATGAACTACATAAATTCATTCAGGACTATCTAAAATGTTATAAAAGTGTATAAAACCATATTCCATATTGTAATATGTTATATTTAGTCAAATACAAACCATATATATTCACTTTCCTTTAGATACAAAAAAACTAAACAGTGAAGCTGATACTAAGTAATAATGAAATATATATAAACACATATGTAAACACAAAAAAAAATTGTACATATATTATATTACAATTATAAATTCCTACCTATCTACGCAAATACATACACAAAACAAATTCATATTTATAAAATAAATACATGATAAATACTCATTTTCTTGTAACTGTAATATATGTTTAATAGTAATGAATTAATTTAGTCTGGGCTCACATACCGCATCAGTTAATATTTGCCATTTAATTTCTTTCTGGCCTAGAAATGCCTTATAATTGCCCCCTCGTGGCCCTGGACTAACCTGTTCAAGAACAGCAAATTTAAAAACATGGGTTTCACCATATTTAGCCACATGTCTATACAGTGCATTGTCTGTGTCCTTCCTTCTGATACTATATAAATTATCATAAATTCTTTTCTTCAATTGTCACTCTGTTTCGCCTATGTAGTAGCTGAGGCAGGTCATACATTTAGCCAAATATATAATATACTTAAAATTACAATTCCCTTGTTTAAAACTAATTCTAGTCCTGTTAACATTCTTCAATACTATTCCTTCTCCCTCAAATATAGTTTGACACTGCCCACAGCTACCACATCTCCTGATATGTTTGTTCTGATCATTCCTTTCCTTTATTGTGTACCCTCTTTCAAATTTTATCTTTATAGTCCCCCCATTTTTTAAACAAATACCGGTGTATCTCCTATTATTTTCCTTATTTCCTTATCCACCATTAGAATACTCTAATTTCTATTTAATATATATTTTATGTTGTTCACATATGGGGAATATTCCAACACACAAGCCCTACTATAATGTGCTTCATTGTTATCTACTATTGTTTCTATATTTTTAATAAATTCTTTCCCAAGTAAGGGGGTATTTAGTTCCCCATTCACTTACAACATAGTTCATAACATCATCCAGCACACCTACTGGGTACCCTCTGGATATGAATAGGGACGTTATAAAATTAATGTCTTCAGTCATGTCCATATACGTAGACATCATTTGGGCAACTCTAATACATTGTCCTTTAAAAAATGTTCATTATTTTCCTTGGATGGTTACTTGAGTATTCCAAATAACTATTAGAAAAAGTATTTTTTCTATAAATACGGGATTTAAAACCACTAGTAGTATTGGAAATAAATGTATCAAATATGCTATACCTTCAGAACTACTGAAATATGTGAATTTTAAATAAGTGCTGGTACTATTCAAATAATCCATAAATTCCTCTATAATATTTTGTGGTCCATCCCATAGGATAAAAATATAATCCAAAAATCTGGAATAATGGCACACGTACTTGTAATAACTACTTATGAATATGTGATTGGTCTCCCATTCCAACATAACCAAAAGCAAGTCGCCCCCATGGCCACCCCCCCTGATCTGTCGGAAATATTCACCTTCAAAATAAATGTAGTTATAATCAAGTACTACTGCCATAAGTTCCATAATTAGACAGATATTGTCCCGTTCTAAATTGGAATACTTCCTCATACTATTGCAAAATCCATCCAAACCCTGTTTTTTAGGTATACAAGGAAATAAATCAATGATATCTATAGTAATGAATATGAGATCCTCTTTCCATATACTTGATGCTAAATTGCCTTAGAAGGCCCGAGTCCTTAATCAGATGTGGTATTCTACCATAGATATGTTTTATAATATAAAATATAACAAATGAGATGCTGAAGGCTGTAAAATCCAGAATAAGGCCTTTACTCAGTGCAAAAACACAAGCGCTTTCACAATTATGCTTCTTCAGGTGTATACAAGCACTACAAATCACACACCTTTATCACATAAAGTTTTTGCACTGAGTAAAGGCCTTATTCTGGATTTTACAGCCTTCAGCATCTCATTTGTCATATTTTATATTATTTCACTTGTTGGAGACGTTTTGTGTGGATTACTTTCAGCAGTAATATTTGGTTTGATATATAGATATGTTTTAGCCAGTTATCTATGGCTACACCTATTGGATAAGTTTTAGAATGGCTACCCAAAATAATAGGATGATATGGGGGCTTTTTTATGTTCTTATGGACTTTCGGTATACCCACTATTGTATCCAGAATAGGATGTTCAACCTTCAGATAGTTGTATGCATCAATAGTGACACGACTGTCTAAAAGAAATTCCTCCAGGAACAGATCTACCCATTTGTATCCTATATTAATTTCATTAATGGACATAGTTTTGTAATTCCCAGATTCTTGTAATATCCTATACATCTCAGTGACATATTCCAGGATATCATATATAACCACCATTCCCCCCTTATCAGGTTTCATAACTCTTATACTATGGTCAGTTGTTGGTTGCTCCACAATACTTTGTTCCTTATCTGATAAGTTGCTTTGTAAATTTCCATATCTTATATAATTTTGTAACTTGTACATTTCACTCATAACCAATCTTTCATACACAGCCACACTAGGGTGGGTGGGTGGTACATAAGTGCTTTTTTTCCTCAGACCCCCTTGAACCAATGGCTGAGGTTTGTTGTGAAACATACTAGCTAGATTCAGCTTCCTAAGATATAACTTAATCTCCAAGATGGAGTCCACTATATTAAATCTAGTTTTGAGAATATATTTCATACCCTTGGACAATAGGGTAAAATGGTTTGCTCCACTACTAGATTTGTATAATTATAAATCTTAAAGTTATTAAAGCTGTTAACTATACCATTTGAAATAACAATTCCTAGTGACTCCCTTGGGTCAGTGTCATGATATACCACTGTCTCATTTTCTCTCCCCATTTTATACCCCCATAGTGTTCCTGATTCCAATTCTGCCTGTATTTTTTCATTTTCCAATCCTTCCTCCAACCCAGGTGTTGCTGGTATTTCCATCCATTCTGAAAATTTGGACTATTACCTTCTTCAAAATAATTCCTTTGTGTTCTATCTACTTCAAATCATACTTTATCTTTGTTTTCATTACAATTCCCCTCCTTCCAGGGGTATACCACATTATTCTTGTAATGATCTACATCTCTCTTTATTTTATTACCCTTTTTAGTGTAAATCACCTGTGCCTTTTTATTGGCTACACTGTACTGTTTCATATATAATTTCTCCCATTGTGGAAGCAATAAATTGTTTACAATAAAATTGTTCAGTTTCTCCACTTCATCTAATAACTTACACAATCTCTCATCATTCTTTTTAATACGTAGTTTCATGTAGTCAAAACCAAACTGGTTAAAAAGCGTATTAAACTCTAAATATGCTTGTTCATCCAAAACAATCCCCACTGGCGCCTTAAAAAAACGCAGTCCCATAGGGACAATATTCAATGAAATACACTTATTTAAATATGTGTTATTAAGTTTAATGCCTTTAATAGCATTTAAGTTTTTGCCAAACATATAGATCAAGTCTTTTAATGTTCCTTCCAATGCGTTCTGCATATTCCTCTCAGAGCCAATGGATGGGCTTAGAGAATTAAATTGAATGTCCTTTTGCAAAAAGTTATCCAGTTGATTAACACCCTGCCCCACACTTGTTTTATTGTTAATATTGCCTCTAGGGCTTGAACTATAGTTTACAGTACCTTTGTCCTTAATGTTGATGTTCGTAGCTGCCATAGAATACATTTTAGTGTTCATGGGGCGTTTGGGTCTTGCCCCTGTCTGAAGAAAATCTTCGTCAAAGTTATAAAGTGAAAAATCAAATGTACACTCCTTGTCTGTCAGTCTACTCCTATTACCAGAGTTGGCTCTCCCTTTCGAAACCACTGTGTCCAGGGCTGCTGACATGTCTAAAACGACCCCCTGGCTGTTAGGAACTTCCAAGTCTGACTGACTTCCTCCTGAGCTGTTTCACGTCTTCATCATTACTTGTGTTCTTTGACTCTTGATTCCTGACTGGGTAAACAGTTCAATAAGACAAGTAACCTCCCCTTTCAGAATGTAGACTTCCGAATAAAGTCTCTGTAGTTCATCACAATCAACAGGGGAATGGTTTGTAGGCAATTCCTCCAAAGAATCCATCGAAAACCAACGAATAATCCACAAACAGTGTGAGGACAACACAGAATAAAGCCAAAAGCAGAAGAACAAATGCTGTATAATAACGGATTCACAGCAGGAACGATGCAACAACTGGAACGATGCAACAACTGGATACATAAAATCACTCAATTTTAATGTTCAGCAAAAACAAAATTGTACTCATTTAGTGCTTTCATCCACACCAAGGTGGACTTCATCAGAATACAATAAATAATTAATTACACACTTATATACCCCATTTTGGCGCCATAAATTTTCATTAATCAATGAATTACTCAATTAAAATACTGCATAATTTAAAGTGAACGTGTGCTTTAGTACTAGTTTTACTAATACTGCTCTATATTAGCTTATAACTATCCCATACCTAAATTGCATACTTCTATTAAAACTATATAATACAAAACATTAAGATTTCCTTTGACTACATGAACTACATAAATTCATTCAAGACTATCTAAAATGTTATAAAATTGTATAAAACCATATTCCATATTGTAATATGTCATATTTAGTCAAATACAAACCATATGTATCTACTTTCCTTTAGATACAAAAAACTAAACAGAGAAGCTCATACTAAGTAATAATGAAATATATATAAACGGTTCTACCGCGGGGTTGCAGAACATTGACACGCAGAAGACCGACACCTGACGGATGACACCAACGCCGAGGATGCCGACATGGGGAAAGGCTGTGTGATGAGTATCTGGTATCGGGTAGGTGGTAGGCAGGGAAGTAGGAGGGATACGGTGAGTTGGGGATAGGGTAGGGGGAAGCGGGTAGGTACAGGAGCCGAAGGGGTGATTGGGGGAGTTAGGGGTTAGGGGTTAGAAGTTAAAGGGTTAGGGTAGGGTGGGTTAGGGTGTTAAGTTAGGAAGGCTGGGCGAAGGGGAGTGTTAGGGTTTAAGGGAAGCGGGTAGAGTGATGTCAGGGAGCCTTAGGTTAGGTAAGGTGACAGGGGGTGGGTAGGTAAGAAGTTTGTGTTGTGTGTGTGGTTTGTGGAATGGGGATGTGTTTTGTTTTGTATGGGGTTTCGTGTTTGTGTACCGTCGGGTATATTTCGCTTCGGTTATGTGTGGTTTCGTGTTTATGGACGTGGTTTCGATTATGTCAGGTAGAACCATATAAACACATATGTAAACACATAAAGAAATTGTACATATATTATATCACAATTATGAATTCCTACCTATCTACGCAAATACATACATAAAACAAATTCATATTTATAAAATAAATACCTGATAAATACTCATTTTATTGTCGTAACTGTAATATAGGTTTAATAGTGATGAATTAATTTAGTCCAGGCTCACATACCGCATCAGTTAATATTTGCCATTTAATTTCTTTCTGTCCTAGAAATGCCTTATAATGCCCCCTCATGGCCCTGGACTAACCTGTTCAAGAATAGCAAATTTAAAAAAAAGAAGTTATGTACTCATGTACTCACCATAACGTTCCATGTTGGTAGTCCATCTCACCCTTCATTTTTACATATGGGTTCGGAGCCGATCCTCGGCTCTGACTCGACCGATTTACAAGCTGGAAGACTTTTGGTTAGCTCGTGGCTAAGCAGGTATCCCATGGTACACCAGTACAATCCCCAGAGCTTGTTTGCTGCTCACTAGAATAACAACCATAAAAACAACCAACACTAAAGGGTCTCCGACCAAGGGCAACCAAATTATTATTTCCAGATCTTCCAGGATGGGAGCAGGAGGGCGGGTTGGTAAAAATGAAGGGTGAGATGGACTACCAACATGGAACGTTATGGTGAGTACATAACTTCGTTATGTTAGGTAGTCTGATCTCACCTTCATTTTTACATATGGGACAGCATTTAAAACCTTGTAAATAGCAAGGTTTTGGAATTATTGATGCAAATATGAATGCGGAGTTAACTGCATACCTGGAGGCATCACTTGGATGTAATGAGCTTATGCTTGAATGTTAAATAACAGCTTTCACATTAGCAGCTACTTGTATCCACAGATATTCCCAGTGATCTTGTATGCCACCATGTCTAAACTGGGGGATACCATAATCCCAGACTACTTGCAGGAGAGATGTTCCCTCTTCATCAAACATATCACTTTAGCATGTCCTCTATATTCCCTGGGGGGGTCAAGAGAGTGAGACATGGGTTTGTAGCTGCAGTGAAGATGATGATTGTTCTAGAGCATTTAGATATTCATAAGTATTTACATTACATATTTCAGCCTTGCACTAATTCTTGCATTATTGCAGTAGCCTGAGAAATTGTGTAATAACTATAAAATATTATTTAATTCATTCATTTTCTTATTATCCACTTAATCCAGTTCAATGCCATGGGGGGTGCAGACCCCTGGTATTTAGTGAGGGTAAGGCAAAGAAGGTAACCTGGGCAGGGCATTAATGCATTGCTGAATGCATACACACACACACACACACACACACACACACACACACACACACACACACACACACACACACACAAACTCACACACACATCTACAGGAAATTTGAAGGATCACAAGTATACATATGGCATGTGTTTTGTATGTGGTAGGAAAATGAAGCACATGGATACAAGAAGGACAAAATAGTGCCTGACAAATCTGCTAAGCCTTGCACACTTTTCAAATCATTATCAGAGGCAATTCATACTGGGCTGCATAGCTGTGTGATGCACTCTGACCTAATCCAAACTAAAATGCCAAGTACTTGAATTGCTATGATTCACCGTCTTCCAAAATAATGTAATGCGGTGAGATTAATGTATAGTGCATTTATAACATATTATACCATGCGTGTTATTGGCAACATTTAAGTCAACAGTCTCAGTAAATCATCCTAAAATTCCATGAGATATCACTGCATAAAACAGACAAATGACATATTGGCCTGGAATTCATTATTGTTCCATATTTCATATTGCCAGCCATGTGTAGTTTTATAAAACATTGTTGTACATGGTTAAATATAAAAATGCTATTTAAGTGCCATTTTTAGCTGTCAGTTATTTATTACACTCCATACATTAACTGAAACAGCTTGCTATATTGCTGCCAGCTGCTTCCTTTGCTGAATTGGTTAATCTACTTTGGTGATTATGGCTTAATGAGGCATCATGCACACCGGAAGTTTATAAGAAAAGCCCTGCACCTCATTCATCAATACCAGTCTGATAATGAATAGTAGTTTGGTAAGACATTGCATAAAATGGGATGTTAGGATGTATGGGAGAATGAGGATGGCAGGTCAAGAAATACTGATGTAATTACTCTCCGCACTAAGAAATAAGGTATGGTTTCCTTTGGTAAAAGAAACCACCATCACCATCATATACCATATATGTAACATTCCTCTTAAATATGACCCAGTCATCAGACACTTGGATACCTGTGGAGATATAAACTCTCCTATGACTACCAAATGTCTGTCATATGCAGGAAATCCTTCTACCTTATACAAGTTATTGTTTGTATTATCTTTTCAAGATCCAGAGATATTATAGTCCCACTTTACTTCTCCGTGATTAGGCCCATTGTTGAATATATTGCTTCTTTTGGCATGAAACTCACAAGCACCTAAACCAGCTTGATGTACCTCAGTGTTTCGTCCTCCAAAAAGATCACAGTTTTGGTATCTAAGCTACTGTAATAGACTAAAAGTGCCATATTTCTAGTTAGTCTAATACAGGAAGATAAGTAGTGTTCTTTGTTTAGCATTATGTGTTATGAACATCTCCATGCACTTTTAGGGCATTCATCTAAATAGATTCAGTGGTATAGCAAATGTATGCAGAGAGATGTAAACCTATCTTACCACAGGAACAGTGTCAGCTGGTGTGACAGGCATCTAACCCACCATACCACCCCCCCCCATTTCGGGAATAAATCTGCCTTATCTATCAAGCAGAGTACTTACCTGGTAACCTAAAAGCAGTCTAGATGCTTGGAAGGGTAATTGCAGATTTTCACCTGGGGTATATGGGAACAATATCATCAGCAGGGTGACACTGTAAATCTTCCAACATTCTTGAGTGATATGGCTGAGGTTCTCACTGGTTTCTTAGGCTGTAAGTGTAGTAAGAACCTGTGACTTTATAAGCCTAATAGGCAGCCAGTTCATCCTCCGATTATGTTGCCTTAGATGATGTCAGAGTACATGGCCATCAGGTGCTGTGCTTGTGACTTGGACTGTTACAGCTTTAGAATGCACACATCACAAATCATAGCTGTCTTCAGACAGCATGGATAACATTGTGGGTAATATATGGGACATGTTACTGAAGATGAAGCAGAGAGAGCAGACCATAGTCTCATCTTTTGATACATACAGGGTGAACAAGTAACATTCCAGTGGGTGTTTGGTGGTACAGTCATACCAGCACACAGAAAATATGTGGCATTTGACAAGTTTTGTGGGAGTAAGAGGCACAGAAAAGCATGACCACATGTATGCTTCTCCTGCAGAATAATCTCCATCTGACTAGTAGCACATCTATGGAACTATCCCAGGTTTATACTTTCAAGGTATTGCTGCCTGGCCTGTATATGTTTATGCACTTACTATACATCCCTCCCAGAGACATAATTGTGTCTTCACTTTGTGTTTTAGTTGTGTGTGGTGCTTTGTTATACCATTAAAGTGTAGCTGTGTACAACACTGTAGTTTAATGTGTCTGTTACTGCAGACTTATTTCAAACCCTCTGCAGCTATTGTTTTGTGCCTAGAAATGCAGCCACAATCATATGTTGCTTGCTATGTGTTTAGGTATCAGAGATGCTATTGCAAAAGTATGTGTTCTTTCCTACTTTTTGCATTTGTATTCTGTGGAATGTGCACCCTTCAGCTAATGACCATGTGTATTGGGGTTTGTTGCTGATGGCTGACTAGTCTGTAAATCTAGCTTGCCATGGTATTGGGACATTGTTTGCTCTCCTTTATGTGATGTGGATGCTTATCGATATGCTTGCTGCACATTTTTGCCCTGGGTGAGGCCCTATGCTTTAGCTGCACAAACTGAAGTGCTTTTCATTCTATGTTAATTTGCTTGGCATGTTCATTTTCTGGATTATATTGTTATGTTTCTTAGTAGTTTATTTAAAGTGATACTGATCTTTCATTTTTCTCTTCTTCCTTTAACATTTAAATTTTCCACCTTTTGTCAGTAACACTTTTGTCATGTGCTGTGGTGGTAGTGTAGTACTGTATACGGCATGTTGTTATTTTGTATGAGCTTATGGGTTGTTACCAATTATTTCTTGCTCAATACTTTAATAAATGTTGCTTGCCATTTTGTGATATACTGCATTTGCACTTTAGGCTGCATAATACAACTTTATTAACATAGCATTAGTCTAGCACTATTCTTTTTTACACATTAATGAATCCAAAAACAATTTACAGTGCCCCTTTGCTTTATTTAAGCAGACGTCACGATTACTGTTGCCACAGTTCAGTGCACACAATTATTAATGCAGTTAGATAATTTAGACAAAAATCCTGCAGTCTTCTTAGTTTTTCTTACAGTCTATAGTTTCTTCACTTTTGACACATACCATATTGTTTTCTTCTCCCTCGTGTACTTCTTAATAGATACATGTTCATTTGTGGTGAGGGAATGTATCTGTATGCTATGTGACTTTAAGTTTTGCAGACATTTTTTACCTTCTTATTCCATGCATTTGTAATTAAACTTAAAAGACTACCAGAAAGAGGGCAAGAAAACTTTGTGCTGCAAAAGACTATATAAGTATAATCTCTGCCAATGATGACTCCACTACCTCCAGTTGTTCAATGAGGCACACTACTAGGAAGAATCCCAAATATGGGTGGAGGAATCCAAACATTACATGGATTGTACTTCACAAGTGCTGTTCCAAAGTGTGAAGGAATCACTGAACAGAGATAATATGATTCCGTAGCAGTCAATGTTAATGAACTGCATTAGCAATGCATGGCAGTTCCCAAAAGTTGAAGAACTGGATTAGCTGTACAATGGAAGATGAAGACCCTGACTTGCAGTAACAAAGTGTGCGATCACTATGGTATGTTCTTACTTTTATCCAGGATGGACTTCCATTTGCGGAGGGGGAATTTGTCCACCTCCAACCATAGGACACCTTTTATATGAAAATTAAATATACATATGAATTGCTGTCAACAAGAAATAAGCAAATTAAAAATGAGAAATGCAGGACAAGATTGGGACTTGTTATAGGGAACTAGAACACAAAAAGTAAATCTGTCTAATACACATCATACCCATTCCTTTATGATAAGAATGTATGCATGCCCATAAGCAACATGCTAACATACTTTACTTACACACAGAGACAGGCAGATAGACACACGCGAGCGTGCATGTATGCGTGTGCATGCTTACATGCTCTGTACGCCCCAAAGTTCAAAGTAGTGAGGGACTGAAATACTTTAGAATCAGTGTTGTAACTGCACTGCATTTAAGGAGTTCCATGATTCCTCAACTGCTTATTAAGTAATGCGATTCATTGACTGCCATTTTTAGAAATGCATATGTCTGGGAAAGTCTTGCAAGATCAGTGTAGTTTTCTGTTCTAAAGTATAAGCTGGTCTGGAATCCAGCATGAGATAAGAATATACAACATGAAATTTAAGAATATCTATATAAGCATGAAAAATAGACTGCAATCTGTTCCACTAAGTAGTTATCTTCCTATCATAAATAATGCAATTTATGACACAGTCACTCATAGCAATAGTTTTTAACTGACTGACAATCCTCTTCACATAATTATGGTTTGGCTATTTACATGGTGTAGATACAGTACTGGATGGTCAAAAATAAAACACTTCCTTTACCCTTGTTATTGCTCATCTTTAGATTTAAAATAAATGAACCATTACGGTAAACTTTCCTAGTTTTTCATTACATGAGAGACACATATGTGAAGTATTTTTATTTCAGTACTTTCAGAACCAGCTATTGGACTGTAAATGTATTGTCAACAAAAATAATAAAGGTTAAGGATATGGTACATTGTAAATGATGTATTGACACAATATGTATGAATAATCATAATTTAATGCAGAAGTGCACCTGTGAAAACCTCTGAGCAGACCCAAGCAAAGAAGCACCACAGAAAAGAAGGAGGAGCTGTTGCTGTGTTCTGTCAGCTGAGCAGAGAGTACAGGCACTAATTATGATCTGAAGGGGTGGATAAAGGATCAGCTTTTTAACTACAAACCCACTTGGAGTTGCTGTGGCACCCTTGGAGATAGGTATTGAGAGAACTAAAAAGATATGATCACTTGTGATGTCCTTCTATATCACTGTTGCAGTATTGTTTACTATAGGGATCTCCCACCTAGGTTAGCCTGATGTTTGGCGCGTATACCAAAGCCTTATGATCTTGTAGTTGCTGTATATCACACATAGGCTCCCCATACAGGATGTAGGGCATAAATGTGACATATGGACACAGTTACCCAGAACCTCTTTGCCACCAGTCCAAATACCATTATCATTAATCTGAATGAATGCCTTGTTGCTGTGATGCATAACTAGCCATCAGATAAGTGCCCCATTGGGGTCATTTTTTCTTTCCTTTCATCTTTTATTTTATTTTGCTTACCTAGAGTACATGTTCTCCAAGAAAGGAACATGTCAGTGCGGGAGGCAGATTCCCCACAAGGATTGTCATGAACAGTGTCTCTTTTGTTTGGGTGCTTCTCACGATCATACTACTTGTAGTATCTGTAAGGCACTTGTGCCTAAGACACTCAGAAGCCACTTGTCTTCCCTAGCCATTTATCTTTAAAACCAATGGCTTATAAACAGTTAACCCAGGGTAGAATGGTGGAATCCATTAACTCCGAGATACTCCTACTAGGTAAAAAGAAGGTCAAGAAGTGTCAGCTGCATTCTTTAGCTGTCCAGCCTCCACCGGACATCCCTCTAGAAGCGGATGACAGGTCTGTAGGCTGCTCAGCATCTACATTGGATTCCTGTACCATGACATCGTCACAGGCCAGCATGGATTTATTTTTTTCTTATCCCCTCTGAGGCTTTGCAAGCATCTGCTCTGGATGTCGAGGGGAACTGTGGTTGATTATCTTAGAGGGTCCTAGAGGGATTCTGCAGATATTGGTCAAGGAGAGGGTGGCAGGTACTCTTACTGAATCTCACCAAGGTCAGAACCTCCAGTATTTGTTAGGGTTGATGTCCCTTCCAAGAAAACACAAAAGAGGAAGCATGTCTTGGTCCATCCTAAGGATCCTCAAAGGGAATGGCAAGAGTTTACTAAGGACTTGTTTTCTGCCTTGATGGCCATGAAGCCTCCTCAATGGTTTTTGGTGCCTACTCCTCCTTGAATCTCTACCCCTTCTAAATGAAGTAGGGAACTGGACTCTTCAGATGAGGATTCAGAGTCTGATGAAGAATCCTTGTCCTACTCTTCACAGATGCCTTCACTTTTGGCTTTTGGTTCTAATGAGGAGAAGTCTATTAGCCATGAATCTCCTCTTGAGGAACTGTCCTTTGTGGTCACAATTGCTAGGGTGATGGAATACTTTAAGTGGGATTCTTCTCACGTGTCTGATATTTAGAGGAGATGCTTCAGGTGGACACTCCCAAACTTTCTGCAGTTCCTCCTGTGTTGACTGCCTTGTTAGATACTTTCATTGCTGCTTCCAAGTGTCCTGACTCTCAGCCTTTTGCTCCTAAATAAGGTCCCTGAGGGTTGTCAATTTTTATTGAAGTGTCCTTTTGCTGATCTTGCTGTGGTGTCACTCTAGTCTGAGAAATCTACTAAGCTCTTGCCCTCTTCCAAATGTTTGACTTCTGATAAGGATGGTAGGGCAATGGAGAGGATTGGTAAGAAGGTTTACATTGTTTCTACTTTGGCCTTTAGTGCTATTAATTACTAGACCCACATGACCAGATAGCCCTTGCCTTGATTGCTCAGGCTTGTCAGGTTGTTTCTGAGCTCCCTGATTCTGAAGGCAAATCTTCTGCCTTGTGTATTTTAGGATCTACATCTCAAGTGGCTCACCACTCTATCAAGTGTAGCTATGATGCTGCTGATGCCTATTCCAGGGATGCAGAGTTTGGGTCTGTTATGAGGAGTTATTCTTGGCTTCATCTCCAGTCTTTGCCTGAAGACATCAAGGCCATCTTGCTGGAGGATCCGTTGGATAGTAAATATCTTTTTGGGACTGCTGCTGCTGCTAACCTGTTTAAGTCTCTTCAAGAGAAGGGCAAAGCTTTGGAGTACCTTAAACATATTTTTGTCTCTCCTATCCCTAAGCTCCAGAGGAATTATCCTTGTAGATCTGCTTTTGCCTGCAGACAGTCCCAACAGGCCTCCAAGGGCAGAAAGGGTGCTGAGTGAGCTTCCTTTGCTAAGGCTTCTTAGGTGTCTGTCTCCCAGAAGTCTCCTTTATCTGATAAGCCTGATTCTCTTTGACAGTCCCCACCCCCGACTCTTGGACCAGGTTCCCTTGTCCATTAGGCTTTCTCTGTCCTCCAAATTGACTTCTCATCACTTCAGACTCTTGGGTTCTTTCTGTCATCTCTCAGGGTTATTTCATGATATGGAAGTCTCTCCCTCATTCTTGAGGGATTACTAAACCTCCTCTAGAGGAACTTCCTCATTTCCTGGATGCCCTAGGGTCCCTCGTGAACCAAGGAACCATTCACCCTGTTCCCTCTTCCCATGTGGGAAAGGATTTTTTTATTTCAGGATGTTCTTAGTTCCTCAAAAGGAGGGCACTTGGAGACCTATTCTGGATCTCTCCTTGCTCAACACCTTTCTCAAGGTCCTTTCTTTTTGGATGTTTACTCTTCAAACCCTGTTTCCTCTTTACTAACCCAGGATTTTTTTGTATCTTTGGATGTGAAGGATGCTTACCTGCATATCCCTATTCATTCTGTTTTCAGAAAGATTTTACATTTTTTCTGTTTCTTCCTCTCATTTTCAGTTCTCTGCTTTGCCCTTTGGCCACTCTACTGCCCCAAGGGGATTCACAAAATCCCTAGCTCCTGTGATTGCTTTCTACAGGCTCCAAGGCATTCAGATTTTTTGTTATCTAGATGACCTGTTGCTTCAGGCACCTTCTCCCAGTCATCTGTTATAGGATCTGAAGTTCACTATCTCTCTTCTTCAAAGTCTGGGGTTCACTATCAATTTCGAAAAGTTTGTCCTGGCTCCCTGTCAGGATGCTGTGTATCTGGGATGCAGGATTCAGACAGTGCCAATGTTAGCCTCTCTTCCACCTCCAAACATTTTGTCATTGATAGTCTTCTTTCAGTATCTTCTTCCTCTGACTGCCATTTCAGCCAGAGAGTTTCTCCAGGCCCTGAAATTCATGGCCTCTTCTATTTCAATGTTCCCTCTTGCCAGACTGCATATGCGGAAGCTTCAATGGTATCTCAAGTGGGTTTGGTTGCAGCATTGCCATCTTTTGGATTTCAGTGTACCTCTCCTTCCTTGTTTAAAAAAGGAATTCAAGTGGTGGATTTGGTAGTTTGCTGTCAACCCAGGCTTGCCCTTTCAGCCTCCAGCCCCTTCTCAAGAACTGTTCACTGGTGCCTCAGACATGGGTGGTGGTCACCTGAAAGTTCATGGTCTCTGTGCCCCCCTCATCAGAAGTCAGACCATATCAGAAAAGAGATGAGAGCTCTGATTCTGGCCCTTCAGACTTTTCACCCCATGTTCTCTCCAGGCTCCTTGAAGGTGTACACAGACAACACTACAGTGACGTGTTATGCCAACAACCAAGGAGGCACAAAATCTTACCTCCTCTGCAGAATGGCTGTTCAGCAGAATGTAGACAGTATAGGATATCAAGATGAAGCATACAAATGGCACTGGTAAGGGCATAGGTGGAGGGAGTCAAGGGATGTTGATAATGAATGCAAAAGCTCTTGGGGGTAGTAGAATAGAAAAAGCAGGTACATACACTAGATATGAGGTGACAGCATATGCAAGAGCCAGTGATAGGTTATGGAGAAAGCAGGGATAGCCAGTACAGGAAGTTCCAGCAGGACAGTAGCAGAAGTAGCACACAAGACAAGAAAGGGCAACTAAGACAGGGGACAATAAGTCAACTGGACAGACACAAGAAAGAGTAGAAGACAGCGAGTTATACTAGGATAACTTCAGAACAAAATTAAATAGATGCTACTGGAACATCAGAAGGCACTGGTAAGGTGGAGAGAGCTAGGCCAGTGGAACATATAGAACCAGAACAAACAGCTAGACAAAAAGAAGCAGTATCAGAACAGCAGACTGACTGGGTACAAGCAGATTTGCAGAGAGAAGGTTAATAAAGAGCATGTGGGTGCAGATTCTTCACTGCCACTATGTCAGTACATAGTTGGGTCTGGCAGAATGAACCAGAGAGGATACATTTGTGAAAGAAAAAAAAAAGACAAAGAGTAATGGGGAGCACAGTAGCATTTTCACAAGCGTCACCAGTTCCAATGGCCAAACACAGCAGACTAGCTCAGCTGCTACCTATGAGAGTGAGTAAAGGAACAAGTTCTTAGCATAGTAGGGGCTGGGAGTACACAGCAGAGAAAAGATTCAGATGGAAGGTGAGCTACACCAGGCAGGCATGAACAGTTCCATGAAGTGGGGTACCCCATTACAAAAAGAGTTAGATCTGCTGGAAAGCAGAAAAACAAAGTCGATGGGTGATGGAGATGTTCTTAGCACTAAGAGGAGAGACGACAGGACAACTAATAGCCAAAAAGATCACAAAAGACAGAGGATGCCTGTCCCAGTTGAAAAATGATAACAAAAAAAAATGTACACAATTTTATTCCAGAATTAGGAGAAAGTCTTGGCACTTTCAATATGCAATGTTTGAATGCATAAATCAAAAGATTTTCTGATTGGCTTAGAAGATGCTTTGAGCAAACATATATAAACAAATCAAAAGACTGCTGTAAACTAACAACGGATGGAGCCAGGCATACAGGAAACTCAAGTTCCAAGCAAGAACTCAAGAAATAAGGCAGTTCAAATGATTCAGGTGGCAAGCACAAAAAGTCCAAGTATATATAAAAGCATATAAAATCTCCTTTATTGTAGTCGACAAAAGGTAAGCGCTTTCACTATCTAGCTTCATCAGACCATAGAGCAACTACTGACTCAGCCACTATTTAAACTAAACAAAGAGCACATAGCAGCCAATCATCAAATCACATCAATCAAGTCATTAATTATACAATCAAGCAATGAAACAGTTCAGAATCAGGCAGAGAATAAAACAAAAAGAACATAAGAAACTATTGAATTATGTAGAGTAAATATATATGTATGTATAAAAAATCTGTCATACAAAAGAACAAGAATGAACGTCTATACAAAAAAGGACAGCATGAACTAAAAATAAAAATGATGCAAATAATAAATATATATATATATATATATATATATATATATATATATATATATAGTATATAGATATGTACCTAAGCCTGTATGAACTGAGCACACAAGGAGGTAGATGTAAGACAGATATAAACATATTCACTTGTGTAACCTCCTTTTCTTCAGAACTGGCCTAATAGAGGCCCTTTCATTCAGTCCCCTGCCCCTGTCAGCATGGAGCATGATAATACAACAGGCCTCTCTAAATTCTGTATGTGTACACACATCACCTTCCCTAATACTAGAGTTAACGGTCTCAACGACTCTGAACCTAAAAGTATGTGATGTCCCAGATTCTAGGACGTGCTTAGAGAGTGCATTATGCAGGGAACCCTGCCTAATGTGATAGAGATGCTCCCTCATCCTATCACGTAGGATCCTGTTGGTTTTACCAAGATAGAAGGAGTGGCAGATGGTACATTCAGCCAAGTATATCACATGGGGGGGTCATACAGTCTGCAGAAGCGTGAAAGATGAATTCTTTGCATAGATCAGGATGAAAAAAAGATTCAGCAGTATTAATATAAGTACAAAAACTGCAATTACCACAGGGTAAGGTAAGGCCAGGACTCAACAGCAGATTACTATGGTTCCTATCATAGCACAGGAGTCTTTTCAAGTTCTTACAGTTCCTAAACCAAAAAGTGGTTTATCACCCACCATCCTACGTATATCATCCACTAATAAAATAGCCCAAAACTGACTGAACAACAGAGTAATATCTCTGTGGTCAGTAGTATAAAACAAAGGAACTCTAACCTCTGAAGTATAGGGATGTGTCTCCCTGGCAACACTGGGATCTAAAACAGGTCCAAAATATGGACTAGCTGTTGTCAGTCTCAACTGCCCTAAGTCTGACCACTGCCTGTGTATCTCAGAAGAAGTATAACCTCGTGCCAACAATTTACATTCCAGACTATCAATCTCCTCTAAAAAGCCAGGTGTTGTAGGGTTTAACCTAGAGGCCCTTATCCCCTGTCCTCTAATCAAATTCCTAAAAATATAGCCAGGGTGCATACTAGATCTAAACAGGAAGGCATTTCTATGGCATGTCTTATGAAAGACCCCAGTGTTAATTATATTGCCTGGTAATTTCTCAATATACAAGTCCAAAAACTCAATGCATGTAAATGACCAAGTAAAAGTGAACTTTAGGCAGTCAATTAAATTGTTCATCATGTCATGGAAGGCAACTAACCTGTCAACTGGGCCTCTCCACAACAAAAACAAATCATCGACAAACCGTTGATGGCTGAGTCAGTAGTTGTTCTATGGTCTGATGAAGCTAGATAGTGAAAGCGCTTTCCTTTTGTCGACTACAATAAAGGAGATTTTATATGCTTTTATATATACTTGGACTTTTTGTGCTTGCTACCTGAATCATTTGAACTGCCTTATTTCTTGAGTTCTTGCTTGGAACTTGAGTTTCCTGTATGCCTGGCTCCATCCGTTGTTAGTTTACAGCAGTCTTTTGGTTTATTTATTTCTACTTAACAACGGAGGAATTACCACTTGGATTCCACTATTTTGTTTTCGTATTTATATATAAACAAATGTTTGTTGGTGGAGACTTTCATTTATGTATAAAGGGTTGAAATAAGCTGGAAAGCAGCAGGAACCCTGAGCACAATATGTGGACTACTCTGCTAGTTCTGGAACTTTTTTACTTGCTTGACCCTTTGAATAATGATCTATTCTATACAGCATTCACATTCCTTGCTCTGTGGTACCAAACTGCTAGCCATCTCCTCTCCCTATCTTGGTCAAAAGATCTGGTTAAACAAAAAACAGTGGAAGTTAAAACTACTTCCAGTCCATTGACCGACTACTATGTTTCTCAGGTTGCCCCTGACTTTTGGATTTCAAACCCACCACAACTGGAGATTTGACAGAGTGATGATAAAGGATATGCACTACTGCTAAAAATTACCCAGTTATTTAAGTAGATTAAGGTCACTGACCTTCTCATTGTGTATATATTCTTAACAGGCAATGAATTAGAATCTCCAGTATGGAATTTACTGAAAGAAATTATACCATATCTTGCTAAGGTCTGTAAGAAAATGGAAAACAAAAAGTGAATAAAGGAGAGGAATAACACAAAACAGGAACTAGAACAGCTACCAAAAATGGCTATAAACAATGCTTACCACTACCCATGCCAATGCCAAATGAATTTTAAAAATGTACAAAAAGAGAAATGAATAAATGGAAGTCATCTATAAACAAAGTATCAAATTAACAAACTGAAGAAAGGTAAGAATTCTCCAAAGAGTTTTGCATCCACCTCAAAAAAATGGAAAGGGGAATCCATGAATCAGGAGATGGTAAAGTTACAGGGGTGGGGGGGACAATTTTGATGACTTGTAAAAGATAATGATATAGTTTTAAAAGTGTTTGCATACCACAAGCATCTACTCTGAAACTACACTTCAATTGAAATTTGTCATATGTATTTTCACAGAAGTGAAATGATTAATTGCTCTCACTCTGATTCCAAGAGTGCCAAGCTCTGTATTTGTGTCTTTATGTAGTGTGTGATAGATGTAAGATGACAATATTAGTACTTGCTATGATTCTAACAGTGTCATAGCAGAGGGCTTTCTTTGTATTTCTGCCTTTTATGTATTACATGAAATGGATTGTTTTTGTATAGATCTTGTATTGAGAAATGGTTAGTGTAGTTGTCGAAAGAGTAGTGGAATGCAAGACTGTTTCACCTACAGTTTTCTAATTATTTTGTGTTATAAGTTTAATGTGCAGTTTTAGAGAAGTGTGGGCTGTAGCAAATTTAACATGAAGTCAGCATTAAATAATGAATTAACAGCTAAATTTCTGAGGTTTGCAAGTATATTTTGTGGTATGAAATAAGGTGCGCCAAAATTAACAGATGTACACCTAGTATTTTTGCACTGTGGTAGATGTGCATTTTTAAATGCTTTTTCGTGGGTAGTATAGTTTTTACTTCAGATGGGCTTTAACTCATTCATATCTTTAGAACCTTCTGTATATTTCCAGTTCACACCCATAGCTCCTTAAAGTATCAAGAACTTTTTAGGTCAGGCTTCTTTATCTAAGTGACTTACCAGCTAGTAATAGGCATTAGAGAATGGGAAAACATTATATCAGCACCCTGACTGGAGAAGGAACGTTCCCCAGTGGGGTATTAATGTAGAAGTAATGACTGCTGAAAAACTAGTCTGCCATTTCATGGAAGCATATCAAGCTGCCATGGGGCTCATACAGAAAAGAACTAATGGCTGCCATTATTTAATGCTTGCCAAGCAGCGCTTCTGCTGTTTAGGGAGTATAAATGTAAAAAAAAAAAATGTGTGTGTTTAAGTGTATGTCCACATGTGAGTGAAAGCAATATCGACTGAGCGGTTATTCTGCACTCGCGAAGCAGCACTTTTGTTGTTTAGCAAGTGTAAAAAAAATAAACAGAAAAAAGTGTATATGTATGAATGTATCTATACGAGTGTGTTTGTTTATTTTTTTAATTTCTCCAAATAGACTCTTATAAGACCCGTTGCTGCTACTACTATTGGAACTATCTGGGTATGTTTCTTCCACATTGCTCTCGTTTCTGCTTGCAAATCCTGATATTTCATGACTTGTGTCTCTCTGTATGCAGGACACAGTAGTCACTGGGTGTGGCAATTTTAATGATCGTGGATACTTTTGTCTTCTTTTCTTGTGCATGACAGCAGAAGAGACTTTGTGTGTGAGAAATCAGAAGAGGCTGTGTACGTGTGTAGAACAGAGACAGAGTAAACAGTGAGACTGACTGAGCTGTTATTTCACTCTCGCCGAGCAGCGTTTTTGCTGTTTAGCAAGTGTAAAGTAAAAATGAAAAGAAACTTAAAATAACAAACTGTGCATGTGTATGCCTGTGAGTGAGAGTGTATGCATGTATGTGTGTATGTGTGTGTATGTGTGTGTATGTGTGAGAGACAGAGAGAGTGACAGTGAAGAGTGAGAGTGATCCCTAGCAGCAGCAGCAGCAGCAATTATGAGGTCTACATACCTCTCTGGACCTTTTACCCCAACATATGTTCTTACATATTTTTTTATGTAAAATGCTTCCTCCAACACCATTAACATATACTACAGCAAGTTTGAAACATTTGGAGGAGGAACTATTTTTCATTAAAAATATATTAAAAAAATAATATAGTACTTAAAAAAATAAGTAAGTAAAACACAGCAATTTTACAGAGAGCCCATTCTCTAAGCACCATAATGCCCTCCAGGGTGTGTGTTAATAGGTTCATAGGTTGGTACTAGGCTATTGGCCCTAGGGCCTATACAAGCCTAGCCATAACAATTCCCTGGATATTCCTTCCCACAATATTTACTTCCCTGGACCCCTGTCTAGCAGGGCGACTGACGTGATTCCCGGGGTGAATTTCCTATCTCCCATCCAATTGTCAAGGTTCCTTTTGAAGAGGACCAAGGAGGCGCTCTGCTTGACATGTATGGGCAGTCTGTTCCGGAGTATGGGGGAGTCTCTGGGTCAGGAACCTATCCCTCCAGCATGTTTTGTTCATTGTGATGACAAGGTTTAGATCTGTGGAGCGTGTGGCTCTGAGGGATTGGGATTTCTTTAAGTGGAGCATGTCCAACAGCTCTGGATCTGACATGGCCTTGTATGTTAAGCAGAGATCACCTCTGAGTAGACGATATGCCACAGAATATAGCTGGAGTTTTTTTTAGAAGGTCAGCATATGGCATCTGCTTTAGGCCTGTGATTCTTTTAGTGAGGTATTTCTGCAGCCTTTCCAGCTGTTGCAGATGTCTTGTGAGGTACATACCAAATGGGGTGTTGTACTCTATAATGGGTCTAATGAGGGATGAGTACAGTGGGACAATAACCTCCTTTTTTTCTGGATGAAAAGCCCTTAGTGATGAGGTGTGCCACATAGAAGGATTTCCTGACTGTTGTGGCGATGTGGTTATCGAAGGTTAGACTACTGTCCACCTGTGTCCCTAAGTCTCTCATCACACTTTCGGTGTTTAGTGTACTGCCACCTATGTGGTAATTCATGGGTACATGTTTTTTCCCAAAGGGGATAACTATACATTTCATGGCATTAAGCTTCATCCCATGGCTCTGGCACCAAGCATCTGTTTCTGTAAGGCCCTTTTGTAGAATATCCACATCATTTGGGGATTCAATAATGGCTCCCAGTTTGCAGTCATCTGTGAACTTTGTTAGCCAGAGTCCCTTAGTGATGGCCTGTACTTCAGAGAAGTAGATCCCAAACAAGAGCAGTCCCAGGACTGAACCCTGAGGTACTCCACTTGTCACTTGTCTGGAGCTGGATTTGGAGTTGGCTACTTTTACAGTCTGGGTTCTGTCAGTAAGCCAGTTGGCAACCCATCGAGTTATGTAGGGATTTATGCCCAGCTTAGTAAGTTTATCTATGATTCCAGAGTGGAGGATGGTGTTCGAAGGCCTTGGTGAGGTCCAGATAGGCTGTGTGGACCACCTTATCCTCATCCACAGCTCTGGAGACTAATTCAAAGAAGTCAATCAGGTTCAGGAGACAAGATTGCCCCATCGCGAACCCAAACTGGGTGGGGTCCAGTGTTTGAAGGTTGCCAATGTCTTTGTTTATAAGTTCCATGCTAATGTGTTCCATGCCCTTGCATATCTGGCTCATCAGACTGATGGGGCGGTAATTCCCGGGAACCAAGGTGGATCCCCCCTTGCGGAGTGGGATAACTGTAGCTGTGCACCACTCAGTGGGCATGAAGCCTGAGGTGAGACTATGATTAAACATGACACTTAGGTGAGGTGCCAGTTCATTTTGTAGTTCATGTAGTACACAGCCCGGGATGTCATCTGGTCCCATGGATGCTGTGTTCTTAGCTTTGGAGAGTGCGGTTTCTACCTGTGTGGCCATGATTACTGGAATTTGGCAATATTTTGGTACTGAGATTGTCCCTTTAGGGGGTGAGAGGGGCATGAAGTTGGCACTAAATCGATCTGCCAAGATACTGGCAATATCCTTGGGATCAGTATATTTAATGCCATCCTGTTGTAGCTCAGAGCATGAGCATTGCCATTTAGATTCTTGACATAACTATAGAATGCCTTGTGGTTGTCTTTGGAATCTTTGGCAATTTTATTTTTGTAACTAGGTTTGGAGGATTTTATGAGGGATCTCAGCTTCTTACTGAGGCTGGTAAGGGAGTTTTTTGTATCCTGGGATTTTCCTCCTTTCTGCAACAGTTTCTTCCTTCTGTTCTATAGTCTGTTTATGGCAGGGGACCACCAGATTGGCTTCCTTTTCTAGGAAGAGAGCATCTTGGTTCTATTTGGGATGGCACAATTCATGCACGAGTGGATGTGCTCATACAGTGCCTTAGTGTAGGATTCAGTCAAACTTTCATCTCCCGTCTGCATGGGTGTCATGAAGTTTGTCACTTCTGACTTCAGTAGCATGAAGTTGGCTTTGGAGAAGTTTTTTTATGGAGGTTTCCTTACTGGGGGGTGGGGGTGGGATGTGGATGTCAAGGGTGATTTGCTTATGGTCAGATCTGACCAATGAGGGGGTGACCACTGGTGTGGAGCATCTATCTCCCATGTTGATAATGACCAAGGTCTAGGATATTGGAGCCCCTGGTGGGACAGTGGATTAGTTGATCCAGGGCATTGGAACCATTGGGAAAAGGTGTTGGTACCCGAGTAGTTTTCCCAGTTAATGGCAGGGTAGTTGAAATCACCCAGTATTGTATTTGGTTGTGTCTTAATATTTTCCAGTATGTTTAGAAAGGTGTAGTGAGAATCTTGGGGTATGGTGGGGGATCTGTAGCAAGCTACAATTTGGACTGCAGTCTTACCTAGTGTTAGTTGCACCTGTAGAATTTCAGATGCACTGTGTTGGGCAACTAGCCTGGAGGTGTGAATATCCTTGGTGAACATAGACACTCCTCCACCTTTAATGTTTCAGTCTTGGTTTGGTGGCCGAAAAGTGTGGTAAGAATTGTAGCCTGGTATTGCAGGGGTGCTCTATGGAGCCTTGAACTAGGTCTCAGTTACTGCACAGATATTGATGTTCTCCATTTTTAGGAGTGCTTCAAGAGAGTGCATTTGGAGGTTTAGACTTCTAGCATTGAGTAGCATTACCTTCAGACTTTGCATGCTTGTATCTGTTATGGTGGTGGTTTTATACTTTGAACCTTGCCTAAAAAAGGCACTATAGGGGTGGCAAGTGCTTTAGCCAGTAACCTGAATCCCAGAGGTGACAGGTGCAGATCATCTCTGGCAAAGCATCATGGTTTGTTGATCATGTTGTCCCAGGCAGACAGATACTGGATCCCCTTTGAATGACACCAGAAGCTTAGCCAATTGTTGAAGTCAATCATTTTGTCCTTATACTGTGGTATCATTCTGGGTGAAGGCAGGATGCTACTCAGGGCTAGGGTCATACCTGCCTGGGCCACATGATCTGAGAGCTCTTCCATGTTTCTTTTCATGTAGTCCAGGGAGGTACGTCTCAAGTCATTACTACAACATGGACAATGACAGAGTCGTATTTGTACTTGTTATGGAGTGACTTGAGTGCATGCATTATGTGGTGGATCCTGGCACTGACAGGCAGATGACTGTAATTTTCTTCTTGTTCAGCCTGGTGAGTGGGACATCAGTGTGGATGACTATAGAGTCACCTATGACTAAAGTGTTGGGTACGTTGTCTTGCCTTAGGGGCTGTTGCTGGGTGGCACACTGGTGTTGCAAGCTATGTGTCGCTTTGGTTGTGACTGGTGTTTTTTTGCATTTCAGCTTCGGAGGTCCATGTTGCTTGGGCAGGTTAATGTTAAGGGCCTCCGTATATGTGGGTTTAGTGTTGCTATGTGTGGGTGTTGATGGTGTGGGTTTTGAAGAGCTATGTGTTGCTTGAGGTGTAGTGCAGGTGTCTACCTTCTCCTCTTGACTGTCTAGCACAATCTTGGCTGGAGAGAGTTTTGCTTCCAGTTTGGCTATGTAAGTGCATCTCTTGCAGGTTGTAGTGGTGGGTGGTAGTAGGAGAGGGTTGTTTGTGTACATGAGGCAGTTGCTCCATTGCCCCAGTATGCCCAAATTCACCAGGTGGACAGGAGAAATCACCGAAGGCTAACCCTTGGACATGCCTACAAGAGTTGTTTTCCCTTACCTTTGCAAGGTACTTTGCAATTATAGGTTGTTTAATGCCTACAATTAATTTCTCCTTATTAACAAGGAGAGTTGAGTGTTTGTATCAGTTTAAGGCTTTCTAGTGCTTTCCAGCAGGTTCTAGAACAAGTGCTAGTCACAGGGGTTCAGATTTTAGTGCTACTACTGAGAAACCAGCTAGTGCTAAGTGAAAATTTGAAGAGCAGACTTTCTGGCACATGGAATAGTTTAACCATAGCTCTGCAGTGCTGCACAATGCAAAAAATGTGCAAACACACGCGTTTTTAAGCCAGAAAGTTGAAATGGATAGAAATCAGCACAAAATGGCTAATAAAATTACAATTTCAGAGCTGGAAATCACTCCTCTAGTGTTAGATAGGCAGTTCAATGCTCACCACTCCCACTGGTAAGCAGTAGGACATCGCTCTACCACAGCAAGGTCTGGATAGCTCTAAACATAGAAACTAAAGTCCTGAAACCAGCAAATCCTGGAATCTGGACTATACTAGCAAGGAATGGTGGGAAACAAGCAAACAAGATAGTATTTTTTTTTTGTTAAAACAGGCTAAACAATGCAATAATACAGTAAATAAACACAGAAAAGGCTAACACACCTGAGTGTGTAGCCCTAAACAGTAAATGCAATTAAAACTCTACAAAATTAGCAAAGTGCAAATGCGGGCTTTCAAATCAGGAAGTTGAAAGAGATGGAAAAACTGCCCAAATGACCAATAACTACAATTTCTGGGCCATAAATCACTCCTTATGTGGTAGATAGGTTACCTAGTGCTTACCACTCCCACTGATAAGCTAGCAGGCTTCCCTCCAACATAGACAGGCTTGGGGGGTTCAGACAGGCTTGGGGAGGTTCAGAAGCTTACAAACAGTCCTGGATATAGCAAATCTGTATCTGGACTAGACTAGTTACAGGAAAGGAAAGAAACAAGTGTAATTTTTTGTTACAGTTAAGCAGAACACTGAGAGTCTAGCAAAGTTTTTTTTTTTTTTAAAGGAACGGGAGAGAGGAGAAGCAAAAGATAACCTAACGTTAGGAAACTAAGCGGGTTGGCCTTCTCAAATGTTCTCTCTGTATTAGGTAAAATGAGCTAATGACACTAGACTAGGAGGAGTGTCTCGGATCAAACTTACAGTAGGGGCTGGCAACTGCAAAACCACCAAGTATAACAGCAAGACACCAACAGGGAGGGAGACTGGGGAACAATACTAAAGCTACTAGCCTACACTCTTTTAGACAGTAAACACTACAGAAATGTTTATCACAGCAGAAGAACAGCAGTGAGCCACAACATGAAAGTTTTTAAACAGATAAAGGAGCAAGGAGACTCTACAGAATGCTTTTAACTGCAAACAAATCAATATATGATACACTCCTTGGCATGAAATCAGAACAAACAAATAGGTGCTTAACAAGTACAGAAAATTTCCCGTTAATACCTTTCACACAGTGAAACTAGCTATAAAGCTTTACAGTGTGACAGTAAAAAAACAATATTTCTCAGGCCCTGTAAGGCAGATAATTTTAGTTTAACTGTGTAGATTAGTTAATAGCAATAAAATACAATAAAAAGTATGCAGCAGGCAATAAAAAGTGCTATATATAAATTGCTAGAAGCAGTAACCAGTAAACATAAGCCAAAACAGGATACTTAGTTATATATCTCAGATCAGAGTTGTAGTCAATGCCCCTCCTCCACGTGGCTCAGTGTGTATGACATTGGGTGAAACCTTAGATGTTGAAGAAAACTGTCTTTGATATTTGCACTGTAAATTGTACATTTTGAGCAATATTCAGTGTTCTTTATATTGCTAATTATGCAATTAAGCATATTTTTATATATCTGTAAATATCTCAAAAACATGAACTAATATAGGAATTTCTTGCTGTCATGCGAAAGATTATGTCTGGTTAACAAATAGAGTCCAATATGTGGTTATTTGTGAAAGTTAGCAAAAAATTAAATTTTGGGTTTGTGTGCATTATAATAAATTATAGTATTTATGGAAAGACTATTATCACTGTAAAGAATGGTTATTACTGAAAGCATTGCTATTTGTACAGCTCTAACAGCTTTTATTGTTCACAAAATATTTACTTTTATTTTATGCTTTTAAGTTCATTTTTCAGAAAATGCCTCTGAAATACAAGATGTATGTAGGCTGCTAGAGTTGTGGCATCATTCCAGACCACTAAGGTGTTAATGAGTTAATAAATTTAGTCTGGGCAGAGACATTTGGTCTATTTCTTGTACAGTTTACTACAGACAGCTGACTTGCATGCTCTGCAAGTACTGGAGGACAGTTATGAACTCATAACTTGATTTCGTTTGCTTGTTTTTACACAAAGAAGGTGTTGCCCAGTTAATCATATTTATAATACATAATCATATGTCGTGAAGTGTAATGTGTAACTGCAATACAATAAAGTCAATATATGTATGTAGTTATTTGTTTATTGGTAATGAACTAAGGGTACTAGTCAGAATTTGCTTTTCTGACATAGCATGGCAGAAGTAAGACAACATTATAACAAGTAACTATTTACAAATTACAGTGAGTATGAATAATTCTCTGAATTTATAATAATAATTCCCTTAATTTCTTGGCTGTATGAATTAGAACAGCTGCTGCTGGCCTCTCATGGTAATGAACATGGCCCAAGGCTGTTCATCCATCACGGTAGAGACAAGTGCTGGGGAGTTTACTGATCATGTAGCGTTAGGGAGTGTGTGAGCATGTACATTTCAGGGGTGTATGTGTGAGTGTATATGTCAGTGTGGCTCTTCCTGGGAGATCGCTGTAGGGGGGATTAGGCAAGGGCTAGGTTAGGTGTGTGTGTGTGTGTGTGTGTGTGTGTGTGTGTGTGTAATGAATGTGTGTGTATTTGTGTGTGTGTGTAATGAATGTGTATGTGTGTGTTTGTGTGTGGGGGTGACTCACATGCAAAGCCTGCAGCATTGGGTCAGAGGACAACTAGCCACCAGGTGATAATGCTACAGACATGGGTTGGGAGGAACATTAGCCACCATGGATAACCCTACAGATGTGGTTCAGGGTCAGAGGCAAAAGCCATCAGGGAGAACTTATTTTGCCTTAATATCACTTAAACATAACTGGGATCGGGGAAACACTGCAAACCAGGGAGAACTCTGAAGATGTGGGTCGGGGCAAAATTATATACCAGGAATACTCTATACAGTATGCCTTAAAGGCAATTAATAAAAAATGTTGTAAGTGACCACTAAACACCAGGGATAATATAATTAGCATGCCTTAAAGGCACAATAAAGGATTCCAAAGGCAACTATAAATGGAAAAGTGAAGTTGAACCCTGCAGCCTGGCACAGTAAACATCACTTTTAACCTGCAGTGCTGATGCATAAGTATAGCAGTTTTCATAAACATATGAGCAGCTCTGGCATTGCCTGAACCAGTTTGTGATGTACAAGGGAGGGGGATAAGGACCTTTAAGCATACTTCTCAACCTTGTAGTGGAGCAAATCAAGACAGAGCCAAAATTAATGGTGGAACAAAATCATAAACTGATTTTAATTTCTTCCTATAAACTTAAAAGAAAGTCACTAGTATAAGTCTTTGCACTACCATGGTTTTAATGAAGAATATGAATAGTGGAATTTGATGTGTGGCATTAATGACAGATTGTAATTATCCATACTTTGCCAGGGCAGGAAAAAAGAAATATTGGGGATATTCTGACATCACAGGGACAGGTATAGCTGCTTCCAAGATGGCTGCACACTGATCAACAGCTTAACTCTCCCAGTGTGAAAACAGAAGCTGAGAAACAGCCAGCGATATTGCCATCTTGAGTAAAATTCAGCTACTGGTTAGTAAGTACACTACCCAGATGCCAGCAAAGAAGAAACTAAGAGAACCTGAAGGAAAATCAACTAGAAAAGGTAAAGAAAAAAGATTGACTAGAAAGAATCCTGCAGCTGTTCAGCAAAAAGGAGTTCAAGATCCAACTTTGGTGCAAGACATGGCTTCCAGTAATCTAGAGGAAGAAATAAGTCAAATGTGCTCAGATATGAATAAACTATTATATCAAGTGAAATAACAAAAGGCTGGAAAAAAATTGAAGAAGCTTTAAACAGATATTCAGATGAGCAGAAAAAAAGCTTCAAAAATCAGAGGTTGAAATGAACAAAAGGCTGGCTGAGTATGAGATTGCGCAAGAAGAAATATTTAAAAAATGGTTGAATTAGAAGATGGAGCATGTAGAGAAAATCTGAGATTTTCTGCTATATCACTGAAACTGTAAGCAGCAGACTGTATTAATTTTATGAAGGCAAAAATAAGCAACTAGACTGGTTATTACAAAGCAGGAATTGTTATTTGAAAGGTTACACCATGTGTATGCTCCAAATCTGGCCATGAAAAAGCAGCCAAGACCAGTATTAGTAAAGATGCAAACTTACCAGCAGAAAGAGTTGATCCTGACAAAACTGTGGCAAAGGGGCAAAGTATTAAAAGTTGAATACAGCTGAGTATGGAAAATGATTATTCACTGTACACCAGACAAAAAGAAACAAATTTATTCCAGTAATCAGGGAGTGTCAAGAGGCAGGTGTGAGATTCTAGCTGCTGTATCCAGCTGTTTTCAGAATATTTTTTTCCCTGGAGGATCAACATCACTTTGAGGCAGAACAGGCTAAGGAGAAAATGCAACAGTTTGTCCAACAAAAAGTGACCCAACAAGCAGAAGGGGACAATGCTTCTCATTCTTCTGATAATAAAGTACATGGAGAGTCTTTACCAGTGAAACATTTTCCACTGTTACAAAGAAAAATGCTTGAGACACAAAGAAAAGCACTGGAGCTGACCAGAAAAATCAGGTTTACCTTGGAATTGAACCAGAATCTGTAATTGGGAGAGGGAGATGAACAGGAATATCAGCAACACAGAAATGTGAGAGTGCAAAGCATCAATCACATTTGTGAAATATGGCTGTATACGAATAAATGGAAAGAGTGGACTTTTGTTTACTTTATTAAACTTGTGAGGAAGTGAAAAGCATTTGCCTCACTTCATCTCATTAATGTTTGAAAGGACTCTGAGTGGAGAGGAAGAGGAAAGAAAAATGTAACTAAGTAAGACAATTTCTGTTCTTAACAGTATTCCTTTGAAGCTTTTCACAATATAAATTGCATGTTTTATAGTAAAGTATTTTTGTTGTTTTTGTATATGATAAAGTTACTAAAGTAAACAGATGTCTTTTTTCCATTACTGCACTTCTCTTTATGTCTTCTTTTTTTGGTATTAAGAATTAAAGGCATTATGGTGCAAAAATAGAGGAAAACCTAAACAAAAGCATGCTTAAGATAGGCTATAATCTTGGGTTGTTGAGGTAAGTGATGAGGTGTAAAAATACACAGATCATAATATTTGTACAGCTGCTTTGTTTTCTCTTACTTTTGCTTAGATCAATGTTTGGATTAAGACCATTTTAAGTGGAAACAAGTAAATATGAGAAGACTGTGTATAATGAAAAGGTTTCCTGTGGCAATAAATGTTTCAGTTTGTCTTTCAGGCTGCCATAGAGGACTACATTTTTCTTTTTTTCTTTTACGTTTCCATGGAGACATGCTGATAATAAAGCAATAAAAGACAGAACACGATTATAAAATGTTTATGTCTATAATGGCTAAAAGAATTGGAAAAGTGATGTCAGCATTGACAGCTATAGACCAATGTGGTTTTGTGGAGAGAAGGCAAACATTTGACAGCATTAATAGAACAATGATGATTCAGAGAAAAGCCAAATATAAGAAAATGTTGCTGTTGTTGGTGGATCTTGGTGCAGAGAAAGCATTCAGAGTAATCTGGGATTTTATGATTATGGCAATGGAAGCATATGCATTTCCTGATACAACAATAAAGTTAGTTAGAAGGATATATGAGGAGCTGCAATGGTGCAGTGGTTAGAGTTGCTGCCTCACAGCAAGAGGTTCTCCGGTTCAATTCTCGGCTGGGGTGCCTTTTGTGTGGTGTCTGCATGTCCTCACTGTGGTTGTGTGGGTTTCCTCCAGGTGCTCCGGTTTCCTCCCACATCCCAAAGACATGCAGTAGGTGGTTTGGACACTAAATTGGCCCTAGGTGTGCGTGCATGTGGGTGCCTTCTGTGGAAGGTTGGGCACTGGGCTGGCAACTCGACACCGTAAAACTCCACTGCCAATCATGAGCGGACAGATGATCCACTGTGGCGACCTCTAACCGGGAAAAGCTGAAAGAAGAAGAAGGATATATGAGGATTTGTAGACAAAAATCAAAGTGGGAGGTTTCCTCTCTGATAAGTTATAAATGAACAGAGGAACCAGGGAGGGGAATCCAATTTCTCCTTTGTTATTTGCATTAAGTTTAGAACCATTGCCAAAGAAAATAAGGGACTCCGAAACACAAGGATGTAATTGGTATGGTGTACAAGAAAAGTTGGCTTTATTTGCAGATGATATTATTTTGTACCTGATGGAATCAGAAAGGGACATCTCAGTGTTGTGGGCCATTCTGAAACAGTACCGTTTTTTGGAATGTAAAATTAATGAAGATAAAACAAAGGCTATAGCTATAAACTATATACTTACACATAAATGTGTTCAGCAATACTCATATTTATGAGGATATGATAAAAGTAATTATTTAGGTGTATAGATTAAAAATGACTCTTAATGGCATCTAAGGATATGTGGGAAGAGACTAAATAAAACAAAAAGACTAAATAATACAAAATGAGAAACTGGAAGCTTTTTCATAGGGATATGGATAGTAAGATAAAAGCATTAAAATGTTTAGTCCCTTTAGTTGTATACTCAGATCAGGCATTTTTTATCAAACAGATGAGAAGCTGTAGACATTAATTAATAAATATTGGAAGGATTTTAGTTGGGAGGACAAGAGTCAAGTGGGATAAGCTGAAGGGATATTTTAGAGCTACACAGCTAAAACTGTTATACATAACACAAGCAGAAAAGTACAATTCAAGGTGGGAAGAGATGATGACGATGAAGCAGGGCATAATGGGAATGGGATTTTGGACCATATCCTTAAGCCAAATAATAGCAATACATAATATTAATATACATAAAGTAGCAGAAAGTATATTGAGAACTAATCCAACACTGGAATGGAGAAAGGAGATTTTGCCAATAGGGATGACTGCAATTAAGGGTATAGAAAATAGGCAAGAAGGGACTGGAAATTACTGGAGAAAGCTGACAAAGGTACCAAGATATTGTGAACAAATAAATAGGGAAAGATGGAGAGATAGGTATGTATCACAGAGACTACCCAGTCTATAGAACAGGCTCCCCATTCATGTGAAGCAGAGTTCCTCCCTAACACAATTCAAGTGTAACTTGGACAATTGGATGGGAAACTGGAAATTCATCCTTGGTTTGGCACCTATGTCTGTAATGCAAACAGGTAAGCTGTAAATGGTTCATCTCACAGGCCCACACTTAGACTTATCAAGGGTATCAGGACTTGCCAGAGATTTGGGATGCATGGCTAGGCTTAAAAAGGCCCTTGTGGTCGTTAGCCTAGTAAACAACTATGAATCTATAAGAATGGGAAGAGGCCAAGAAGACATTTGGATTGCAGGCTAGTGATTGCCTTTCATAACAGGGATTGATATCAAAGTATAGATAAAGAGAAAAGGATAGGGGGATCCTAAATGAAAGGCCTACATTGGTTAAGTTTTTAATTTAATCCTGAACAGAAGCTGCTGTTAAAAAAAGGGATAAGTAAGGCATATAAAACTATTACACAACAACTATAGGAATCAAGAGGAGGTTAGGAATGTCAGAGAAGAGAGGTTAGATATGCAATTCACAAATAATGAGGGAGGGACACGTGCATGGCTCCCAAATATACATGATTTTTGACTGGAAATATTTGCATAGATGCTTTCATACCCTAAGGAGACTCCAAAAACATTTTCATAGGTAGATGGCAAATGTTGGAGGCTTAATGGGGAAGAAAGAAGTACCTGGTAGCATACATTCTCTGAGTATAATGAGTTGGAAGATTTAAAAAATTCCCTACAGAGTACACTGTAAAGAATACTGGGCAAGCAAATGGGTGTGAGGATTTGAGCTGGAACAAAGGTGCTTCCAAAAAACAATTCAAGAAAATGGAAATCAAAATCAAAACCAGCTATACCTGAAGTAATGAATATTGTAACAGAGATAAAATAACAGGAAGTGGTACCTTTAGAAAAGGGTAGGAGTAAATTACATACAAAAAAAGGAAATTGTGAGAACAATACACGCTGAAAAAGGTTTTGGTGGAGAAATGAGGTTTAAGAGAAGGCAGGTATTGAACAATTTATGTGATGTTACTTAGACTTCATGATATATAACAATATATGTGATGTATAATGTTTATAAATGTGAACTTGTTAATATGGTTTGATTACTTTTATATGTGTATGTTTGCCTGTGTCACAAGTGATAATTCAATAAAGGTTTTCACAAAATAAACACAAGGACAGGTATCGAGTACATGGCATGTGATGTGTGTGTGTGTGTGTGTGTGTGTGTGTGTGTGTGTGTGTGTGTGAATGTGTGTATTGTATATGAGAGAGTGAATGAGGGGGTGCATGTGATAACATAATGCATAGGCCACCACTGTTAACTACTGCAGGAAAGTGCTGATCTGAACTTATGGTAGTTCACAGCAATTCAGGGATATGCAAATTAGCTGATAATTAGGTCTTTCCTCACTGCGCCTAATGTGTCTCTGAATCACAATTCTGAGTATAATAGAAACAATGCCTTGTTACTGAAGCCCTTACAGCGAGCACTGGGGTTTTTTCTGCATCCCCAGGTGTATCTCCATCATGCCTTCAGCATAATCTGTTAAAGCCAAGATAAAAATCATAGAATGTGTATTTTCTCAAAGGGTACCACATTTCATTTAGGTTCACAGGTACTATTGATCTTTGAGAATTTTTTTGAAGCCTAGCCATTGTTGAAAATGTTTGCCACTTTAGAAAAGCAACTAATTAGAAATTGCCTGAGAAGCGTGAGTCGTAATGTAGATGATGGCAAGATGAAAAATCTAGAAAAACAAAGTCAGCACTCCTGGAACTCCACACTTCAGCAACTCAAGTAAATCCGTGTAGTAAATGGCCGCAAAACACTTTGGGAGCGGTAAAACACTTATTAAACCAAAATAACAAATAGATAAGTGCTTTCATCAAGCAACAAATCGGTGAGGACTGAATTCACTAAATAATGAGAGACAATTACTTTGCAGACTTCATATCATTCAGACAATACATAGTAACACTAAACCTTTCATACTGGCAACTTTCTAAGTTTATATGAGCAGTATTTAAAATGTATGTATATATTTAGCATTTGTTTACCGGGAAAAGTCAGACTGGACACAGCTGTCTGTTTTCAGCAGAGGCAGAGGGAGAAAAGCTCCAGAACATTTGGTAGGATACAGTAAATAAGATGTTTACATGAGCTTAGTGGTTTACACATACAATTAAAAAATATAACAGGTAAATAACATATGACTGTATAAACATACAGTTAGTTTAGTAGAGTTTTCAATCACTTACCTGAATGGCAGTTAGTCGAATGGCTGATTGTCAAAATCACAGTTTCCAAGGGGCAGGAAACTGAATTAAGAGTGGTCGTCCTCGTTTAGTCGAGTTGCATAGTGCAATTGACCTTTCAGCAAGCAACGTACCGAGACTTCACTCTTCAGCGAGGAACAGAGAATTAGCCCAGTTCCTGACTGTAGTGCGATCTTGGAGTTGGTATATTTAATGTGCAGGGGGTGTGGGGGTTGCAGTGGGGCATAGCCCCCCTGCAAAATACTAGAATTAATGTACCGTTGAATATAGAGTTCAACGGTACGTTACTATGCATAGCAGGAGGTGAGGGACTTCATCTACTGCTATGTCGAATACATTGAATGATGAAGTTCAATGTATTCAGTTTCGTTGTGGGTTACTATTCGGAATTTCAGATTCAAAATTTAAGGTTGACATTATAAACGTTCGACCAATGTTGATCCAACATTCCCATAGTAAACGGTTTAGTAGAGGTAATATTGAAAACGTAATGCAGATAAAAAAGAAAAGTAAAACAAAAAACACTAAGCAGTTTGTCTATAAGAAGTCCCTATTTTTGGGCCTTTGTCCTCCAGTTATATTTAGCTTTGTCCACTTTTCTTGTGGTAGCACGTGATTGAGAATTATGTGGAGAAAAGCTTCATTGGTACAATATAAAATGAGATGTAATGTAAATTAACACAGATAAATTAAACAGTGTCATCTTTGACAGTGCAGTATTAGAAAACTATAAAAAATAACATAGTGAACTGCTTCACATTACATAAAGGCATACTGAATGAAATAAAACATTCATAGTGGCATAATCACACCAGTACAATACATTCACACTGGTAAAATCACACTATTATGTTGAAATGGAATGTGTTATATTCAAGCATTTCTCATAGAACTGCTGCAAATGTGGACATGCTTGAGTAAATGTACAGAAACCTGTCTTAAAGTGGGAGTTAGATAAGATATTCAGGTTCCTCTGTAGGAAGTAGATTAGTAACTATTAAGTTAAAGACACAACAATGTTAGTTGTTGGGATTAGTGTCAGAAAGTGTTATTCTGAGATCAGAGTGTATTGCAGTAGTTATAAGAGATGCAGAATGTTTACATTTTATTTACAATTACAATCGAGTTTTCACTGTTTATTACCAAGGCCAAAATATTTTGGGTGCTGAGAGAGATTTAGGAAAGTAGAGGTAAGGGAGAGGGTTGTTTGTGTTAGTTAGCCTGGTGAGTAGCAAGACCATAGCTAGGAGTCTTTAGCTGGTCTTTTAGGTTGATCTTTGAAACTGGACAGGTTGTTAATGAGTCTTAATGGTAGCTGTAATGATTATCAGGTTGCAAATGTTGGAGTTGTGATAGGGAAGAATGAGTTAATTGGAAAAATTTTTTGGGAGCATAATGAGTTGGCAGACTTTAAAAATTCCCTGCTGACTACTCCGTCAGAAATACTGGGTGAACTAGTTGGTGAACTAAAGAAATGAATTGCCTAGACATAGTATAATGTCTTGCTGAGTTTAATTTTGGTAGCTGACAAAAAAGCAATTACCAGAAAATGGAAATCAAAGTCTAAACCAACCGTATTAGAAGTAGTGAATATAGTAAGATAGATAAAAGAACTGGAAGTGGGATCTTTCAAAAAGGTTAGGAGTAAATTATATAGAACAAAATGGGAATTGTGGGAACAATACCTGCAGAATAATGTTTTGGAAGAGGAATGAAGTTTATGGGTAGCTAGAAATTGAATGAGCTATGTAATGTTTGATTGATAATGACTGTATTGAAGATTATATATGAAGTATAATGTTTACAACTGAAAATATATCAACATGTTTGTTTTCATTTATGTAACTGTATGACTGCATATGGCATAAGTGAATTCATAAAGATGTTTTTTTTGTTTACAGCAGAAGTAAATGCAGTGGGTTCCATAGTTTGAGGATGTGAATGGAATAAAGGGATTGCCTGCTGAGTCATTAGCTTTGTGAGTGGATATTAACGCTTTGATGAGCATTGGCTTGTGGGGAGGGTTGGAGGTAGGTAGGTTTGAAGGGTACGTTTTAGAATGGGACACTTGTTAGGTGTATATACAATATTTTAGACAAACTAATTGGGAGAAGCTGAGGTGATCAGAGGTTTTTTTTTTTTTTTGAGGGCAGTGCTGCGATGGACCCTATAAGGCAGGATGCAGGCAATCATGGCAATTTTGTTGTAGAATTGTTGTAGCATGGAGATTTGATTGCCATGGGGATTTAAAGTATAGGTGAAGCACAAAGTAAAGCTGGTAGTAAAAAGGTAAATGCTTTCATTTTTGTACTGGGTTCAGTGAGGTATTGTATTATTTGGTATAATGTTCCACATTTTTGAACTGTTTCTTTGATTTCTTCATGAATACACAGATCAAATTTTAGCTTTTTTAACACCTAGCAGCTTAATATGTATAACTCTTTGAAATTGTGTGTTGTCTGAGGAATTGATTTTGAAGTCCAGATTGGTGTCTGATTATATATATATATATATATATATATATATATATCTATATGTATGGGTTCCCTTTAGAATCTCGAAAAACTGAAATACCGAATTTCAGTTTGCCAAGATTATATAATACCGAATGCTCGGAATCGCGAAACACCAGAAGCAAGAAATTCGAAATGCCAAAGTTCAGAGCTTCTGGTGTTGCGGTGTATGAATGGATGTAAGTGCTGGTAAGTTTGTATGCATGTAGGTTATGTGCTGTAGTGTGTGTTAGTGTGTGTTTTGGCTGTGTGTGTGTGTGTGTGTGTGTGTGTGTGTGTGTGTGTGTGTGTGTGTAAGGGGCTGTGAAATGTGTGAGTGTGAGTTGCCTTTGTGTGTGTGATTGTGCTGTCTCGGAGTTAGAATATATAAGTGGGGGGGGTGTGGGGGGCACAGTTTCTAGTGTAGGTTAGTTTTGTTTGTGTGTGGGGGGGCAGTTGTGCGTATGTGAGTGTGTGTATGTAACTGTCGGGATTTTGAATTTCGTGATTATGGGCATTCAGTATTGTGGTGTTTCGGCTTTATGATCTTGATATTCTGAAATTTGGTATTTCAGAATTTCGAGATTATAAAGTGAACCCATATATATATATCTATATATCTATATAGCTATATATCTATATAGCTATATATCTATATATATATATATATATCTATATATATATATCTATATATCTATATATATATATATATATATATATATATATATATATATATATATATATATATCTATATATCTATATATCTATATATCTATATATCTATATATAGGTTTACTATCAATATGTTGAAAATCAGAAACATTTTCTGACCCACATATCGAAAGTAAACCTCGAAATTTAAAATATAGAACAAGTGAAAATGTCGAATCAGCTGAACGAATTTGACATTGTTTTCGAAAACATTGCCTCATGTTAGCTATATGAGTTCACTTTACGCGAACTCCTATACCTAACATCTGTGTCCCCCACACCCCCTGCTAACTATATATTCCAGCTCTGAGATTGCACTACAGTGAGGAAAGGGATGAATTTCCCTAACTGCACTGTACCGCAATCTCTGTACAACTCTTCAAATGTTTATATTAGCAGATGCACACTTCATTCGCTAATATAAACTTTCGAACATTGAGATGTTCACCCAGATGAAACTTCGAATATCTGTAGTTTGAAGTTTTCGTAGGGATACATCTCAACGTCAACAGTTTAATAGTAAACCTTATATATATATATATATATATATATATATATATATATATATATATATATATATATGTGTGTGTGTGTGTGTGTGTGTGTTTGTGTGAAATATAAAATGTGTGCATGCCTATGAAGCTATGACGGAAGCTATATAAGTCCTGAACTACTACAGCATTACTTTAGAAAAGGTGTTTATTCCTTTGAGCAGGTAATCTGAGCCAGTTTTAACAGCTTATTCTTTGAACTAGGGTGTTGCAAGAGAGTTTTGAAAACAGGCCTAGGATATAAATACTCTAAAAAGAAAACAGACTGTGCCGACTAACCTCAAAAACTGTTGTTTAAACTGTTGTGATAAACAAGCTTCTGTTTGTAAGACCTCTGGAGAAGTTAAAAGGAGCCTAATAGACTCAGGAGGAGTGCTGCTGTGCCGTAGAGATGAACATTGTTTCATTTAAATTCAGTCTGTATCCCTCTGCAAGTGGTTCATTTCTTACATACTCAAAATCAAGGCACAATACTATGAGAAAAACTATAAAGCATGTTGTGAAAGACTAAACCAAACACAAACTGATATCCATTAAATCAGTTTTGCAGTAGCCATTACAGTAGGTGAAAATCCTGTCGGGGATACTGTACTTCTGGCAAATCTACAATGCTTCAGTCTCCTTTCTCATGCAGGGTACATCTGCTCATAGTATAAGTGGTATAAGACAGAAGCACAGACATGTCAAAACTTTCTTACCAAAGGTATCATCATACAGACTTTTGTCAGCTTTGTGTCTTGTAGTACTGGCAGTTAACTTTAGCTAGCTAGACTTCAGTGGATAAGTACCCCATGGGGACCCTTCCTTTCTATCCAGATATTTGTATAAAATTTTAGATTATATCTGTCAGAAAAGGCAAGTGTATTTGTGGGCACCAAATCCTGTGTAAGGATTGTCATTCTAGTTGTGCTTTTTGTCTGTGTGAGGATTGCAATGTTAGGTAATATCCTATTTACCTTTCTTTTACTCCAAAATCAGTTAGAAGTAGTCTAAATTCCCAGTATGTGTTTCTCAAAATGTTGTTTGGGGGACTTAGCATTAGCTGTTATGTCATCTGATTCCTTGGCAGTGGTCCTCCCCCCTCTCAAGCCAAGAAAAAGCAGTTCTTGATAAGAAGGATGAGTAATGCAACCAGTATGTCTACCTTTCTTATATGGTCTGAAGCTGATGACTCTGCTCAGCCACTTATGTAGTCCTTGGACCATCAGTCTACTTCTCCAGGGCCCTGTAACATGTCCCCTTCTAGGCTGCTATATCCCTAGACTTTCACATGTTCCAACAGACCTTTCATCTGGTGGGGTCTGCTGAGAAATGAGAACTATGTATTATCCTGTCTGAAGGTGAGAGAGGCATTCATTGGGTACTGGTGAGGGAAGTTGTTGGTGAGTCACTAATGGAGTTTGGAGGTAAGGCTTTAACCCCGAAGATCATACATCTGGACACTCCTAAAAAGCATATTCAAAAGACCAAATATTTCTCTCCTCCTACTACTCTTTATTTTCATAAAGGATGCATGAGGATTGGTTTAATTGTGACCAAGGATTGTTTAAAGCCATCCAGTCCTTTCAGTCTGTTCCTCTACCACTCATTTCAAGAGTAAGGGAGTTCCTGCTTCTTAAGAAAAAAACATTTCCAGAATCTGACCAGGAAGGATTGTTTTATGGTTCACAAATACCCCCCAACAGCTTGTAAATCAGAGCCTGAGGATACTCTTTTGTCAGATTCCCCAAATGAGAATATTTCCCTCATCAATACTATTTCAAAAATGAAGGAATTTTTTTTCATATGGGAATGTAGTGGTGTGTCTGTTTCTCAAAAAATGTGTTACAAATTCCTCAGCATGAATTCTCCTAAACTTGTGGCCATACTTCCAGTCTTGGGTGCCTTGGAGGATATGTCTCCTACTGCAATATCATCACCAGATTTCCAACCCCCAACTTAAGAAACCTACTAGGTCCCAGATACCCACTAATGTTTTTATAAGAACCCATTTGCAGACCCCTGTCATTATTACTTAGAGGCATAGAGAGAAACAGAGACAGGGGGATGTTAAAACATTTTCATCTGATAACCCTGTTCCTAATGACTTTCTCTACTTTAGTCTTCTCGGCCATGAATGAAGTCAGGTGTCTAAGTATCTCTTGCTTATATTTGTTAATATGCAGCAGTCTTTCACTAACCTCCTTAACAATGAGGTTAAATGCAGTTTTTTGGAAATGGTCAGGTCTGCATCTTAGGTATTATGCATTCTATTAAACATGCTGTAAATGCTGTAACCAGTGTTGCTGCTACTGGGACAGCCATGAGACAAAATGGTTGTATAAGACTTCAAAACTTCAAAGACTTCAAAAGTTCCCAGAGGACATGAAGACACAGTTGTAAAATGAACTTCTGGTAAAAGACCTTTTTATTTGGTAATCCCTTTAGTGTGGGTCTCAATAAACTGAAACAGAGAGCTAAACTAATGCAAGGGGTTAAGCAACTATTATCACCAATTCCAAAATACCAGAGAAACTACCCTTCTAATCCTAGGTATTTTTTTTTTGTAAACCCTTTAAGTCAGCTCAGTAAAAATCTTCCAAATAACCGTTTAAGAAGATATGGCAAGGCCCCAAGAATCCTATCTCTTCCCTGCCCTTCCAACCCTGGTCGTCATCATAGAATTGCAGGGAATCTTTTTCTATATTTTCCTGCTTGGAAATCAGTAACAGCAGACTCTTGGTGTTAAGCATCAGAGAGCACAGATTCAGGTTCGATTGGGCATTCCCCCATTCCATCTGGAGTTCCTCACTCTCAAAATAGTATTTATTTATTTATTTCACATTTGTTAACTGGGTTAGTCCAGCTGAGCACATGTCGATTTTCAGTGGAGACCCAAGGAGAAAAGTTCCAGACAAAAAATGTACAAAAATGATTTAGTTTAACAATTCTAACAAAATTGAGAAAATAATAAAGATAGGTACAATTTTCACAAGATTGAGTAATAATACTAATGTTACTATACACACACACACACACAGATGAGGAATACATAATCAGAGAAAAGTAACATATACAATAAGACTTGTAATAGAGCTGATATGCTACTTACGGTATAATCATAGCTGGCTTGTAGTAACTCATAGGATTGTTAGATTAAGTGTAGTAAGTGGAAGGTTCAATTAAGAACCAACTTCATCTTCAGTCAGATCATTACAGAGGTATGCTTGAAGGGGTCATAGAGCCAATCCCCTTGGATCAATGGAGAAAAGCTTTTATTCCATAATCTTTCTGGTCACAAAAAAAAAGACAGTTGGCGGCCCATTTTAGATCTTTCCAAATTGAACACCTTTCTTCACATCTCAATACTCAAAATGTTGACACTGTAAGCTTTTTCTCTCCTCTCTGAAATGTTCACTTTCACCCTGGACGTGAAAGATGCTTTCTCCGCATCCCCAAGCACAAAAAATACAGTTGCTTTTAAGATTCCCTGACTTGGGATTTTATTTTCAATTTACATTTTTACCCTTTGTTATGTCTACTGACTCAAGGATTCACAAAGAGCCTTGCTCTGGTGATAGCTCACTGCAGGCATACATATATTTCCTTTCATAGACAATTGAATGATCACAGAATCTACTAGCCAAGACAATAGTGTCTTTATAGTTCAACATATATCTTCTCAGAAACCCATACTTCACACTAAATCTAAGAAAGTTGCCCCGGATTCCTTCTCAAATGATAATTGTTCTAGCATGCCTTCTGAACACCTCTTTGATGACAACTTTTCTTACAAGAAAAAAATTGTTTTCTTACCATTATCACTTTCTCAGTCTTTCTCAACAGAGAATGTCTGCTGCATGAGGATTTCTGAGAATTCAATGATTTATGGCTTTTTCTATCCTTAAGATTCAATTTGCCAGATTCCATATGAAGAACATACAGTGGTTCCTACAAAGCTCTTTGGGCCAGACACTGTCATCCTCTATACTTTCCAAGTCCTGTTCACACTTTTATGAGGAGAGGAGATAATTCCTTCCTTGGCCAGTGAAGTCCTGACTAACCCAGGAGTTCCTTTCTCATCCTCTAGCTCATCTCAGTCAGTGGCCACAGACACCCTGGACATTGCTTGTGAGGGTTGATTCTGAAGGTATCAAGATCCAGGGAATTTGGGACCAATGAAACAGGCACAAACACTTGAGCTTCAGCTCTCCCTCTTCCATAATATTTAGCTTAGCTCTCAGCCCACTCCTCAGATCAAGTTTACCCCCACCAAAAGATTAAACTCCCTCAAAAGATAGCTTTATTAGGTAATAGGGATCTAGAAGGACTTTAGGTTAGATCCAGTATAATCCTCTAGGAGAGAAGAACAGGGCATATAGCAGTTTGGAAGGGTGAAGGAGGGAGGGTTGTTGAGATGTACATCAAGGAGCTATTGTTATGGTAAATACATAACTTTCATATACTATATTGTCTCCCTTACCTGTCTCTACTTATTGGACAGAGTCCCCAAGCTACCATGACTCCAGGATGGCTTCAGGGCAGAATGCCCTTGAGAATGGTGGAACTGAAATCTGCTCTGGCTCTGGAGATAAAATGCAGCTTGTAATGTTTGATAAAAGTGTGCATTGTAGACCATGTTGCTGCTGTAAAAATATTGTCCAGTGATGAGTTTTTGTAGAAGCAGTAGAAATAGATCTAGTAAAATACAATTGCTATTTGACTGGGAGCAGCAAGCCCTTTGAATTATAGAAAAGGAGATGCAGTCTGACAGTCATTTGGATATCTAAGTTGGAACAGATGGAGAGGGACAAAAAGGGTCTGTTGGGTTCATAGGTATATGCTAGGCTAATGACAACCAAAGCCTATTTAAACAGAACCATGCAATCCAATCCAACTGTGTACCTATGTATTAATGGCATTTATTAAGAGGGGCTATATTAATTAGGAAGTCTCTAGAGGTTATGTGTGTGGGGGTATGTTAGCTTGGGCAGTACTGTCTGCCTCTATCTATTACAGACATAGGGGCCAGTCCTGGGGAGAATTTCCAATTCCCCATTCATTGGTCAAGGTTACATCTAATTAGTGTTAAGGATGGACTCTGCTTCACATAGATGGGGAGCGTGTTCCGGAGCATGGGGATCCTCTGAGACACATATCTGTCTCTCACAAACATGTTTTCTTTATGTCAAAAGCAAAATTTAAGATTTTGGATCTAATGGTTCTGATGCTGTTCATTTTACAGACAAGGATGCCTTTTATGTCAGGCATAGATTGCCACTCAGTAACTTGTAAGAGACAGAGTACAGAGATAGGGCATTAATGTGATCTGTATAGAACAATATACCCTGGATTCTCCTTGTAAGGAACTTTTGTGGGTGTTCCAACTGTTACATATGTCTGGTCAGGTACATGCTAAAAGGGGCATTATACTCAATAAATGGTCTGACAAGAGCCAAATAAAGTGGCTGTATGACTTCCTTGGACCTGGATGGCATGCTGGATTACTTATAAGTTGGGCAACATAAAATGATTTTCTTACTACCTTGAACACATGTTGGTCAAAGGCCTGATTACTGTCTACATACATTCCCAGATCCCTGACTACTGGGTCAGTTCTTAGGGGTTTCTTATCAATGGAGTAATTCCACTGGATGGCAGTTTTTCCCAAAGGGTACCATAATGCATTTCTTGGCATTGAGTTTTAATCTGTGAGTTTGGCACCAGTCATCTGTCTGTGTTAGACCCTCTTGTAAAATGTTTGTTTTATGGGAAGAATCTATGATAGCTCCCAGTCTGCAGTCAACTGCGAACTTGGTCAACCAAAGGCTCTTGATATTAGCCTTTTCCTCCAAGAAGTAGATGCCAAATAGGAATGGTCCCAGCATGGAGCCCTGAGGTACACAGCTGTTGACCAGTCTCTTAGTGGAGGTGATATCACCAGTCCTGAGTTCCTGCATTTTGTCTCTGATTCAACTGGCAACCAGTGAGTTATGTAGGGGTTTATACCCAGTTCGGTGAGTTTGTCAACTATACCTGAGTGGGGTATTGTATCAAATACTTTAGCCAGGTCCAGGTATGCAGTATGCACCATTTTCTCCACATACATTCCCTTGGTGATCTTCTCAATGAGATCCATCAGATTTAGTAGGCATGACTTCCCTTGACATAGCCAAACTGGGTTGGGTTCAGTGTCTGATGGTTGCCTCTGTCTTTGTTGATCATTTCCATGATAATTCATTCCATGACTTTGAATATTAGACTAGTCAGACTAATACGTTTGTAGTTTCTGGGGTCTGTTAATTGCCTACCGTTGTGAAGTGGTATAACCACTGCAGTCCTCCATTGTTGTGGTGCAAAACCTGTTTTGAGTCCATAGGTGAAAAGTGACTGAAATTGTCCAGCTAGGTCATGTTTCAATTATTTAGGAGGCATCCTAAGATGTTGTTTGGACCCACTGAGGCTGTGTTTTTGGCCTTAACGGGCACCACCAGGAGATGCTCCCTGTTAATAGTTGGGGGGGTGCTTATGCTAGTAGGTATTTCATGGGGGAGTGGAAGGTGAAGTTTGAAGTGAATTTAGCAGCCAGTAAATTGGCTATGTTGCTGTGCTCAGTGAAGGTTGCATCATTTGACCATCAGTTCGGCATACTGATGTGAGCTGCCTTTTGAGGTTTCAGACATGGCTGTAAAAGGCCTTGTGGTTGTCTCTAACCAGTGATGCTATTTTAACCTCATAATTGGCCTTGTTGGACCTAATTAGTACTGTTGATTTCCTGTTTAGAGATCTCCTATCATTACAAGGGTTGCTTTTTTTGATTCTGGTCCTGACTTTTTTTCCCTTTTGTTATATACCATATTAAGGTATAAAAGGATACAAGGCCTAAACAATATGCCCTTCATTGACCAACTCAAAGTCCTGTCTCTCTAGTTGGGATTTTACAGACTGCTAAGAGATGACCTGTATTTGGCATACAAGGCATCCTCCGACCCATTGCTGATGGATGTCAAATGGCATCAGAAATACTCAGTCTAGGGATTAAAACCTCTTCTGCAGCATCAAAAGAATGGTTTGGAGGGACAGATATGTCACGCTGAGGATACTGTTGTTATAGAACAGAATCCTCATCCACATAAAACAAAGTTCAGCCCTGTCCATATTCAAGTGCAACTTATATCTATGAATGGGAAGCACAAAATTTACCCCAGGACTGTTCCTTGTACTACAAATGGACAAATGCAGCTCCTAAATGCTTTATCCAATGCATGAGTCCTTTCAGATTATCTGTGGTATGATTCCATTTATTCTCTTCTGGGGTAATATATAATTACTGACCATGGGATGGGTAAGGCCAATCTATAACCAAATGGGGAAGTTGATTTTGAGCACAAAAAGGGAAATTGGCTAGGCTTAAAATGGCCCACAAGGGCAGCTAACCTAGTACTTACATATAAACCTGTGAATCTAGTCTGTCAGTGTGGTTTGTTTTTAGGGTTTTGTTTTGGGCTTACTTCTAGTAGGTATAGCAGCCTCTGTACAGCCATTTACATGGTTATACAGGGTCTATGTGAGGAATTCTGCATAGGTTGCTATGAACTCAGAGTTGGGAGGGGTACTGAATATTGAGAAACTATTGCTTAATAGGATGTAGTTTGCATTGGAATAGTTCATAACTGTTACAATGTTTTCTGGGGTTACCAAGTTGATTTTTATTTTGAAGGAGACAGCTTTGTGGTCCGACAACACCAGTGAAGATGTGACACTGTGGGCAGGGCATTTGGTTTAATGGTGAGTGTCAACAGTAGGTTCAGGTACAAGCTATGAGATTCTAGGGACATATAGGGTGACATATAGCTTGTTAGGATACAGTATGGGACTTTGTGTAAGGTGATTTTTCTCATGGATAAATTCCAGGGCCTTGTCCTGTTTAACCAACATTGCGTCATGCTTGTTGCCAATACAGATGGAGACTCCTCCATCTTTTGTCCCTGTCTGTGCAGCTAATGGTCTCATTGTGTGGAAGGCACTGAAGCCTTGCACTACTGAAGTACTTTCTGCATATTTATACCATGAATTGGTGACACAGATGTCTATATTCTCCAGAGTGAGGACAGCTTGTAGGGTGTGGAGTTTCTTGTTTAGGCTCCTAGCATTGAGCAGTAACATGTTTAGTTTCGTTGGGTTTTATTTGCTATGTTGGTAGGTTCATCCATTTGACATTGCCTACAAAAGGCTCTAAGTGGGGTGAATACATTTTTAGCCAGTATTCAAAAGCCTAGTGGAGAGAGGTGCAGACCATCCTTTGCCAAGCAGTATGGTTTGTTAATCATGGCCTCCCATGCTGGCAAATATTGAATCCCCCTGGAAAGACATCAGAATCTAATCCAATTATTGAAGTCAATCATCTTTTGTGCGTACTGTGGCATCACCCTTGCTGAAGGTAGAATGGTGCTCAATGCAAGGCACATACCTGTCTGTGACACATACTCAGAGAGATCAGCAATGTCACTCTTTGGGTCTACCTTCCTTTATCGAATTTACACTTAATGGAATGCCAGAATCCCGAGACAACGTCTTCAAAATACAAAATATTCGAAACCTCAGATCAGTGAAATTTTACATAGGGTAAAGAACCACTTGGCCACCATGGAGAATTTTGCCCTTTTCCCCAGTGTATGCGATCTTGTAGTTGTTATATTTAGTTGTGGGGTGTGGGGGCAGCACCCCACTTGGGTGTGTTTAAATTTGTGCCATTGTGTTATGGTGTCCTGGTGGCCAAGTGGTTCTTTACCCTATGTAAAATTTCGCTGATCCTTGGTTTCGAATATTTTGTTTTTGAAGAAGTCATCTCGGGATTCTGGCATTTGATTAAGTGTAAATTAGATAAAGGAAGGTAGACCTCTCTCTTCATATAGTCCAGGGAAGTGTCTCTCTGGTCATTAATGCCCACATGGACTATGATAGAATCATACCGGTACCCATGGTTTAATGACTTCAGTGCATGCGTAACTTGGCAGATCCTGGCTACAGATAAGCAACTAACTGTTACCTTCTCCTTGTTTGGTCTGGTGAGTGGGGCATCTGTGTGTTATACAATAAAGTGCGCTATGACAAGAGTCTTGAGTAATATGTTTGCTTGCCTTATGGGTTTTGCTCTTGGGGCTCCAGTGGGTGTAGGCATATGTGTGGTGTTTGATGTTGCTTTTGCTGAGTTCTTTAGAGATTTCTGAGGATAGGAGTTGCTGTTTATAGACTTAGGTCTATGAGGTTTGAAAAGATTGTTTTTTAGTACTTCATTATAAGTTGGTCTGTGTTTGTGGTGGACACTGTGTGGCGGATGTACTGTGTGTGTGTTCTTGACAATCTTGTTTGTATGTGAGATTTTTGCCTCCACCTAAATTGTGTATGTGCATCTCTCGCATACTGTGCTTGTTTCTTTAAGGATTAGATGACTGTGAACATGAGACAATTACTACCATAAGATTACATACTTATGGTTAGTATCTAACTTTTATTTTTCCCTTCTCATGCAACTGGCCCAACACAATCAACAAAAACATCCTCACAGTGTGGACTTGTCACATAGGATAATGGATCTTTGATTCATCTCAGCAGTCAAAATATCAGTCTCACTGGGTGGAGGATAAGCTTTTGATCCCTTTTCGGTACTTTTTTTCCTGAGGACATGCAATGGGTGCTGAAGGAAAATATGTTCTTGTTGATTCCAAAATAGAGGACAGAACCCATCTCAAGCAGGGGCATGCCTAGTTCTTCAGTACTTGTCTGAATTGCTAAATTTGGGCCAAGTGTACACTTCAATAAAGGTACAACTCATGGCCATTTCAGCTTGTCTGTCATTTAACCTTCCTCTTTCTTTCTTATCTGAAGTCAAACAATTTTTAAAGGGAGTTTTACAAATCAAGCTACCAAGAAAAAAGGTATCTCCTTCTTGGGGTTTGGATTTTGTTTTGGAGAAGTTAACTCTATCTCCATTTGAACTTGCAGTTACTTCAAGATTTCTAACTAAGAGGCTTGCTGGCAATTCTGCCCTCAGCTAGAAGGGTATCTAAATTACAGGCCATCATGTCTTCCCATCCTTTTTTGATCTTTCACAAACAAAGAGTGCGTCTTAGAACCAACAATTCTTTTATGCTTAATGTTGTCTCCGAATCTGCTCTAAATCAGACTTTCCAACTCTCTTTTTTCTATCATGACCCCCAAAACATGGGAGAATAGTGTTTTATTTCAGGGATATCCATAGATGACTGAGATATTACATGGATAAAGCTAAAGATTTTAGGAAAGAAAATCAACTCTCTGTATTCTATGTTGGTAAAAAGAAGGGGCTGGCAGTATCTTAATAAACCATTTCTAGTTGCCTTTCCCATGACATTCATTTTTGCTATCCTAACAGTGGTAAAAATCCTCTATAGAATGCCAGAGATCATTCCCACTAGAGCAGTGGCTAATTTTGACACTTTCTAGAAAAGTGTGGATTCTAAATCAATTCCAGACACAGCTACTTGGTCCTATGGTCACAACACCAACTGTTGGATTCTGTTTCCAGATCCAGAACAGGCTTCACTGGAGCTGTACTTCAAGGAATCCTGGACTTTGGTCTCTCTCCATTTACCCTTTCTTGTTTAGCTTTGGCAGTTAGTCCATATTGTAATGGTTATTGCAACAGTGAACTAATGAAGAATATAGCTCAGTTGTGTAGTTTACTTACAATAACAAGAAATGTTTAAATCAATCACTTTTGAGTACAAGCACCCTCCCTCCATCCCCCTTATTTTTCTTCCACTGGCTGTGTGAGCTACCCTTCTCTCTTTGCTCTTCTTACAGGATCTTACTGAGAGCTTTAGGTGTCAGCTTCCCTTTTTCAGGCAAGGAAGGTCAGATTTTTGGCATGTCGATATGTTCCTGTTATACTAGCACATTCTGTCACGGATGGATGTATAGTGTCAGACTTAAGGTATCTTTGGCAGGATAAGCCCCATTTTGTAATGTCTACTGCAAAAGTGATCTATTCAAACCTTTGCTGTTAAGTTAAGCTACACAACTGTACTTTTCTTTCCTTTCTTTTTGCAAACTTCTTTTAAGTCTGGGCTGAATAAAGTAAAATGCATAGTTCGGTCATCTGTGGACTACACTTTTCTGTACTGCCTACAGTAAGCTGGATGCAAAAAAAACTAAGTTTAATAGCAATACATTTGCTGTATGTGATGGAGATTCAGGGGAAAGAATATTCCCTTTGACCAACTAAATTGTGATACTACTACTACTACTACATCACAACATGATGAATGTTATAAAATCATTGTCTCAGACACTGTTTACAGCAAGAGACTAAATGAACACAAAAAGAAACTATCCAAAATGTGCAGCACTTGCTCAGTCATTATAAGGGACACATCAGCTCACTTACAGTAGCTCAGAAGGAAGATGTTGAGCTTTTACAAATAAACACTGGTGCACATAAGTGCATCTAAATCCTACAAAAATAGGTCCACATTCTTGCTAGAGGCTAGATATACAACCAGAAAGGACCCTGATCTAGGCCACTGGAGATAGGAGCCAGCTGCTTCTTCCAAAAGACGAGTCCTACCAATAATGTTGAAGCTTGTTTGCTGAACTTTGAATGGGCTTTTGAGAGGGAAGATTGAATAACCATTGAGATTTTTTAAACAGCTTTAATAAATTATCACTTAAGGCATAGACAAGCATACATTAACAGAAAAGAAAACTAACCATATTAACATTTTTCCATTTGCAAACATATATCACATATAATTTCTTTGCTTTGTAACTATCATCAGTCTAACATTACATAAATTGCTGAATTCCTGCCTTCCCTTAATCTCACTCCTTCTGAACAGTATTCCGCATGTATTTCTATGTAATTTGCTCCATCCCTTTTTAAAGATCCCTCTTCCAGTGCTTTTATAATATTCATTACTTGAAATGCAGTTGGTTTAGACTTTGACTGCCATTTTCTAGTAACTGCTTTTTGACAGCCAATAGAATTAATCTTAATAAGGTCTTACTATGTTGGGCAATTCAGGTCCTCTGTCACTCCTTAAAAGAATGGTTTCCTTAGCTACAACTATTTGCTCACCCAATTACTCTGTAGGTAACTTTGAAAATTTGCCAACTCATTACATTTCCAAAACACATGTAGCTAGTTAATTCTCTCTTCTCAATCCCAACTCCAACATTTGCTGTCTACTTGATGAAAAATCCTTTGACGTCTGTTTGGGGTATAACAATGCCTAGGCAAACACTTCCAAGAAAAAGCCCTAAACCCTCTGCACTTTGTTGTATATTGGGAGCCATACATATCTCCTCCCTTTTCCTCTATTGTAAATTGCTTTATTAGTCTCTCTTCTCAATCTTTGCTAACCTCCTCTGATTGGTTCTTATAGTTATCATGCAATATTTTATATGCTGGACTAATTATTCCTTTTTTAACACAGCTTAAGTTCTAAATTCAACTAAAATCTCTACCAACACAAGCCTTGAAAATGGTTTGAAACAGGTAAACAAAAAACTTCGCAAACACTGTCTTCCAAGACCACGTGAATAATCCACTACGAAACCTGCGTTTGAAATATTTATTTAAGCTTCTCTTTAAACATGCACTTTTCGTCAGATTTAAGAATCCAACTTCATCAGAAACAAAATCTCTACCAAAGCAGGTCTTTCACTTAAAATGCCCCTATCCCTTTCTCTTTGACTATATTCTTATATCTGTAGCCTGCAGTCCCAATGTCTTTTTGGCCTCACGCCACTTTATTACTCATCTTTCTCTTGTTATTTACTCCCAATACCTTGGTTCCTTTGTCAGTTTTCTCAAGTAAATTCCAGTCCACCTCTTGCTTATTTTTTGTATCCCTACTTGCAGCCATTCCTGCTGGCAAACTTGCCTTTCTCTATTATCATACTGGCTTAGTTCTTAGAATACTTTCTGCTGCTTTATGAATGTAATATTTTGTGTGGTGATTCTTCTTAAGGATATGTATCCAAAATCCCACTCTATTTCTTGAAGTTTTCCCATCTTCATCATTATTCCTTTCCATTTTGAATTATAACCATCTGCTTGTGTTATGTATGTGAGCCTTAACTGTGTAGCTCCAAAATATCCCTTCAATTCATGTAATCCTAAAGTACCTTGCTCTATTGGAAGGATCAACTTATCCCACTTAACTTGTGCTATCTTCCTCTCTCAGATAAATTTTTTCTACTCTTTATTATCCACAACATTGCTTCTGGTTGATAAAAATATGCCTGGCCTGTATATAAAACTGAAGGGACTAAAATATTTTCACTGCTTGTATCTTACTATTCATATCTATAAACAAGAGCTTCCAGTTTCTCACTTTTTGTATGTGATCTTTTGTTTAGTCTCTTCCCACATATTCATAACTGCCATAACAGAAGTCTTCTTAATCCATACTCATAAATGTTTCTTTTTATTGTGTCACCATTAATATGGATATTGCCGAAGCAATTTGTTTGTGGATACATAATTTACAGCTATAGCCTTTGTTTTATATTCACTAATTTTATATCAAAAAAATAATTGAAATTGTCTCAGGAGGTTCTACAACATTGAGATGTCTTTTTCTGGATTTATGAGGTACAAATAATATCATCTGCAAGTAAAGCCAACTTTTCTTGATTACCATACCTATCATATCGTTGGATTTCTGAGTCCCTTATTTCTAAATATTAAGCAAACAATGAACAGAAAGGATGACAACCATGTCTTGTTCCTGTATTGAAACACAAGTTTTCAGAGAGGACCCCCCCCTCTTTAATTCTTACCTCCAGTCTTTTATATGACCTCCTAATTAACCTTATTATTGTATCAGGGAATGCAAATGCTTATATTGCCCTACTCATAAAACTCAAGCTTGCTCTGTCAAATGTTTATTGGTATAAAGACCCACCAAAAGCTCCATAGTTGCAGTTTTGATGGAATATAAATGCATGCAAGCATAATCCTCCTCCCTTGCAAATAGCTCCTTATTATCACAAATCTACCTTAATTGTCTTTTCTCCTCCTCTATTACTACTGGATCCCATCTAGCAGTTGGGATAGTTATTCCCCTTTTCCTTTGTCACTGATATTATGCTGAATATTCATTCTGAAATCCTTTCCTTGCCAAATTTGTACTCTCATTGCTTTCCAAATATGTCTCCTGCAGCATTGCTGTTTGCATTCTTAGTGTCTTAACATAATACAACAATCTTTCCTTTTTGTCTATACCTGTAAGACCATTTATGTCCCAAGATAATATGGATATCATAGTCAGTATAATAAAAAATTATTGCTCCCACCTATTATACATGACAGTTTTTCTGAGTGTGTTTTTCCAACTTTTGTGTTACATGCACACATTAATGTTTGGCAGGCTGATCTTTTATGCAGTTATTAATTCTTATGTCCATTTGAACCGATGTCACATTTTCAGGACTTTTTGTTTTAATGAAAATGCACAAACAAAAAACTAAATACATTTTCAGAGTACTGCCATCCCCTTTTTACTTAGGACAAACACATGAATTATGTACATGTTCAAAAAATGAAGTTTAACCCTCCAGATAGGAACAATTGTCCTAAATAGATAGGTGCACCCACAGGCATTACCTAACCTAAAATTAAGATTACCCATGCTGCAACATGTGTTCCCATTTACACTGGTTGCTGTCTGTTTTTTTATTACTATCCTTTGCCTAGACTTGGAAGCAGCTTGTATGCTTTCAGAAAGCATTAACTTTTAGCCCTTAGAAATTGTGCACTGACTATCTTTAACGAAAAATAAATTGTACACTGTTATATTATTGCATTAAAGTAACAAGGATGCTAGGAAGGCTACCATCGCTTTTTCACTTCCCATAATTTCAAACTTTATTTTTCACTGAACTGCTTGCCATTTTACCTTTATATTTTGCATTTCCCCCCAGCAAAGAATACTCAGAAATCTCAAAATTAATTGCTTGCACCTGCTGGCAGCTCACCTCTATGTAAAAGAAGTCAGGAATGAATCTCTCTACATTTCACTCAGACTGAAGTATATACCTGCCTTCAGCAACAGACTTCTTGATACCCACTAAGCATTTTTTATGGAAAAAAACAAGCTAATATATTTGCAAATGTATGGAACTTAGCATGTTTTCATGCCTTTCATCATTTTGGCTTATTTGTCAAGCTACCTTGCTTACAAAAAAAAAAAATACTTGTTAATAGCTTAAGCCAGGGCATTAATACAGACCTTCACTCTTATAAAAATAAGGGAAATATTTATTTTCTATATGTAATATAATCATTGCACGTTTACACCCCACTCCAGCAGCCCAAGATCACAGCATAATAACATTAAACTTGCTTTTGTTCAGTCTTTCTTCTCTTGTTATACTGTAAAGCTCATATTTATTACAACTAAAAAGGAAATGTTTACTTTAATATCTTGAACACATACAACAGTCACTAAAAAGACCCCGTGCAGTTTATATCATAAAATGTTTTATACAAATGCAAATAAGAACAAAAATGTTTTACTTAATTACTCTTTCCCTTTTATTGTCCTTCTAGTTATTAATAATTTAAACTTTGGTATATTCTTTATACTCCAGCCACAAGTTTAACAAAGTCAACAAAAGCCTTGGACCAGCTGGTTGATACCCCCACAAGGGGTGCCAACATTCTGGATCTGGTGCTTACCAATATGGAGAACCACTGTAGCACCCCACTGTGAGTTCTTCCCTGGTGAGATCTGACCACAGATCAGTCTCATTCGAAGTAACTATCATACCTGACCCCCCTCCCCCCCAGCAGCAACTAAACTAAAACACTTCTCCAAAGCAGATTATAACCTCTTCCGGCATGTATAAATAGCTTCACTGCACCTCCCCCCTCAGATGGAACTGGCAACTATGCTGAGTTCTACACCAGTGCTTTATACAAACATCTGTATAAATGCATTGACTCGGCTATACCCGTTAGGACCAAAACACGCTCCTCAAGGAAGAGTAAACTTGCTTGGTGGACAACTACCATTAACAGGCTTTAAAATAGAAGGAAGAAATTGCTGTCTAAGAGTAAGGAGAGAGCCCTAAAGTAGAAACACTCCCTCCTCAGCTTAAACAAGGAAATAAGACTTCTTGTGAAGTCCTCCAAAACAAACTACAAATCCAAATTAGCATCCTCAATTAAGAACAGCCATAAAGTGTTCTTTATTTACATCCATAACCTAAAAGGAAAAGCCCAGATTTGTGCTGAATGATAGTTAATGATACCACATATACTGAGTCTGTGGACATAATTGACAGGTTCTGTGAAAACGTCACTCCCCTGCCCCCACCACATGTACCCCATGACATCCCTAACACCTGTCCCCAACCTTGTATTTCTAAAGAGCAGGTCATAAATGTCCTCTCTAAGGCCAGAAAGACAGCATCTATGGGACCTGATAACATTCCGGGCTGTGTCCTACATGGGCTGCAACAAAAATTAGCAACACCATTGGGTACTCTTTTCACTCATAGTCTAAGCAAGAGCTTCATGCCAGCTGAATGGAAAATAGCCACTGTTATTCCCTTGCACAAAGGTGGTACTTCCACTGACCCCAGGAACTATAGACCTATTAGCCTGACTACCCTTAACTGCAAGGCCATTGAGCGAATCATCATGGACCTTATCAACAAAGATATAGGTAATCTCCAAACACTTGACCCTACTCAGTTTGGATTTGTCAAAGGGAAATCATGCCTGTTAAACCTGCTGGACTTCTTTGAGACAGTCACCAAACCTCTGGACAAGTGGAAATCTGTGCATACAGCCGACCTAGACTTAGCCAAGGTATTTGACACTATCCCCTACTCAAGGCATCATTGACAAACTCACCCAGCTAGGTGTCAACCCTAATAATGTTAGATGGGTGGTAACTGACTCACTGATAGAACCCATATAGTCAAAATAGGTGAATCCACTTCCAAAACCAGACATGTAACCAGTGGTGTTCCACAGGGATCAGTCCTGTGACCTCTATTGTTTGGAATTTATTTCTCTGAAGTATAAGCAAAACCTAAATGTCTGGGGCTGACAAAGTTTGCTGATGACTGCAAACTGGGAACTGTCATAAAATCTCCAAATGATGTTAACATTCTACAAGAGGGTCTTACGCAAACAAATGACTGGTGCCAAAGTCATGGTCTTAAACTCAATGCAAAAAATGTATTATCATCCCTTTCAAGTAAGAGCAATGTTCTTGCTAACTACCACATCAATAGCAACACTTTAAGTACGCACTCATTGGCGACAGACGTGGGCACACAAATTGACAGCAACCTTACCTTTGACCAACATGTCTCCACAGTGGTAAGAAGGGCATTCTGTTTTGCTCATCTCATAAGTAAGGACATTGCATCCAGAATAAAATTAAGTTATAACCTCCATGTACTCTTCCCTCATCAGGCCAATAATTGAGTACAATGCCCCCTTTGGTATGTACCTTTCCAAGCAGCTGCAGCAATTGGAGAGACCACAAAGGTTCCTCACAAGGAAAATTCAAGGTCTTCAGTATCTGTCCTAAGTGGATCATCTGAAATCACAGTCACTTTATTCTGTTTCATACAGACTACTGAGAGACAATCTCTGCCATGCACACAAGGCAATCTCTGACCTTACTTTATTAGTAATGATGCATATCCGTAAGTCAAATGGTACATGGGTTACTCGCTCTAAAGACCTTAACCTAGTATGTGACATTAATAGAACCTGCTGGAGGGATAGACGTTTGTCCCAGACGTTGCCACACCTTTGGAACAGACTTCCACTTCATGTCAACCGAGCACCTCATTGACCCATTGGATGGGTAACCATAAATTCATGCTGGGAGTTCCACCTGTGCCCTCTTGGCTAGGGGCAATAGGTGCTGATTGTGGAAATAAGGGTAGAACTTGGATAGGCTTGTAAGGGCCTTAGGGCCATTAGCCTAGTAACTTCCTATGATCATATGATCCTATGAAAAGTCCAGTCTTTTTTCAGACACTTTTTCTTGCAAAGCCATATTTTACAAATATGATTGATGCTTAATAGTCTCCCATTTATTTACTAATTTCAGTGTTGCTGGTCTTTCTTTTCATCTCTATCTCCCAGCACAAGACTCTGGTTCAAGTGCAAGGTACTGGTGATTCTTCTGGTCATCTCATGTGCTTTTCTCAAGCATTTCTTTTGGAACCTGGAGAAGATTTCACTTGAAAAATCTCTCTATGAACTTTATAATCAGAAGAATGAGAAGCAGATTCCACTTCTGTTTGCTGGCCCATGTTTTTCTGGATAAACTTTTGTAGTTCCTCCTTAGCCTGTTCTGTATCTAAAAATTTCTTTGATCCTCTAGAAGAAATATTCTGAAGAGTGCTGGATGCAGCAGTTTGAATCTCACACTTGCCTCTCATCATTCCCTGATTGCTGGGATAAATATGCTTCTCTTTTGCCTGGTGCACAGTGAATACTCATTTTCTACTCTGCTGTCTAAAATGTTAATACTTTTCCCTTCTTCCACAGTTTTGTTAGGATCAACTCTTTCTTCTGATATGATTGCATGTGTACTAATACAGGTCTTTGTTGCTTTCTCATGGCAGAGCTTGGAGCATACACTCAATGTTCCCTTTCAGTTAAATACTGATGTGTAATACCAGTCCAGTTGATTATTTGTGTTTTCATAAAATGAATAGTCTGTTCCTTCCAGTTTCACTAGTAGAGCAGAAAAAACTCAGTTTCTCTGTATGTGTTATCTTCTAACCATTTTTTTGACACAGCTCTTCTTGAAAAGTCTCATACCCAGCCAGTCTTTTTGTCATTTCAGCTTATAATTTTTGCACCTTTTCAGTTCATCTGAAATACTAGTTAAAGCTTCTTCTATTTTTCCAGCCTTTTGTTATTTGAGTTGATATACTCTTTCAATGTTTCATTTATTTTAATCGCCTTTGAGTACATTTGATTTAATTTTTCCTCTAAATTACTGGAAATCATCTCTTGAACCAGAACTGAAGTTTGAACTGCTTTTTGCTGAACAGCTGCAGGAATCTTCCCAGTCAGTGGTTTCTTTTCACCTTTTCCGGTTGATTTTCTTACAATTTCTCAAAATTTCTTCTTTGCTGGTATCCAAGCAGTGTACATACTAGCCAGTATCTGAATTTTATTCAAACTGTCCATATAACTGGCTCTTATTTCTCAGTTTCTTTTTTCACAATGGCAGAGCTGACATTAACCTGTACAAATCATGACTATCAAAAACAGAAAATAGAAATACTTTGAAGTACAGGGGATCTTCCATGAAGACTATGCACAAATGTTCCATGCCTGAACCTATAGCTGTGACAAGCCTGCTCCATGTAAAACCCTCCACTGTCCTTCAGTACCTCTTCCAATAACTGATTATCTTCTTTACAGGATTGCCATGGATTTGGTAGGTCCATTTTTTAAGATTTTTATGAGAAAATATATATTATAGTGGTATTAGAGTATGCCACTCTTTACTGTGGAATGGTGCCATTGTGTAGGGCATCTGTCATACTTATTGGAAGAGAGCTGTTGCTGGCATTTATGCATTTAGTTAGTACTGTTTAGTCTACCATACCTTATTAAAGCACCCAGGACTAGCACTGTTCAGAAAGCATCTCGTTTGGGTGTTGGCAGCATTGCTGGTTAGATTAGCTGCAGATTACACCATGTAAGCACCTTCCCTTGTCCAATTACAAACACCCTCCACTTCTATCCCTTGCAAGTACACATTAGGACCTGCAACCATGGATGGGCACTTTTCTACTGTCACAGCATCCAGTTTGGTGGACATTGGTATCCTGAGGCAATGTAACAAGTGCCTTACTTAATTCTCGAGCAGACAAACACAGTGTATGAGAGATACAGTTACACATTGAAAGCTCTACTCATATACAGACCACACACAGACCCACATATGCACAGATTCTCTCATGTAACTTAGCCAAACCTCAAAGGCCACTCAAGCACGGTCCTCAAAGTACACACACACACACACACACACACACGAGTATTCCCATCACAACAAATAAAGCCACATCTCATTGTGTCTCAGCTACCGAGCCCATAAGTTGCAAAACTCCACAACCCAATATTCTGATCATAGGAGACTCTATTGAGAGACACACCAATGTCCCTTTTACCGGGCTGGATAAGGAGAAGTTTTCAGTTAGTTGTCTGTCGGGGTCCAGGCTCCACCAGATCATGCAAGCATTCAGGTTACTTACCTTTAAGTACTAGTATGACTCAGTTATAGTCCATGTGCGCATGAATAACCTGAGACATGCCTCCCTGGACTGTATGAAGAGAGACATGATTAAGCTCTCAGAATATGTGTCACAGGTAAGTATGAGCCTAGCACTGAGTAGCATTATAACATCTCCAAAGATGATGCTACAATACCAGCATAAAATGATCGATTTAACCAACAATTGGCTTAGCTGCTGGTGTCATCTCAAAGAGGTTCAATACTTGTCAACCTGGGAGGACATGGTTGACAGACCATGCTGCTTTGGCAGGAATTGTCTTCACCTGTCACCTCTAGGCTTTTAGAGGTTGTCCAAAAGATTATCCATCCATATAGTACCTTTTTTAGGCATTGCCAAACAGAAAAACCTTCCAACATAAATGCTACTCAGGACAAGCTAAAGGTGTTATTGCTCAGTACTAGGAGACTCAACAAGAAACTACTCTCTTGAAGCTCTCCTTACCCTGGCGAATGCTGACATCTGTGCAGTTACTGAAACATATTTCAAAGCCACAGAAAGCATTCTGGCAGTGCATGGCTATAATGCCTTTCATACGTTCCAACCACCTACTGAACATGAAAGAACCAAAGGCAGTGGTGTATCTGTTTACATAAAGGATAAGCATACCTCAAGGCTGGTCAAACAATATGACATGCTTGAGCTACTCCATGTCCAACTAACCATGGGAAAAATCCTTTACCATAATCTTTATAGATACAGGTTTCCCACCATGAACCAGGAAACCCATATATCACACCTGAAGTTACTAGAATCACTCACCATCCATCTCAGTATCATACTCATGGGTGATTTTTAACTGCCCCTCCATTAATTGGGAGGCATACACAACCATGACCATGCAAACCCAAAGATTTCTTGACTTTGTAAAATCAAATGACCTGGAGCAGCTAGACTGCACTCCCACCAGGGGAACAAATATCCTAGATCTGGAACCCCTGTGTGATGACCTCACTGGTGATACCAGATCTCAAAGAGGCCTCCCTTGAAATAAAGGTAAATCTAGTCCCCCCACCTAAGCCCAAAAATTTTAAGGACTTCTCTAAGGTAAATTACCCCCTACTAAGGGATGGCATAGCTAGTCTTCAAGCTCCCCCAAATCTAGCAAACACAGAAACCTATGCAGAAGCATACACAAAAGCTGTTTGTGACCATATACACAACTGCATAGAAACGGCAGTACCAGACCAAAATAAACCAAGGTCAAACTGCAAAAACAAGCCACCCTGGTGGACCCCTGCTATTAATAGGTGGTACAACGAAAGAAAGAAAATCCTGTCAAGAAGTAAGAGGAAATGTATACAGCAGAGCAAAAAGTCCCTCATTAGTCTAAACAATTGAATTAGGGAACTATTCAAGTCTCTGAAAGCAGACTTTGAGGTAAAAATAGCATCAGAAGCTAAGGATAACCATAAGGCATTTTTCAGTTTTGTCCACAGTTTTAAGGGCATCACCCCACAGTATGTGGAAGTAGTTGAAGTTTGCATCACCTATATTCAGCCAGAAGATATAGCAAATCTGCTGGCCAGCAAATTCAGCTCAGATTTCACCTCCACATCACCCACAGTTCTCCCCTAAGAAATACCCTCCACCACTCCAGTGCCAATTATCTCCAAAGAACAGGTTGCCACTGCATTCTCTAAAGCTAAAACACAGGTTCAACGGGGCCTGACAATGTGTCAAGTTGCCTCTTAAGCAACCTAAATCTGGACTTATCAGGCCCATTAGGATCTCTATTTAACTATATCCTCTAAACTGGCTTTGTCTCGATAGAGTGGAAGACAGTAACAGTCATCCCTATGTATAAAGGGGGAGCGTCTACTGTCCCAGGAAATTACAGAACCATAAGTCTGACTAGTCTTATATGTAAGGCCATGGAAATAATAATAATGGACCTGATAAATAATGATGTAGGAAACCACCAAACATCAGACCAGACCCAATTTGGCTTTGTCAAGAGCCGGTCATGCCTTGTGCATCTGGTGAATTTCTTTTAGAAAGACACTAAGGTCATGGATGAGGGTAAAACAGTGTATACTGCCTACCTCAACTGGGCCAAGTCATCTGATACAATACTGCACTTAGGTATTATAAACAAACTCACAAAGCTGGGCATAAATCCCTATATCACCAGATGGATAGCCAAGTGGCTTACGGACAGTACACATGTGGTTAAAGTGGGTGAATCCAGATCCAGCAAGAGGCCTTTTACTAATGGTGTGCCACAGGGCTTAGTACTGGGACCTCTCCTGTTCAGAATATATTTATCTGAAGTCAAGGCTAATGTGGAAGGCCTCTGAATTACAAAGTTTGCTGACGCCTGCAATCTGGGAGCAATCACTGAATCTCCTAATGATGTAGTATTCCTTCAGGAGGGTCTACATCAGAAAATATATCAGACAGATGATTGGTTCCAGAACCAATGGCTAAAACTAAATGAGAAAAAAATGCATTACCATACCCTTTGGGAAGTCAGATACCCTTACAAATTACAACATCAATAGCACACCCCTAGGAGTAGACTCAGAGGTGAATGATGTTGGTACACAGATAGACAGTAGCCTGAACTTTGGCTGCTATGTGTCCACAGTGGTGAGGAAGTCCTTCTATGTGGCACAACTTATAAGTAAATGTATGGCATCCAAATTCAAGAAAATTATAGTCTCACTGTACTCAGCTCTCATTAGACAAATAATAGAGTGTAATGTGCCATTTTGCATGTAACTGACTAGGCACAGGCAGCAGCTGGAGTGACCTCAGAGGTTCCTCCCAAAGAAAATACAGGGTATAAACATGTTCTATGGGGATAGACTAAAATCCCTATCCCTTTACTCTGTCCATGCCTGTCTATTAAGGAGTGACCTATGCATGATCTACAAGGCACTCACAAATCTAGCTCTGATGGGGCTGCTACACATCCACAAGTCTAACAGCATGAAGGTCACCCAATCTAGGGATCTAAACTTAGTCAGTGATTCAAAATATGCCAGAGAGAAAAGTGTGTATCAGAGATTGCCCTTCTTTGGAACAGGCTTTCTATTCACATTAAGCAGTGACCTTCCATGGCCTTCTTCAAACAGAATTTGGATCAATGGATGGGGAATTGCAAATTCACACCTGGGGTAGCGAATATGTCCCTTATGGACAGGGGCAATTTGTAATATACTCAAGGCATAGGCACAGACTCATGCCATCCTTTTGCCCCTAGGGGATATATATTGGGTAAAACTGAGTTATATTAGCAAGGCTTGTAAGGGCTCTTAAGGTGTTAACCTAGTAATCTGCTATGAACCTCCTATGTTTAGCAGAATGGTAATCCCTAACAAAATTCTAAAAGACCAACAAGCCCTATTCATGTTTCAAAATATGAGGAACATATGCCAGCTGTTACTAATCTGCCCTACAGTTTGTAACATGCTACAGACCACCTTCTCAAACCCAGGAAACCCACACAGCCTTCCTGAAGACACTGGAGAGTATGAATGTCTCTCCAAACACCATCATATTGGGTGACTTCAACTACCCAAACATAGACTGGGAACATTACTCAAGCCCCAACACCCTAGCCCAAAGGTTCCTTGAGTTCATAAACTCAAATGCTATGGAACAACTAGTCACCATTCCCACAAGAGGAGAAAATATACTAGACCTGATCATCACAAACATGGGGACAAAATGCTCCACACCGGAAGTATATCCCTCATTGGTGAGATCAGACCATAAATTAATCTCACTGGAGATCCACATCCCCCCCACCCCAGCAAAAAAACACAGTGAAGAACTTCTCAAAAGCAAACTTCACACTTCTTAAGACTGGAGTGGTATCCTTCAAGGCACCCGAGCCAGTGGAAACCACAACCCACGCTGCTGAAACCCTTACAAATGCCTTCTACGAGCACCTCCAGGAATGTATGGATCAAGCAATCCCTAATAAAATCAAGACCCTTTCCACCAAAGGTAGGCGCCCGGTCTGGTGGACTCCAGCCATAAACAAACTCTACAACAAGAGGAGAAAGCTACTACATGACAGAGCAAAATCCCTAAATGGGAAGGCATCTCTGATCAATACTAGCAAATCACTACGATCACTCATAAAATCATCCAAGGCCAACTTTGAGAGAAAAATCGCTAATGACACAAAAGACAATCATAAAGCCTTCTTTAGCTATGTTAGAAACCTGGGTGGAAACTCCCAGATATGCTCAGAATTAGTCCAAAATGATAAAAAAATCACTGAACCCACAGACATTGCCAACATACTGGCAGACAGGTTCAGTGCAAATTTCTCCCCCCCCCCCCCAAAGGAGAAATATCTATCCCACCAGAGTCTAGCCTCCCAAACATCTCAGATGCCCAGGTGAGAGCTGCTCTCTCTAAAGCAAAAAAACACAGCATCAATGGGACTGGATGGTGTCCCCGGCTGTGTGCTACATGAACTCAATGAGGAACTAAACCCACACATAAGGCTGCTGTTTAATCTTAGCCTTACTACAGGATACGTACCCAAAGAATGGCGTACGGCAACTGTGGTCCCACTCCACAAAGGCGGTGCTTCTACGGACCCTGGAAATTACCGCCCCATAAGCTTGACGAGCCTTGTCTGCAAAGCTATGGAGAGGATCATAATGGAACTCATAAATAAAGACATTGGGGACCTACAGACACTGGATCCTACCCAATTTGGCTTTGTCAAGGGCAGATCCTGCCTCTTGAACTTGGTCGACTTTTTCAAAACAGTCACTAAGGCCATTGATGAGGTAAGGCAGTTCACACAGCCTATCTTGATCTAGCAAAAGCGTTCGACACAATACCCCACTTGGGCATCATAGAAAAGCTCACCAGCTTAGATGTAAACCCATATGTCACAAGATGGGTTGCAAACTGGCTCAAGGATAGAACACACAGGGTTAGAGTTGCTGGTGCCATGTCAGACTCTAAGCTGGTCACGTGTCCCACAGGGCTCAGTCCTGGGCCCTCTTGTTCAGCATTTATTTTTCTGAAGTGCAGGCAAACATAGGGGATTGTGGCTGACAAAATTTGCAGATGACTGCAAACTGGGCACCATAATTGACACTCCATCAGACACAGACATCCTCCAGAAAGGTCTCATAGAAATGGATAACTGGTGCCAGAGCCATGGCCTTAAGCTAAATGCCAAAAATGTATAGTCATACCCTTTGGGAAAAACAAGGTAACCCCTAATTACCACATAGGTGGTAATCCATTAAACACGGAAGAAGTTATCAGGGACCTGGGGACCCAAGTTGACAGTAACCTCTCTTTTGACACTCACATTGCCAAAGTGGTTAGGAAGACCTTCTACATTGCCTACCTGATCATGAAGGGATTCACATCCAGATCAGGAGAGGTCATTGTACCCCTGTACTCTTCACTTATTAGACCAATGATTGAGTACAACGCCCCATTGAATGTACCTTACCCGACACCTGCAGCAGTTGGAAAGACCCCAAAAGTTCCTCACCAAAAGGATAAAGGGGCTCAAACATATGTCATACGATGCCCGACTGAAGAAACTCCAGCTCTATTCAGTCGCATACCGTCTGCTCAGAGGTGATCTGTGCCTGACATACAAGGCCATGTCCAACCCGGAATTAATGGACATGCTCCACCTCAAAAAATCCAAATCCACCAGAACCACGAGAGCAAGAGACTTAAACCTCAACACGGATATAAATAGGGCGTGCTGGAGGGACAGATTCATCACCCAGAGACTCCCTACACTATGGAACAGAATCCCAGTCCATGTGAGGCAGAGCCCCTCACTGACTCTGTTCAAGAGAAATCTTGACGAGTGGATGGGAGATCGTAGGTTTACCCCGGGAATCATCTCTGTATCACTGCTGGACAGAGGCACAGCAAACTAATGGGTATAGTATTCTCATCCTAAGGGGTGGTGAAAGCCACACACACTCTGGCTAGGCTTATAAATTCCCTAGGGCAGATAGCCTAGTATGAACCTATGAACCTATGAACCTATGAACCAGGTAGAACTTATGTATAGTGCCTCCAAATAGATAGTTTGGTGGAGTGTTTTAATTAATGTTAAATAACATGGGGTGGTTGATAAGGATAAAAAAGTGCCCAATCCTAGTAGGCACACTGGTGCCAGGATGGTTAGAATGACAGTGTAGAATCCTCAAAATCCAGAAACATTCCTACAATGGGGCCAGGCCAGACCCAAGGGGATGATGGCCCCCCTGTTGTAGAAAGAAGTAGCAGTCCACAAAAAAATCACAAAACCTGATAGCCAAAGAAGAGCCATAAAGATAAAAAGAAGAGCCATAAAGATGATCGAGTGGACTATTGAGGATAAGAAGGAAATTATGTATCGTTACTATTATGTAAAAAGCCCAGAATTACCAGACAGAGGATATACAAAGAGATTAAGAGATAAATTAGAGGAAAGGAAGCTTCAAATAAAAATTTGTGTTCATTAATACAACAGATTTTTGAAAAACAGTATATAGATCAAGAAACTTTGATCTGTTTGGGAAAATAAGCATTTGAGGAAGTGTGAAAATGTAAACAAAACAACCTAGACATTTTTGAAAAGTGTAAACAAGAAATATGGACATGGGAAAGAAAGAAAGATTTGATATGGTGCAATATTTATGCAAAGGAGAAAACCAAGTTAACTAATATAGAGAAAGCAGCCACAAAGATATTTGAAGAGAAATACAGGCAAAGGCATCCAGATATGGAACATTTCACAATAAAAAAATTAAAAGCACAAAGATAGAATGTGGAAAAGAAGATTAGTAAGGTAGAAGTTAAGGAAATAGAAGCTGAAGTTATGGAATGTCTGCGGAGTGACGGATTTAATGTAGAAAATCTAACACAGACTGCATCTCAGCATGATGGAGTGAGTACCCAAAGTAAGAAGAAGCAGGAAGATCGGGAGATATCTGAAGAAGAAATATGGACATGGGAAAGGAAAAGAGATTTAATATGGCGTAATATATATGCCAATGAGAAAGCAAAACTAACCAATACAAAAAGAGCAGCACCAAAGATATTTGAAGAGAAATACAGGCAAACAAATCCGGATATGGAAAACCTTACAATACAAAAAATAAGAAGACAAAGAGGAAAAGTAGAAAAGGAGATAAGTAATGGAGAAGTTAAATTAATAGAAACTGAGGTTATGGAGCACCTGCAAAGTGAAGGATTCAGTGTAGAAAATCTAATGCAGAAAGCACCACAACAGGATAGAGCGATGGATATCTAAATTAAGGGGAAACCAGTGGAAAAGGAAACAATTGGTCAGGTGCCATATCAAGATATTTTGGAGCCTTCCACAGGAAACCAGTATAAATGTTCACTTAAAGCTAGACAGCAAGGGAAGGAACAGGAGACTGCGGAAACTCTGATGCAGTCAATGTTAAGGAGTGATAGGCCAGTGAGTTCCCATATGACAGAGCAGTGGATGGCACAGAATGAAATCGAAGATAAGCTGCCATAGGAAGATGCTATAGACCTTGTTTGTGGAAAACAAAGAAGGTGCCCTTAGTCTAGAAGAAAATGAACTAAGGGAAGAGTTGCTTGATTTAATGGACATAAACAGATATACTGAAATCAATGAAAGAAATAGACTGCAGAAGGTCAATAAAACCCCAAAAGTCAGAAGTCTGATAAAGTAAATGAACACAGTAATTAGGACTGTCCATAGAGATCCATGCGATATAACAGAAGTAAACAGGATATGTTTCTGTGCAGCTAAATTAATAACTGATAAAGTTCTACCACAAGAGCACAGGGTAGTGAGGCAAAGGAAGGGGAGAAATCGAATACCTTCATGGAAGTATCGAATAGAAAAAATATAAAGCAATTAAGACAAGAAGTGTCACTGTTAACACTATAGAAGAGGGAACAGATCAACAAAAATACTGAGAAAGATAGATGTGATAAAAGCAGTGCATAGTATTAGAACAGACCAGGATCTATCATGCACTATCGCAAATAAATTAAAAATTTCAGCACAAGCAGAAAAACTTAGCAGATACACAGATAAATATAAAGGAAAAGTACAAAATAAGCAATTTAGTGATGACCCAAAAAAGTTTTATAGAGAATTGGGAAACAGGGTAAAAGGAACTAAAAGACCTCCAAAAAAAGAAGAAATAGATGCATTTTGGAGAAGTATCTATGAAAATCCTGTGGAACACAACAAAGAAAGAATAAGAAATTTAAAGGTACAGGATATGAAATGGGATGAAGTAGCAGCCAGAGAGATTGAAACAAAGTTAAGAAAAGCCTCTAATTGGAAAACCCCAGGCCCAGATGCAGTACCTAACTTTTGTTTAAAAGTATTAACATCTTTGCATGAAGACTTGAGAAAGAACTATTTATATGCGCACCCCAAACAGACACCAGTCTGGCTAACAACAGGTAAAACAATGCTCCTACTTAAGAGTGAACCTGCAAGCTACCCCAAAAATTATAGACCAATAACTTGCCTTCTGACGACGTATAAACTATACATGGGAATTGATGCTGACAGAGATTATAGCCATTTAGAATAAACTCAATTATGGCAGTAGAACAAAAGGGCAATAAAAGAAAGTCATAATGAACAAAGGATCATTTGTTGTTAAATAAAGTCATAGTGGAGAACTGTAAAAATGGGAAGAATCCAAGTATGGCATGGATCGACTATAAAAAAGCATTTGATAGTATCCCACATTCATGGATAAAAGATTGCTTAAAAATGTATAAGATACATCCTACACTGATCGACTATGTTATAGTGACCATGAAACAATGGCAGACCACTTTGCAATTAAACCATGATAAAGGACAAATTATTATCCCAGGGATAAAAATTCAAAGGGGAATATTTCAGGGTGACTCTCTGTCACCGTTGCTGTTCTGCCTTGCCCTTAACCCATTAAGCTGTTTACTTAATGGCTTAGGCCATGGCTACAATTTGACTCCTAGAAAACAACAAAGTCTAAAGACTTGTCATCTTCTGTTTGTCAATGATTTAAAACTATATAGCTCATTAGATGAGGAACTGAAAGCACAGCTGCAGGTTGTCAAAACCTTTTCAGATGATAATAGAATGTCCTTTGGCCTTGATAAATGTGCAAATGCAACCTTTAAAGCAGAAAAACTGCAGCACCAGGAAAACATCAGTTTGGGACAAGAATGTGATATAAAAGAACTTGAGCAAGAGGGAGTGTATAAATATTTCCGAACTGATGAAGGATCAGCAATAAAACATGTACAAATGCGAGTAAAACTTAGTAAGGAATATTTTAGAAGATTTAAATTAATCCTGAAAGCAGCACTGACATCTAGGAACAAAATCCAAGCAATAAACCAGTTTGCTCTTCCTGTCCTAACTTACAGTTTTGGCGTGATTGATTGGCCCCAAAATGTAATGGATAGATTAAATATTAAAACAAGAAGGATGCTTCATGCTCACCAAATGATCTATAAAATTCAGTGCATACCAAGATCATAAATTCCCTGTTCTGAAGGAGGGATGGGCCTCCTTGAAACTAATTACATGTACAGATCTGCATTCGTAGGACT